>NC_133131.1:106776447-107420083 GCF_048418815.1 Hemitrygon akajei
AATCTCAAATGAGTCACCTGCAAAACAAAGTGGAAAACCCTGAGCTAGTCCAAAGACAAACAATTAGACATAAAAGGTAAACAATCCAATGTACACTGCTTACCCACAAGGTGACACTGAGAAAGTACAGTCCACATACTAACTGAAAAAAAAACCCTCTTCTTTTTCTTTAAAAATGACCCCTGGTTGGACAGAAGTATAGAGACAGACACTTAAATAGGCAAGAGATAGAAAGGTTTTGGATCTAATTGTAGCAAAAAGGATTTATTTCGATGGAAATGAAATTTGTCATGCACATGGTGGTCTGAAGATCCTGTTTTTGAGCTGTACAAATATATGACAGTCAGAACTCACATGAAAACTTAGCTTCATTCTATTTGAGTGTCATAAATGTTTCCTGTGTTTTCTTTCTTTGAATCCACCAAGTAACTTAGGTAAATTTTGCATACAAGGTTAATAGTGTTTTAATTGTACTATGATTTATACGCTTAGAGATTTTCATTTTATATATATATATATATATATATATATATATATAGAGAGAGAGAGAGAGAGAGAGAGAGAGAGAGATATTTTCATATCTTCTGTTGGTTTATGTCATACACCTAAGTTAATAGGAACAGGACAAGGCCACTAATCCCCTTAAACTTGCCCTGCCTTCAATATGTAATATGTTCATGCGTGATCTCAGCTGTCCTCAACTCGGCTGTAACAGCTCTCCATAACCTTCAATATCTGATTTTTCAACCATCTCAGTGTCAAATCACTGCTTGCTTACAGTATCTTGTAAACATGTTCCCTCAATCAAGATAGTGGAAACATTGCAAGATCTTATTGATTATGCCCCATCAGGATTTTAAAGTCTTTTTTTGTTAAGATCACCCCTCTTTCTTCTGAGTTCTTAATAAATCAAATTTAACTCAAGCTGTTTGCGATCAGTTAACAGTCTTCTCCCAGGGATTAAGCCAGTTAACCTGTTTTAGATTGCCTTTAATTTCAGCATATCTTTTCTTAAATATGTGGATCAACATAATATTCCAGATACTACCTCACCAACAATATGAGTGATCATAACAGAATTTTTCTGTCTTTAAACACCAACCCCTTAACAGTAAAGGCTAGTATTTTGTTTGCCTTTTTGTCCAATTTTTATAATAGTACAGAAACATCCAAATTATAAGGTAATGTGAGACTAGTTCAGGTATAAAATATGATAGCTGATTTTAAAAAAAAGTGGAAAAGGAACATTTAGAAGTATTGGAGCCCTTTAAGCATTATAAAATTGTAGTCAGCAAATATTCCCGACCATATTATGGTTTTGTGCATGGTAGGTCTTGTCTAAACGATCTTATAGAGGTTTTTGAGGCGGCTCTGAGAAAGATTGATGATTGAAAGCCTGTAGACATTGCTGATATAGATTTTAGCAAGGCATTTGATGAAGTTCTGCATGGGAGGCATTCAATAAAGTAGTAAATAGGATTCAGCATTTTCTTAGTGGGAGAAGACAGAGAATAGTAATAACAAACTAAAAATGCTGGAGGAACCTCAGCAGGTTAGGCAGCATCTATGGAAAGGAGAAAACAGTAGACATTCCAGGCTGAGACCCTTCATCAGGACAGGAAAGGAAGTGGGAAGAAGCCAGAATAAGAAGGTAGGTGGAGGGGAAGGAGTCAAATCTGGCAGGTGATAGGTGCAACAAAGTGAGGGGGAAGTTAGGTGGGTAGGGGAAGGTGTAAAGTAAGTAGGCAAAAAGTGATAGATGGAAAAGATACAGAGGTCAAGAAGAGGGAATCTGACAGGAGAGGAAGGTAAGGAGGAGAAGGCACCAGAGTAAGGCGATGGGCAGGTGAGGAGAAGAGAAGGGGTGAGATGGGAGCCAGAATGGAGAATGAAAAAAGAGAGAAGGGTGAGGGGGAGGGAATTAATGGAAGTTAGAGAAATCAATGTTCATGCCGTCAGGTTGGAGGTTACCCAGATAGAGTGCGAGATGTTGCTCCTTCAATCTGAAGGTAGACGCATTGTGGCAGTAGAGGAGGCAGAATACAGTTCCATAATTCCCTGAAAATGGTGTTGCAGGCAGGTAGGTCTGTGAAAAGAACTTTCAGCATACTGGCCTTCATAAGTCAGAGTACTGAGTACAAGTGTTGAGATGTTATACTGAAGTTGTATAAGCTGTTGGTAATGCCAAATTTGGAACATTTTGTCAAGCTCTGTTCATCTGCCTAGAGGAAAGATATCACAAAGATTGAAGCAGTTCAGAGAAAAGTTACAAGGCTGTTGCTAGGACTTGATGACCTGAGTTATCATCGTCGTCGTGGCTATCCTTCGAGGTCGAGGATGATGGACTTTGTTCTGTTGATCTATTTATGGGCTCTCAAGTGGCTTATGAGTCCAATCTTGGCCTTGAAAGTTCTTCTGCATTCAGGACAGGTAGTTCCAGACGGCAGATCGGGCTTTGGTTGTTGCTGCCTCTCTTTCCATTTTCTTCTCTTTTCTTCTAATTCTGCACATCTGTTGGCTTTGAAAGTTGCTGTTCCTTCTCGGATGATGGTTTGCCTGAGTTTTCTTTCCTTGGCAATGGTTTCCCAATTGTTGATGTCAATGTTACATCTCTTCATGTTGGCTTTTAAGATGTCTTTGAATCACTTCTGTTGTCTGCCTCTTTTACGTTTGCCTTCTTCAAGCTGGAAGTAGATTTGTTTCGACAGACATTTGTCTTTCATCCGAACAACATGACCGCTCCATCTTAGTTGGTTCTTGATCACGTAGGCTTCAATGCTTGCTGATTTTCCTTCATTTAGCACGCTGACGTTGGTTCTTCTATCTTCCCAACTGATATTTAAGATGTTTCGAAGACAGCGTTGATGGAACTTCTCAAGTGCCTCCAGACGTCATTGGTATGTTGTCCAGGTTTCTGATGCATACAGGAGTGTTGGGATTACCACTGCTTTGTACACTAACATTTTGTTGTCTGTTCAGATGTCACGATCATGACAGACTCTAGTTTGGAGACATCCAAAAGTTGTTCCAGCGCATTTAAGACGATGTTGGATCTCATCATTAAAGTTGACATTGGAGGAGAGGTGACTTCCAAGATACGGAAAGTGGTCCACCTTTTCCAGGGTTATTTCGCCAAGTTGAATTGATGGTTCAATCCGATTTGTCTCAGTTGGTGACGGTTGGTAGATGATCTGAGTCTTCTTGGAATTGATGGTAAGTCCAAGTTTCATGTATGCATGGTTGAAGGCAGTCAGAATCCATTGTAGGTGGTTTTCTGAAAGAGCTGCAACACTGCTGTCATCTGCGTATTGGAGCTCGATGAGGGAACTCGTGGATGTCTTGTTTTTGGACTTGAGATGGGCAAGATTGACAAGTCTGCCATCTGTTCTATAGACAATTTCGATTCCTGGGGGTAGGTCTTCCTTGATAATGTGGATGATTGTTGCAATGAAGATGGTGAACGAAGTTGGGGCAATCACGCATCCCTGTTTTACTCCTGATCTAACTTGAAAAGGCTCACAGTTACTGTTGCTGACCATGACTGTGGCAAGTATGCTATCGTGGAGGAGTCTCAGGATTTGAATGTACTTTTCAGGGCATCCATAGGTGAATAGGACATCCCATTGGAGTTCCCTCGATACCGAGTCAAAGGCTTTGGTGAAGTTGATGAATGCTAGGTACAAAGGTTGAAGTTGTTCACAACATTTTTCTTGTGGTTGTCACATTGTGAAGATCATGTTGATTGCTCCATGTGATGGTCTAAAACCGGCTTGTGTCTCTGGAAGGATCTTCTCAGCTAAAGGCTTGAGCCGGTTGTTCACGATGTCAGTGAGGATCTTTCCTGCTGTTGCTAACAGGGAAATTCCACGATAGTTTCCGCATTCGGATTGATCACCTTTCCTTTTGTGGATGGCAATGATTGCTGAGTCTCTAAAGTCTGCTGGTACGTCTTCATTTATCGAGATGCAGTTGATAATGAAGTGAGTTAACTCCAATTTTGTAGACCTTGGCTGGTATTCCATTGAGTCCAGAGGCCTTGTTGTTATTTTCAAGGTTTTGATGGCTTCCTTGACTTCTTCAAGTGTTGGCATTTTGCTTAGAAAGTCATCAATGGGCTGATTTGGAATGTTGTTAATCACATTCCTGTCAAATGAGACAGTTTGATTTAGAAGATCTACAAAGTGCTCCCTCCATCTGGAATTGATGTCAGCATTGCTCTTCAGGATGGTTGAACCATCTTTTCTTTTGAGAGGGGCTTGACTGTGAGTGGATGGGCCAAAAATAGTTTTGGTTGTGTTGAAAAAACCTCGAGTGTCGTTGGCGTCTGCTAGTTGTTGGATTTCCTGAGCTTTCTTCTTCCACCATTGGTTTTTCAGGTTTCGGGTGCTCTTCTGGACTGCAGCCTTGCATTCCTGACAGCCTTTCCTTTTGTTAGCCGATTGTTGGTCATTTTGTAAGGTAATGAAAGCTTTTCTCTTTTCGTTGATGAGTTGTTGGAGTAGTTTGTCACTATCATCGAACCAATCCTGATGTCTTTTCGTCTTGAACCCAGTTGTTTCTTTGCAGGAGGTGATGATAGCATCCTTCAATTGATTCCAGTGTTCTTCTACAGATGGTGGGATTTGTTGAGGCAGTTGTTCTTGAAGATTTTGTTAGAACTTCTGTACATAGTTGATGTCCTGAAAGATGTCAACATTAATTTTCTTAATAGTGTTCTGATTTTGGTGTTCTTTGTCAGGGACCTCACCCCTGACCTTACCGCCATGGATGACCCTACCAGGAACATAGCTCCAGACGGCATCGCTCTTGGGATCTCAGGACCACACAAGCTTCTCCACTACGACAAGGTGACAATTCACAGAGAAGCCTGAATTATAGGAAAAGGTTGAATAGGTTATGACTTTAATCCTTGGAACAGAGTAAAATGAGTGGAGATCATACAGAGAAATGCAACTTTATAAGGAGTATAGCTAGGGTAAATACATGAAGGCTTTCATTCCCTTGAGGTTGGGTGAGACTAGAACTAGAGGTAGTAGGTTTAGGGTGAATCTGAGGGGGAAATTCTTCACTCAGAGGATGGTGTAAGTGTGGAATGAGCTGCCAGTGGAAGTGGTGGATATAGGCTGAATTGTAATAACTAACAGAAATTGGAGAGGTATATAGATGAGTGAAGTGTGCAGGGCTATGGTCCAGGCTTGGGTAAATACAACTAGACAGGGAAACAGGTCAACATGGACTAGATGGGCTGAAGTGCCTGCTTCTATGTTTAATGCTCTATGATTTCAGTTGAATGTGCAAAATGTCATTTATCTTCGCAACAAAGCATGTGCATATTTCATGTAAGTATTAGAGGTTGCATGAATAACCTTATCAGATACTCAATAAATCGATCATAACCTTTAAAAATATCACCACTTTATTTTATGTCATGTAGTTATTTTTCCAATCCAAATTAAAAGCTCCATGGGAAACATTTCTAAATTACATTTTGTTTTTGAAGAGAATAACAATGATTTTTTTGAAAATCTGTCAAAGCTATTTAATAAGAACATAATACTTCAAGCCCGAGACAAATGAAATTCAATAAACCAAGAGATCGAGAACAACATTGGCAAAAGGAAGGTCAGGATCAATTTTAATTGCAAACCCAAGACTAAAATTAAGAAGATGGCAACTGTTCATCTCAAAAGTAACTTGAGGTAATGAAGCATAATTTGAACAACTCTAACTTCATCCCTCTAGATTTTTCTAAAAATGCCTAAGCCACAAATTACTCTTCAAGTATTTAAAGAGCAAAATCACTAAATTATTTACTGCATTTTGGAAGTATGAAACAATACCAAACATTCAGGCTTGAAAATTGTGCAATATTTCAAATGAAAAGTTTAAATTTGTGTGCACTTATGCAGAGACTGGCTAAAATTCAGTGGGACTAAGTGACAAAGATGAAAGTGCTTGAAGTCAAAGCTGAATATTTCTGCAAATTAAGAATATTTCCAAAAGTATGAACAACAGAGATTTAGAAACAGAAACTATTGGAAATACTCAGCAGTAAATTTCAGACTATTAATGTACTGATGTACTGAGAGTCCATTAGTCCTGTTAACCTAATTCTGAATGTATAAATGAAGCATTTAAACATGTATTTAACTCTGGAATAACCCAATATTTTAAGTTGATGCATAATGATTTTTATTGGAAGTAACTAACCTTAAAACAAATGAATTGGAATTGGAATTAACGTCTTTAAATTTTAAAACAGGTATGAATAAGGATAAGTCTGTCTCTTGTCAGAAAGTATTAGACTGGGGGAGGGCAAATTATGATATTATTAGATGGAAGCTCGGGGGGTGGGGTTAATTGGGAGCAGCTGTTACACTGGGCAACATTTTTTTTTGGAAGTGTTGCTTCCTCAGAATTTTATTTTTGTTTATGATAGACTGCTTGAAGATGAACACAAATATAATTTCAGATTACTTATATCATGTAGGAAAAGTGGAGAAACAAAAAATTAACTTTTATTGAATGTAAGGCACTCAATAGTTCAACTAAGCTATAAATGTTTTGTTGATGATTTACGTAAGTACTCAGTGTCTGAGGCTTCTCACTTAAGTATCCGACAATAATCAGTGATACAGTGAGACAATAAAACATGATACACGTGTCCAACAATTTTCAAGGTTAATATGATACTGCTGCTATGATGAACTGAGATCGAGGCTTGGTCCTATTCTGGCTGCTCCGGGGAGCGAATCTAAGGACTCAGTCTGGTTTGGAATGCTGTTATTTGCATGATATGTGTATTTTTTTTTACCTCTTTCTCGGTGCAGAGATTATAGTCTTGCTTTTTTAAAAACTGGGTTCTTCAGGTTTCTTGCTTTTATCTCTCGTTGGTTTTTTTAGTTGTTTTCTTTTCTGTTGGTTTTTAAAAGCTTCCCACTATTTTTTGCTGTATTGGCTGCCCATTCTTTGGCTTTTATGCTGTCTGACTTCCCTTGTCAGTCACAGTTGCCTCATCCTCCCTTTAGAATACTTCTTTTTCTTTGGGATATAACTATCCTGTAGTTTCTGAACTGCTCTCAGAAACTCCAGTACTGCTGTTCTGCCATCATCCCTGCTTGTGTATCCCTCCAATCCGTTTTGCCCAGCTCTTCTCTCATATCTCTTTAGTTGCCTTTACTCCACTATAATACTGATATATCTGATTTTAGCTTCTCTCTCTCAAATTACAATGTGAATTTTATCATATTGGGGCATTGCCATGGGGGATATTGAGAGCAGTGTGGGGCATTCTAACGTGCTTGAGCATTTTGAGATCAAGAAGGAGGTGATACTCGGTCTTTTGAAGTGCATCAATGTGAATAAACCCACTGGGCCCAATGGGATATGATCCAGATTATTGAAAGAGGTAAAAGTGCCGATGAAGATTTTTGTATCCTTACTAGCAGCAGATAACATCCTGGACAACTGGTGAAGATCCAGTTTTGTCCCTTTGTTCAGGAAGAGAAATGGGGATAATTGAGAAAATTATTAGATTTTGAGCCTCACCTCAGAGGTCGGGAAGGAATTGGAGAGGATGTTTAAGGATACAATTTGCATGGATTTGGAAAAACTTATCCTGATTAGGGGCGGTCTGCATGGCTCCTTTTGAACAAAGGTAACAAAGGTGATTGATGAGGCAGTGGATAAGGTGTTGGACAAAGTTAATACGTATGGGATCCAAAGTTTATTAACAGCATTGATGTACTGAAAGATTTAGAGATACAAGTCCGTAGCTCACTGAAGGTGGTCACACATGAAGATAGGGTGGTAAAAGGCATTTGGCATGCTTGTCTTCATTGGCTGAGGCACTGAGTACAAGAGTCAGAAAATCTCCTTCAAATTTTGTTCAGGCTGCACTTGCAGTATTGTGTGCAGTTCTATTCATCATGTTACAAGAAGGACGTGGAAGCATTGGAAAGGGTGTATGGGAGATTTACCAGGATGTTGCTTGAATTAGAGGTTATGAGCTATAAGGAGACGTTGAACAAATTTTTTTTCTGTGGAGCATCAGAAGCTGAAGGGAGACCTGATCAAAATTCATAAGATTTATGAGAGGCATAGATAGGGTAAATAGTCAGAATCGTTCCCCCACGGTAGAAATGGGCATGTATTCAATGTGAGAGGGGAAAAGTTCAAGGGAAATGATTGAAGCAAGATTTTTACACAGGAAGTATTAAGTGCCTAGAATGAACTGCCAAGGAAAGTGGAGGATGTAGATATGATAAAGGCATTTTAGAGTCTGTTAGATAGATATATGAACATTCATGGAATGGAAGGGGTATGGGTCATGTACAGGCACAAGAGAATTACTGTAACTTGGCATCTTTTTCAGCACGCATTGATGATGGAAGAGCCTGTTTCTGTGCTGTATTGTTCTATATTACCTTCCAAATCAGGGATTCACAACCTTTTCTATCGCATGGACCCCTACCATTAACCAAGGGATCCATGGACCCCAGGTTGGGAACCCTTATTAAATCATCAACCCTTTTTGTCTCATTGAAGTCTGCCGGTGTTGTTTCCTGCTGCCAGGCCTTTGTCAACACTCAAGTTTTTACAGGCTATTAAACTACCTGGGAATAAAAGTTTAATTCTGCCAGGTAACAACTGATTACAGTATATGCCAAAAATACATTAAGAATTAATAAAATGAACTCTGGCAGCATGCAATAATAACTTCTTTCAATTTGAAAGAAGTGGTAATTCTACAGCTGAATTCAATCACTTAACATGTTACTAAAGATACCCAAAGGATTTGTCTGATAAAGATGTCACATAACATGGACCTAAGTTGTAAAGAGTAAATAGATACCCCATATTAATTCTTGGTCTGTTCTGAGTTAAGATTTTCATGAGGGATGGTGTTAATAAACAAACTACAATTGATTTTATGTGTTTGGGCTAAAGAATTATGCGACTAACCGTGTTTTATGGATTTAATTATTTTGCAATGGCTCCATCCAGAAAACAGTTATATATCTGTGCCAAATATGGACAAATATTGGATTTTTCTGTGATGCCCCACACGGCTGAACGACATGCCAGCACTCCTCAGCACTGCTTATGTAAGAAAGGAAACTCATTAAAGAAGGTCTCAAAGTTAGCAGAACCAAAATTAGCCCTTTGAACATGAGAGAAACTAAATAGAAAAAGTAGATTGAAAATTACTTTAAGGTTTAACAAAGCAGCAGCCAATAAGCAGAGCAGAGCACAAAACATTATAAATGCCTTTCAGTTGCATTGTGATTGAAATAAAGGTTGCTAACACAGCTGCTTGGTTTCATATCTTGCTGAATGCTAAATGAATACTGAACTTTCTGTGCAATTTAAACAATATTTTAAATGGATGAATGGGAATGAATTAAATAATACACATTCTAGCTTTGAAAATACCTTTCTTACCTTTATCTCGTGATCCATCCAGGAGCACTTAGAAGGGCAGGTAATAATATTCAGAAATTATTTCTGAGTTTAAAAAAAATATGCATATATGTTCACAGCAGTAACGGTGTTTTTTGAATCATGGTTTTTTGAAACATGGTTCTTTGGCAAGTAATACATGGACATAAAACATTGCTATTCTTGTTTGTCAGATGGGAAACAAGAGGCATAAATACCTCATTTCATAATGCTAAGCTCTCTACCCCAAGTATGCCAGAATAATATTCACCATGGTTTGACACTGTTGCTTCAACAATCTTTTACAAGTACTCTTAGAACAAATACAGCTTCAGTAATTAGATGTACTGATTTTATCTTCACAAAATATTTAAAAATGAAATCATGATAGTCATGCTGAGAAGACTGAACTTAATGTAACTGAAGTATAAATTATGATGTGTTTAAACTGTTTAACTGTTATCTGGTCTGCAACTTCAGCCATAAGTGAGGGTTGCTTTGTTTTGGCTTTGATAGATGATCTCTGCCTAAAGCAAGGCAAAATTTTGATGGTAAGTACATGTGGTTCATTGGTTCAATACAAACATGTTTATGATTTTTATGATTTAGATGCTAAGACCCCAGAGTTCCTGACTGTGGTATCTGCAGGGCTCCTGCCCCACTCTCTTGACCTCAGAAGTTCGGATCCAGTGATACGAGTAGTTTTCACAAAAGTGAGTAACTCCTTGGTTGCAGTAGATCACCATGACTTCTTCCGTCCCATATCATGCACTTCAGTTTCCACAAAGCACTGCAGAACCATCCGTATGGCCATTGGATCTTACTGTTGATCTCATCCATCCAGTCGCCAGAGCTAGGACAGACATGACCCTACCTCACTGGGATATGAGGCCCAGTGGCTACCCTCACCTGGTGTATTGGGATGTTGCCGCTGTCACATGCAGACTGCTACTTGGAGTCGCAGGGGAGAGCTGAGTGTCCATTGACACTGCTGGTATCATGCAACAGGGTGCAACTCAACAGTTAAACTCATAAAACTGTACAATCACTTGGTTATTTGCAAATATGAAACTAGTAATTAATTATCCATTTTTGGATGAGCAAATGGAAATAACAGTTGTTGGTGTAATGGAAATAGTTTATTTCAGGCCTTTCAAATCACAACCCAAAAATCTGAGATGGAATAAAATTCACTTTGGTAGCATCCATGTGAAAAAGTAAGTATAAAGAACATCATCGAGAACATTTTGAAAACATCCACCCCTGATTAAGAGTATCATAATCAATTGTGTATCCAGATGGCTTCTTTCAATTTTATCTCAAATTCTGCTCCACTATTGTTACCTAATTAAAAGCTACAGCATCCTTCTAATGCATCTAACTATGAATACATTGCCTTACATTTTATAAGTTATGTATACCATAACACCATAAGAACATGAGAGCTAGGAGCAGAATTGGGTCATTCAGTCCATTGAGCCTGCTCTGCCATTTCATCACGGCTGATCCATTTTCCCTCTCAGTCCTATTCTCCACATAACCTTTCACTCCATGACTAATCAAGAATCTAGCACCCTCCACCTTAAGTACAGCCAATGACCTGGCCTCCAAAGCCGGCTCTAATAATGAATTCCACCGATTCACCACCCTCTGGCTAAAGAAGTACCCCCTCACCCAAATGGATGTCCCCCTATTATGAGGCTGTGCCCACTGGTCCTAGACTACCAATACTATAGGAAACATCCTCTCCACATCCATTCTGTCTATCCTTTCAACATTTGAGAGGCTTTAATGAGATTTTCACCTCCACATTCTTCTAAATTCCAGCAAGTACAGGCCCAGAGCCAACAAATTCTCCTCATATGATAAACTTTTCATTTCTGGATTCATTCTCGTGTACCTGCTCTGGACTCTCTCCAATGTCAGCACATTCTCTCTTAGATAAGAGGTCCAAAACTGCACACAATACTCCAAGCGAAGACTCACCAGTGCCTTATAAAGCCTCAGCATTATATTCTAGTCCTTGTGAGATGAATGCAAACAATGCATTTGCCTACCCTACCACTGACTCAACCTACAAGTTAACCTTTAGGGAACCCTGCACAAAGACTTCCAAGTCCCTTTGCACCTCAGGTTTTTGAGTTTTTTGCCTGTTTAGAAAATAGTCTATGTTTTTGTTCATTCCTACCAAAGTGGATGACCATGCACTTCCCTACATTATATTCCATCTGCCACTTCTTTGCTCATTCCCCCAGTCTGTCTAAGTCCTTCTGCAGCCCCCCCTGCTTCCTCAATGCTACCTGCTCCTCCACCTGTCTGTGTATCATCCACAAACTTGGCCTCAAAGCCATTAATTCTGTCATCCAAATCATTGACCTATAATGTAAAAAGAAGCGGTCCCAACATCATGCCTTATGGAACACCACTAGTTACCGGCAGCCAAGGTAGAAATAGTTCCTGGAAGTTTTCAACATCAATCACTTTCTGAAGCACAAGAGACAAAATCGAACAACGATGCTAGAATCTGGAGCAACAAACAAGGATGAAGAAGAATTGTGGATCTGAGCACATTTGATAAATCGGGGTCCAGAGCTATGGAAGAGAAAGAGAAAAGAAGAGAAGGCATCGATACCTAGTAGAGATGGTACAGTGTAAAAGGCAAAGGGAAAGCCATAGGGAGAAGTGTTTGTTGCTCCTGGTTTCAGTATTGGCAGTCTTGTGTATCTCTATAGTACCACTCTGTCACGGTCCTGATCATTAATTCCCTATCTCGCTCCTAATTTCCTTTGATTGTGCCATGATTCCGGCTGTTAATTTCCCAGTTTCTTCTAATTCTCTTTGATTACGGCACACCTGGTTTCCATCAAGACCGGCAGCATAAGAACCTCGGCATTACAATCTCTAGTTGCCAGATCGTTGGTTTTGCCTGTGTGGTGATTAACGTTAGGACCATGTGTTCGAAGTTTTGCTCCAGTTTCAAGGTTTACCTATGAAGCTCTGTGTCAAGGCTCTGTATCAAGATCCCTCCTGTTTGTTGTTCAAAGTTCACGTCCATGTAAGCATCCTAACTCAATCTCCGCATTGCTCTGCTCTTTCTTGTCTCAGGTTTGGACATTCTCTCTTAATGTGCCCCTCTTGACCAGAGTTATAGCATTTTATCACTCCACCTTCAGTTCTCCCTGTTCCATTTCCTCTGCCCTTCCTTGCCCCTTGATGGTGTGGCAGGGATGTCCTCAGGGTACGTCCCCTACCCTCATTTCTCTAGGCGGGTGCCTGATAGGACGCTGAGCTTCAAAGATGGTGTCTGGCCTCACCAACATGGGTGTGTGACAAAAGGTGGGGTGAAATGGGAAGACTTCTAGTGAGTGGGAGGGTCAGAGGCCACCCTGTTACCTTTTTATGGGACACTGGAGGATCCCGAACCACCATCAACACCACTAATGTAAATAATGTGAATTGGGAGACACAAGGTAATTTTATCCTGTGCACAGTGGATTCACAGGATATTCACAAGTGGGACATGTGAGTGTACCATTGGAAGTTAGAATAGGAGACATAGCATTGGAACATTCAGTAGTGTTGGTGGAATTACCCACGGAGCAAGAACATATACTGGGGAGTGATTATGTGGCCAAAGCAGGGCTTTGTTTTGACCCAGTTAATTGTACGATTTGGCAGATGCCAACTGGCATGAGTAACATACACCACATGCAGATCCCAGTTGGAGAATATCAGAATAGAACATGCACAGTGGGTGAAATGTGAATAAAACTGGAGATGAGCAGTGATCAGAAGGTGCAGCAAATTATTGCACAGAACTTGCAGGCATTTGCAAGGCGCAAGCATGACTGCAGAAAGATGACTAGCAGTGTGTGCATACAAGGTCCAGACCCCAAACCACAGAAGCAAAATGGGTTTCCCAAAAAAGCAGAGGAAGATGTCTGTAAGGTACTACAGAGTTTGGTACAACAAGGGGTACTGAGGCCAGTAGCCTCCACTAACAACTCACCCATATGGCCAGTGAGGAAACCAGATGGTAGTTGGTGACTAACAATAGACTATCGTGAGCTGAATAAAGTAACTCCGTTACAGCCCCAACTGCAGCAACTAACCCAGAGACAGTGGTTAAACAGAGTGAACGAGCGCAATGGTTCACAGTTTTAGACATAAATAACGGATTTTGTTCTATCCCACTAGAAAGAGAGTGTCAATACAAGTTTTCATTTACCTTTCAGGGACAGCAGTATACATGGACTGCCCTACCACAGGGGTTCCAAAATTCCCTGTCTATATTTCACCAATGCTTTGGTGAAGGTTTTCAAAACCTGAGTGCTTGGTCCAATATGTTGATGATATGGTCCTGCAGACCAAAACCAAACAGGAACATTATCAGCTATTGACAGAACCGTTGCAATTATTACTTGAATTGGGACTGAAGGTAAATCCTAAAAAAGCACAGGTAATGAAACAAGAAGTTAGTTATTTGGGAATAATCTTGACACTGGGAAAAAGAGAAATTCATAAGCGAAGAGTAGAATCGGTTATGAAACTGTCTATTCCCTGAGACCTGAAAGGGCTGCGGTCCTTTCTGATGCTGGTAGGATACTGTAGAGATCACATTGATGGATTTTTCACTAGGCAGCTCCTTTAATGGAGTTACTGAAGAAGAATGTGGCATGGGGATGGAAATCAGAACACACCCAGGCTATCACCGCTCTGAAGCAAGCATTGGCCACTGTGCCTGCTCTAAAAACCCCAAATTCAGACGAGACATTCTCATTGGAGGTGGCTACAACTGATACCACCCTCTCAGCAGTACTGTTACAGGAAACGCAAGGGAAGTTAAGACCAGTAGTGTATGCATCACGTATGCACCCACTAGTAGAACAGGGTATACTGTATGTGAAAAACACTTGCTAGCAGTTTTCCGGGTGGTACGACATTTCACCCACATAGTGGGACTTAATCCACTTACAATACTGACAGAACAGACCCCCATACAATTACTGTTAGATGGAAAGATTAAAGATGGTTCAGTAAGCCAAAACAGAATTGCTAGATGGACATTGCTGCTGCAAGGAAGAAATATTAGTGTAAAGCGAGTAAACACTACCTCTATGTTAGCTGATAACTTGATGTACCAAGGAAGTGAACGTGAGTGTCAAGTTATAATAGCAAATGATCCCAAGGGTCCACTTGTAGCAAAACAAAAAGGAGGTGTTGGAAGCAGATCAGATAAAGTAATGACTGAGAACAAAGAAACAAAGGAAAAAGAAAAACCCTACTTTAAAATTTTTGTAGATGGCTCCTCATCAGTACAGGATGGTGAGAGGAGAACTGGGTGTGGCATATGTAGAGGATGAACATGGCCAGGAAAGGTATGGTATAGCTTTAAAGTTCCCCAAAACCATGAGTGCACGGGCAGCAGAATTGGCAGCTGTAGCATATGTGGTCCACCCAGAACATTTCCCGCCTGGGTTAGTCATACGCTCTGATAGTATGTACGTTTGTAACAGCCTTACAGAACATTTGCCTCTGTGGGAAGCCAGATGGTTTGTTTCAGCTGATGGAAAGCCCCTCCTATCTGCTGCTTTATTGCAATATATATTTGAAGAGGCAAAGGGAAAAGAATATGGGGTCGTAAAGGTGAAAGCCCACTCTAAATTATCGCCTGAGGGAAATAGAAAGGCTGACAAATTGGCAAAGCAAGGTGCTTTATTTGGGCAGGAATGGCAGCCACAGACTGGGGAGATTGGGAGGCAGGAAGTACAATAGATTAAGTTTATGGATTTAACAGAAGAAAGATAAAGAATTTTTAAAATTGATAGAAGGTGCAGAGTCTGAAATACACAAAGAGCACAAGGGAGTATTTGTCAAAGATGGGATTGTCCTTCATGAAGGAAAGTTTGTGGTTCCAGAGGGAAGAAGAAACTAGATGATCCTTTGGTACCATGATCTATGGGGACACCAGGGGTGCGAAAGCACCTTGGAAAAGATCAAGGAAGCGGGCTGGTGGCCTAAGATGAAGGATGACGTGGAATGTTATGTCAAAAATTGCTTGATTTGTGCACAATATAATCCTGATAGAAATGTAAAGAAAGAAGCCCTTCGACACACCGGACCAGTGGAAGGGCCTTGGACTAATTTGCAGATAGATTACATCGGTCCCTTACTACCCACCACTGGAGGGTATAAATATATTCTTGTAGTAATAGATACCTTTACGAAGTGGGTGGAAACTTTCCCAGCTAAGACAAACACAGCAAAGGCCACAGCAACAATCCCATTGGAAAGGATATTCACTCGCTGGGGATTACCCTGAAGTGTCGAATCAGATCAAGGCACATATTTCATGGCCCAGATAATGCAAGATGTCATGGCACTTTTAGGGATCAAGCAGAGATTTCATATACCTTATAGATCACAGTCCAGTGGAATTGTGGAAAGGATGAATTGAACACTAAAGAATATGATTGCAAAAATGGTGCAACAACATGGAATAACATGGCAATTAGTTTTGCCTTACGCCTTGATGATAATAAGGAATACAGTGGCATCTTCAGCTGGTTACACCCTGCATAAACTCATGACCGGAAGAGACATGAAAGGATTGGAGGAGTTGTTAGGATTAGATACTGAGAACCCGAAATAGATGGGATTGTGTCAGAAAAGTGGGTACAACAATTGGTAGAGACAGTGAAAGAGGCCAATTATGTGACAGCCCACCAAATAGGAAAGAAAGAGCAACAGAGTAAAGCCTACTTTGACTCAAAAGTCAGTCCCATAGAATTAAGCCCAGGACAAAGAGTGATGATTAGAATACACCAACCCACCTCATTTCTAAACCCAAGGTTTGCAGGGCCCTATGAAATTACAGACAAAGCAAGCCCTTCAGTGTGCAAAGTGCTGACTTCTCCAGATAAAAGTGGGTGGTACCATATCAACCTGCTGAAATTGGTGGGGGAAAAACAGGAATATTACCACCATCGGCACATGGCCCTGATTTGTAAGACTTGAGGATGGAACAACTGTTCCAAGAAGATGGGAACAAACCCTATCAAGGGGGTGATTTTCAATCCTCTCATCCTGAGACCCAGGAAAGTTTCGTCAAAAAATCAAAGGAAAAGGAAGATACCCAATGCTTGTTCCTCCCATCTTGGAACAAAACTGGGTAAGGAAAGACGGACGGCTTGAGTCCAAAGACAATTGGGAGCCTAGATTGGATGGGTTAGAAAAACAGACACAAAATATGGAGTTAAAATAATTTAAGACTTATACTGGAAATAAGAGCAGATATTACCCTTGCGTGTTACAGATTTAATTCAATATGGAGAGGATAATATATTTTGTTGCAATGGCATTAACCATGACTGAGGCCATGGTCAGTCTTGTTCCAGGAGCCAGTACAGTGGACAAATGTGTCAACAGTGATATTGCTGCTTGGAAAACACTCAGTGAACAGAAACAAATCATCTCAATGGACACGGTCTAACAAAGGAGAAATGCAGGACTCAAATTTGTATTATACATAGTAATGAAGGAGAACTTCAAGATCCAACACACTGATACAGGTAAGTGTCTGTGGGACGATGTTGTTACTGAATTACCACCAATTCCTCATGTGACTGCAGACTGGACACATGATGTGGAGGAGGCAAGGGAGATAATCCATCAATGGACTAAACACTAAACTAATTAAAACACATGCTGGTAAGGCAATTGAACTATTGAATGACCCAGGCTTTTGAAGTAAATTTTGAAATTGGGAGACAAATGTTCAAATACATCCATGGGTAAGAATAGTATCACATGCTGCTGTAATACTAATTATATGTACCCTGATAATTGTATTGCTCAATGTATATCAACTGAGAAGATGAAAGGCTGAAATAACGGGAAAAATCAAGGACAATGCTTTCATGAAACAGCAGAAATGATTGTCAGTATAAAGTAGGTGAATTTAGTTAGTAAATGTTAATTTTTTTTTAGAATGTAAGTGTTGCACACCTGCTGGGTTCCGTGGCAGTCCTATGGGCAGTCAACTGAATGAGAGGAGGATATTGATCATAAGATAAGTATCTTTGGATCAAGAGGAAGGGGATGTTGGCCAAAAGAAACTGCAGTCTGATCAAGGACAGGGGAAGCAGACAAGTTACTTTGTTTCCCCCATTTTGTGGACTCTGAACAGTTTCTTGCTCTTGGATAATCTAATCAGAGCAACTGCAAGTGGACACAGGAAGCTTCAGGTAATGACCTGCTAAACCTGAGACCATTCTCAAACAAATAGCCACCTGTAATGTAAAGGGAATGGACTCTGAACTGATCCTTGTTCTGGGATAATCTAATCAGAGCAATAAACCTGAGACCATTCTCAGAGGAGTAGCTACTTGTTATGTAAAATGCCAGATCTGCAATCGGTAATCTCGTTAGACTCTGTCTGGGTTGCCTCATTTAACTGGTTTGGACCAGTCAGAGTGTAAAGACACAAATACACAAGGCTGGGGTAGGCAGAGCCATGAAACAATGTTGACTGTAGTCCTGTACAATGACCAATAAGAAGGTGACCCAGGTAGGTCAGGTGACCTTGAGCCAATCGGGTGGAGGTCCAATGGTTCAGTTGATGTTGAACCGTATAAGACTCAGGAGATCCAAATATGCAGGGCCAATAACTCTCCAGCAGCCAGAGACCAACCATCGCAGATAAGGTGGACCCCACAGACACGTGGAGATCGGGACCACGAGGAATGCCTGGCCAGCGTAGACTCTTTTCCTGGGGAATATCCTTTTCTCTTCATTGACTGTTCATGGACTGTCAGGGAATTCTAGTAGGGTGCGCACAGAGACAGTTCGTGAACCCACGTGCTTTCAGTTGAAACAATAAAAGTTACTTGCCAGTAACTACAGATTCTCTGTGCCTCCACTGATCATTATTACAAGGGGTGATTCTTGTAACAATCTGGACCTTGCTTTCCAAAATGTATCAGAGTCCACTGGTGTTCATTCATCTTCATTGGTGTTCCTCCAGCAGATTGTTTGTTTGTTTTCTAATACAGTGACCTACTGTAATCTATATGCGTTCCTGGTCCATAATTATGAAAGACAACTGAACCCATTGTTACCATTGCCAAGTCTGCAGATGACATCCCCTATAATTTGAATGTATTGCTGACAATGTGCCCTACATCATTTTGCTCTATTTAACCAGAAAGCAGTTGAGGCAGTTTACAAAATACTCCATTACCTAAAAGAGAATGACTTCTCCAGTGTCAGTGTTCATGCTTATTTTGCCTGCACAATCAGCAAAGTTGCCTTAAGTGTACTGTCCTTAGCAGCATCCTAGGGTGTGCAGTTGATTCCTTCTTCTACCTCCTTGGTAACTGATTCTATCATGAATACAAGTACTCCGGCCAGGCTTAAGATCCCCTTGCATCCAAGTCAGAAGACTGTTTATTTCTGGTGGTGACTTGCTTCATGGACTGACACCCCCACAGAATGTGTTCTACGCTGTGACAGTTGTAGCACCAAGCCAAATGGAACAGGCATTCTGAAGCCATTTGGCTCCAGAACACCCAGAACACGGATGTTTGCTGTTTATTCACAAACACATGATGTGAAGTCTTGAAGCCTCTTGGACTCACAAGAATTACTGGTTCCCTGCCAAAAGTGCTTGTAGCATTGGCCTGACTTGGCTGCTAAGAAGAAGACCACACTGCCATTAGCTCTTTGTGAGTTTGTTCCCTTCTTGCACCTTGGACTCGTGCCGAGTGAAACTGCCTCGCATTTTCAAGCTCAGTCTTCATACTTGCAACTACTCTAAATGAAGGCCAGTTTATCAAATAGCTTTTCTTGAAAGTTTTAATCCATGGGTCTACGAACCTGGGGTCCATAAATGCCTGATGCAAAATTCTGTAAATTGTTTCTTTTAACTGGCTTTAGCCAGATATATTTGCTGTAGAGTGAGCCTAGCAAAAATACTTTAGACTGGTTCCTGGAAAGCCAGGTCTGTCAAATAAGGAGAGTTTTAGTAGGCTGGAATCCTATCTCTATAATTTAGAAGAATGTAGCTTGACCTATCTGAATGATGTAAAGTTTTGAGAGGGCTCTGTAGACTAGAGAAGGGGCAGATTTTTCCTCTGGCAGAGCCATCAAGAAGTTGGGCTCAGAGTCCTGAATAAAGGCTAGGGCATGAGGACCTGCAGGATGGCAGATTTTTGGAGTTCTATACTTTGGAGTGCAGTGGAGGTTTAATCATTTAATGTAAACAGAGAAACAGAGACCAATTATTCCTGGACATTAGAGAAATCAGGGATAATGGGGATAGGAAAGGAAAATGATGTTTGAGATTAAAGGTCAGCTCTGTTCTTCTTGAGTGCTTGATTTAGGCTCAAGGACCATAAGACCATAAGCTATAAGAGCAGTGTTAGGCCATTTGACCTATTGAGTCTGTTCCACCATTTCATCACAGCTGATCCAATTTTCCCCTCAACCCCAATCTCCTGCCTTGTCCCCATATCCCTTCATGCCCTGACTAATCAAGAATCTATCAATCTCTGCCTTAAATATACATAAAGACTTGGCCTCGATAGCTGCCTGTGGCAAAGGATTCCACAGATTCACCACTCTCTGCCTAAAGAAATTCCTCATCTCTGTTCTAAAAGGATGCCCTTCTCTTTTGACGCTGTGTCCTCTGGTCTTTACATCTCCCATCACAGGAAACATCCTTTCCACATCCACTCTATCAAGGCCTTTCACCATCCAACAGGTTTCAATTTGGTCACCCCATGTTCTTCTGAATGCTAGTGAATACAGGCTCAGAGGTATCAAACTATCTTGATATGACAAGCCATTTCATCCTGGAATCACTTTCATTAACATTCTTTGAACCCCCTCTGGTTTCAGCACATCCTTTCTAAGATAAGGGACCCAAAACTGCTCACAATACTTCAAGTGAGGCCTCACCAGTGCTTTATAAAATCTCAACATTATATCCTTGCTTTTATATTCTAGTCCTCTTGAAATGAAAATGAATGCTAACATTGTATTTGCCTTCCTCACCACAGACTCAACCTGCAAATTAATGTTCAGGGAATCCTGCACAAGGACTCCCAAGGCCCTTTGCTCCTCAGTTTTTTTTTGTATTTTCTCTCAATTTAGAAAATATTTAACCCTTTCATTTCATCTGCTTAACTGCTTGACCATACACTTCCGGACTCAGTGTTTCATCTGCTACTTCTTCGCCTATTCTTCTAACCTGTCTGTCCTTCTGTACTCTGTCTACTTTCTCAAAACTAATTGCACCTCCAACTATCTTCATATCCTCTACAAACTTTGCAACAAAGACATCAATTCCATCATCCAAATCATTGACATATTACATAAAAATAATAAATCCCAACTCAAACCCCTGGAGAATACCACTAGTCACTGACAGCCAGTCAGAAAAACCTCTCTTTATTTCCGGTCTTTGCCTCCTGCCAATCAGTCACTGCTTTATCTATGCTAGGATCTTTCCTGTAATACCATGGGCTTGTAACTTGTTAATCAGCCTCATGTGTAGTACCTTGTCAAAGGCCTTCTCAAAATCAAAGTACACAACATCAACCAATTCTCCTTTGTCTATCCTGTTTGCTATTTCTTTAAATAATTCCAACAGATTAGTCAGGCAAGATTTTCCCTTGAGGAAAGTTTGCTGACAACAGCCTATTTTATCATGTGCTTCCAAGTAGCCTGAGACCTCATCCTTAATAATTGATTCCAACATCTTCCCAAACACTGAGGTCAGACTAACTGGCCTATAATTTCCCTTCTTCAGTCTCTCTCTTCTTGATGAATGGAGTGATATTTGCAATTTTCCAGTCTTCAGGAACCATTCCAGAATCTAGTGATTCTTGAAAGATCATTACTAATGCCTGCACAATCTCTTCAGCCACCTCTTTCAGAACCCTGAAGTGTACACCATCTGGTCCAGGAGACCTTGAGACCTTTCAGTTTCACAAGAACCTTCTGTCTGGTAATGGTACATTCACACAGTTCATGACTCTTGATACCTGGAACTTATACCATACTGCTAGTGTCCTCCAGAGTGAAGACTGATGCAAAATACTTATTCAAGTCATCCTTATTTCCTTGCCCCCCTCCCGTTACAAACCTTCCAGTATCATTTTCCAGCAGTCTAACATCTATTCTCGCATCTCTTTTACACTTTATGTATCTAGTAAAACTTTTGGTATCCTCTTTAATATTATTGACTAGCTTATTTTTGTATTCCATCTTTATCTTCTTAATGACTTGTAAGTTACCTTCTGCTGGCTTTTAAAAGCTTGCTAATCATCTACCTTCCCACTAATTTTTGCTCTATTATATATCATCTCTTTGGCTTTTATGTTGGCTGTGTCATCGGTCCTTTAGAATACTTCTTCCTCTTTGAGATCTATATATCCTGTGCCTTCTGAATTGCTTTCCAAAATTCCAGCCATTGCTGCACTGCCATCATCTCTGCCTGTGAATTTCCAAACAATTATGGCCAAGTCCTTTCCCATGTCTCTATAATTCCCTTTATTCCACTGTAATAAGGATACATTTGATTTTCCCTTCTCCTTCTCAAATTTCAGGGTGAATTTGATCATATTATGATCACTTGCCCCTTTGGATTATTTTGCCTTGAGCTCTCTAATCAATTCCAGTTCATTGCACAATACCCAATCCAGAATAGCTGATCCCCTAGTGGGCTCAACCATGAGCTGCTCTAAAAAGCCATCTTGTAGGCCCTCTAGGAGATCCCCTCTTGGAATCCAGCACCTGCATATTGAAGTCCCCCATGACTACTGTAATATTGCACTTTTGGCTTGCATTTTCTATCTCCCATTGAAATTTGTAGATCACATCCTTGCTAATGTTTGGGGTCTGTATACAACTCCCGTTAGTGTCTTTTTAACCTTGTAGTTCTTACGCTCTATCAACAATGATTTAAGATCTTCTGACCCCTTATGTCACCTCTTTCTAATGATTTGATTTCATTTTTTACCAACAGAGAAATGCCACCGCTCTGCCTTTCTGCCTGTTCTTTCAATACGATGTATATTCTTGGACATTAAGCTTCCATATATAATCTTCTTTCAGCCATGATTCAGTGATGCCTACAACATCATACCTGCTAATCTGCAAGTGTATAACAAGTTCATCCACTTTATTCCAAATATTGTGCGCATTTCAAATATAACACCTCCAGTCCTGTATTCATCTTTTTCAATCTTGTCCATCTTATACTTTGCAGCTCATCTTGTTGACTGCAGTTTTGCCCTCTCAACAGTCCCTCCTCACCTCAGATTGCCTCTGTTTTTAAACCAGCTACCTCATCTTCAGCACTATCATCCGCCTTTACTGCAATGCTTCTTATATTGAAATATGTGTACACGGCTCAGGACACTAGTCACACCATGCTCAACCTTCAGATTCCTAACTTTATCTGAGGATTTACCAACATCTGCCTCCTCAAACTCTTCACTAAATGTTTTGGCACTCTGTTTTCCATCTGCCTGCAACACTAGTTTAAACCCCAACGTGCAGCATCAACAAAACTTCCCGCTAGGGTACTAACCCCTCCAGTTCAGGTGCAAACTGTCCCATCTGTATAAGTGCCACCTTTCCTGGAAGAGAGCCCAATAATCAAAAAATCTTATGCCCTCCCTCCAACACAAATTCCTTAGCCATGTGATAAACTGTATAATCTTCCTAGCTCCGGCTTCAATACCACCTGGCAATCCGGAGATCAGAACCCTGGATGCCCTGCCCTTTAATTTAGCAACTAACTCCCTGAACTGCCTATGCAGAACCTTGTCATTCTTCCTCCCATATCATTTGTACCTACATGGACCACATCTTCTGGCTGCTCATGAACGCTGAAGACTCGAGCTGAGATGTCCTGGACCCTGGCACCGGGAGGCAACGTACCTTGCAGGAATTTTGTTCTTGCCCACAGAAAATCCTGTCCGTTACCCGAATTAACAAATCCCCTATCACCACAGCATGTTTCTTTCCCCCCTTCCATTCTGAGCCACAAAGACAGAAACAGTGCCAGAGACCCAACCACCGTGACTTCCCTCTGTTAGGTCATCTCTTCCCCCCCACCCCCGAAAATATCCAAAGTCTGTGTGAATTAGTGATAAAACATATCCACTTCACTGACGATCAACACTGGCGCACCTCAAGGGTGTGTGCTTAGCCCACTGCTCTACTCTCTGTATACACATGACTGTGTGGCTAAGCAAAGCTCAAATACCATCAATAAATTTGCTGACAATACAACCATTGTTGGTAGAATCTCAGGTGGCGACAAGAGGGCATACAGGAGTGAGATATGCCAACTAGTGGAATGGTGCCACAGCAACAACCTGGCACTCAATGTCACCAAGATGAAGGAGCTAATTGTGGATTTCAGGAAGGGTAAGATGAAGGAACACATACCAATCCTCATAGAGGGATCAGAAGTGGAGAAAGAGAGCAGCTTCAAGTTCCTTGGTGTCAAGATCTCTGAGGATCTAACTTGGTCCCAACATATTGATGTAGTCATAAAGAAGGCAAGACAGTTGCTATACTTTATTAGGAGTTTGAAGCAATTTGTCCTGTCAACAAATACACTCAAAAACTTCTATAGTTGTACTGTGAAGAACATTCTGACAGGCTGCATCACTGTCTGGTATGGAGGGGCTACTGCACAGGACTGAAAGAAGCTGCAGAAGGTTGTAAATCTAGTCAGCTCCATCTTGGGCACTAGCCTACAAAGTACCCAGGACATCTTTAAGGAGTGATGTCTCAGAAAGGCAGCGTCCATTATTAAAGACCTCCAGCACCCAGGGCATGCCCTTTTCTCACTGTTACCATCGGGTAGGAGGTACAGAAGCCTGAAGGCACACACTCAGTGATTCAGGAACAGCTTCTTCCCCTCTGTCATCCGATTCCTGAACGGACTTTGAAGCTTTGGACACTACCTCACTTTTTTAAATATACAGTATTTCTGTTTTTGCACATTTTTAAATAATCTATTCAATATATGTAATTAATTTACTTCTTTATTTATTATCATATTTTATTTTATTTGTTTTTTATTTCTCCCTCTGCTGTATTATTTATTACATTGAACTGCTGCTGCTAAGTTAACAAATTTCACGTCACATGCCGGTGATAATAAACCTGATTCTGATTCTGATTCTGAAGCGGTATGTAGGTATGTATACCTGTTGTTAGGGGGTTGGCTACAGGATTATTCTACACTGGCTCCTTAACCACTTTCCCCTTCCTGATTCTCTCCCAGTTTCTTGTGTCCTGCACCATGGATATAACCACTTCTCTCTATGTCCTATAGAGACACTATCACTCCCTCAGCCTCCTGAATAAGCCAGAGATCATCCAGTTACAGCTCCAACTGCTTAATACAGTTGGTTAGAAGCTGCAGCTGGATGCACTTCTCATAGGAGAAGTGCACTGGAGGTCTCCCTGCCTTCCCACATCCCACAAGAGGAGCATTCAACTATCCTGACTAGCATCTCTGCTAGGCTAACGGATATAAAGAAGGGAAGGGAAAAAAAACGTACCCTAGCACTTTGCTTTTCCTTTGCTTTCTCTGACTGAAGCCTCTCTTTCCCGAAGCCTCAAGGAGCTAAAGCCTTAAGATCACCACTTTGACTCTGTCCACTCAGACGACGGCCGCTGTGATGATCGTTGCAGTGCTTGCCCCTGCCTTCCTTTAACTTGCTCTTGTTAATCAATCCCAAATACTGACTGGTCGCCGGTCAAAGATCTTTTTCGCTATAGCAAACTGCTGTTGCCATTTCCACTTGGGCAATCGACCTGATTGAAATCCCCTCCTCTCAAAACTTCCGATGTCTGGATTGGTCACCGGAGAAACTAACCTACTCCTGCTTCTTTTCTCATATGTCCTTATGTTCTTCTTCTTGCATTTGGCTGCATCAGTTGATGCTGTGTGGTCCTTCCCCCTTTGGAAACTTGAGAATATCAGGGGAAATGTCTGCAGCCACTTGAATTTCTCAAGCTTACTGGTATTGTTACTTTGTCCACTGCTTATGATCATCTCTGCTGTACTTCGGGAACCTGGCTCCCTATATATTTTACCCACTGTGTATAACCATGCTGCTACTTACTCAAGTGGCAACATCCTAAGTTCATCACTGATGATGATCTTTGGTGCTGCTACTTATAGAGGAACATAATAGAAATAGAACTACTAATAAAACATACTTTGTTGAAGATGGTCAGCTCCTAATGAACAGAGATGTTGGTATGCCAAAGTGTTATTACAAGCTACACCTACACCTATGCAGCCAACTGACAGATTTCAATTGCTAAATCTGTCAGAATTCTCTTCTGCTGGACTCAGTCCAATGGCAAGCACAGCCTTGTTGAGATTCCTCAGAATTTACGCTGGGGGAATTATTTATGGGTCTTGCACCAGGTTAGATGTGAGCCTAGTCATTTCAATGGGAATTTTACATCTCTGGGGACGAAGGAAAGAATAAATTAAGTTATAATTTTATTTACCTTCCAGTAATGGCTTTAATATTTTATGTTTTTATGTATTAGAAGTGGGTTTTGTAAAACTTACTTTTGTTTGTGGGTGTTTCTGTTGTAATTGTTTTTGAATCCATCCATGAACAACAGTGCTGTACAGAGGCTTCTTGGATTTGCATTGGCAAAGCTCAGGATGTGGCTTTGCTGTCTGGTGATGATTTTCTTGGTGGTTGGGTGGATTTGTTCAGACCCACCCATATGACTCAATTATGAACAGACAGAATGCCACATTGTAAATAGAAGCTGGGTGAATTTATGGTATATCAAACAGGTGAAATACTCAATATGGCATGGATTTTGCTGTAGAAGTAAATGGCTAATAATTTATATTAAATTGACGCCAACTTACACCATATACAGTATACAAGCATCATTAAATTTAGAAACTTCTAAGCTGTTGTAGTTCTATGACTGATGAGATGGATCTTGATGGAAAAAGTTCGTTCTTGTCCCTACTGCTTTAAGTTAATTTTTAAGTGGCATGAAAATTCTTAATAATTTCTGAAAAACTATCATTTTAATTGTAAAAAGTAACTTTAATAAGGTGAGTCTCATCCATAAAGTTACAAAAATCTTAACTTCTTCTTTCTGCCTGTTTCAGTTACCCCCCTCGCTGTCTTTCTTTCCATTTATTTTCTTTCTTCTAATATGAAAGTGAATTATGCGTTAAAATAATCTGTACTGCCTATAGACAGTTCTTCAATCTTATTAGCTGATGAGAAATTCAGGATAATTTACACAGGTCCTATATATCTTGCCTAATGTACAGTTAATCTCCACAGAAAATTCCTTGGAAGTGTGTGCACTCAGCATTTATCCATTACTAATCAGAAATAGGAAGAAACCACAGCACACCTTCATTCCTAAAGTCTACTCTAATATTGAATAATAATGTGAATAATTTCATTAAAACCACAACTCAGCATTCCCATTTACCACAGGATCCTTTCACTTATTTGCTTATCAATTATCTATCCATCCTCTTCTGCCTGAAGAATATTCAAAGGCTCTGTTTACATTGCCTTCTGTGGAATATTCATGAGCATCTGAGGGAAGATCGTCTTATCTATCTTAAATGAATAACGTGTTATTTTAACTCATCATCCCTCTTTCTAAATTATCTCCACATCCACCCTATTAAGATCAAGTCACTTCACACTCTTTTAAACGTCAGCAGAATGAAACCTGGTACGTTCAGCAACATACACAAAATGCTGGAGAAACTCAGCAAGCCAGGCAGCATCTATGGAAAAAAATAAGGGCGACGTTTCGGTCCGAACCACCAACTGTACTTTTTCTCTGTAGATGCTGCCTGGCCTGTTGAGCTTCTCCAGCATTTTGTGTATGTTCCTTCTGGTATGTTTAGTATTTCTTTATCATACAGACTGCCCATTCTAGGTATAAATCCAAGATCCTTTTAAATATTGCTTCCAACATTCTAGCAGCCTATGTTAAAGTAATCCCATACACACTACTCCTGATAATGGGCTTACTGATACCCAAGATAAAAACAGTCTTCCTATTCTTGTACTCAATTCTCAAGCATGTATAAAAAATATCCTATTTGCAGTACCAGCATATGAGCTGTGCACAGAACTTGGACTTGGATAATCAGATCTCTTACAATCTCTCACTCCTGAAAAATAGACCTCCTTTCACTATTCTGGCCAAAATAGATGGTATCTCTTTTTTCCACATCAGAACCAGGTTCATTATCACTGACTTAAATGTAGTGAAATTTATTCATTCTCCATGGTCATACTCATCGTACACCATACTCCACTTTCTTAATTGTTGCACAGTTAATAAACCCATCCATATCCATTTGCAGCCCCCTTATGCCCTCTACAATTTCTTTCCTACCAACCTTTGGCTGACTAGTAAATTTAGCAACCATATACTCAGTACTTTCATTCAAGTCATTTATAGAAATTGTAAAATGTTAAGGCTCCGGCAATGATCCCTGTGGCATACCAGTCACTGTACCTTGCCAACCATCAAAAGAACCACTTATGCCTATTCTGTTTCCCTTCAGTCCGCCAATCTTCTGTCCATGCCAAAGTGCATTACTTGTAATCACCTTTCAGACTGGAATTTGCTGCAAAATACTGGCAGCATTTCATTGAGCTGGCTGAATTAACTATGTAAGTATCAGGAAGTTTGGGCCTCCCATGTCAGGGCAGATGTCTCAGATTTGCAGGCCGATTTTGACCGGAGATTTTCTACTTCTGGTGGAAGCAGATCTCAAACTTGTACAATGTTCTGGAATCTAAGCCTGGCAGATCAGACATGGTGCAGAAACAGCTGATCAATTCATTTCAATGGAAGGAAATGGCTGTGATGGACAAGTGATGCAAGAATGACATCATGTACTTTTTTAAAAGGATTTGAGTTTGTTTAAATGCTTTGATTCTTTTGAAATGTATTAAGTAATTTAACTGTTTTAACAATCTAAACAATTTTAATACAGGAATATTCAATATTATTCAACATTCTTGGCAAGTTTGACAGTTGGCTAAGTTGGTGTATTATTTGGCTTACTGAAGAAAGATTCCAGTACTTTACGCATGGGACTTTCTGCGACCTACACATGTGACATCCTTGCGTCATGCAGACCTTCTGGCTCCAAGTATTGATAAAGGAAGTAAAAATCCAAAACCCTTCAAGCTCTCCACTAGATTGATTGGATAACTGGGTTATGTAGCTCAATAACAATGTAAGATATTTATAAATTACCTGTCAACAGAATGCACAAAGAACTTCCAAGCCAGTGAAATATACATGAACTTTCGATATTGTGATGAATGTGGAATTTAATTTTACCACAATGCAGTGATGAAAGAACGTTTGATCTGTTTTGGTGGTTTTTAAGTGAGGTAGAACAGTTGGCATGACATGATGGCTAAAGTTTACTTTTATATTTCTGTTATGACATTTTTTGTGACAACCAGAAGAAAACAATGATGCCATTCTATCAACTTTGGTAATGTTGCTTTTGCTGCCCTGAATACAGTGATTTTTAATGAACCATAGCTTACTCATTAATATAAAAAGTTCAAAGAATGTTTCCTTAGAAAATAGAACAATGCAGGAACATGATGCTAATCCCTGACTAATCTTAGCATTCTTTTCAGATAGTCTATATTCCTCCAGACACTCAGCTCTCACCTGTGGCTCCAAGCAGCTATTTACATGCAACAGCAATCTCATCCAATACACCACTTCGACATGCGGGCTAAACAAGGTGAGGGTAGTGTGGCCTCATACCCTCCTGAAAAGGGGACATGGCTCTCCTAGCATGCAAGGTCAGCTTGGCGGACTGGGTGGACTTGGCGGGCTACAGTGAGAACCAATGGCCAGGAAGGTGGTCCTACAATGCTCTGTAAGGAACAAAAGGCATAACAAGGCACAGAAGATGTCATGGTCATCCACTGCAACCAAGGAAAACCACAGATTGTGATGCTTGTTCGCACCCCAGGACCAGGACTTTTGAGGTCGAGAGACTGGAACTGCTCCAGTGCGATGGCCTTTCCAGTTTAAATCTGCACTTCTCTCTTGGGCCGATGATGACATTCCGTTGGTATTAAAGCAGACAAGATGTCCTCTTTTACACCAGTGAGAGCAAACATAGATTTACGACTGTTTTAGAGAGCATCTATAGCCAACTTAAATTTCTAGTTCCATGTTATTTCAATTCTTCTTTCAATTCCCACACTGACCTGTCTGTCCTCAGCCTTTTCTACTGCCACTGTGAGGCCCAATACAGACTAGAAGAACAACACGATTACTTGGATAGCCTATAGGTTAATGGTATGAACATTAATTTTTCCAGTTCCTGGTAATAGACATCTCTGAGTTTCTTTCTCACTTTCACCAATCCACCCATGTTCTCTCTCCTCT
This sequence comes from Hemitrygon akajei, assembly GCF_048418815.1. Taxonomy (NCBI): domain Eukaryota; kingdom Metazoa; phylum Chordata; class Chondrichthyes; order Myliobatiformes; family Dasyatidae; genus Hemitrygon; species Hemitrygon akajei. The sequence continues at coordinate 106,806,373 of NC_133131.1, forward strand.
TATTTGCCACCCTACATTCCTCCCCATAGCCTCCCCACATGGCTAGGATGATACCTCCTTCACCTGGTTCCATCTGCCCAACACTCACATACCTATTGATTTGAATTCCTTTTCCTTTGGTTTGTTCTCTTTTTCTGTCCTCTCCTTCTCCCATAACTGGTTCCATATTCCTATTCCTCCCTTTTCTTTTTCCACCTATTACTTACCAGTCCCATCGAAGCACTTTTCCCTCCCACTCCCTCAGCTGGCTGCATCTGTCCATCCTTGTCATCCTTCCACTTTTTACCTCCCAGTTTCTGTCTTACATACCCTCCTCTCAATTCTACAATTGAAAGGATTGTTCCCTCTGCGACTCTCTGGTCCACATGTCCCTCCCCACAGATCTCCCACCTGGCACTTATCCCTGCAAGCATAAGTGCTACACCTGTCCCTACACCTCCTCTCTTACCACCATTCAGGGCCCCAAACAGTCCTTCCAAGTGAGGCAACACTTCACTTGTGAGCCTGTTGGGGTCCTCTACATCGGTGTGACCTGATGCAGATTGGGGGACCGCTTCGTTGAGCACCTCCACTCTGTCTGCCACAACAGACAGGATCACCCGGTTGCCATCCACTCCAACCCTGCTTCACATTCCCTTTCGGATATGTCCATACATGGCGTCCTCTACGGCCTTGGTGAGGTCAAACTCAGGTTGGAGGAGCAACACCTCATATACCGTCTGGATAGTCTCCAGCCCCTTGGAATGAACATTGAATTCTCCAACTTTCGGTAATTCCCTCCCTCTCCCTTCCCCATCCCAGTTTCACTCTGCCTCCTCCTCCAGCTGCCTATCATCTCACTCATGATTCTGCCTTCTTCTACTACTCATTGTGCATTCCCCTTACATTCCTTCTTCACCTCTCCTGCCTATCCCCTCCCCCACCCCTTGATCTTTCCTCTGATTGGTTTTTCACCTGGCACCTACCAACCTTCTCCTTCCCACCCTCCCCCACCTTCTTTATAGGGCCCCTGCCCCCTTTCACCCTGATGAATGGTCTCACTCCAAAATGTTGACTGCTCGTATCCACGGATGTTGCCCGACCTGCTGAGCTCCTCCAGTGTGTTGTATGTGTAGCTTTGACCCCAGCATCTGCGGAATATTTTGTGTTCTGAATTCTAGGTACTGGATCTCTTCCATTTTTTTGCTCTCGTTTTGCACTACTTAGTTAATTTGATATTCTTAAATATTTACTTAATGTAATTGATAGTTTTATTATTATGTATTGCAGTGTAGTGCTGCCATAAAACAACTCTCATGACACGCTCCAGTGATATTAAACCTCATTCTGATTCCACTCTCAGTACAGATACAGCCCATCCCTTTGCATCTGCAGATGCTACTTGACCAGATGAGCCTTTCCAACAGATTATTTGCTTTTTCTTTTAGATAATTGAACAAATCTCTTGCCATTTCCAGAATCAATAACGTTCTCAATAAAAATCAGCTGAAATCTTGATTGTGTCTTCAATATATCCAGAGTACCCTGCTTCCGTCTGAAATGAACAAACATTCTTAAACTGGGTAATTTAAGCAACCTGAGAGGAAGTTAAAACACCACGTGACATTTCGATGAAAGTTTCAGTAAAATTGAGGGCTACTGAAATATCAATATTCATTTTTACACCAGTCCCTCTACAGAACTTGCTTCACATTCATTTCATTGTTTTGAAAACTATGAAGGCAAAGTGAGTTTGATACTGGTGAGACAAGTTACTGTGAGAGATTTCTTCAAGGTGGCAAAGATGAAACTTTATCCCATTGTCTGGAAATAATGTTGGGGAAAAGGGATAGACGAAAAGATAAAAATAAGTTGACAACTTGGGACTTCCGGTAAGATGGCGATTGTTTAGCTGCTCCGAACTTTTGTTCCGTTACTGTCGCTACCTTTGCACTAAATGTCTCCATTTTTTAAACCTTAGTTAGGAATTATTTCGGTATCTCTTACTTGCCTGTGAATATATCTAACTTACAATGTCTAGCAAGAGTTCTAAATCCGGGAGAAAAGAAGCCGTGACCCCGTTGGACGAGACGATGGTGGCGCTTGGAAAGCTGCGAGACGAAATCTTAAAGGAATTTAAAACCGCTGGGGACTTCCGCAAGAGTTCTAAACCCGGGGGAAAAGAAGCCATGACCCCGTCGGACGAGACGATGGTGGCGCTTGGAAAGCTGCGAGACGAAATCTTAAAGGAATTTAAAACCGCTGTCAAACAGTTAGAAGACAAACTGGATCGGATCAACGATAAAGTGGACAAACATGCTGAACACTTATCTCACATCGATTCGACTTCTGAAGATTTAGAAAGTCGTGTTCGATACTTGGAGACTCTCTGTTCCAGCTTAGAGGAAAAATCTAACAAACTTCTTTCCAAAATGGTGGATCTCGAAAATCGTAGCAGATGCTGTAACATCAGAATTCTGGGATTACCAGAGGCGACTGAAAAGGGATCAACCATGAAGTTTTTCGCCGAGTTTCTCTGTGAGTTATTCGGGAAAGATTTGCTTCCGAAGCCGCCCGAGCTCAATTGGGCACACAGAGTTTACGTTCCCCCCGGAATTCTGGGCTCTCGCCCGCGACCAGTAATCTTGTATTTCCATCAATACCAGGTAAAACACAGTCTGATCGTAGAGGCGCGTCGCAGGGGGTCGCTTCCCTTCAAGGATACAACCATTCGCTTTGTGGAAGATTTTGCACCCCAGACCTTAAAGATGCGCGCTGAGTTTAAAGGCACAATGAAAGTGCTTTTTGATCGTGGTTTCAAACCTTCCCTTCGTAACCCTGCTGATCTACGAATCAAGCTTAATACCGGGAAATATAAGTGGTTCAAATCAGCGAAGGAAGCTGAAGCGTTTGTGGCAAGTCTTCCGGCTATCCAGCCATCTTCGGAATCTGATCGGACCTCATAAAATGGTGGACAGGTACTCCTCGTAGTAAAATTACTTTCTCTGGACTCGGAATTCACTTGAATCACTCGGACATTATTCATTGAAACTTTAAGGGCCGTTGACAATCTCTCCCGGGATTTGGTGTGTGTGTAATCTATTTTTATTCTTGTATAACTTTACCTACAGAGTTCTGCAACTAATTCTAACTTGTTTTGGAGGTTCGAAGTCTTTAGTGAAGGCTTCCCTGTTTGTCGGTTCACAGTTCAACTGCTGATTTATTTTTCCTTTGTTTTAAATATTTATTTATTTTACCTTTTTCTTTTCTTCACCCCTTTTTGCTAATCTCTGAATTTTCTTCTCCCTTCTCTGTAAATGGTTGATAAACACTCGTCTTGAATTTATAACTTTCCCCTTCTTTTTTTTCTTTTTCCTTCTTACCTTTTTTTTTCCCTTTCTCTTACTTTATTCTTCTATAATGTTTCGCGGGTAGGTTAGTTTTGGTTTTCTTCTGATTTTCTCTGTATTGTTGTATATCTCTGCAGAAGCTGTTCTAATCTGTAGTTATGTTTTCTAGTGCATAAACTAGTTATTATTTGCTGTAATATTTATACGGAAATGTTGTTAATGACACAGATCTGGAAGTTGTATTTGGGTTAATTTTTTTGGTAGAGCTAGCTACTTATTTTGGTAGCCGTTTAGTTTTGGGTTGTGTGGGTGGGGTGGATTTTCCAGTTCCAACATCTCTTTATTGCTTAGGACATGTTTTTATATTTTGACCTTACGAATCTATGTTTACATTTCTGCTCCCAGACTGCTATTGTACTGCTTGACTTTTTATATGCCTGCTGCCTTTTATGCATTAGTAATTGATAATGGCTAGTGCACTTAAATTCGTGAGCTGGAATGTAAAGGGACTGAACCACCCTGTTAAAAGGAGGAAGGTATTCTCACTTATCAAACAACTCAAAGCTGATATTGCTTTCCTTCAAGAAACTCATATTCGTTGTTTTGATAACTCCCGGCTTCTGTCAAAGTGGGCGGGTCAGCATTTTCATTCATCCTTTGCCGGTAAAGCTAGGGGAGTTTCCATTCTTATTAATTCAAATATTCCTTTTGAACTCCATAATAAAATATCTGATACAAATGGCCGTTTTATTATTGTTTCTGGTAAACTATATAACACTAAAGTTGCACTAGCAAACCTGTATGCCCCCAACTTTGATGATGTTAACTTTTTTGAACGGTTTTTTTTCCTCACTACCAGACTTAAACTCATACTCTCTTATATTGGGTGGTGATTTCAACTGTTGGTTGGATTCTAAACTGGACCGATCGTCCTCTGTTACCAGATCACCTACTAAATCTGCCTTAGCTATTCAATCGGTTCTTAATTCGGATCTAAAGTTCCATAAGGTCTGGGGACCTTTTATCGAGTACTTTCATAACCTTCCTCTTGACTAGGGTTTTTTTTTTCTTTTTTTTTCTTTTCGGTCCCTTGCTTTCAGCTCCCTTTTTTTTCCTGGTAGTAGGCATTATTATCCTCTGTTGCTAAGTGTATTCACAGTCTGGGAGTTTGACTGTCCGGACTTATACTCTTTATACTGTGTGGTGGTTGGTCTGGAGTTGTTGTTTTTTTCTTGTGTGGTGGGGCTTGGGGAGGACGCTAAGCTCACTTGTCTTTAATTTAGGTGCTTTTTTTGTTAAATTTTCTTCCTTTGTAGCATATTGTTATTGTATGCTTAATCTCGCACTGTATTGATGCTCCTCATTGGGATTTGGGGTTTTTAATTTTGTAAAATGTTTTGAAAAACTAATAAAAAAAAATAAAAAAAATAAGTTGACAACTTGAAGAAAGCTGAACTAAGATGAGGTTACATATCATAGTATTTATATGACAGAGCCAAATAGGACATGAGAGGTGATGGAGTCTACTATTCCATTATAGTTCAGCTCCAAAACCTTTCCCATGCTCATTTTCACCTCACCCCATACCATCTGTGAGCATACAGGCCTATCCGAAGAACTAAGAAAACCCCAACTAAACACAGGAAATAAAAGGAAGGACAGGCAAAGTTGCCGATCATAATGAATACTTCATAACAATCAAAAGATGCACAGGTAAAAGGAAACTAAAGACCAAGTTGAATCATTGTTGAGTACGGAAATGGTAACACAAAGTACAAGGTCTATTTATGAAAACTCAGAGCTTGCAAAGTTTATCCATTAAACCTATATTTACCACCAGGCTCAAGGACAGTTTCATCCACTGTTATATGATCCTTGTAGAGTAAAATGGCCTCTTGACCCCACTGCCTTGTTACGGCCTTGCACCTTATTTTTTGCCTGCACAACAATTTCTCTGTAACTGTAATACTTTATTTTACATTTGGTTATTGCTTTCATTTGTATTATCACAATAAACTAATATGATGAAATGATCTGCATGGATAGCATGCACAAAATTGTTTTTCATTGGACCAGTAATGGCAGCATAGTAATAGAACAATTTACCAATTTATAACACAAGATGCTACATCATTGAAATTAGGTGAACACAAGAGAAGGAACTGTCTCCATCTCTAGACATCAGAGTTGAAGAAAGACGAATTATCAAAAGCAGCACTGTTAACAACAACAATCTCCGTAACAGCAGCAGAGCTGAATACAATTCTATGGTAGCAGGAGGACTGACACCACATCACCACATCAATACACTAATTCATTGGAAAGAGAAATAACCTCAGCAAAGTGAATAAAAAAGGGACAGTATTTCACCTTTTAGCCATCCAAGTAAAAAATAAAGGTAAAACAAAAATATATTAAAGGCGAACAAGGGAGATTTTATATTGTAGGAATAAAGAAAAAACATTAAATGTAACTATACTACTTAAACTGCATGACTCACAGCTGTGCTACATTCTGAATAAAGAGGATACTTTGAGTCATTCCTCAGAGCATGAGACTGGCAGAAGATTAGGTTCTTGAGCCATGGATCTTGTCTGGAAGGCTAATTCACAAAAGAATTCAGGAAAGCAAACAAAATATGACACCAAATTTAGGAACAAAATCCTGGACCACACTGCTTTTAATCCATTATTCTCAAAACACTTATCCAACAGAATTAATGAATCGCTCTTTTTGAAATCTTTACTCACATGGCTTCACAATTTTTTGTAGAAGGCAGCTCCAAATTTCCACTTCTCCTCTTTGTAGTTCCGAACTTCCAAACTAAAGTAGTTGACAATAATAACAATAGAATTACATCTCAGGATAAATGGGAAATTTTCAACTCTTTGGCTCCTGTTTTTAAATTGAACCCATTCTATAATTAACAGTTGTTATTGGTTGGAGGAGTTAAACAGGAACCCTGATTAATTGATGAAATCAGAATGAGAAACTCCTTTTACCAAATTTTAGGTTTTATTACTGGGCAGTCAATACACGAAATCTTACGTTTTGGTCATACTATATTAAACATGAGGACTGTCTGTTTTGGGTTTCTTTAGAGGCTAATTCTGTTAATAAATTTTCTATCATTTCTCTTCTTGGATCCTCACTTCCTTTATCTTTAAGTAAACTAACTGACAATTTGGTAGTTAAACATACTTTGAGGATCTGGGTACAATTTAGAAAATACTTTGGTTTATAGAGATTTTCTATTTCAAGTCCCATTTTTTCTAATTATTTTTTAAACCTTCTATGACTGATTGACTGATCCAGTTTTTAAAGAATGGGATAAATTGGGTATTAGATGCTTCCAGGATCTGTTTGTTGGAGGAAATCTCTTTTCACTTGAGCAATTGTCAGCTAAATATAGCTGACCAAAAACCCATTTTTTTCAATATCTACAAATTAGAGACTTCCTGCAATCCCAATTATATATATTTCCTAAAAGTCCGGATAAGAACTTAGTAGATGTAATTTCTAATTTGAAACCTTTTCATAATGGTTCAATATCCAATATTTATGTCATGTTGCTGGGAATAAGAAATGTGCCTTGAGACAAAATTAAAAATCTTTGGGAACAAGATTTACAGATTTCAATTTCTGAGGAAACTTGGAATGGAAGTTCTAAATTGGTTAAGACTTCATCGTTATGTGCCCACCACTCCCTCCTACAATTTAAAGTGGTCCATAGAGCTCACATAACCAAGGGTAAGCTATCTCGTTTTTATTCGGATTTATCTCCCTATTGTGATAGATGTAACAATGGAGAAGCTTCGCTAATTCATACGTTTTGGACTTGTCTGAGTCTTGAAAAATACTGGAAGGAAGTATTCCAAACTTTCTGTGTACTTTTCAAAGTAAATTTTAAGCTTAACCCTTTGACTGCCTTTTTCAGTATTGTTGGAGGAAAAGATATTATTTTGGAGACATCTGATTTGCACATTTTGGCTTTTATTTCTCTTATAGCTAGGAGGGGGCTCTTGCTTAAATGGAAGGATGTCGTTCTGCCTACTCATGCTCGATAGTTACATGATGTTATGTCATGCTTACATTTAGAGAAGATCCGTTGTTCAATTTCTGAATCTAGTCAATACTTTCAAACATTGTGGGGACCATTCTTGAACTATTTTCAAAACCTTTGATTTGCTCTTAAAGTATGGATATTGGCTAATAACATATTTCACTATATGTTAAGGATTTTTTTCCTTTTTTCTTTCTTTACGAAACAGCTTCGATCTTGATAGTGGGCTTAGATTCTTTATTTTGTATAATAAGATTACCACATTTCAATGTTAAGATTTAATTTAATTTACATGAATATAGGGTAATGAGATTCCAAGTATGACTCAAATATAATCTATTTAATAATATTTTATCCTTTTTTGACTTATAATATATATATGTTCTTGTACTCTGTATTCTTCTATGTAGAAATTAATAAAAATATTGAAAGAGAATGAGAAACTCCTCTAACCATTCAGAAATATTGAAATTCCATGCTTCTTAGAAGAACTCATCCATTGAACATTCAAAATGAACTTATCATGGATTAAGGCCAGTGAAAATGTTGGCTGAAGGTCAGCAACACTGCACTTTATGTATGATCTTGGCAGAATAGCCACAAGTCCAGCACATTTTTAGGCATGACCAAAGAAAACATTACTAGAGGTATATAAATTAAGAAAAATTTAGTCTAATCCAACACGTCAGTTAGAAGAAAAGTTTAAAGAAATGCTTGATCCAATAATTTTTGTCTATGTCAGCAGGTATAGTGGTAAACCATTCTTTGATTATTGAATTACTCACAATCTGTTGACCCATTATTACTGGACATTCAGTCTTTTTCTCTCTAATAATTTTGTCCTACATGAAGCTTGCTGCTATTATTAAAATCTTATAACTTTAATGTAATACAATGAATTCCCATTTATTGGGACACATCTGGACCAATACATTTTGAACCATTTATGCAGCTGCCCCAAATAGCCAAAGATTCATGGAAGTAGTTAAAAGGTATAAAAAAGATAAACTGCTCAGTAACAAATGATGCATTTAAATGAAATGCAGAACAAATTGGAACACTACCAATAACACTACAGTACTATAAAATTGTGTATTAGTTCCTAATAGTTATCAACAGAATTCAACCAGTGTATGATACATGATCATTTGATTGACTGCAAATGACCAACATCGGCACAGACACCTAGTGCAGATAATGGACTGCCTTCATACAATGCTTTTGATGATTGTATCCTCTAAATCCTCATTTTCATTGTAACATTCAAGATGATTGCCGATACCTTCAAATTCTCCATAATTCCTAACCTGCTGAAGTAGTGAAGTTGCTCCATTTTCAGACCTGGCCAATATTTGCATCTCTAAGCTTGAATGCTTGAAACCATAGTGAGCAAAACGGTTCTGAATTGTCTTATTGCTTATTTCTTACCAACTATCAGTGACAAAAATCACTGCTTTTTGAATACAAACGTATGATATCGATGCTCTTTAAAAACTTCTCGCTCTAAGCATGGTGGAGTGTCTAATAGCCATGCAAATACACATGACTGATGCAATAATGTCCTGTCCTAATTAAGTTGCCTAATGTTCCAAATAAATGAAGGGAATCCCAACTATTATCTCAATTGGTTTCTGGTCTTTAATACTGTAGTTGTTCCTAATAAGCAGCTGTCCCTATTAACTGATGGCTCAATTAACTGGAATCCATTTTATTAGATGGATGTTATTATAAGACCATAAGACCACAAGACGTAGGAGTGGATTTAGGCCATTTGTCCCATAGAGTCTGGTCCACTATCATGGCTGATCCTTTTCTCCCCTTCTCAGCCCACTCCCTGGCCTTCTCCCTGTAACCTTTGATGCTGTGTCCAATCAAGAATCTATCAATCTCTGCCTTAAATACATCCAATGGCCTGGCCTCTACAGTTGCCTATGGTAACAAAGTTCACAAATTCACCACCTTCTGATGAAAGAAATCTTTCTGCACCTCTGTTTTAAAAGGACATTCGTCTATTCTGAGGTTGCGCCCTCTTGTCCTAGACTTTCCACATGATCAAAAACATCCTTTCCACAGCTACTCTTTCTAGGCCTTTCAACATTCCAATCAGATCCTCTCTCATCCTTCTAAATTCCAGCGAGGACCGTCCCAGAGTCATCAAACATTCCTCATATGATAACCCTTTCATTCCTGAATCATCCTTGTGAAACTCCTCTGAATTCTCTTCAATGCCAACACATAATTTCTTCGATAAGGAGCTTAAAATTGTTCACAATACTCAAGGTGAGGCCTCACCAGTGCTTTACAAAGCCTCAGCATCATATTCCTCCTCTTGCATTATAGACCTTTTGAAATGAATGCTAATATTGCATTTGCCTTCCTCCCCACCACAAGTTAAACTTTAGGACTCCCATGTTGCTTTGCATCTCATATTTTTAGATTTTCTCTCTGTTTAGAGAATAGGCTACACATTTATTTATATTACCAAAGTGCATGACCATGCATTTTCCAACATTATATTTTATTTGCCACTTTCTTGCCCTTTCTCCTAATCTGTCTAAGTCCTTCTGCAACCTATCTGATTCCTCAACACTACCTGCCCCTCTACCAACCTTTGTACTATCTGCAAACTGGGTATCTGATGCACCATCAATAACTCTCCGAGACGTGAGGCGAGATATTGGCTTTTATTGACTGGAAGAAAGAACAAGCAGTAATTGACCACCATACTACATCCTGGAGACTGAGGGCCGGGCTCAGGCCTCAATCACCTTTATACCAGGGTCTGTGGGAGGAGCCACAGGAGCAGTCAGCAGGGGGGCATGTCCAGACAGGTATATGTAGTTCACCACAGTAACAAAGCCATCTACTCTATTATCTAAATAATTGATATACAGCATAAAAAGAAGCGGTCCCAATACCAACTCCTGTGGACCACCACTAGTCCCTGGCAGCCAACCAGAAAAGGGTCTTTTGTATTTCCACTCACTGCCTCCTACCAATCAGCCAATGCTCTAAACATGCCAGTAACTTTTCTGTAATGCCATAGGCTCTTAACTTAGTAAGCAACCTCATGTGTGGCACCTTGTCAAAGGCCTTCTGAAAGTCTAAATATACAACATCCATTGCATCCCCTTTATCTATCCTATGTGTAGTCTCCTTAAAGAATTCTAATAGGTTTGTCAGGTAAGATTTTCCCTTAAGAAAACCATGCTGACTTTGTCCTGTCTTGTCCTGTGTCACGAAATACTCCATCACCTTATCCTTAACAATTGATTCTAGCATCTCCCTGACCACTGAGGTCACACTAACTGGTCTATAATTTCCTTTCCGCTGCCTTCTTCCTTTCTTAAAGAGTGGAGTGACATTTGCGATTATCCAGTCCTCTGGCACCATGCCAGAGGCAACGATTTCTGAAAGATCATTACTAATGTCTCCATAATCTCTACTACTAACTCTTTCAGAACCCTAGTGTGCAGTTCATCTGATCTGGGTTACTTATGCATCCTTAGGTCTTTCAGCTTTTTGAGCACCTTGTAATAGTAATCGCACTCATTTCTCTACCCTCACACCCTTCAACATCTGACATGCTGTTGATGTCTTCCACAGTGAAGACTGATGCAAAATACTCATTTAGTTCACCTGCCATCTCCTTGTCCACTGTTATTATTTCTGCAGCTTCATTTTCTGGTGGTCTCATATCCACTCTCATCTCCCATACTCGAAAAAGCTTTTACTATCCAGTTTGATATTATTTGCTAGCTTGCTTTCATATTTCATCTTTTCCCTCCTAATGATTATTTTAGTTGCTCTCTGTAGGTTTTTAAAAACTTCCCAATCTTCTATCTTCCTGCTAATTTTTGCTTTGTTGTATACCCTCTCGTTTGCTTTTATATTAGCTTTGACTTCCCTTGTCAGCCACGGTTGTACTATTTTGCAATTTGAGTATTTGTTTGTTTTCAGAATACATCTATCCTCTAAACTTCCTTATTTTTCCCAGAAACTCATGCCGTTGTTGCTCTGCTGTCATCCCTGCCAGCATCTCTTTCCAATTTACTTTGGCCATCCAACTCCTCTCTCATTCGACTATAATTTCCTTTACTCCATTGAAATCCGACCACATCAGACTTTACTTTCTCTCTCTCAGATTTCAAGTTCAACTTAATCATTTTGTGATCACTGTCTCCTAAGGGTTCTTTTACCTTAAGCTCCTTAATTGCTTCTGGTTCATTACATAACACCCATTCCAGTATAGCTGATTCCCTCATAGGCTCAATGAGAAACAGCTCTAAAAAGCCATCTTGTAAGCATTCAACAAAATCACTCTCTTGAGATTCATGACCAACCAGATCCTTCCATTCAACCTGCATGTTAAAATCTCCCATGACTATCACAACATTCCCCTTTTGATATACCTTTTCTATTTCCCGTTGTAATCTGTGTTCCGCATCTCAGCTGCTATTGGGAGGCCTGTATATAACTGCCATCAGGGTCCTTTTACCCTTGCAGTTTCTTAACTCAACCCACAAGGATTCATCATCTTCCAATCTTATGTCACATCTTTCTACTGATTTGATGCCACTCTTTGCCAGCAGAGCTACGCCACCCCCTCAGCCCACCTTCCTATCCCTCCAATACAACGTGTAACCTTGCATATTCAGCTCCCAACTACAACCATCCTTCAGACAGGATTCAGTGATGACCACAACATCCTAACTGATAATCTGTAATAGTGCAATAAGATCATCTACCTTATTTCTTATACTCCATGCATTGAGTTGTGTACTCGTAATTTATTAGGGCTTCTCCCTTCCTCAAGTATCTGAATCTGCCACTCATAAGAACTCATTGATTATGAATCTTCTAACAGTTCCACCATTTGAAAGGTTGTAGGAACTGCCAATACCTGTTCAGAGTTAAATCAGTCGTACATCTGGTCAGTTGTCAAAAAAGCACTGTCATGCAATTGTTGTTTGCTTTCCAAACATCTCTCCATTTTAATTCAATTTCCATCTTCTTGTTCGATTTTCTTTTCTTGCCATTTTTCTTTTTAAGTAGCCTTAGATATTCTGCATTTTCAGAATAAAGATTTCAGCACACTCAAACAAGACACCCATAAAACAGGTAGATCTTTCAATGTGGAGCTCATTGAACTATGTTGGAGTTTTGCCAAGATTAAGCGTAGCGTCTGATCAACAAGCTATGAATAAGCCCTCAATTTATTTTTAATCTTTGGTTTCTAAAATAGATTGTTCAACCTCCACACCCTTTCAAATAAAAAAGAAATAGTTACTTTGCTGAATATCTGTGCAACATGCAATGTTACTAAGGGCAAAAATTAAACAAAATATATCCATGCAACATTTATATAACTTTACTATAATATTATTATTATAAAAGATTCAGTTACACTGATTGAATAACCCATCTTTTCAGGCAAGGAGTCAGATGAGTATGAGATTGAGTAAAGGTACATTCTCTGAATTTATCTCCTATTCCATATCTGCTCATCCCAAAACAATGCTTGGAGGGTCATAGTTACAATTCTCCATTCAAGTTGCTACCTGTCATAGAGCATTTTAGCCTAAATCTCATGATTTAAATGTAGATTAGCCCTGAATGACTAGTATTAGTTTTAGAGTGATTCAAATAAATATGCAGTTATTTTTCATGCATCTAATTCATTTGCTTAGCAGATGAAAATATATCCATTAACTGCACTAATGCTGGGAGTGCAAGGAAGTGCATTGGAGTAAATGGATCAGAAGGCTTCTCAGTTAATTAGTAGACCATCTTCTTTTTGTCTCTGCAGGAAGAAAGTTTACCTTTACTGCTGTAGGAACAAATTAATTTTGATTTTAGCTGGTGACTTTCGGGAGGCAGGTAGGCTTCAAGTTGATCTTTCAGACATGCATCCTTACAATCCATGACAATGAACTCTTTACATACTAAGTACAGAGGAACCATGTAGATTATTCTTAATCAAATTCTGATTGAGCTTATTCTGAACACGAATATGCACAATTCCCATAGGAGTTTGATAGGGGCAGTGGACTGAGGCATTGAATAAACAGATTTAAGGATGATAGGTACAAATATGAGTGAAAAATCAACAGGCAGGTAACTTGAAGGGTTTAGATTAAGCACAATGAGAAGTGAATTGTGTAGAACACTTACACAAACAAAGAAAAATTAGGATGAATAGACCACTTTTTGTATTACTATGGACCTGTCTCTGAGTGCCTCATTGCACTAGAGTCTTGTACCTGTAGTCTTTTTACACACACCTCATTTTTGTATAACCTACATATAATTTCTGTTCTCTATGTTGTCTGTATCCACATGTCTGCTGTGATACTGCTGAAAGCAAGTTCTTCATTGTACTTATACCTTGAAGTACTTGTGAACATGACAATTCACTCAATTTGATTTAACACCATAAGACCATAAGACATAGGAGCAAGATTAGGTTATTCAGCTCATTGAGTCTGCTCCATCATTTGATCATGGCTGATTTATTTTCCCTCTCAGCCCCATTCTCCGGCCTTCTTTCTGTAGTCTTTGACACCCTTACTACTCTATAACTTACATATACCAAATGATTTGGCCTCCACAACCATCCATGGCAATGAATTTCACAGATTCACTACATTATGGCTGAAGAAATTCCTCCTCATCTCTATTCTAAAGGGACATACTTCATTTCTAAGCTGTACCCTCTGGTACTAGACTCTCCCACAATTAAAAACATTTTTCTATGTCTACTCTGTCTAAGATTATCAATAGGTTTCAATAAGATCCCCCCTTTCTTCTAAACAACAGTGAGTATAGAACCAGGGCAATCAAACACTCCTCAAATGTTAACCCTTTAACTCCTGAGATTATTATTTTAAAGAAAAATCCTCTAGAGGTCTCTGGACCCTCTCTAATGGCACCATTTCCTTTCTTAGACATGGGGTCAAAACTACTCACAATATTCCGAATATATTCTGACCAATGCCTTACAAAGCCTCAGCATTACCTCTTTGTTTTTATGTTCCAGTCCTTTGGAAGGTACCTTTGCACCTAGAATTTCTGATTTGCCTCCCATTTGGAATATAGTGTACTCGCTTATTTCTTCCACCAAAGTACATGACCATACATTTACCTACACTGTATTCCGTCTGCCACATTTTTGCTCATTCTCCTAATCTGTCCTTCTGCAGACTCCCTGCTTCCTCAACACTACCTGCCCCTCCTTTTTTTGTATTATTTGCAAACTTGTCCACATACCTATCAATTCCATCATCCAGATCATTAAAACCGAACATCAACCCCTGTAGAACACCCCTTTGTTCTCACTCTGTGCCTTTTGCCAGTCAGCCAATCTTCTGTCCATCCCATAATACCATGGGCTCCTATCTTGCTTAGCAGCCTCGTGTGTGGCACCTTCCCTGGATACTCATGACAATGTGGCCAGATTCTGCTCTATCTTCAAATTTTGCAGATACTGGGCCTCATCTCATCATGAATCAGAGTGCAGGAGGGACACAGAGAACTTCATGACCTGGTGTAATGGCAGCAACCTTTCTCTCAATTTCAATAAAATAAAGGAGTTGGTCACTGACTTTCAAAAAAGTGTTTGTGTGTGTGTGTGGGGCTGGGATTGGTGTGGTGCACATGCCACTGTCTACATCACCAGTGTTGAGGTTGACAGGGTTGTGAACTTTAAGTTCCTAGGTGTAAACATCATGAATAGCCTGGTGTTGTCACTGGCAGGATAGCTCTCAGTGGCCTTTACTTCCTCAGAAGGCCAACAAAACTTCAAATCCTCACCAATTTTTCATTCTATCTGGATACAGAATGGCTTGGTATGGCAACTGCTATATGACCACAAACACTGCAGAGGGTTGTGGACACAGCTCAGCACATTACAAGAACCATGTACAGTACCTCTCTATGAACTGTCTATATTTCTTACTGCCTCAGTAAAGAGCTCAAAAAAAGTTCGAAGGTTCATTTTATTCTCAAAGTATGCATGTACAATATAGTTTTGATATTTGTATTCTCCAGAGAGACCATGAAATTCAGAAAGACCATGGGAGTTGTTGAATGAAAATACCTCAACTCCCCCACCCCAGCATGAAAAAGAAAAGAAACAAAATTCGAAAACTCCAAAATCTCCCACTCCCTCCCAGCCGAAAAAACAGTGATAATGCCAACAAATCCCCAGTCCCTCCCTACAAAAAAACAGTGACAATAGCAACAAATCCCCACTCCTCCCCTCAGATAAAAAGAGTTACAATCAGATAAAAAGAGTTACAATAGCAACAAGTCCCCAACCCCTTCCCCACAGAAAAAAAACAGCAACAATGACAATCCCCAAGCCCTTCATTTGCAGAAAAGAACAGTGACAGTAGCATTAAAACCCCAAACCACCCTCTTACAGACAAAAATTAACAGATCACCCACCCACCAGTCAGCCACTGGAAAGAAAACATGGAAATACTGAAGGAGACCAATATAAGTACAGTCGGATAATCACATAAATTTCAGAATATTGAAAACACTTTTTTGTCAGCATATGAAGAGAGTGGTTCTGCAAACTCATACCTTCTGCAAAGAGGGATCGTCACGCTAAGTCTGAATGCTGTTGACATGGCTGCTGACCGTCGTCGCCCTGGCGGCTTCCGTTGTGAGTGACCGCTGACCGGGTCTAAATGTTGCTGACCCATCTACTGGTCACTGTCACCCCAGTGGCCTCTGATGGGAATGATCCCTTACCAGATCTGAATAGTACCAACATGGCTGCTGACCGTAGTGCCCCCATGGCCTCCACTGGGAATTAATACAAACCCTCTCCGCATTCACCTTGATGCTTTGATCTTCCTTGCCGCTTTGAGATGGACTCTAACATGACATCTTGCCCTGTCTCTGGTCTTTTCCACATGTCAGCTTGGGTTCTCAGTGCTTTTCGACTCCATGAGGCACGTCTCCAGGCACAGCAGAGCACTAGATCATTCGATCGAGTTCCAAATTGTACGTCACAGGCTCCAACAGCTTGCTTAACACAGACAAGACAAAAAGAACAAGTGAAAGTTGTAGACAAAGTGAAGTAATCAATGACTGCACCTTTCTCCTCTCCCATACAAAATGTCTGAAAACACATATCACCAGACTCAAGTACAGCTTCTATCCCACTGTTATTGGAATCTTGAATGGACCTCTCATATAATGAGATGGACTCTTGATCTCTCAATGCACCTGAAATGAAATAGTGGATATCTCTTTCATTGAAGACAGAACATGGATCTGGAACTGCAGGCAGCTCTGGTGTCAATTGCTTCTAGCCTGGTCTTGCATGTCCTGCATCTCTGGATTGACATGTGTTTGATGAAATTGTTAATGTGTGTGTTCAGAACAACTAATTGCATGACTGGCTCATGATAGTAACACTCTGATCTTGTCAGGGAATTTCCAGAGCTGGCCAGTTAGTTGTAACTTTGACAAATTCCAATTGGATACACTGAATCTTACAAATGAGAGAAATGAGAAATTTGAATATTGTTATTTAACTGTGGACCTGAAACTTAATGTTAGTTAATTTCTCTTGAAACACAACATCCAACAACCATCAGTTTTATTCTCAAATGATACTTTGTGTCTGTGATACAAACCTTGTGATACTTAGATCTGGTGATTTTCCATCTGATTTTATGATTAAGTATTGATCTCCTCTGTTAGCGTATGTCATCCATATTAAGCTATTCTCTGTTCATCTGCCTGCTCTGTTTGCCTTGTTACTGCCTTTGGCTTCTTGTCTGATTCATGAAAAACATATTTATCAAATGATAAGGATGGTATTGAATGTCCACTTTCTCTGCTATAACATTTTTCTCTGCTAGCAAAATCTCAGAGTGGACACGTGAAATGGGTGAATCTATATTTTTATAAAATCAATGGAATAAAAATCAGGCTGCTCACTGAAATATGGAAAACAGAAGAAGGAATAAGCTCTTTGTTCCTCCAAACCTGCTCTATATTCAACGTAATTATGGTTGATTGCCCATCTCAATATTATATCCTGATCCTTGATCCTGATTCTTCTTGAGGCCTGTGACTAATAATCAATCTATCCTCTTTTTAAGTATATTTGGGACTTAGTCTCCAAAGCCTCTGTAGTTCTCAATTCTTCTGGTTCACCACCCAGTGACTGAAGAAGTTTCTCTTTATCACCGTTCTATATGTCTTTCACTCTATCATGAAACTATGACACCAGGCTGTATATCCCAGTCAGGGAAAATATCCTAATCACGTTCCATCTTTTGTGTGTTTCAATGAGATCACTTTCATTCGTCTAAATTTTGATAAACATAACTCCAATGGATCCAATCTCTTCTGTTATGAGAATCAGTCCAATGAATCTGTTACAAGAGGCTGATCTTCTGAAATTATCATCGTTTCAACTGCTCAGCAATGAGAGAGAGAGAGAGAGAGAGAGAGAGAGAGAGAGAGAGAGAGAGAGAGAGAGAGAGAGTTCCATAATACGTATACACACGTGACATGTTCCTTCTTGCCATTGATCCACATGAGTGAGGTCGTGTTAATTATCAGGCTAGACAATGAATAATATTTTCAGTTTGGGCAGGGATTCCTAGACAGAAGTTACTGTCCAATAAATGCCTTCTAACAACTTGCACTCCTTCATTTTATCAGCTTATGTTTTGTCAGTGTATGGTAAAAACCATTGTCACCATCTTAAAAACAAAAAAACAAACTGGACGAACCCAATAGGTCAGACAGCATCCATGGAGGCAAAGGGATGGTGAACATTTTACACTGAAGCTCTTCATCAGGACTGCAAACATTGTGAAGAAAATGAATATACATTTAAAGGCTGGAATCAGCATCTTTATGTGATCCCATGCATTTACAGAAGTGATTTGCTTTTTGTAGGAAGAATAGCATTTAAGATACATGAAAACTTTCCACCTTAGGAAACAAATGAACTAGACAGTACAAACAGCTTTACTTGGATTTTAATTGAATTTTCTTTGCATTGGCTCACATTCACTGATATCAATTATGGTTGCTAGCATGATACTGCTCATGCCTAACTAAATCTCTCATGGCTGCAATACTTGCAAATTATGTAGCTGATAAATGAGGTGATAGATGTTTTTAAATGCAATACTTATGATGTATTATGTTAAATTGCTTCCATCTGATTGAAGATAGAAATTTTTATTTTCTTTTTTATGATCGTCTTGTTCTGCATTTATCAAGTTCTAAAACAGCCCTGCGCCTGATGTATTTTAGTAACACATTTCCAGAACTGATTTTGTCACAACTAGCAATCTCAGGCATCTGCCATCAGTCATGTTACTCGTATTCATTGCAGGCACCAAATATACTTTTTCCTGATTTGTTTTACAACTGTTCCAATTAAAGATCCACATTCTTGAGCTCACATTACAAACTTCAATCTTGAGAAGCCTGCATCCAACCATATCATCCTTATGGTGACAATGAAGTCCAATTTCTGCCTCTGACTTAGCACTTTTTAGTCACGCCTGAAGCCTTCCTTTAAGTTCATCCTAAGTTAACAATCACTGTCCTTGTTATAGTCCTGTAACGTTTGATTTTATATTTTCATCAGTGGATTAATGAGAAGCATCTGTTTCATTTCAGAAACCTTGTTAAGAGACATTTAAGAATCTACAGGTATTTTGTTATAAGTGTGGAACAACAATGCTATAGTAATTCAAAAGTAAAATTAAAGGCGTTCAAAGACATTAATTACAAGAGATTCTGCAGAAGTTGGAAATCTGGACTAACACCCACGAAATGCTGGGGAAACTCGGCAGGTCAGGCAGCATCTATAGTGGGAAATCAACAGTTGACTTTTTGTGCTGAAACTCTTCATCAGGAAGAGGAGGGATTTGACTCGAAAGGTCGACTGACTGTTTCCAATCGTAGAAGCTGCATGACCTATTAACTTCCTTCAGCATATAATATATGTTGCTAGAGCAATAACCTTGTTGGAAACATAATAAATGACTGAAAAATGCAAATATATTTACACAATAAAACAAGAAAGTAAGATTAATGGTAGGTCACCAGGCCCCTCAAGCATGCCCCACCTTCTACTCTTCCTCAAATGGTGGTGGATTCAAGACCTTTGTCAATTTTTAAAGACAGATATAGGTAGATTCTTGATAAGTGGTGGAAGGTTGCAAGATTAGGAGGCAATACTCAATGAATTTGCAATCAGTTCAGCTTTGATGCTAATAAATGGCCGAGTAAACTGAAGAAGCTGATGGCCTACTCCTGCTCATAATTTGTATGTTTGTATGGCATAGAAGGGGAGTGTATCTATGCAAATCTAAACTGCAGTAATAAGTAATAAGTCTTGAAGTACTCAACCAAACAACTTTATTGAATACTGTACACATTTCTGCCTCTTCCATTTTGATCAGCTAGGTAAGTGGGCTGTATATTGGCAAATAGTTTTAAATTCAAAGTGTGAAATGGGAAATCAAACCAGGATAGCTTTTAAACATTAACTGGTAGGGCAATGGGGGTGGGGGTTGGTGTCGTAGAACAGAGGGACCTAGGAACCTTTGACTTCTTAGGCAATGGCAGAATGCTTTAAATTAGTTTACAATACTGATGTTTAAGTCTGTCAATTTCAGTTTTTCCCTTTGCTTTTATATGAATTTTTTAAAATTTAGTTTCAGTTTCCAGTAATTAAATTCATCTGATTTTTACTTATAAACCGAAGAACAGTAGAGTAAGGCTTAAAGTTTAGAAACACATTGCAACAAAGATTAGATTTGTTGTGAGGTATAGTTAATCTCAAGTACATTGTTCACTGTAAGCAGCATCAGAAATAGATAGGGTGGCGTGGAAGGCATTTCGCACCTTGTTGTTCAGCAGTTAGGGTACTGAGTATAGAATATTATATTACATTTGTACAAGCTATTAGTATGACTACACGTGCAGTATTGCCTATAGTTTTATTTAGAGATACAGCAGATCGCCCTATTGTAGAAAAGATAACTTTAAACTGGATAAAGTGCTGAAAACCTTTACAAAGATGCTGCCAGGACTAAAGAGCCTGAGTTTTTTGAATGAGGTTGACAGGGTAGGACTTTATTCTTTGGGAATGAGGGACAGCTTTATAGAGGTGCATAAAATCATGAAGTGTACAGATAGTGTGAATGAACATTGCCTTTTTCCCTAAACAAGGGAAATAAAAACTTAAGGACATCAGCTTAAGAGGTGAATTGAAAGATTAAAAAAGCACTGAGGGGCAACTTCTTCAGCAGATGGTTATCTGTAAGGAGGATGAGCGGCCAGAAGAAGTGGTTGGGGCAGGTACAATAAAAACACCAAGTAATTTGACTATGTACATGGATAGAGGAGGGGTATAGAGGGATATGAGCCAAATGTTGGCAAATGGAGTGAGCCTTTTTGACACCATGGTCTCTTTGGATAAGTTGGACCAATGGGCCTGTTTCCATTCTAGGACTCCAGTCTATAAACTTTAGCATGCTTTCAGGAAGTCATTTCTAAATTTCCATGAATTGATCAGTGGATACTTCTTTTCTCAACTCGATTTTAACAATTCAATCGATTAACTATGTTCCTTGTTGTAGGGTCTATTGAAGGACCATAGTTGATGAATTCTTAGGCCTTGGCAGAATAGTTTTGTCTCTACGAAATCAAAATAAAATTGATTTCACTTTCTAATAATAAAATATCATTTGATTTCTACTTAGAATATACTAGAGAAAGGACAAAGTTTAGACACTGATAAAAACCAAGATGAGATTTGTTAGAAAGAATGTTTAACCTCAGGCAGGCCATCTGACATTCAAACCAACCACTGTACCAGCACTTCAATGACCACAAGCAGCCTCCCTCTCATGCCACAGCTAAAGCTTCTAACTGCACCAAGTAGGTTAATACAAACTTCACTTCCTTCTAAGACCATTTTACTTTAGATGCTGCATTATTGTCTTACACAATTTTCTATTCAGAATTCATTTTACATCAGTTAACAGAAATTATTCTGCTTGTGAGTTCATTGGGTAATCAAAAATTATTACCTAAATAATTTTTTTCAGCAAAGCAAATATGGTTCTGAAATTTCATTGATTCATATTCATTAGTATTTTTCACCTGCTATTTCAAAGTTGGTCTTGCTATCAATATGTGTGTTTTCCAGTAAAGTAATTGAAGGAGTTATTTTAAAGTGAATCTCTTAAATAAGATAACATTGTTATTCTAACTCAGGATGCCATGTGTTCAAACCAAGCGCACGATGATACTCAAATTTCATGCTCTGATTGAATATACATCTGCTGTTTTTTGTCTTGGACTCTAGATGGCAGTGGAGTGTTCCATCTCTGGGTGGGCTGATAAAATTGGCAAAGACTGCTCTGGCTCTCAAATGTCCAGTTCGTACAATCCAAATTATGCAGTGACATTTTAAGCCATTGAGTTGTTGATAGCTCAGGCCATGTCACCCATCCAGTTAAAAAGAGGACCTGGTGCAATGAGGAGCTTCAGCAAAGGAAGAGAGAGAAATCTGTGAGGAAAAGAGAATACGCAGTCCAAAGTTGCAGCACACGTGTTTGCAAAAAAAAACAGTTGCATGTAGTTCAATTGGGTTTGGATTACAAAAGCAAAATATGATAATTTTTGAATTTGTTGATTGCATATTCATTTAATTATGCTTATTGCAAGAATTCTGGACATAAAATGAGAAATAAGTAACATTTCTTTATGGGACTTCTGAGTAAATTTAATAACTCGGACATTTTTGTACTATATAACATAGAATGTAGCACAGAACAGTTCAGGAATAGGCCCTCCAGCTCACCGTGCCTGCCTTGACTATAATGCCAATCTAAATAAATCCTATCAGCCTGCACATGGGCTAAATCTCTTTATTTGCGGCCTGACTAAATGCTTTCAAACATTGTGATTGCATCTGCCTCCACCACCAGTCCTGGCAGTGTCTAGGCACCTACCACTCTGTAAAAATCTTGCCTAGTAAATCTCCTTTAAACATCCTTCCTTTTGTACTTGACATTTCCACCTGGGGAAAACACTTTGACTACCTACCCTTCCTATGCCTCTTAAGGTTTGATTATACTTCAATCTGGTCACTCTTTTCTGTCTCTGAATTACCAGTGAAAACAATATAATTGCAGAAGGGGAGTACACTGTAGATGCCAGGGAATGCCAGCACAATGTTATATAGGTAGACCTTGGGACTTTATCATAATTTATAGCTAATACATTCCAATCCAGAAAAAAATCCTGGTGAACTTCTGCGAAGCTTCCGAAACCCTTCCTATTGTGTGGTGACCAGAACTGTACAAATTACTCCCAGTATGACCTAATTAAAGTTTTATGCAACTGCAATATGACCTTCCAACATTTACACTCAATGCCCCAGCTGTTGAAGAATGCCCCACACTGCATAAATTTTCTTTACAACACTAATCCATTTGTGTTGCCAGTTTAAGGACCTATAGACTCACACTCCAAGACCTCTCTGTGTTCCAACGTGTCCTGCCATTGACTATAATTTCCTCTTGTCTGGATGAAACTCTACTTCTCTGCCCAAATTTTCAACTTAAGAGATCATAAGACCTTGGAGCAGAATTACACCATTAGGTTGATCTGCTCCACCATTCTATCATGGCTAATTTATTATTCCTCTCAACCCCCATTTGACATTCTGATCTTTCACTTCTTCTCACCTGCCTATAACTTCCTCCTGAGTGGTCTCACCCTTCCCTTTCTCCTATTGTCTACTCTCCTCTCCTATCACATTCTTTCTTCTCCAGCCCTTGACCTTTCTCACATACTGGGCTTCACCTATTACCTTCCAGTTAGTCTCTTTCCTCTCCCTCCATCACTTTATTCTGGCACTTCCACTGACTCCTTTCCTTTTGACCTTCCATTCATCTAGCTGGGCTTTGGTGTTTGCATCTACTTTTACAAACATCTTTTTGTCTCCCATTTGAAATTCATACAATAACTTTAATGCCCACAGAGTAGAGTCTGGTTCTTTATACCAACAAAAGTTGAATGCTTGCAACTTACTTGAAGCTCCTTCCAGCTTAATACCAAGGCACATTTCACAAGGAACTGCCTGATTAGCATATCAGTAGCTTTCTCAAATATGCTGCCTACAAAAAGTCAAAACGCTGCTTTTGTCACTTCCACGACTCCTCTGAGCAGCATGGTTCTTCTTTGCTCCAATGTGCTTTCCATCCAGAGGCTCAGAGATTGTCATCAATACCTGTTTGTCCTCTATTGGGAAAAGGTTCATGATGCTCGGCATGGGGACAGTTTTGGCATCGTCTTACAATATCTTTCTGAAGTCACTTTCATATGGCTTCATTGTAGGGAATGTGGCATGCAAATTGTGGATGGATCTCCAATCAAGCTGTAGTTGTCTCAGCCAACCATGCACCATGATGCTGGCCCTTCTACTTTTACCACATACAAGCTCAATGTGGCTTGTTGGTTGTTGTATTTCACTGTTCCAAATGCCATTCCCACAACAGTTATCTTTTTTCCAGTGTCAGTTCTTAGCTGGATATCTGCAGGCTTAAGTTTGGTATCTTTGAAATTCATTTTGTGAAATGACTGAAACAGCCGAGCCAGTGTCCAATTCCATTTTAATTAATTTGTCTTTTATTTCTTGTTTAAGCCATATTGCTTGTCTATTGCTAGTTTTCACACTGTAAATTTTAAGGCTACACAATCCTGTGTCATTCATCATTTTCAGATTTTTCATCAAAAGCATGTAGATTAGTGCTCCTTTGAAGCTGTGACTTGACCTTTTAGCTTTTTCTCTTCACTGAGCATTCCATTTATTTTTGTCTACCTGACATGCTTTTTGTATGTGAGCTACATTGGTGCATTTTCTGCAAGTTTCACCTTTCAACCTGCATTTGCTTGGTGTATGTGAGCCCCTGCCACAATGTTCACACAATTTGCTCAATCAAGCAGGTTTCTGATTAGACACTGCAATTTTGTTCATGCTCACTTTCATTCCTGACTGCAACTCATTTGTGTCTCTGTCTGCAGTCTCCACTAAAACAGTAACTTGCACTGCTCATTTGAATGTAAACTGTGCTTCAGTTCAGAGCTGTTTTTGAATGTTTTATTTTAAGATTCCACAAACTAAACTGTCTCTCAGTATATCATTAAGCCCATTACCAGACAACAATGCTCAGACAATCTCTTCAATTCTGCCCTTTCTTTTCGCTTCTGCTTATCAAACCTAAAGCTTTCTGCAATCAACAAAGGCTTTGGTTCTAAATATTCCTACATCACTGTTACAATATTGAGAAAACTCATTTCTGTAGGTTTGTTTGGAGCAGCCAAACTTTGAAGCAAACTGTATGTCTTTAACTCTAATTCACTTAGCAAAATCGGCACTCGGTTCTTGTTGTTTATTTAATTTGCTTCGAAATACCATTCCAACAGCTCAGTATATATGAGCCAGTTACCCATTATATAATCAAACTCATCAATCTTTCCGATTTTCGTTCATGATTATTTTCACCTGGTACTCACAGTTTATGAACCCTGAATTTGTCCATTTACTGCCTTAAAATAAACTCAATCATGTCTTCCCTTCTGAAAAACATGTTTTGGCTGCTCTTTACTTTAAACTCAACCATCTCTCCACATGCTGGGGTGCCTTTTTCATTTGCCAATGCTCCCACTGCATTTTGTTTTAGTTCAATCTTCTTGCTGTGTTTTATTTTAGTTCAAATATCTTGCTGTGTTTAAGAGGTTGGTGGCTATCTTGGGTTTGTTTTAAAACACCACATCACCAATGTTATATTTTGTAACCTCAAAACATGAAAATAATTCAAAGAAACTCATGGGAGTCCAAAAATAAGGATGTGACTTTGAGTTTATCTGTAGCAAAGTGCGCACATATCACATGGTAGTGTGATGGCATATTCAGTTAACACATTTTTACATATAATCTATAATTAATTATTTAAACAAACAAGCATGCTTAACCAATTCAACATATATGCACGGTTACTCAATATAACTGAAATATTAAATACAAAACCAAAGATAGTTAATAAAGGACAGGACCTCTAGGGTTATGATCTCAGGATTGCTACCTGTACCATGTACTAGTGAGGTCAGAAAGAGGAAGATCATGCTAGTTAACATGTGGCTAAGGAGCTGGTCCAGGAGCAAGAGCTAAGTGGTGAAAGATGCTGTTAAGCTTACATACAAAATCAGGAATTGAAAGGTTGAGCTGGTGAGACTAATATTCTAAGTCATTTATATTTCAAAGCAAGGAATATTTTAGGAAAGTCACAGGATTAGCATGTGGAACAATGACATTGTAGCAGAAGGACCAGGGCTAGCAGATCAATGTTCCAGGATTCCATTGATAGAGCTGAAGGAATTAAAGGGGGAGGTGTGATATTACTTGTCAGTGAAAATGCCATGACAGTGCTCAAACAAGGCAGGCTGGAGAACTTGTCTACTGAAGTTATATGGCTGGAACTGAGGAATAAGAAAGGGACGACCATGTTAATGGGATTATATTATAGACCACACCAACAATCTGTAGGATTTAGAGGAGCAAATTTGTAGAGAGATTGCAGACTGTTCAAAGAATCATAACTTCAGAATAATAGATGATTTTAATTTTTCACATATTGACTGGGACTCCCATGCTGTAAAAGGGCTGGATGGAATAAAATGTGTTCAGGAAATGTTCCTTAATCAGTACATAGAGGTCTCAATTAGAGAGAGAGTGTGATACTACGCTTATTAGGGGATGAGACAGGGCAGGTGACAGAAGTTTGTGTAGGGAAACAATTTACATCTAGTGACCTTAATGCAGTTAGTTTCAAGATAACCATGGAGAAGGATAGGTCTGATCCTTGGGTTGAGATTCTAAAGGTCAATTTTGATGGTAAAAGAAAGGATCTGGCAAATGTGGATTGGGATAATTTGTTTTCTGGTAAAAGTGTCCTTGGTAAGTGAAATTTTGAGATTACAGAGTTTGTATGTTCATGTCAGAATAAAAAGTAAAGATAACAGGTTTAGGGAAATTCAGTTTTCAAGAGATAATGAGGCCCTGGTTAAGAAAAAGAAGGAGGTACATAGCAGGTATAGGCAGGAAGGAGCAATTAAGGTACTTGAAGAGTATGAGAAATGCAAGAGAACACCTAAGAAAGAAATTAGGAAGGCAAAAAGAAGGTGTGAGTTTGCTCTATCAGGCAAGGTAAAAGGGAATCCCAAGGACTTTTATGGATATTAGAGCAAAAGGACAGCAAGGGACAAAATTGATCCTCTGGAAGATCAGAGTGGTAACCTATGCATAAAACTGAAAGAGATGGTGGGGGGAGATCTTAATTAGATTTTTTGCATCTGGATATACTTGGGAGATGGACACAAGCGTGTATAGAAGTGAGGCAAAGCAGCAGTGAGGTCATTGACCACATACAGATTACAGAGGAGGTGTTTGCTGCCTTGAAGCCAATTAGGGTGGATAAATCCTCAGAGCCTAACACGGTGTGGGAGCTCATGCAGAAATTGCAGGAGCCCGTAATGAGCTATTTTAAAGTCTCCTTAGCCACAGGTGAGGTGCCAAAGGATTGGTGTTCCAATGCAAATATTGTTCTGTTGTTTAAGACTGGCTCTAAAAATAAGCCAGGACATTATAGACGAGAGAGCCTGATATCAGTAGTGGGTAAGTTTTGTACCCTATTCTAAGGGACCAAATATATACTTATTTGGATAGATAGCGACTGATTAAGAACAGACAACGTGGCTTTGTGGGTGGATGGTGGTCTCTAACCAATGTTATAGAGTTTTTGGAGGAAGTTACCAGGAACTTTGATGAAAGAAAGGCAGTGGATGTTGTCAAGATGGACTTTAGCAAGGTGTCTGACAAGGTCCCACATGGGAGATTGGCCAAAACTGATCAGTGGCTTGTTATTCAAGACAATTAGAAAATTGGATTAGGCATTGGCTTTGTGGGAGAAGCCAGAGATGGACGGTTGCCTCTGATAGGAGGCTTATGAATTGTGGTGTGCCCGCAAGGATTGGTACTTGGTCTGTTGCTGTTTGTCATTCATATCAACAACATGGACGATAATGTAGTAATCTGGACAAGCAAATTTGCGGATGACTCCAAGATTGTGTGTGTAGTGGACTGCGAGGAAGACCATCAAAGCTTGCAACTGGATCTGAAACAGCTCGAATGATGGGCCAAAAAATGGCAGATGGAATTTAATGCAAGCAAGTGTGAGGTGTTTGGGAGGACAAACCAAGGTAGGATTTATACAGTGAACAGTAGGGCACTGAGGGTATGGTAGAACAGAGAGATCTGGAAATATAAATCCATAATTCTTGAAAGCAGCACCACAGGTAGATGGGCTGGTAAGGAAAGCCTTTGGCCTGAATCAAGGTATTGAGTGCAGGAGTTGGGATGTTATGTTGAAGTTGTGTGAGATGTTGGTGAGGCCTAATTTGAAGTATTGTTTGTAGTTTTGTTCACCTTCCTATAGAAAAGATATCAATAAGGTTGAAAGCGTGCTGAGAAAATTCACAAGGATGCTGCTGGGAGTTAAGGACCTGAATTATAGGGAAAAGTTGAATAGGTTATGAGTTTATTCCCTACAGTTTAGGAGAATAAGGAGAGATTTGACAGAGATATGCAAAATAATGAGGGGAATAGATGGAGTAAATGCAAACAAACTTTTTCCACTAAGGTTGGGTGAGACTAGACTTAGAGTTCATGGGTTAGGGATGAGTGTTGCTGTATATGTTTAAGGGAGACATGAGGGGGAGGTGAGAGTGTGGAATAAGCTGCCAGTGGCAGATGCAGGCTCAATTTCAACAAGATAGAGAAATTTGGCTGGGTACATGGGGTGGGGGGGGGGGGGGGGGCGGGGTGGAAAATGGTGGCGGGTGGTATGGAGGGCTATGGTCCACTATGGTCCAGGTACAGGTGGATGGGTCTAGGCAGATTTGTGGCACAGACTAGGTGGGTTAAAAGGCCTGTATATGTGCTGTAGTTCTCTATGAATGTGTTTGAAAACATTCGGTATTTCAATTTTGTCCCCAGTCCACTAAACAAGAACTCAGTCCACGTTCTGTTATTTCCTTTTAAGCACAGCTCATTGTTCAGTGGTGTACTTGAATATTTCAAACCATTTTGCCACCAGGGAAATGATATGCACCTGACCCAACCAGACAAACTAGGGAAATCAAAAATGTATTTGACTCACCAGACTGCCAGGGAATACAGACACAGCAGGCCTACTTGACTGTTCGACAAATTTGCAGCCTTTAAATTGCCAGGGAAAACAAATGTATTGCTCCCATCAGACTCATGAAGAACTCATACAGGTCAAATGTATCAGACTGCTAAAGACGTTGAATTGTTAAGTGCAGAGGCAGCCAGACAAATTAGACAACAGGATTAGATAAAAAGGACAACAGCTACTTGACCTCAGTACCCATGACACCAGAAACCCACTTCAGTGTAACAAAGTAGTTCCATAGTTTTACATATTTGGAACAAACTGGCAACTTGATGCACTACTTTCTTTTTTAGAAGAAAACCACACCGCTTGGATAAGTTCAGTCATTTCAAACTAGATACGTTCGGACAGGCAACTAATATTCAAAAGTAGCCTTCTGTGAACAGTTTATCGTTCTTAAATGAACTTAGTGGCAAGCACTATTGGTTTGAAGGGAGAAGTAATATTGCATACGTATATTACATCTTTTTTATTTCTCAAATCAGCAGATAAAATAATAGGAAGTGGAAATGTGGAAAAAGCAGGCCCTTCTGAAGATTTTGGAGGTCAGAGGCAAATCAGTGTTGCTTAGAGATAAGGCTTTAGAAAACAGTTGTACGGTGGATGAAGGCAGAGGTATTGATGGTGGAGTGGAAAAGGAAGATGGTGAAGCACAAAAAGTAATCTGTTGATGGAATTAACAAGGAAAATCAAGATGGGTGTGGCCACAGGGACTAACTTTAGCTATTTTTCCTCAAGATTTTTCTCATAACCTTATCATTTTGTTGGGTATCTCATTCACTTTGTCAAATCAATTCTACTAATATTTCCAAATCCTAATCGTAACAAAAATATTAATACTACAATACAATTGATATTCCATGATTTGCAATGCAAAAGCACTCATTCAATGAAGGAAAACATAATTGATTCTCTGGAGCATGGTAAGCCAGTGCGACTTACTCTGGGTAATGTACACTAGTCATGAAGTTGGAGATGACCAGCTGCTTATGCAGAATCTGAATCAGGTTTATTATCACCAACATAGAGTATGTCATGAAATTTGTTGTTTTGTGACAGCAGTACAGTTAAATGCATAAAAAGACAGTTCATCATACAAAGAATTATAAAAAGATCAATAAGTAGTGCAAAGCAAGAGCAAAAAGTGAGCTGGTGTTCATGGGTTTATGGTCCATTCAAAAATGTGATGATGGAGGGGAAGAGAGTTGTTCTTAAAATGTCGAGTGTTTGTTTTCAGCTCCTGTACCTCCTCCTGATGGTAGTAGTGAAAAGAAAGCATGTTCCGGATGGTGAGGATCATTCATGATGGATGATGCCTTCTTAAGGCATTGGTTTTTGAAGGTGTTCTCAATGGTGGGAAAGCTGGTGTCATGCTGGCTGAATTTATAACCCTCTGTGACTTCTGCCAATTCTGTGCATTGGCACATTCATACCAGATGGTGATACAACTAGTCAGAGTGCTCTTCATAATATATCTGTAGAAATTTGCTAAAGTCTTTGGTGACATACAAAATCTCCTCAAACTCCTAGTGAAATATTGCCACTGGTGTTCCGTCTTCATATTTGCATCAATATGTATTAGTATGTTAGGCCCAGGATAGATCTTCAGAGAAGTTGACATCCAGGGACTTGAAGCTGTTCACACTTTCCACTGCTGACAGCACAACGAGTTCTGTCACTGATAAAGACTATTCCTGAGGTGACAAAATTATGGTCAGGTGAGAAAGAAATTTGATATGACTAATGATGCAGAGATGAGGAATTTGTCTCAAGCCAAGGTTCAATTATTCTTACACTTCTCTTTGTAACATCATTATTTATAATGAACTGTATTAGAAAAAAATAACAAATATTAAAGGAAAAATTGTAGACTGTGAGTAAAGGAAGATTATGATATGAATGTCTGTACACATTGGTGATAACTTAAATGCTTACTAATGAAATATATTAAATTAGAATTTTAAATGTTGGTCTATGGCAATAAATATAAAAAAAGCCCTCTGCATTGAGATCTAATGACAAAGTTCTGGCTGATTTATTACAGTGTTTGTACGTTGCTCCAATACACTTAGACCAGGAACAGAAGCATTTCACTAGCACCATGGGCAAAAGTTAAAAATAAACAGAAAAATTGGAATGTCATGCAGTTCATAAACATAATAAGACAAAACATCTTTTGAAATATATTGCATAATTTAATTCAATACATCATGCAGGTTTTTTTCCTATTTATGAAGTTCTCTGTGAATAAATGGTGTTTAATTGTTAGTACAGGATTCTATAAATCATTCTCTAAATCTCACCTTTTGCATGTGCAGCAAACTGCAGAGGCAGTCAGATGATTGAGCTTTTTTCTAAACTGTGTACTAGATGCCAAAAATCCAGCTAAGATCTCACAGAACTGTGGTTAAATCAGCAACAGTAGTCTTCACTCCTTACCTGCCATCACGACTGGGATCAAAATGAGGTCACCCAATTTAAATGAAAATTACCATTTTGGTAGATTGCTAAAGATGTCCTGGAAAAGCATTACTGCTGTTTCGCCCTATCAGTTTATTTTAAGATTTAATTTTAAGCCAATTGTCTGAATTTATAAATAAGATAATATGACTGATTAAGATGCTATTTGGTTCATGCCTAAGTGAAGTCACAGCAATAAATAAAACTTAAAATGTGATCTCTGCCTTGACACTGAGCTGACCTGCATGCCGGATTCTTTCTGCCATCCATGTTATCCGGTGTTAGGGATACCAGGTCAACGAAGTTCATGGCACTGTAATTACTTTCCCTAGTGCTCCTCACTTTGAAAATGTGACTCATGTTGTGGACAGATAAAGATTTCCATTCCGAGGGACCTAATGGAAACTCATAGCCTTGGTTAAAATCTGCTGCACGCACATTTTAGCTGATTACCCTGCAGTCATGCTGTACTCCTGGCAGACTTACTCTGGGAATGCACAAATGGCCTAGAGAAATACAACTGGCTGAATAAGGATGCACTGTTATTACTGGTCTTTCTTAGTCATCCAGAATCCCACCTCATTACTGATTATTTTTATTAAAATTTGTTGCTGCGTTCTGACAAAAACAGCAGTTTTAAGTTATTGCAAAAATGGTCATGTAATTTACATTTTTTGTTGTTTATTTGACAACTGTCATTTTTAAAATGCCAGTGTTGCTTGGTTAATTTAATGAGTCCTCTAATTGCATTTTCCTTATTCCTCCCCCTCCAATATGAAAGCTAAGGGAATTTCCAATAGTTCTTCACAAAGATGCTGTCAGTGTTGGCCCTTGTGTGATCTACAGGTGCTTTTAACAGACTGCAATTGGAAGGGAGCTTCTGTTCCCATCTAATTCAGCTCTTCGCCACTTTTGCAAGTCACAGCCACTATGAAGTGTAAAACTCAAGACCGAATATGAAGCAGTATATATATTAATGCCAGGACATCTCAGTCACTGCACTGAAGCTCTTTACCATGTGTATTTACTTCTGAAGTTAATTCTTTAGAACAAAAAAATACAGAAAATTTCAACGTTTCAAAGTGCATTTATTATCAAAGAGTGTATAAGTTATACAACCTTGAGATTTGTTTGCTTACAGGCAGTCACCAAAGCAAGGAACCTGAAAGAACGCAATTAAAAAAACAAGACCACCCCTCCACCCCCAGTGCCCACAGACAAAGATAATAAAAACACAAAACAAATCACATAAACAATAGACGTGAGCAACAACAGCATTCTGAACCAAATTGAGTTTTTAGATCCAAATCGCGGGAGTAGTCCAGAGTAGGCCCAAACCCTCAGTAATTAGTTTAACATATTAGCGGGGCAAATCGCTTCATAGGTCGCAGCCAAGAAACACAGCAGTCTCACATCATTAGTGTCACAGAGACAGAAGCCCCAAACTATCTGGCCTATTATTTAAATAGACCGAACCTTACACTACGTCCTGACCCTGCCACCGATGAATTGCTCTGGGCTTAGATTTTGCTGTTGAAGGAGCCATTCTTGACCTCTCCAAATCAGCTCAATGCCCAGAGTGATCCATCCTCATCTGACTCTCAACACCCTACCTTTCTAGTCTATATGGGCTGACATTTAGATTGTCCAAGTAGCTGATTGTACCTTGCATTTGCACCCAGGCCTTGAACACACTGCACAATGATTTACTTTATACCTGGATTTCGCTGCTGAAGAAGCTGTTCTTGACCTCTCCAATTCGGCACAGCATTTACAGCGATCCACAGTCATACCTGGATTAGTTGGATGGGCATGAGAATTCCTCTGTCTCATCTTCTCCCCACTGAATCATTCACTCCAGCCAGCACTGCTCCAACTACAAGTGCGTTGAATTTGCAACACACCAGCAGGGCACATCCCACAAATTCGCTTTGCCTTCACTTGCTTCTTCATTGCTTGTGGTGATAGTTTACCAGTATATTTCAAAAAAGTGTTACTGATAATGGGTTTAAACAAATTCCTTTGCTTTCAAACTACCAGTAAGCTGTTGCACATTTTCGTCAGCACCGTCTTACACTGGAATTTCTTTTTATCAATATTTAAAATTTGATATTTACTATAATATATTTTGGGTGTAATTATGTATTGGGAAAAATGGCATCCCATTCAACATAATTCTGGACATAACTTCTCATTTCAAACCACCCAGACAATACAAACTCAAGATTCAAGATTGTTTAATGATATTCTTCAGTAACCAAGTGTAAATGGAGAACAAAATGTTTGTTTCTCTAGATCCAGTGCAGCATAAAAATACACAATTAATATAAATATAAAAGCAATCCTATAAAACACATGTAAAAGTAACTGTTGGGCATGGCTGTATACATGGTGAAAGAAGAAAAAAATATTAAGATATAATTCTATGTGAAGATTTATTAATTTTGTAAACATCAGATGGATTATCCCAAGTTAGAGAGCTGGGTGAATCTAACTAATTTTCTTCAACATTCACATTATTACCTCAGTGTTGGGGAACACTTTCTCCTTGTGTCAAATCAGTTCTGCATATCTTTGTAAGCCTTTATCAGTATGAGAAATATTAGTGCTACAACACACCAGTATTCTTTGATTTGCCATATGTATTCACTGAATTGCATTCTGCACAGTCTAGAGGTAATAACCAAATCTTCCTGCTTGTCCTTCCTATTCCTTTCTCAGCCTTTCAAATCCTTTTGCAGTGTGGGAACGTTTGGAAAGTCATCTTCAGCAGATGTTCTTTTTGCTCATCTCACTGGTTATCATTCATGGGAATCAGTGGAGCAGGTGGACTGTTCTGCCAGCAAGCAAGCTCAGTGTCTGTCTAAACTGAAGAATTTCTTACATATGTGAGGATGCAGTTTCATCAATTCTTAATTTAGTAGTTTCAGGGTGCCATGGTAGTGTGGCGGTTAGCAGAGCACTACTACAGCTTGGGGTGTCGGAGCTGAATTCTGGCAATCTCCGTAAGGAGTTTGTATGTCCTCCTCATGGAAAATGTGTGTCTTCACCAAGTGTTCAAGTTTCCTCTCAACGTCCAAAGGCATACTGGTTAGGTGGTTAACTGGTCACTGTAAATTGTCCTGTGATTAGGTTAGGGTTAATTCGAGGTTGCTGGGCGCTGCGGCTCGGAGGGTCAGAAGGGCCTATTCCATGGTTTGCAACAACAGCATCGACGTATCATTGAATTATCACAGACATTATTTAATCATACCACTGTTGAAAAGGAGTGGTAGCTAGTGACCCCATCTGCAACAAGTAACGGTTACTTTTTGAACTCAGGCTCTGAGTTGATAACCTGGAATCTGAGCTTCAAATATGTTAAGTTACCTGCTTTAAGTTTGGTCTGTGGTAAGGGACAACAGAATGTGACTGTGAGTGAGGCAGGTAAGGGGATCCAATAGATACTGCTAGTGGAAAATCAGCCCTGGAACTTGCTCAAAGGTCTGAGATTGTTGCTCATTGTGAGTCTGAGAGAGGGGTCTGTAGGAAGGATGTAAACCTAACTTGTGGCACTGTGGTTCAAGATGAAGGAGAGAAGAGAAATATAGTTGTAACTGGGGATAGTATATTCAGGGGGAGGGATATGCCTGTCTGAGCATGCAAAGCCCGGTGGACTGGAAGGATGAGATCTACGGCTGGAAAGGCGGTACTGCAGCCCTCCGTGGAGAGCAAAGGGCATGATGAGGCACAGAAAACATCATGTTCATCCATTGCAACCAGGGAAGACCCCAGTTTGTGATGTTTGTTCATACCACTGGACTCAGGCTTCTGAGGTTGAGAGAGTAGAACTGCCCCAGTCCAGTGGCTTTTCCACTTTAAAAACTCTCCTACACAGGCTTGCTGACATTGTTGGATATGATGGAAAACCACCATATTATCAGACGCAATTCTCTGTCACAAGGATCAAGAGTCTTGAAAGCAGCCTTTGCTGGGTTCTGGACATCTCCTTTGGACAACAGAGGAATTTGGAGTGGGAGGGGAAAGATCTAGTTGTTGTGGTCCATGTGGGTATCAACAACGCAGGGAGAAACGTGGATAAAATAAAAGGGAAGGAGTGCACTGGAGAGGTCACTGCAAAGAATCCAGTACAAAGAAACAAATCAAGACAGAAATTTTAGAAAAGTATAAGGGTATAAGTTCAGACAACATGGAGGAAAATCTATTTATTTAGAGATACAGTATGGAACAGGCCCTTCAAGCCACACCACCCAACAACCCAGCTATTTAACACTAGCCAAATCACAGGGCAATTTGGCACAAGCAATTAACCTACTAATCAGTATGTCTTCAGACAGTGGGAGGAAACCAGAGCACCCGGAGGAAATCCACACAGTTGTGTGGAGAATGTACAATTCCTTACAGAAGGTGCTGGGATTGAACTCCAAACTTTTACACCCTGAGCTGTAATAGCATCATTGAGTAGTGGGGTAGTGAATACTGGACTGAGATTTATATTTGAATGCACACAATACAAGGTAGATGAGCTTGTAGCATAGTTAGAAATTGGCAGGTGTAACATTGTGGCTGAAAGAAAATCACAGCTGGGACTTTAACATCCAAGGATACACATCCTCTCAAAATGACAGGCGGGTGGGTAGAGGAGGTGGGATGGCTCTGTTGGTAAAAAAAGGAATTAAATCCTTAGCAAGAAGTGGAAAAAGGATCAGAAGATTTAGAATCCTTGTGGGCAGACTTAAAATCTGCAAGGACAAAAAGATCCTGATGGGTGTTATATATAGGCCATTAAATAGTGGAAACAACATGAGTGAATCTGCAGATGCTGGAAATAAATAAAAACACAAAATGCTGGCAGAACTCCTTCCATAGATGCTGTCTGGCCTGCTGAGTTCTGCCAGCATTTTGTGTTTTCATTAAATAGTGGATTTGATTTGTAATATAAACTATAACTTGAGATAAAAATGGCATGCAAGAAAGACAATAGGTTCAATATTCAGGTGGACTTGGAAAAGCCAGGTTGGCAGTATTTTCCAAATGAAGGAACTTGTAGAATGCCTATGAGATGGCTTTTTGTAGCAACTTATAGTCAAGCACACAAGGGAAAAGAGAATTCTGGATTTGATGTTGTGCAACGAAGCAGATATGGTTAGGGAGCTTAAGGTAAAGGAACCCTTAGAGGAAAGTAAACATAATGTGATAGAATTCATCCTACAGTTTGAGAGGGGGAAACTAAAATTTATGACATCTGTTAGCACCAAATTTAAGCTGTTCTCATTCACACTCTATAGGCTTATCACACACACAATTTAAAACAATCTGGTGCAGGTATCTTAATTGAGTTAGATTCAGTAGCTTGGCTAAGAAAATGTAAGCCATCTGTGACAAGGATGTTAACACCCACTCTTTACATTACATTGGGCTGTAGGTGAAGTCACCTGACCCAGACATGTTATGAAAGCTTTCTGAAAGAGGATGCTGAAGAGATTTGGAGACATTGGTTGTGATCTAATAAGGATTGTGAGAGTCAGGAATGATTTGTCACAAGTGACACTCTGCTTCTGTCAAATCTATTGAAATTCTTTGAGGAATTTACAGGCAAGATAGAAAATGGAGAGTCAGTGGAAGTTGTTTAGTTGGGTTTTCAGAAGACCTTTGACAGGATGCCTCACATGAGACTGCAAAAAAGATAGGGGCCCATGGTAATACAGAAAAGGTATTAGCATGAATAGAAGTTTGATTGACAGACAGAAGGTGAAAAGTGAGAATAAAGGAAACCTTTCTTGGTTGACTGTCAGTGACTAGTGATGTTTCCCAGGGATTAGTGTTGGTCAAATACTTCTTATGCTATATGCTATTATAATGATGACAAAATTAATGGCTCTATGGCCAATTTAGTGGATGATCCAAAGATAGGTAGAGGACCATGTAATAATGAGGAAGAAGGGAGTCTGCAGAAGGATTTGGACAGGTTGGGAGAGTAGGCAACACATTGTCAGATGGAATACAGCACAGTGAGGTGTGTGCTCATCCACTTTAGTAGAAGGAATGAAGTTATAGATTATTTTCTAAATGGGGAAAGAATTCAGAAATTGGACGAGAAAAGATACTTGGAAATCCTAGTGCAGGATTCTCTCAAGGTTAACTTTCAAGCTGAGTCAGTATTAAGGAAGACAAATGCAATGTTAGCATTCATTTTGAGAGGACTAGAATATAAAAGCAGGGTTGTAATAGTGAGCCTTTACAAAACATTAAGCAGAAACTTTTGGAGTATTTGAGTAGTTTTGGGGCCCATATTTAAGAAGGATGTGTTGGCGTTAGAGACAGTCCAGAGGATGTTTACAAGAATAAACCCAGGAATGAAAGAAATAACACATGAGGAGTGTTTGATGGCTCTAGGCCTATACTCACTTGAGTTCAGAAGGATGAGAGGTGACTTTATTGAAGCCAACTGAATATTGAAA
This sequence comes from Hemitrygon akajei, assembly GCF_048418815.1. Lineage (NCBI taxonomy): Eukaryota > Metazoa > Chordata > Chondrichthyes > Myliobatiformes > Dasyatidae > Hemitrygon > Hemitrygon akajei. The sequence goes on from NC_133131.1 coordinate 106,844,009, forward strand.
GCCCTGGACGGAGTGGTGGGACGCTTCCAGTAATCGGAGAGTCTAGGAGCAAAGGATATAGCCTCAGAATAAAAGGAGATGAGGGGAAATGTCTTTAGCCAGAGGATGATGAATCTATGGAATTCATTGCCACAGATGGCTGTGGAGGCCAATTCATTAGGTATACTTGAAGCAGAGGTTGACAGATTCTTGACTAGTTAAGTTGTGAAAGGTTACAGGGAGAAGGCAGGAGAATGGAATTGAGGGGGATAATATATCAGGCACGATTGAATGCAGAGTGGACTCAATGGGATGAAAGTCCTAATTCTGTTTCTATATCTTATGTTGCTATGGTCTAAATGACCAAATTTGGAGCATAGATATGTAATAAACAATATTTGTAACTGAGTTCAAGAATCATTCAGCTCCTTAATCAAATGACTGGTTATGAGCTTTAAAGAGAACAATAGCCCGGAGGCTGAAGAAGAAGGCAATAGTGTGAAAGCTCAGGACTATGTGAAATTTGTGCATAAGAAAACCATACTGCATATGGCATGCTGATTTATAAGTGTATTTACACCACACCACATGAAAGGTATCTTTATTTTAAGAAATTGTGCAGAAACTGGAGGATTACTTTGATCACAAGGCAGTAAAGATAGCTGAAAGATTTAGATTGAGAAGAGGAGCCAGAAGCAGGATTAGACGATAGAGGAATGCATTATTTAATTTAAGAACTGATGATAGAATTGCAACCTTGGTCTTTTTGGATTGTGATTTACACAGAATCCCTTGTAGGAGAACAAATTTAATCAAAGCTATTAAGCATGCAAATACTGATAATGGAAATTGCATGAAATATCTTTGCATTGCTGGAAACAACACCCAAGAATGGTAGAGAATTTTGCCCACACCAAGCAATGCTAACAATTCAGTCTGTATTCAGAGTCCTGTGGCTAAGTCCAAGGTGATGAAACTGAATCAAAAGTTCACTCGTTAGTCCAGTTCAGTTCGTTGTTATCTTAGCCTAGTTTAAAGCAATCAGATGTTTTAGTTCCCAAATGAAAGGTTTCACTTCAAAAGGCTTCAATCACAAAGCTCGGATGACTGACTAAAGCAACTTTAGTGCCAACTTGAAACAAGTAAAAGGAGAACTTCAAGGTTTGAAAGCTCATTCAGACAGAGGGGGTGAAATTGTAGAGAGTCTGTGCCACAAACAATAATGGCAGCAAACAGACTTTCAAGTTGTACATATTGATTAACAACCAATGCATTGATATCACTGTAGGCTGTTTAATAATGCATTAAGCCACGTAGCAAGTTCAATTAGATACATTTGACAAAAAGCAGTCGCACTTAAAATCTTGTGTTTTTAAGTAAAAGCCTCCAGTCTTGATGTAGATTCTCAACCTTGTTTGACCTCATAGAGTCATAAAAAATACAGCACAGAAACAGGCCTTTCAACTCATCTAGTCCATGCTGAACCATTAGCCATTACCATTACCTACACCCATAGCCCTCGATACACATGTGCAGTACCTAACCAAACTTCTCTTAAAAGTTGAAATTGGGCTCAAAGGCACCACTTGGGCTGGAAGCTCGATCCACCTTGTCAAAACACTTTGAGTGAAGAAGTTCTCCCTTTGGTTCCCCTTGCACATTTCACCCTTAACCTATGACCTGCTGCTGAATTCCTCCAGCAGTATATTTTTTTGCAGACAGCAAATACAGCTGTAAATCATTGCGGTAAACTGTAAAACAGGTATACAGTAATAAGGAAGGACTGACTGAAATGGTGCAAGCTAGGTTTAATATTGTCTTTTCAAAGGGGCACCTTGTTGGAACAGTATTTGGTATGTTCATTAAAACTAAACAGAACAGGGTATAATGTACAGTTCAGATCATACCAGTAGTAAAGCCAGTCTTTGGATGCCACGGAAGTACAGCGAGCAGCACGACACTATTACAGCTCGAGTTGTCGAAGTTCAGAGTTCATTTCCGACGTCATGTGTAAGGAGTCTGAATGCCCTCCCTGTGAGTGTGTGAGCTTTTTCCAGGGGCTTCAGTTTCCTCCCATGAATATGAATAACTGGTTGATGTTTCGGCCCGAGACCCTTCTTCAGGGTTGGAAAGGAAAGGGCAAGATGACAGAAAAAAATTGTGGGGGGAGGGGAAGGTTGTCTGTTCATTTATTTCCATAGAGTAGTGGTCACCAACCTTTATCAAGATCCCCTACCTCGGTCTTAGTGAAAGGCAAGATCGGCCCCAGATCGATTAGTTACACACATGCGCACTGGGGCAGAAAAGACTGGAAGTAAAACCTCTGCAACCCGGAAGTAGAAATAATGCATAAACACCAGGGGTACCCACCATTTTTTGCACCATGGACCGGTTTAATATTGACAATATTCTTGCGGACCAGCCGACGGGGGTGGGGGGGGGGGGGTGTTTAACACGACGGGAATACAGCGATACTCGAAGCAGGTTCCTTATGTCCAGTCTATTCCGCAATTTAGTTTTCGTGGCTCTTGGCACTTAGCTGCTGTCCTGCGCTACTCATGTTTTATCGCCTAAAAAACTCATCGGGTTCGCCTTTAAGTGCAAGGTGCATGGACTCAGGGTACCAAAGCAGTTTTCATTGCCGCATTAGACAGCCTCCTGGCCCGAACTCCAGCCTCTGCCTGCCCGCCGCCAGACGCCCTGGCCAGGTGGGTGCAGCTGGTCGTGGGTGGGATGGGAAGACAAGGTCAAGGCCAGAGGTCCCCATACTGGAGCTGCAGCGGTCGCAGTCTGGAGAGAGCAACCGACCGAGCGAGGAGAGCGATAGGCTTGCGCCCACCCCCCTTGTAGGATCTATAGGCTGATCAGCAGATCACAGCGAGGTAGCTGCTCTGACAGTTTCGGAACCCTAAGCCCAAATTAGGTCATCTGCGAATATTTTAGCACTGGGTTCCCCATGAACATTCGATGTGCTAAACAAGTTCAGAAATGGTTCCCATTTGTCTGCGCTCCAGGCCAGTACCGACGGCACTTCCCGTTGGCCGCGTTCCAGGCCAGTAGCATCGGCACTTCCTGCCAGCCGCGCTTCAGGCCAGTACCAATGGCACATCTCGCCGGCCGCGCTCTAGGCCAGTAGCATCAGCGGTTCTCGCCGGCCGTGCTCTGGGCCAGTAGCAGCAGCACTTTCTGCCAGCCGCGCTTCAGGCCAGTAGCATCGGCACATCCCGCCGGCTACGCTCCGGGCCAGTAGCATCGGCAGCTCTCGCCGGCCGCGCTCTGGGCCAGTAGCAGCAGCACTTTCTGCCAGCCGCGCTTCAGGCCAGTACCAATGGCACATCCCGCCGGCTATGCTCCGGGCCAGTAGCATCAGCAGTTCTCGCCGGCCGCGCTCTGGGCCAGTAGCAGCAGCACTTTCTGCCAGCCGCGCTTCAGGCCAGTACCAATGGCACATCCCGCCGGCTACGCTCCGGGCCAGTAGCATCAGCAGTTCTCGCCGGCCGCGCTCTGGGCCAGTAGCAGCAGCACTTTCTGCCAGCCGCGCTTCAGGCCAGTAGCATCGGCACATCCCGCCGGCTACGCTCCGGGCCAGTAGCATCGGAGGTTCTCGCCAGCCGCGCTCTAGGCCAGTAGCATCGGCGGTTCTCGCCGGCCGCGCTCTGGGCCAGTAGCCACAGCACTTTCTGCCAGCCGCGCTTCAGGCCAGTAGCATCGGCGGTTCTCGCCGGCCGCACGAGCCGAACACTTGCACGAGGGCGTCACTGCGTTTAGGCGACTGATAACCTTGTGTGGGTTTAAGTTCAACAGTGGGAGTGGCAGGAAATGAGGAAAGGTGCAACTAACTCATATTGTTTCCTCGTGGCCCGGTGTTTGGGGACCACTGAATTACACTGTGTAGTGCAGGGGAGTTATGCGCATGCGCACTGGGCAGAAAGAACGGAACTAAAACCCCGCAACCCAGAAACAATCTCTCAACAGTATTTGTGTATTTATTTTTCATTTTTTTTCGGGATCTACTGGGAAAGTCTCAAAGATCGACCAGTCGATCGCGATCGACGGGTTGGCAACCACTACCATAGAGGCTGCCTGGTCTGCTGAGTTCCTCCAGCATTTTGCGTGTTGCTCTAGATTTCCAGCATCTGCAGAGTTCCTCATGTTTATGATTTTCTGCTCCACAGTGAAGTCTCTTCGAGGAATGCCTACCCTGAAGAAGTTTAAATCTTCTCTTTGACAGGAGTTGAGTGAGACCCTCTTTCACTGCTTTCCCTCTGTAATCTCTGCTGCACTCTGACACTTTGACCATGTCACCTATCACCTTCTAGCTATCCTCCTTCCCCTCCCCTCACCTTTTTTATTCTGTCATCTTTCCTCTTCCTTTCCAGTCCTGAAAAAGGGTCTCGGCCTGAAATTTGACTGTTTATGCACTTCCATCGATGCTGTCTGACCTGCTGAGTTTCTCCAGCATTTTTTGTGTGTTGCTTTGGATTTCCAGCATCTGCAGAATTTCCCATGTTCAGGTGAGATACTGAGTTTTTGGTGGACATCCCTAAATGGGCACATAAATGCTTGGCATCATGAAACAATTGCTTCTCAAATTATCAATATAATGAAAATGTGAAGATTAATTTCAAGTATTCTTCCCTAACATCAAAGAACTTGCCAAACTACAACTTTTAATAAAAATATATTAAAATTCTAAAAAGTAAGCCAACTGTCACTAGGCCAATCTATAGCTCTATCTTGAATCTCATCAAAGTTTAGAACTGGAACAAGTTGAGGAAATGGTGCAAGCAACATTCTCCCTCCTAATCATTTCCAGTAATATCAATCAAATTTGCAAGGAAAGGAACATTGTTTTCCTGTCCTTTGTGTGGTGGAAGCAGTTACTTCATTACTGATATTAATGTGCAAGTCACAATTTCCTGTAACTTTGCCAATAATATGCAATATTTCTCCAGCTTTTACGGATAAAACTCATTGAACTTGAGAAAGAGCAACTAATTAGTTGTAAGAGCCTAAGGTAATGTAATGCCATGATGAAGTGCTGTAAAATTTTAAAGTTTGGAACAAGTGCCCAGCAGTCCATTGGTATTTAACTCAATTAAAACACATCGTCAAGATATTTTACTGAATGGATGATCATTCTTGTACACGCCAAACTAGGTTAAATGAAATCATAGCATTGTGTTGGTCTCTGTTCCTTCACCGGTGAGTTAGTCCTGAGGGCAGCAAAATCAACCTATTCATATACTAGCAGAGATCCTAAAGAGAGCCTAGGGATTTATTAATGTCCTTCAGTAGCTGAGCATAACATCTGAGAGAAGAATAAGCAATGAGAGCAAAAATCTGGATGCTTTAGTACAATTTAGTACAATGGATAGGCTTTTTCCATTGAGAGTAGGGGAGATTCAAACAAGAGGACATGAGTTGAGAGTTAGGGGGCAAAAGTTTAAGGGTAACACGAGGGAGAATTTCTTTACTCAGAGAGTGGTAGCTGTGTGGTAGAGGCAGGTTTAGTATTGTCATTTAAAGTAAAATTGGATAGGTATATGGACAGGAAAGGAATGGAGGGTTATGGGCTGAGTGTGGGTCAGTGGGACTAGGTGAGTGTAAGCGTTTGGCATGGACTAGAATAGCCGAGATGGCCTGTTTCCGTGCTATAATTGTTATATGGTTTATATGATATGCGGTGGGCAATCAAACAGTATAACCTGCTTTATATTCCATAGGTTTGACTGACTAACATGGGAAGAAATTCACCATGGCAAACATGACATACTACTAACAATTATAGTTTTGTTGTTTGGCAAGTTATGATCTTCACCAAGGGAATCCCCCTCTCTTCAAGAACTCCACCACCTTCCTCTAAAGGGGTAAATTAATTTAGATTTTTATTCCCACTTATAAGTATCCCATGGGCCTTCCCTATGCAGTCACAACACTCCTCAGGCTGTACATCCTATATCATTGGCTGGGTCTTTCATGTCCATTGCTCACTATTCCATCCTCCAAATCTGTTGCCCTATTACCATCCTCGATCTTCATTTCTTCTGTCTTAATTCTCTTTGGAAATGAAAGCCTAAATCCATTTGCCATATTATTTGAGAGGTTTGTTATGTCTAGAATCAACTCCTGTCTCAGCAAGGACCTAGACCCATGGTAATTTGCCTATCACCACATTAGGTCCATAGCAGAAGCAATCTCATTGGCTCTTCACGCAGCTCTGGATCACCTGGACAATACAAATACTTACGTCAGGATGTTGTTTATTGACCAGCTTGGTGTTTAGCACAATTGTGTCTACAGTTATGATCAAAAAGCACCAAATCCTGGGCCTTAATACCTCCCTCTGCAACTGCATTCTTGACTTCCTCACTGGAAGACAACAGTCTGTGCGGATCGGAAATAACATCTCCACCTCGCTGGTAATCAATGCTGATGTATCTCAAGGATGTGTGCTTAGCCAACTGCTCTACTCTCTCTACACCTATGACTGTGTAGCTAGGCACAGCTCTAATGCCATCTATAAATCTGATGATGGCATAGCTATTGTTGGCCAAATTTCAGATGGTGATGAGAAGGTGCGAGGTATATCAGCTAGTTCAAGAGTGTTGCAGCAACAACCTTGCGCTCAACGTCAGTAAGACCAAAGAACTGATTGTGGACTTCAGAAAGAGAAATACGAGGGATCACACACATAGAGGAGTCAGAAGGGGAAAGAGTGAGCAATTTCAAGTTCCTGAGTGTCAATATCGCTGAGGATATATCCTGGGTCCAACATATCGACGTAATTACAAAGAAGGCATGACAGCGGATATATTTCATTAGAAGTTTGAGGAGACTTAGCATGTCATCAAAGACACATTCACAGATTTCTACAGAGCATTTTCAATGGCTGCATCACCATCTGGCATTGGTTGGGGAGGGCACTGCACAGGATTGAAAGAAGTGAAGTCAGTCAGCTCCACCACAGGTAGTAGCCTCCTCAGGACATCTTCAAGGAATGATACCTCAAAAAGGCAGCATCCATCATTAAGGTACTCCAGCACCCAGGGCATGCCCTTTTCTCATTGCTGCTGTCAGGAAGGAGCTACAGGAGCCTGAAGGCACACACTCAATGATTCAGGATCAGCTTTTATCCCTCCATCATCAGATTTCTGAATGGGCATTGAATCCATGAACAGTTCCTCACTACTTATTTCAAATAACATTTTACTTATTTCACATTTCTTATTATTATGTATTGCAATGTACTGCCACCGCATAACAACAAATTTCATGACATATGCTGGTGATATTAAACCTGATGCTGGTTTTGATTCCCCAGCTCTTTCCCCTTTTATCTGATGGTGATTTTGGTACTTCCAAGAGTCCAAGTCTCTTAATTTGTACAAAAATACCTAGAGGCCCAATGCATCAGGCATTTTGTAGCCACCCTCAGTCCAGTGTAATGTGTTAGGTGGGCACTGGTGTCCTTGCATAGGTGGCTTATGTTGTCTTAGCCAAGCTGTCAAATCAAACTCTATGCCCCGGAGTGTTATAAGTTGTATGTGTGTGTGATAAGCCTATAGAGTGTGAATGAGAACAGCTTGAACCTGGTGCCAATAAATGTCCCTAGCATTTATTTTCAGCTTGTGTTTGTATACTGCACCTTTAAATCAAATGTGGTAATTAATTCTGACTTTATTTACCCAAGCATAATGCTGTTAATGATCTTCAATTAAATTACATACTTTTCAGTGAATTATAGGGAAAAATTAAGTCTCTTTTCAATCATTTATTTTTACATACGCCTTATTTTGTGATTGCACATACCTCTGGTAAAGTCATTTTTCTGGTGGCTTCCTTGGGTATCAATTTGGCTGTTTTTCAAGCCATGTAAATGTGCTTTATTATGATTTAATTAAACAAAAACAGGAAGAAGTAGAAATTGACACAATAAAAGCGACACAAGATTCCTTTCTTTAAAATAACAGCTTCACTGCAAGAACAGCATTTCAAGGGTTCTAATATCATCTACGTTCCCCAGTAGACTGAATCTCAGACTGGTTTTAAAAGAGAACTGTGTTAAATTAATTCATCAGTAGGTATGTTAGAAAGTAGCAATTTGTTTCACGTTGTGAAAATTGCTCCACTAGATTAATATTGCCAACAGAGATGCATGAGAAAGTGATCTTTCTGTTCTGGAGGAAAGGCTATGTGGAACAAGGCAGTATGAGGTCTATCATTCTGAGGAGAAACCTCAGTAGTAGCTGTAGAAGAATCAGTACTCATCATTGAAGAATGCACAGTCTTTCTTCATCATTGCTGTAATTATTCAGTTTTTATCCACCTCAAATAACTGCCAGACCTGTTAATTTGAAGTACATGTTCAGGCACTTGAACCAGGCTTGTCTGAAGAAGAAAACCCTGCCTAATTACCATCAGCATATAACCTTTGGCACCAGCGGTCCCAACACACTAGACCACTGTTATACTAAGATAAGGAATGCCTACTGTTCCATGCCCATACTGCATCTTGGTAAATAGGATAGATCACTTGGCTGTCCTTCTCCTACCTGCATTCAGGCAGCTGCTGAAGAGAAAAGCTCCAGGGGTTAGGTCGTGGGAAGCAGACTTGGTCACGGGAAGCAAAGAAGTGGCTGCAGGATCGTTTTGAGTCAGTGGACTGGGCCTTGTTGGAGGACTCATCTGCGGATCTGAACGAATACACCATGGTTGTCATGGACTTTATTAGAAGAGCTATAGACAAATGTGTCCCCACATTATCATTCCGAGACTCCCCCAATTAGAAGACCTAGATGAACCATGAGATTCATAATCTGCGGAGGGCCAGATCAGAGTTATTCAAGTCTGGTGACCAGTAAAGTTACAAAGGTCCAGGTACAATCTCTGGCAAGCCATCTCATGAGGGAAGTGTCAATTCTGGACTAAACTCCACAGTTGTGGCAGGGCTTGAATACTGTCACCTCTTATAAATGACATCAAAAACTTTGACACAAACTTCTATAGATGTACATTGGAGAGTATATCTACTGGCTACATCGCAGCCTGGCATGGAAACATCAAAGCCCTTGAATGGAAAATCTTCCAGAAATTAGTGGATATGGCCCAGCTCATCACCGGTAAAGCCCTCCCCACCATTGAGCACATCTACATGAAACACAGGAAAACACCATGCATGGTTTATTGCCTTGTATACTGATTGAATGCCCATTTGGTGCAGTGTCTCATTGATTCTGTTATGGTTATTATTCTATTACAGATTTATTGAGCATGCCCACAAGAAAATGAATCTCTGGGCCGTATATGGTGACATATATGTACTTTGATAATAAATTTACTTTGAACTTTTGAACTTTGAACATTCTAGTATATGTCAACATCAGATCCCTCTGATCCTACAACTGATTGAAGTCAGGACAAGATAAGAAAATTCTGTTCAGTCTTACTGTAATTTCTTGACATAATAAAATACAAAATAAATGCTATTCAGAATGATTCTGTTTTTTTAATGCTAGGTTTCTTCAAGATGGCTGTGTGATTTCTTATTTCACCTCATCTTTTTGTTGTAAGCACAATGTAAAGGTACTGCATGTGCTGCAGTAGGTGAATGGCAGCTATTGTGCCACCAAAGACTCTTGCACTGAGGTGACTGTCTTCTTATGCCAATGTGTGCTTTTTCTGCTGAATGCTTCTCTGGAATGGACAACTGGGAAGTTATTTATTGTAAAATCTGGATACATGATACACATGACAGACATTCAGCCTCTTTCAGGTTATTTCGGGCTATCATTGTTCCAAAAGATTAGTTTGTTGGCTCCTGCCAGTTACCACACATCTTAAGGGATTCAATTAGGGTGAAAGGGGAAAGGTTTACTAGATTCAGAATTATTTATCACATGTACATGGAAACGAACAGTGAAATGCATTCTTTGCATTAACAACCACCACAGCCTAGGAATGTGCTGGGGCAGCCTGCAAGTGTCACACCCTTTCTAGCTCCAACATAGCATGCACCTGATGCTAGGCAGAATGACACAGAACACAATACAGAACACAACTCGCAACAAAAGGACAACAGCTAAACAAGCTCCATGCTCCCTTCCACCCACCCATACACATGGACAGTCCACCAAATCCAGGAGAGGTCACAGGACCTCTAGTCTCTGAGCTTTGGCCATCAGACTTCTACTGCTGGATAACCAGTCAACCTTCAGGCTCTGATCTTTGGTGTTGTCCTCCAGCCTAGCTGATGACGGAATCTGAAACACCAGGTTCGTAGTCTGGGCTGTCCAACTGACCAGCCCCCACGTCTTCTTATGCCTCCTGTTTTTATGGCATCTGATCCTGGGACACATTGACTGGGACAGTCCAACATCCATTTATGGCCTTCGACACTCATCCATGTCGCTGGACTTTGAACGTGAAATGTAGAGAATAGAGCAGAGGCCTGATCTCACTCCTCCAGATCTCTGTAGCTAAACCTAATATGGCCTCTATCTTACCTATACTACAGTCCTAAACCCTAATCTGACCTCTAACTCCTCTCTCTATCCTCGAAACTATCCCTATAAACAAAAAAAAACTAAGTCTGAGTCACAATCTCCATAGAGACCAAAGCTTGATGCCAACTTGAAAAATATAGGAACCTAAGGGGCAACTTTTCCACCTTGAGTGTGATCAGTCTATAGATAGAGCTACCAGAGAAAATGTTTGAGGCAGGTGCATTAATAATCAGAATCAGAATCAGGTTTATTATTACCTGCATGTTACATGAAATTTGTTAACTTATCAGCAGCAGTTCAATGTGACACATAACCTAGCAGAGAGAGAAAAATAATAATAAATAAAATAAAACATAATAAATAAAGAAGTAAATCAATTACATATATGGAATATATATTTTTAAAAATGTGTAAAAATAGAAATACTGTATATTAAAAAAAGTAAGATAGTATCCAAAACTTCAATGTCAATTTAGAAATCGGATGGCTGAGTGTGTGCCTTCAGGCTTCCGTATCTCCTACTTGATGGTAACAGTGAGAAAAGGGCATGTCCTGTGTGCTGGAGGTCCTTAATAATGTACGCTGCCTCTCTGAGACACCGCTCCCTAAAGATGTCCTGGGTACTGGATGCCCAAGATGGAACTGACTAGATTTACTAACTTCTGCAGCTTCTTTCGTCCTGTGTAGTAGCACCCCCCATACCAGACAGTGATGCAGCCTGTCAGAATGCTCTTCATGGTACATCTATAGACGTTTTTGAGTGTATTTGTTGACATACCATATCTTTTCAAACTCCTAATAAAGTATAGCCGCTGTCTTGCCTTCTTTATGACTACATCGATATGTTGGGACCAGGTTATATCCTCAGAGATCTTGACGCCCAGGAACTTGAAGCTGCTCACCCTCTCCACTTCTGATCCCTCTATGAGGATTGGTATGTGTTCTTTCGCCTTACCTTTCCTGAAGTCCACAGTCAGCTCTTTTGTCTTACTGATGTTGAGTGCCAGGTTGTTGCTGTGGCATAACTCCACTAGTTGGCATATCTCACTCCTGTACGGCCTCTTGTCACCACCTGAGTTTCTACCAACAATGGTTGTATCGTCAACAAATTTGTAGATGGTATTTGAGCTATGCCTAGCCACACAGTCATATGTATACAGAGAGTAGAGCAGTGGGCTAAGCACACACCCCTGAGGTGCGCCAGTGTTAATCGTCGACGAGGAGGATATGTTATCACCAATCCGCTCAAACTGTGGTCTTCTGGTTAGGAAGTTGAGGATCCAATTGCAGAGGCATTTAAAAGGCATTTGGATAAGTAAATGGATAAGCAAAGTTTAGAGGGATATGAACCAAATGCAAGCAAATTGGACTGGCTTAGATAGGAATCTAGGTCTGCGTGGACAAGTTGTTCTGAAAGGCCCGTATGACTATAACTTTATAACTAAGGATCTACAATTTATTTTGATACTTCTCACTGAGTGTTCTGACCTTTTGGTTGCCATAATTCTGGAAGCATGGAATTCTTGACTTTTAACTATTGGGAAGGACAGCTATTTTAACTCTTCTATATCAATTTCTTGTACCATATCTTAACTAACACTATCAACTTCTGTCTGGGTGAATGTTTCTTAGTGGATATATGAGAATGATCACACCCCTGATGCAATGTGTAACATCCAGAGATCATAATAAATTGGAAAATGAGAAAAATATTTGGCCCTTCCAGTCTGTTCCTCCATTCAACAAGGTCATGGCAGTTCTTCTACTAGAACACATTTAGTCTCTGGTGTTCTGAAATATCTTAACTCCCTTAATATCTTCAATTGCAGAAATAATGAAGAAGAGACAATTATGTTTAATGAATATGAATGTATGAATCCATTGCTTATAGTCCTTGACCAGAATGTGTGCCATATTTAAAACATACGTGGCCTCACAATACATTGCCAGTTTAACAAAAGTTTCTAATGAATTCCAGGCTTGATTACTTCTCCCTTCTCAGGAAAAGCTCAGCGTGCAACTTTACTATATCCCGTCCAAAAGTTTCAGAAATTCATCCTCATTTAAGCTAGTGTGCATTTCTTCTTGCATCTGTTCCATGATCTATTTTCTTCTGTGGTTGACACCTTCAGATCCTCTATTTGGCAAAATGCATCCACTCATCTCAGCCATGTACCACATATGCTTATCAGTGACCTCAGCCTGGTCCAATGGTTATTACGTTGTTTATCAACCCAACATGGCAATCATTAACCAGTCTTGTGTCTTTAAAGGGATGTGGTTGAAATTTTCATTCCTCTCAGTCAATGCCAAAGCATATGTAAGTGAGCTGCCCTCAAGAATTAAGGTGGGTGAATGTTGAGGGAGAAAATTGGGTGGAATTGCTGGCTCTGGTAAGTGACACATATTTGACTGGCCCTTTGAAATTTCACAATCTGTTTGAAAAATATTCCATCTTGACCATGCCCATTTAGATGAACGAAGTATTCATCAGTGTTAATCACAGAAGCTCTGGGTTACGTACATTCAGCCAATTTTGTGCCATTGCCAGTTTCAAATTATTTTTGGACAAAATTGCTTGAAGTAGAATTGGATAGAGCTACAATTTTGTCCTACTTCAAACAAAAACAAAGATAACAAAGGTGAGACAGTTGATTTGGATATTCTTCATCACAATGCCCAGTTCACTCTTCAGTCATTTCAGGAATACTGCTTTTATATCCTTCCTAAGAATCAGTTATAGATATTGACTTTTTTTTATGAAGAGAAGTCTTTCTAGATTCCTAGATCTGAAACTACTATTTATCAGCCTGTACAGGAAGGAGCACAAAATATCCATAAAGAACTAGACTGCAAAATTCCCATTATAATTATATTATTATTAACTTTAGCTTTATTATACTGGAAATAAACACAGCAAAAACAATTAATTTATGTAAAAATGTGCTAAAAGTGTAAAAAGAACAATATTATTAATTTTAGTGCCACTTAAAGCTTATGGTTTTAAGTTAACGGGAATTCAATGGGAGCATATAGGAAACAGTTTTGCTATTCCACAAATTTGGCATATAGATCTATTTCTATTTCAGTCTGAGCACTGAACAGTCTGGTTACAATATTTTCACCTTCTGGGAACATACGCTAAAACTATTCTCCTAACTGGAATCATAAAATGGGTGCCTAAAGAAATGGGTTTTGGCTTCTAAACTTCAGACCACTTAAGAGAAATGCACACTCTCAGGTATTTATATTAGAGGAAATGAATGTATCTCAAGCTGCATATGAAATTCAGCACATGAAGAGGGAACATTGGTTTAAAATTATGTTTTTTTTTGTTGAGGCCAAGTCATGCTAAGAATGTTGCAAAATAGTGGTCAGACCAATTTTGTTATTCTTCAGGTATAATTGCATCCAGAAATGACTGCAGCACATGGAAAAAAGCCTGGTGTTCTGGAACTTGTACAGTATTGCTGTTTAATTTTTTTTCACATCTGACTCAGTTCTGTTGCTATGTCAGTGAGTTCAATCTCACATCCGCCCCGGCAACCACAGTTTGCATGTCGTACACCAGCTCTGTGCTATAACTAAATGTCGGTTTCCCGCAATATTTATAACTTCCCCACAACTATTCCTTTTGATCTTAAAAATTCAATTTCAGAACTTTGAATAAGGATAGTAAAATATGCCTGAATATTTTACTAGATTTAAAAATATCACACATTTGTTTCATCCAAGTACCTAATATTGTAGAACATGAAAATCTGTGATCCATTCAACTGTCTAAAAATATGCTTATCTTAGAGCATGCATTGTACGGAAGGAAAGAGTTATCTGGGATGGGGCTCTTCTTTCCATACTCCAAGCTTGTTGTAATTGTCTTCCACTAGCTACCTAATTGCTGAATTAGGATTTTGTCATATTTTCATAGTTCACAAACCTCGTGCCTGATTTCTTCACTCTCTATATCTCAAATCACTTATTTCTTTGATAGCTTCTGTCAGAATATCTCTTAATGTCTTGTGTTAATATTATTCTAAACATATAACCACCTCCTGTTTCCCATTCAGCAAAGAGTGTGTGTGTGTTGGTTAGTCTAGTTCTAATCACTTTTTGAACATCACTAATCATTTTGTTGAAGAGTCCACACAATCAAAGTGTTTATTAACCTGAGCCTGCTTTGATAAGTCTGCCAAGCTTTCTTCCTTTTTTTTGTTACTGTGATCTGCACTCTTTTATTTATTGCTTTCTAAATAAGTTAATCTAATGATTAGTCAGCTCAGGTAGGAAGCTGAAACTTTACTCTAACCCAACCTGAGAATGGCCTGCCCAAACCTGCTGTCTACTCAACAAGATAATTCTTTTTCCTACACCTGACAGGACTCTTCATTCATGGTAACTATCTCAAATGTGATCCTAGCAATTCTTTCTCACTTGGACTCTGTACAGAAATAGATCAACATTGCATGGCCTGATGTAAAATGAACCTGCATCCTGCCACAGTATGTATAACAAAGCAAACTTGAACTGAGCACATCTAGTTGGGTCCCAATGGACTTGGGTCAAGTAGTGAGGTTGGAAGAGGATTAATGACATTTTCAGACCAAGGGGAGGTTCCAAGGGAGCATATTACTAAGCAAATCTTCCATTCAAAATGATTTCTTTTCATAATAAATTCCACAACAGCACAGCAGTTTCCATCCACAATGTTCTTTTTCATCTCAAAACATGAGGAATAAAATGCCTGAGGGCTACCATCAAAACTTACACAAGTTGAGATTAGGAAGATGACTAGCTAAGAAACAGCATGCTCATTCATTTTGAAAATGCCAGTTTGAGAGGGAGGTTGATTGAATGAGAGAGTGCTTTATGTATACTTTGGGTGATGGTCAAGACAAATGGAGGTCAAAATCTGCCATGGTGTATAGAGCGCTCACATACTTTCCTCATTTCCTTCCATTTCTGCCAGCTCCACCTGGATCCTAACATCCGTCACATTCGTGAGTCAGCAAGCAATGGAGAGCAGAAATGGGGAGAGTGATGAGTGGAAGACATGACTAGTGGTGTGTCATGTGAGGGGTTGGCTTATTCGCTGGTTGAATACTGCTTCTGTTGTGCTGGTCCTTGATTGGCCTGTTCAAAGGATGCAGCAACTCTTTCTCATTGGTTGCTTTGCATGCTGCGGCACTGGTTTCCGGTTCCAGGCATCTCAGGGGTATAAGAGTAGCACCTGAGAGAAACTTATTCCCTTTCCTTTGTCTTCAGGGCCTCTTTTGGGCTGAAGCCGCATCCAGCACTGAAGGACCAGTGGGAAAGAGCAATGCAGACATTGATGGGCTCCAGGAACTTAGTAAAGTACTCATTCCCAGCATGTTCAGCTTTGCAGTTTTGTAACTTGGGGAGATTTAATGGAGTGCCCACTGAGCTAAAAAGGGTTATTGAATGTTTAGTATTATAGTTTTGTGTAGCTGAGGGTAGTTTAGATGAGCACTTGTTCAGCTAGATGTCCAGTTTAGTATTTTACTGTTCATTTATAACTAAATAGTTAATGTCCTCACTAGTAATCAGTGTTTTCTGTTTCATTCACTGGATCCTCGAATCCCTTTCTGAGTTATGTTTGGTGTAGACAACACTCACTGGATTCTCAAATCTATTTCCACGATACATGTTGGGATCGCATTGGAGTTGGTGGAAATGGCGAATGATTATCTGCTGAACAAGGATATTAGCAGGTTGAAAGGTGAGGGCGTGATAAACTCAGTTGGGGGGGGGAGAGGAGGGGACAAAAGCAGACATCTGGAATATGGAGGAAATGGAAGAAAGTATTCCATCAAGTGCAGTAAAAGGGAAGCCACACTTACCAGACAAGAAGAACATCTTAGAATTCCAAGTATGAAAAGCCTCATCTTGAGAAAAGAAGCCATCAAGACAGAGGAACTGAGAGGAATGGATAGCGTGTATGAAGGAGACAGGAAATGTAGTTGTGGTAGATGTGGGCTTAAAATAGATATTGCTAGATAGGTTGTTTCTGAGACGGCGATAGAGAGATCAGAAAACGGGAGAGAGATATTTGCAATTGTTTGGGGACAGGGCAGAATTTAGTAGCAAGAGTGATACAATAGACAGTAGCTCCAACGCAGTTGTTGATGTAGACAAGAAAGAGTTGAGAGGTGGTACCAGAACAGGTTTGTTTCATGTAGCTAATGCAAAGACAGGTAAGGCTGGGACCTATATGAGTCTGAATGTTTAACTAATACTTTCAGAAAGCCAAAAGCCTGAATTATCCGGCACAACATTCGGTTTCCCAGCTAATACCACTATATGGTTAACTACCACTTGTCACATGGCTCTGCTTTATTTTATATTGATACAACCTGCAAAGAGTGGTATACATAACCCAATCCATCACAGGCTCCTCACTTCCTTTAAACCAGGGCATCTACTTGTTTCTTTGCATCAAGAGGCTAATTGTATTATCAAGTATGCCTTCCAACTTGGTTACTTCCATTTCTCTCTTCTACCTTATTAAGAACCCAGGCTCCAGACTTAGGAACTTCTTCCCCAGTGCAAGTAGGCTGCTGAACCAGTCACCCCTTTCATATTCTCCTCCTGGTGGTGCAACACATTCTCATACTTTTAACTATAACTCTCTCGTTTATTCCGTATTTTCATTTGAGAATTTCTTTTGCATTTTTTTCAGATTGCACTGCAATATTTGCATATTGTTTATTTATTGTTGTATTGAAGTTTTTTATTACCATGCATATGGTTTACTCTTTGAACTTCATGCCAGCATGGGATTTCATTATTATCATTATGTGTTGTATGATGTGGGCGATCGTGTTCGTGACCATGATCATTCTTGGTAAATTTTTCTACGAAAGTGGTTTGCCGTTGCCTTTTTCTGGGCAGTGTCTTTACAATATTTTTTGGAGATGGTCTGGCTGGCGTCAATGGCTGCATAACCAGGACTTATGAAATGCAACAGCTGCTCATACGACCATCCACCACCTGCTCCTGGGTATTCAACTTACCATGATTTGGGAGCTAAGCAGGTGCTACACCTTGCACTAGGATGACCTGTAGGCTGGTAGAGGGAAGGAGTGCTTACACCTCCTCTGGTAGAGATGTATTTTCACCCTGGTGTACATGGCAATACATTAAGCTAACCAACTAACTAACAGTTTGAAGCCAGACTAGTGTATGTGGAGATTAGTCTTTGACACTAGGGTGACGAGACAGATAACCACAAGAGGTTCTGCCAATGCTGGAAGCCTTGAGCAATGCATAAAAATGCTGGAAACGCTCACAAAATGCAGGCAGCATCTAGAGAGGGGAATAAACTGTTGACCTGATGAGGCCCTTCATCAGGTCTGGAAAGGAAGAGATCAGAAACCAGAATAGGAAGGTGAGGGGAGGGGAGTACAATCTTGCAGATGATAGGTGAGACCAGGTGAGGAGGAAAGTAGGTTGTTGAGGTAGGGGGTATGAAGTAAGAAGCTGGGAGGGGATAGGTAAAAGAGGCAAAGGGCTGATAAAGAAGTAATCTAATAGGATAGGACAGTGATCCATGGAAGAAAGGATAGGACAGTAGGAAGCAGTGGGAGGTAGGAGGGTATGATAGGCAGGTGAGGAGAAGGAGTGAGAGGATAACCATAATGAGAACTATAGAGACAGGTGGAAGGGTGGTGAAAATAAAGTGGTGGGGGGAGAAATTACTGGAAGTTCATAACATTAGGTTGGAGGTTACCAAGATGGAGTATGAGGTGCTGCTTCTCCAAACGTCATATCATGACAGTCAAGGACGCCATGAACCGACACGTCAGAATGGAGAATAAATTGATAAAAGTAGCCACTGAGAGAGCCTGTCTTTTGCAGAGGACAGAGTGGAGGTGTTTATCAAAGCAGTCTATCAGTCCATGTTTGCTCTCAACGATGTAGAGCAGACCACACCGTACGCACCAAAAGAAAGTGACCCTATTCTTAGAAAATAAGAGGACATCTCAGTTGTCTTACAATTGAAAAATACTCATCCTGAGAATAGATGTGGTGGAGACAGAGGAAATAAGAAAAGGCAATAACATTTTTACAAGAGTCGGAAGGGGTATAGTCAAGATAGCTGTAAGTCAGTAGATTTATAAAATGCTGTATGTCAGAAGGTAGTCTGACTCTGGAGATGGAAACAGAGAGATTGGAAAGGGGTGGAAGATTTCAGAGATGGACCAAGTAAATTTGAGAGTAGGGTAGAATTGGAGGCAAAGTTGATGAAATTGATGAGCTCAGCAAGGGTACATGAAGCAGTGCCGATATATATCTCAATGTTGCATAGAAAAATTTATGCAGCATTACCAGTGTAGGCTTGGAATTGTTAGGTGTCACTGTAGGAGTACTCTTAGTTCAGTTTCAATAACTCATAGAAAGACAGGCATAGCTGTGACTGATATGAGTGCCCATGGCTACACCTATGATTTGGAGAAAGTGAGAGGAGCTAAAAGTGGAAATGTTGGGGGTGAGAACTAATTCTGCTAGACAGAGGGTGGGGGGCAGTTAAAGGGAACTGGTCAGTTCTGTTGCCCAGAAGGAAGCAGAGCGCAGTAAGGCCTTCCTCACAGCAGCTGGAAATGTATAGGGACTGGGCATCCTGAGTGAAAATAAGGTGAGCAAGGCTGGGGAACTGAAAGTGCCCAAAATGACATGAAATGTCATGGATGTAGGTAGGAATAAACTGAACTATGGGGAGCAAAATGCAGTCAAGGCATGTGGACATGAGTTCAGTAGGACAGGAACAGACAGAAGCAATGGGCCTACCCAAACAATCAGTTTTATGGAATTAGGGTAGGAGGTAGGAGTGAGAAGTGTGGGGTAAGGGAACTATTAGGTTGGTGGCAGTGAATTAAGTTTCTGGAGTTGATGAGGTTGGTAATAGTGTGGGAAAGAATAGCCTGGTATTCCTCAGTGGAGTCCTGTTCAAGGGATAAAGAAGGGGAAGAGTTTCAGAGCTGAGTGCCTTGCTTCAACAAAGTAGAAGTCAGTTTGCCAGACTACAATAGCACATTGCTTGCCAGTGAGGTTGGGAATGGTGAGGAAAGAATGGAGGGCAGTGCATTTAAAGGGGATCGAACAGAAACTAGGGGTAGTGAAGTTGAGATGGCTGATGTTTTGTCAGCAGTTAGAGATGAAAAGATCCAGTGTGTACGGAAAGCCAGAGTATGGTGTCCAAGAAGAGGAGGAGGGGTGAGGATGGGAGAAGGTGTCATTGGGTGGGTGCGGGGAATTCTTGCCAAAGAAGTAGGGTCAGAGATAGAGGAGACAGAAGACCTCTACATCATGGCAGGGGCAGAACTCACTGAGTTGTTGGCATAGGATGACAAAAGTAAGGCCCTTGATAGCCATAGGTATAACTTTTCCAGCTGAAACTGTAAGCCACTGCCTGTTGCAGGAATGAAGGTTTAAGTTAAAAGAATCAGAAATTGATATTTCAGAACTGCACATGTTTTATAGGCAAGTTCAGAAACTAAAATTTCATTATAATTATTGCCAAATTTAAATATATTTGCTATTATAGAGCAATTTCCCTCTTCTGAAGGATTTAATAAATTAGATTGATTTACAACAATTCAGCAGTTCCTTTGTTAATGAGATGTTTAAAACACTTGCATTTAAGTTCCACAATTGCTATAGTTGAATCCAAAGTCATTAACCTGTATCAACGACTCTGACTCCTAGCACAGTACCATGATCACTCTGCCACCATGTTTGATTTCAATGCATCCACTGGCTGGTTCAACTGCACCTTTAGCAACATCGTGTACTTTCTGTGGAATGCACCTCCAAGTTTGCATCATCCAAACCCAGCAAATGGATCTTAGTCCCAGCAATGCATGGCTCTACAATCCCTATAGAGTTCGTATGTAAAGCCTGAGCAGAAATTGAATTTATTCAACATGAATCCTGATTCAACTGGAAAACGCTGACTGCTTTATCTCTAAGCAGCACATCCTTCAAAAAGCTGATGTAGAGAAACTTGGTTTTACTATTGCACCTCCAAGTTAGCATTCTAACAGAACAACAATATCTAATAAAGGTACTGGAACATGACTTGGTGGTAATTCAGTGCAATATCTTAAACACTGAATTTCCATTCAACATTTTGTACTTCACTGGCTCTCCACTCTCTCTGGGCCATTTGGATAATAGGAACACATACAATATGTCAGGCTGCTGTTCATTAACAATGGTTTGGTGTTCAACACTACCATCTTCTCTGGAACTCGACTTAGGCTACTGTACCTCTCTTTGCAACTGGATCGTTGACTTCCTCTTTGGTAGATCTTAATCAGTACAAATTGATAATCAACATCTCTTCTTTAACCATCACCAACACAGGTGCACCTCAGGATGCTTAGCCCTCTGTTCTTTACACCTATAACTGTGTAGCTAATCACATTTCCTATACCATCTAGATATGTCACTGTTATTTGCTGAATTACATGTGGTGATGAGCAGGCATGCAGGAGTGACATCGAACACTTGGTTGAATGATGCCACAGGAACAGCCTCATGCTCAACATCAGCAAAACCAAATAACTAATCACTGGCTTCAGAATTGGAAAGTTAGGTGATTTAGAGGCAGAGCGGGTAAGCAGCACTAAATTTCTAGGTTTTAACATCTCAGTTGACCTGTCCTGGGCCCAGCACATAGATGTAATCATGAAGAAGATACACCAGTCCCACTACTTTTTTAGATGTTTAAGGAGATTTAGCATGTTACCAAATACACTAACAGACTTCTACAGTTGCATGGTTGAAAGCATCCTGACTGGCTGTGTCATGATCCAATGTACAAGATCACAAGGAGCTGCAGAGAATTGTAGGCACAGTCCGCTTCACCATTTACAGCTGCCTCAAGTAAATGGCATTTGCCATCAAAGATCCCACCATCCCCACCCCCCAACCAGACCTTACCCTCTTTTTGTTGCTATTATTGGGCAGGAGGTACAGAAACGTAAACTCTTACATCACCATAGTCAAGAACAGCTACCTTCCTATAACCATCAGGTTCTTGAACTGACATGAACAAAACTTATCCTACCTCAGCAATGGAGCACTGCTGAACAAACCTTTTGCAGCCATGGTCTGACTCTTTTTTACACTAATGTCTTGTTTTACACAACTATTTTCTTCATTGCTTTGTATAATTTATATTCTGTGTGTTGTCTGAACGTAATGCCAATTTTACTGCTGTAAGGTTTTCAATGCACCTGTACCTCACATGACAATGAATTGGACTTCAATTGACTTGAACTTCCAGTATTCATCTTGCACTTTTGCAGAATGTACAAATCAGTCAGACATTTCCGTTACCATTAAGTCCAAGTTTGCTAAAAGAATTTTACTTGGCTTTTTGAACAGCAATATCAAGGGATCGGTAAACAAATTTCATCTGTTTTAAAATAGGCTGCTTTCTTTCAAAATAGTTCAGACAGAGAGTTTTTTTTACCATATTGGCATGGCCAGTAACAGTACAACAATGGTAAAGTCATTATCAGTCATTGATGAAATCCACAATAGTCTGTCTTGTATCAATAATGCTTGCCTGGTAATTATTATTATTCTATCAATATTATTCTATCAATGTTAGATGTACTAACAAAATTCTGGCTTATGCTGCTGAAGCACAACCATAAGGAATTTCCTTTACTGAATTATCATTTAATTTATCAAAAAGTAGGAAGCATTTAAATATGTTAACATCTTCAATGAATTACTGCTTGAGGACAGTGACAGCAGATGGAACCCAGGGAGAGAGTAGGACTACTCCAGAAAAAAGGAAATGGGTGAGATATTAAATGAGTACCGCACATCAGTATTCACCAAGGAGAAGGACATGGCATTCAATGAAATCTGGAAGTGTTAGGATGAAACTCTAGGGCCTACTAATATCAGGAATAAGGAGGCATTGGGTCTTTTGGAAAGTGTTAAGGTGTGTAAGTCCCCAGGGCCTGATGGCACATCACAGGAGTATTATCAAACAATATGGTAAGTAGAAAGACATGGACAACATTCAGGCAAGAAACAGTCAAGTGTTATCCAATGAGCATCTCCAAGAGTGAATCTAATCACTTACAACGGGATTACCATTGTCAAGTCTTACTTCACTAATATCCCAAGGGTTATCATTAATTATAAACTCAACTAGATCAGCTACTTAAATAACGAACCACAAGAGTTGATCAGTATTTGGGGATCTTGTTGTGAGTAACTCATTTATTGACACCAAAGGCCTTTTGTTGCTATTTATGTGGGACAAATCAAGAACTTAATGGAATACTTTCAAGTGCCTGGATGAGTGCAGTGCCATCAAACCTCAGAAAGAGCAGCTCCTCCAATTCAAGGCAGTCAGCTTGACTTGTAGCTTATCCACCACCCTGAATATCCACCATTCCTTTCACGTACAGCACAGAATATTGACATCAGGGGCTCCCAGTCTTTTATTATGCAATGGTCCCCTACCATTAACTGAAGGATCCGTAGACACCAGGTTGGGAATGCCTTGTATACAGTATGTACGACCTGGAAATTATACTCCAGTAACTTCCACAGGCTAGTCTGATAGCAATGCCCAAACCTGTAATTTCTACCGAAAATGACTAGGATGTCAGATGGGAACACCACCATTTACAGGTGGCCCTTCAAGTCACATACTATCCTGACTTGGAAAGATATTACTGGCTCTTTACTGTTGCTGGGTCCTTCCACACCAATATCTTCACAGGGCTTCATATTTCTAGATCACTGGGATTTCTTCTGGGGAAGGTGTGACCTGTACAAAGGGCACTCATTACACCAGAACTCAAGAGGGACCAATATCGTAGTGACAGGTTTGCTAGAGCTGTTGGGGAGAGTTTAAACTAATTTGGCAGGGGGATAGGAATAGGAGTGGTGCACAGCCAAATGATTAAGGTGTTGGACTAGTGATCTGAAGGTTGTGAGTTTGAGCTCCAGCTGAGGCAGCGCTTTGTGTCCTTGAGCAGGCACTTAATCACACGTTGCTCCAGTCCACCCAGCTGAAAATGGGTACCAGCAAAATGCTGGGGGTTAACCTTGCAATAGACTGGCGTCCTATCCGGGTGGGGGGGGGAGTCTCGTATTCTCAGTTGCTTCACGTCACGGGAACCGGCATAACCTCCAGCCTGATGAGCCTATAAAGCTCGGGACAGACTTTAACTTTTTAACTTTAATAGGAATAGGAGTGATAGGGCTGAGAATGGGGCAGTTGATATTCAACTAGATGCAAGGTGCAGTGAGACTATCAGGAAGGATAGGGCAAAATTGTAATCAGTGGGATGAGTTACAGTGTAACATATGGACAAACCTGAAACGGATGAAGAATATAGGACTGAAGGTGATATATTTGAATGCATGCAGTATATGGAATAAGGCAAATGATCTTGTAGCGCAGTTAGAGATTGGTAGGTATAATGTTGTGGGCATCAGTGAGTCATGGCTGAAAGAAGATTATGTTTGGGAGCTTAAAATCCAAGGATACACGTTATATCAAAAGGACAGGCAGGTAGGCAGAGGAGGTGGGATGGCTCTGTTGGTAAAAAATTAAATCAAATCCTTAGAAAGAGGTGACGCAGGATTGAAAAATGCAGAATCCTCATGAGTACAGTTAAGAAACTGCAAAGATAAGAAGATCCTGATGGGAGTTATATACAGTTATATACAAGATAGGTGGAGAGGCAGGTATTGTTGAGGTAGCAGGGTGACTGGAGAAGGACTTAAACAGATTATGAGAAGGGGCAATGAAGTGTCAGAATACAGTGTCGTGAAGTGTACGGTCATGCACTTTGGTAGAAGGAACAAAAGCCTAGCCTATTTTCAAAACAGGCAGAAAATTTAAAGAAAACTGAGGTGCAAAGGAACTTGAAACCCTGGTGCAGTATTCTCTAAATGTTCATTTGCCAGTTGGGTTGTTGGTGAGGAAGTCACATGCAATGTTAGCCTTCATTTGTGAGGGGTGGAATATCAAAGCTAGGGTGTAATGCTGAGGCTTTATAAGGCACTGGTGAGGCCTCAACTGGATTATCATGAGCAGCTTTGACCTCCTCACAAAGACATTAGAGAGGGTTCTGCAGAGGTTCAGGAGGATGACTGCAGGAATGAAAGTGTTATTATGTGATAAGTGTTAGATGAATCTGTGGAGGTACTCACTGGAATTTAGAAGAATGAGGGGGATTCTCTTTGAAACCTATCAAATGTTGAAAGGCTTAGATAGAGTGGATGTTTAGAGGATATGTCCTATTGTGGAGGAGTCTAGGACCAGAAGGCACAGCTTCAGTATAGAAGGAGGTCTGTTTAGAATGGAATTGAAGACGAATTTCTTTAGTGAGAATGTGGTGAATCTGTGGAATTCATTGCCACAGATGGCTGTGGAGGTCAGGTAACTGGGTCCATCTAAGAAGGAGTTTGATGTTTATCTAGATGATGAGAATAAATATATAAAAAAGAATAAAATGACTAAAGTTATAAAGAATCAGGTATCTTACATTGTACGGAGTTAGATACATATTATGTAAATGGTTAAATACGTTTGGTGACATTAAATACCAAATGCTCGGAATATTAATTCAGAGAAGTGAGTTCAGATTCCTCCACAGCTGCTGTGGAATTCAGATTCTGTTAATAACCTGGAATTAAAAAATAATCTTTCTTTGTAATCATGACCATGAAACCCATTTCTTAAAACAAAAAAAAAACATCTGTCTCAACCTGGAATGAAAAAAAACACACATAATTACATCCTAGTAATGATGCTCAGGAAACTGCTGGATCATTGCCTTTGTAAAATAAAAGCCAACTGCCTCAGGACTGTGGAGGAAGTCTGCTCTCCTTTCTTCTTACCTGGGCTGGGCTACTTGCAGCTCCAGACCAACAGTAATGTGGTTGACTTTTAAATGGTCCAGCAAGTTACTTAGGTGAATCACGGCCACTCCATAAAAACAGAAAAAAAGATGAAACTGATCAGACCACCCGGCATTGGCCGAGGTACCGGAGCCAGACTCAGCAAAATCGCTCCCAGCCAGTCGACCTCACAAGTACCTTTTCACAGGCATCAGGGGACTGCTGTCTGAATTGGGAGAGCTGTATCATTGACTGGTCAAGTAACGACCTTGCATGATCGTACTCACGGAATAATAGCTCACAGACAATGAACCAGACTCCCCTGTCACAACAGATCTGTGACATCCACAGGAAGAGAAACAGACTTTTCAGGTTGAAGACAGATGTAATTCCGATGTAAGATTTTTGACCTGAAATGTTTCTCTTTCCATTGATGCAGCCTGATTCTGTTGAATATCCAGCATTTTTCAATTTCAATTTCAGATCTGTAGTACCTGTGGTATTTTGCCGTTATTCCTTCTTCACAGTTTTTGGATGCACAGAATATTTAAAGAGACCTACAAAAAGGGGGTGGCACAATAGTACACCAGTGGGAGGAGCTAGCCCTTAGAGACCTCAACATTGACTCCAGGCTCCATGCACTCACATATATCAGGCCAAATACGGACAAGAGGGCTTCCTTTTGATTACGATCTACCATCAGTTGATGAGTCAGCGTTCCTCCATGTTGAACAACAATTGAAAAAAGTACTGAATATAGCAAGGACATAGAGTGTTTTCTGGGTGGGATCTTCAAAATCTTTAATGTGTGGGTGACTCAGTGTAGAATGGGCAACATAAAATGCAGCATCCACGAGGTGTATTGGATCATTATCAACAGCAGAAATGTACACCACCATAGTCAGTCATCCTGTAGCCTGGTATATACTTCACTCTGTTGTTAAAGTCAAGCCAGACAATCAGCCTGGTACAATCTGTTCTCAGCCTTCTCCAATGCCAGGGTGAGACCAGATGAGTACTAGAGAAAGAACACCCCAGGTTTCACCTCAATAATCTAGACTCAATGGAATGAGCACTGAATTTTCTAATATCAATTAGCTCACACTCCCTGTGCTCCCTCTTCTCCCCTTCTTATCTACCTGTGACTCCTTATTCTATCAGCCTATCACATACACATTTTACCTATTGAAAATTCCATCACTTCTCCCACTTAATTCTATGCTCTCCATATATCTTCCTTATCTTGTTTCATTTATCACCATCCTTATGTATTAGTTTATAATCTCTGCAGCCTCTTGTGTTTTCAATTATCTATCTTCCATTATCTCTCTCTACCTTCAATCTCCTTTTCCTAACACAGCTGAATCTGATCTTTTTTTCTGTCCACTTAGTTGCTTTTACTCATCACCAACTAGCCCCTGCCTCAACAATCCCCCTCTCTCCCTTCCCCATCTGGCTCCAATTACCCGACATAACCCCCTTACCTGGTTCCACCTACTACCCACCAGTCCTTGCCTCATCCCTTTATATCTTCTATCTCCCCTTGCACTCTCAGTCCTGATGCAGGGTCTCAACCCAAAAGTCATCTATCCCTCTGCCTCCAGGGATATTTCTTAACCTGCTAAGTTCAGCCACCAGTTTAATTTTTGGATAATTTAGAGTTATCTTTAGAGTAGATGAATTTGATGGGAGGTTTACTTTTGGATGGGCTTACTTTGCTTAATAGAGGTTAAAAGCCTTGGAGTCAGAGGTTAACATTGATTGGTGGAAAGATTAGACCACTATGTAAAAAAAAATTCCATTCAGAGGGTCGAGAAGGACTGCAAATCAAAATCTGATAGACTGGTAGAGTTGAAAGTCTCACCACATTAAGACAGATATTTTACTTAAAGATCATGGGAAGGTGGAATTTGGTCAGAGAGCTCTTTTTCAACCATTACAGTAGAAAAGGAGTGATCAGCTTACTTTTGCATTGTAAATTTTCCATGAATCCAAGCCTACGTGTTCAGCACATGCTTGAGCTGAATAACATCTACCAGTCTTCCACTAAGTTAAGACTTAATTCTTGTTTAAATACATTCTTTTCTTCCTTTTAGTTTCAAGCCTAGACAGTCAGCTTATAGTCAGCGTGGGCTTTCAGACCATGCAGAAAATTAGCCTGTGCTGTTGGAAATATATTTAAAAAATCTGCAGATGCTCGAAATTCGAAACAAAAACAAAAATTGCTGGAAACACTTAGAAGGTCAGGCAACATTTGTGGAAAGAGAATAGAATTCACAGCATTTCCTGTTTTTGGCTGAGATGATGCTACTTCAGGTTTTTTCCTGGCTGATATTTTGCAACTGTCTGGGTGTTCTTTATTGTCCCAAAGTGACACTGAAAGTTAATCAAGTAAGGGTCTCACATTGTCCTATTCCAAGTAATGATGTGGAGAATGAAAGGCAGTTGAAAATATGGTACCTTAAATGTCTTTTAGCTTTTATAACAGGACCAATATTCCCATTTCACTTTGTCAGTCAGAAGGCTTACTCACTTCTTGTATGTAATCTCTCTGCTTTTCCAACTGTTTAAAGTAATAAGGAATTAATACTTGGGCAAAAAACATCCTTGTCAACCCTGCAGTCATAAAAAATCATTATTTCTCCTGAATTACCTTTATGTTTCCTAAATTGATTGTTTAAAAACAATGCTTACTTATCTAAAACATGAGACAATCAAGATATAAGAAATAAGATATAATTAAAATCTAATAAGATATGAAAATTCCTTCACTTTGTGTAGTTTTCCTCTGTTTCAAGTAGTGAGTGGTGACTAAAAGTACAGAGAAGCTGCTTCAGTAAAATGTCTTAAATAATAATAGTGGAATGAACGAATAAAGTTAACAGAAGTATAAGCACTAAATCTATGAGGCAATTAACCGTGTGAAGCACATATAATACTAGATGCCAAAATTAAGGATCATATTACTGGATTAATACAATGCCATTTTGAGAATGAGAAGGAGAAGAGGAAACAGCTGCTCAGAATAATCAAAGGCAGAAGAATGAAGTGGAATATATTTAAAGATCCAGGCAGATCGCCTTTAAGGAAAGCATAATAACTAATCTATGTTCTCCATGGATTTACTGCCAGTGTTGCAGTATATTTTCTAAATAAAGAGAAAACTGACAAATCTGAGGTGCAAAGGGACTTGGGAGTCCTTGTGCAGGATTCCCTAAAGGTTAATTTGTAGGTTTAGTCGGTGATGAGGATGGTAAATGTGATGATACCATCCATTTCAAATAGACTGGAATATAAAAGCAAGGATGAAATGTTGAGGCTTTATAAAGCACTGGTGAGGCCTCAATTGGAGTATTGTGTGCAGCTTTAGGCCCCTTATCTAAGAAATAATGTGCTGACCTTGAAGAGGGTTCAAAGGAGGTTCACAAAAATGATTCCAGGATTGAAAGACTTGTCATATGAAGAGTATTTGATGGCTCTGGCCTCTACTCACTAGAATTCAGAAGAATGAGGAGTGACCTCATTGAAATCTATCAAATGTTGAAAGTCCTTGATAGTGTGGATGTCGAGAGGATATTTCCAATGGTGGAGGAGTCAAAGACCAAAGGCCACAGATTTAAATAGAGGGGTATCATTTCAGAACAGAGATGAGGCAAAATTTATTTAGCTAGTGATTGGTGAACCTGTGGGATTCATTGCTACAGGAGGCTGTGGAGGCCAAATCATTGGGTATATTTAAAACAGAGGTTGATAGATCCTTGCTTAGTCAGGGCATGAAGAGATATGGGAAGAAGGCAGGAGATTGGGGCTGAGAGGGGAAATGGATCAGACATGATGGAATGGCAGAGCAGACACAATGGACCAAATGGCCTACTTCTGCTCCTAAATCATATGGTCTTATGAATATATACTGTATGCATATCAAATATATTTTCCTGAAGCTGCAGAAATGATTTCCAAGATATGGAATGAATTGAAAAATAATGCATGTACAAATTTTTGTATGATGTGATGCTTCATTTCTGAGTAGTTCTGGTCACCACATTTTAAGCAGGACTTGATAGTACTGGAGAATATTGAAAGGAGATTCACCAGGATGTTGCCTGTAGTAGAGTCTAGTAATTACTGTATTAGCATGGACTGGGTTTATTAACCTAGCAGCAGAGAATCTGGGATGGGCTTTTGGGGGGGGGGGGGATATAGATTGGATAGATGCAAACTTTCTTTTTGCCATAACAGCAAAATCCAAAGCCAGAAAGCGTTGGTGTTATTGGTGTAAGGTGAGGAGGTTTAAAGTTTCGAGAGGATCTGAGAATTTTTTCATTCACCCAGAGGGACATTTGCAACCTGGATCCTGTTGCCTGAGAAGGAGGAGGAGGCAGATTCTCTCACATTTGAGGAGCACAAGCATGAGCATTTGAATTGACAAAGCACAGAAGGTTACATGCAAAGATCTTGACGG
The DNA here is from genome assembly GCF_048418815.1 of Hemitrygon akajei. Classification (NCBI taxonomy): domain Eukaryota; kingdom Metazoa; phylum Chordata; class Chondrichthyes; order Myliobatiformes; family Dasyatidae; genus Hemitrygon; species Hemitrygon akajei. The sequence continues at coordinate 106,873,859 of NC_133131.1, forward strand.
TCAGCTCATAATGGCAGCCAGGGATATACTGCATTCCACTTGAATTTTTAAGATTGCTTTGTTTTTATGCAACAGTAAATGTTATTTTTATTTTTTAATCCACAGATCACAAAATTGAATGAGAAACAATTTTTAATCACTTTCATGCTTCCCAATTAAATATTAGGGAAAATAGACAACATTTCATTTATGATCAGCTCATGAGCAATCTGTGACTGTAAAGTTTGTGCAGGTCATTTGAAGCTGTTTTCTGTCTAATGCCTAATGGTGATTTAAACTGGGCATCCATTCTCAAACTGAATTCAGGTCTTAAATTGCATCATAGTGAATTACTTTACTAGCTTTCAAATTCTTTTAGTGGAATTAAGTAAGGTTGCTATCCTCACAAGAATTTACTTTGGCAAAAAGCAGTAAGAAGAATTATCCCCATATGTAATTGCATAGTCTAGGACAATGAGGATAAAATATCCTTTTCAATTGATGAAGTTTTTATGCATTTTTATGCATCTCTGGAACAACTATACTGACTTAAGGTAGTTGGCTAAAATTTTCCTGAATATTTGTACTATCATTATGAGAAAGGAAATTATGAATTAAGTGACTCACATCATTTAATATGGCACTATATATTTTGGGATATTTATCATTATCTTTGCTGGAAATGTCTGGAAGATAATTATGGCAGCTCTGCTCTTACAAAATCCATGGTGATAATGACTTCATTGCATTCTTAGATATCAAAGTAATAGAGTCATTGACCTCGCAAAGGCTGAAATAGCGATCTTAAATCAGATTTAAAACTCAATTGTTAAAATAAATATTACACATTAAAAGATTAAACAATTAATTCCTATATTTTAGTTGTGGATTTTCATCTACAGTGCGCAACTGCCATTAAATCTTGGAGTGTTTCCAGACTATAAGATTCACTTTGCTATTTTTCTCACCAACAATTCTAATAGGACACACATTAATAGCTTTAATTAACTTAATAATCACCGTTACTTCAATTAGTTATGGTTAAACAACATATTTAAAGCTAAAAAATATTTCAATGACGTATTCTCAGAGGAAAGATTTTGACTGAATATGGACCTATAGAGTCATAGAGCATTACGGCACAGTCTCATCTCATCAATGCTGGCCTGGTCCCAACTTCTTTCATCTGGACCATATCCCTCCATACCCTTCCCATTCAAGTACTTATCAAAACCTCTCTTAAATGTTGCAATCAAACACATATCCAGCAGCTTGTTCCATACTTGCATCACCCTCTGAGTGAAAAAGTTCCCCCTCAGATTCCCCTCATATATTTCACCTTTCACCCCTAGCCTATGACGCCTAGTCCTAGTCTCACCTAGTATAAGGGAAAACAAAGATCCTGCATGCATTCATCCTATTTATACACTTCAAAATTCTTCAAAATTCAAAATTTATAACCTTTCTCAATAACTCAGGTCCTCAAGAGTTGGCAATATCCCTGTAAAATTTTGTTACACCCTTTCAAGCTAATTCATATTATTTCTGTAGGTAGATGACCAGAAATGCACACAATACTCCAGATTCAGCCTTGGCAATGTCTTATACAACTTCAACATAACATATCAGTTCATGTACACTGTATTTGGATTAATGAAGGCTAATGAGCCAGAAGCTTTCTTTACAAACTTATCTGCCTATGATGCCACCTTCAAGGTATTCCGTGTTCTACCACACTCCTCAGTGTCCTACCACTCACCGTGTAAGTCCTACCCTGGTTTGTCCTCACAAAGTGCACACTTATTAAATTCCATCTGCCATTTATCATTTTGCAGATTCTGGGCCAACCTCCCATGCGGGACCTTTTCAAAGGACTTGCTAAAGTCCATGTAGATGATATCCGCTGCCTTGCTTTCATCAACTTACCTTGTGACTTCCTTAAAAAACTCTATATGATTGGGTTAGACATGACCTACCACACACAAAGCCATCCTGACTACCTCTAATCGGTTCTTGACTATCCAAATACTTATATATCCAATCCTTTATACTTTTTTTTTGTTTTTTTATGCATTTTCTACAACACTACAGATAAGAAAAAAACCCAAACCAAAATGAAGCAAATTAATACAGTGCAAAAATAAACATACAATAATAATATAATACAAAAAAGATAATTGAGAAAGCACCCAAATTGAAGTCATGTAAAGTTAGTATCCTCCCCAAGTCCCACAACAAAAAAAAAACTCCAGACTAACCACAACACAATATAGAGAATATAAATCAGGACATTCAAACCCCCAAAACTGTAAATACACTTGAAAACAGAAGATAATAATGCCTACTACCAAAAAAAAAGAGCTGAAAGTAAGGGACCGAAAAAAACCCCTTAATTACGAGGAAGGTTATGAAAGTACTCAATAAAAGGTCCCCAGACCTCATGGAAATTTATGTCTGAATTAAGAACTGAATAATGAATTTTTTCAAGGTCTAAGCAGGACATAATATCATTAAGCCATTGAGCATGTGTGGGCGGGGCAACATCTCTCCATCTAAGGGGGATTAAACGTCTAGCCAGGAGAGAAGCAAAAGATAATATTCAACACTTAGTCAAACTCAAACGTATATCTGTCTCACCCAAAAAACCAAACAAAGCAATTAAAGGGTTAGGTTCTAAGTGGTGATTCAGAATATAGGATAAAGTTATGAAGACATCTTTCCAAAATTTCTCTAAGCTAGGACAGGACCAGTACATATGAATAAGAGAGGCCTCACCCCTTTTGCATTTATCACAAAGAGGACTAATATTAGGGTAAAATCAAGATAATTTAGATTTAGACATATGGGCTCTATGAACAATCTTAAACTGTAAAAGGCAATGGCGAGCACAAAGAGAGGTTGAATTAACCGATTTGAGAATCGAGTCCCTATACTTTTTAATAACTTACCCACCACTGATGTCAGACTCACCAGCCTATAATTTCCTGGCTTTTTCTTAGAACCTTTCTAAAACAATGGAACATCTCCCATTTTTCAGCCCATTGTTCCAGCTGGTCCAGATCACTTTGCAAGCTTTGATAACTTGATTTAGCACCACTAGCACCACTAATCCTGATCAAGTTTACCACATTATCATCTAATCAATTAATAAAGTTGAATAACAGAAAAGAACTGGTATCAGTTGATCCCTGCAACACACCACTAGTCTCCAGTCAGATAGGCAACCATCTACTCCCACTCTCTAGCTTCTCAAACTAATCCAATGTTAAGTCCAATTGACTACTTCATCCTGAATGCCAAACAACTTATCCTTCCGCCCACCATGCCATGTGGGGCTTTGTCAAAGGTCTTGTTAAAGTCCATGTAGACAACATCCACTACTTTTCTTTCATTAAACTTTTTGGTAACCTCTTTGAAAATCTATATGATTGACTAGACATGACCAGCCACATGCTAAAGCATCCTGAGTATCCCTAATCATGCCCTGTTTATCAAAATATATATCCTGTCCTTAGAATACCTTTCAATAATTCAGCCACGAATAATGCCAGACTTACTGGCCTATCATTTCTTGCCTATTATTAAAGACTTTTTGAACAATGGAACCTCATTAGTTAGTCTCTATTCCTCTAATACCTCAGCTGTGGTTAAATACATTTTAAATACTTCTGCTCGGGTCCAGCAATTTCTGGACCAGCTTCCACAAGGTTCATAGGAACACCTTGTTAGTCCCTGGTAATTATCCACCCTAGTTTTCCTCAAGAAAGCAAGCTCCTCCTCTTCCATAATTCTGATCTAGTTCAAGACCTCACTATATTTTTGCCTCAGTTCTATAGACTCTGTGTCTGTAGAGACGAGCCCAATCACTTTTATATTCCTTTTAACTTACTCAACTTGCAATGAGCATTCTGAAATTATATGTTATCTACTGCAGTGAATTGATAAATAAAAAAATCAGAATTCAGTAAAGAATATCATAATTGTAAGCTATCAAATATGACATTTACACAGTAAAGTCTGTTTACAAAATTAGACATCCATTATTGGAAACTCTCCCACAGCTTTGTGTGGCTTGTGGGAGGGGCACCATCAATCAGCTCTTTGTGTGGAGATGAATAGTTGATTTGGGGTCCAGAAATTCAATTGTATATGCCACGGTTTGGCATTCATAGTCCTGATGTTCTGTACCTCCTTCCTGATGGTACTGTAGTAGCTCAAGGAGATTATGGGATGGGTTGTGGGGATTCCCAACAATCTTTTGGTCCTTCTACCTGCAAAGTCCCTGGCAATGTCACAAATATGGGAGGGAGATCCCAGTGATCCTCTTGGTGGTTTTAACTATCCTCTGTAGGGTCCTGTGGTTTGCTGCCTTACAGCCTCTGTACTACACATTGATGCAGCCAGACAGGAGATACTCAGTGGTGCACCTGTAGAAAGTTGATAGAATGGAGATGGAGGTCTTGCATGCCTCAGTCTCCTCAGACAGTGTAGACACTGCTTATCCTTCTTGACTAGCTAGGAAGTGTTGTGAGTCTATGTTAGATCATCTATTATATGCACACCAAGGAACTTTGTGTTCTTCACTCTCTCCTCACCAGATCCACTAATGTGCAATGAAGAGTTGTCGACCTGTGCCTTCCTGAAGTCCACAATCATCTCTTTTTCTTGTCCATGTTGAGACTCAGATTGTAGTCACACCATTTTACAAGCCCCTCAACTTCCTCTCTATAAATGCTGACACATTATTGTTGCTGATGAGGCCAACCATTATGGTAACATCAGTGAACTTGATGCAATTTGAGCTGAAGCTGATGGTGCAGCCATGAGTCCGCAGCATTTACAGCATTGGGCTGAGCACACAGCCCTGGAGGGACACCAGTGCTCAAGCATGATAGACCTTGAGATGTTTGCTACCAACGCACACTGACTGGGGTCTTTCCATTAAGAAGTCCACAATAAAGTTATAGAAAGGGTAGTTGAGTCCCAACAGGAACAGCTTACCCACCAGCCTCTAAGGGAAGATCAGGTTGAATGTTGAAATGAAGTTGTTGAATAGCATCCTGGTATATGAGGCATTGCTTTCTGAGTATGACAGGACAGACTGGATTGCCAAGGCTATAGCATCCTCAGTGCATTGATTTGAGCGGTAGGTGAACAGAAAGAGGTTCAATGTAACTAGAAGATGGCACTTTATATAATCCACTACCAGATACTCAAAGCACTTCAGAATATTGAAGTCAGTGCCACTGGGCGGCAATACTTCAGGCCAGTTACCATCGCTTTCTTGGGCACCAGAATGATGGCAGTTGCCTTGAAGCCTACGGGGAACAGTGTACTGTTTCAAAGATATGTTAAAGATGTCTGTTAAGACCTCTGTTAGCTGATCCACACAATCCCTCAGCACCCCATTGTGTATGTTGCCTGACCCCACAACTTTGCTTGGGCTTACCCTGGCTATGTCTTTCATGTCTGTGGCACTCAATTTCCTCTGGGTGTGCAGTAGTGATAATTTTTATCTGCAAGTAATTACAGTTCACTGTAAAGCTAGCAATATAAAGGCCACACTGGAGTACTGCTAACAGGGGTCAATCATTATTCACCTGCTGCAGACTTTGTAAGAGTTCTCTGGTCATCTGATGTGCTTTAGTAGAAGCAATGAGAAGACACATAAATGGGTTTTTACTGGAAATAAATATGTTGTTCAGGGAAATAGATCTGGAGCAGTCTACAGGCAGGTTTGTGAGGGGGAGTATAATATTCAATGATTTAAAAAACACTTCTTTCCATTCCCATTTCACCTTGACAAGAATGGATGAAATGCTGTGAAGTGTCTGTATCACTCACTGACTAAAATGACCAAAGGGTCTCAGCCCAAAAAGTCGACTGTAGTATTTTTCCATAAATGCTGCCTGGCCTGCTGAGTTCCTCCAGCAATTTGTGTGTATTGCAAGGATTATTGTAGATCACTTCAGTAAATCTTCATCTCTGATGACTTCCATTCTAGGACAATGGAGGGAAAGTGGCAAGGGCAGTAAGGACTAATACTTTAGAAAGTGTTCTAGAAATATTTTAAGAATTGACTTGACTTCATGCCTCAAGTTTAGCTGAAGAAATTTAAGGATGGATAGTGTCAAGACAAAGATAGATAAGCTGTCCAGCTTTATTCAGGAACTTATGGAACAAAAAGACCATAGGATATAGAAGCAGAATTAGGCCATTTGGCCCATCAAGTCTCCTCCACCATTCAATCATGGTCAATAATTTTTTTCAACCCCATTATCTGGCCTCCTTCAAAATAACCCCATCCAACCTAAGATTTCAACAATAAGCTTATGGCTGACAGAGTCAAGGGCTTAAGATAAAAATAAACAGAAACTGTTACCATATCTTTGTGATTCCTCATGGTCACCTTCATTAACTTACCGTATCCAAAATAGTAATATTCACATTGCATCCAGCGATAGACATGACAAGCCCTTTCTGATGACAATTTAATGCAACCACGTAACGTCTTAGTTAAACCTTTTGAGAATATTCTCAGTAAAATTGAACCAATGGCAATTGGACATAATAAGACACCCTTACCAATCAAGAATCTTTCAATTCATGCCTTAAATATATCTAGTGACCTGGCTTATACAGCCTTCCATGGTAATGAATCCCACAAATTCACTACCATCTGGCCAAAGAAATTCCTCCTCATCTCAATCCTTCTATTCTGAGATTGTGGTTTTGGACACCAGACTATCATGCTAATGGAAACATGCTCTACATGTCTACTTTATCCAGGCTCTTCATTATCTGGTAGGTTTCAAATCAAGAATAAAAGTCTTTTTAGTTATTAGAATGATAAAAAGATTAACATATGAAATGAGAATTTAAGACCAAATACTTTGTGTTTATTCAAGTAAATATTTGCTACACTGGGAGTGATAACAAAGTGGTAGTCTAAAATATGGAGGGCTGAATCACCTTTCTCATCTGTAAGTAGGCTTCCAATTTTTGCAAAATCAAAAATATCAATCTATTTACTATTTATAAAGTTAGCCACAATAATACAATAAATATCAGAACATTCACTGAATATTCAGGAAACTTGGTGAATATTTTACTTTGAGTTGTGGAAGATATAGAAAATCATTTCTTTGCATGAACAGAGAGCTTCTTTAGGAAAACTAGGCATTTTAAAATTTGTCATTCATCTTGCCTAAGCAGACTTTCCTTGAAATATTAATTTATTTTAAGCTTCATGATGTTTAAACCATTCACGGGTAATGATTCAACTTTCATAATTTTGTGATATTCCGAAGTTCAAGTGAGAATAAAAAGAATATCTGCACGCTAAATCTACTAGAATAACAACATGCAGCATAAAGTTCTGGATGGAGCTATCTGTGCCCTGTGTAATGCTGTACTCTTCAAATTCAGTGGAGAAAATTTTTATTACAGCTGTGAATGCAGTTCCATCCACTATAAATCAGCTTGAATTTTAATCTGTTTCTTTGATCCTTGCTATGGTTATATTCCATAAATTATTCAGGGCGTGCTTTGTACTGACTCAGGCTATTAAGGGACAAAGTGCATTATAATTCAAAGCACCTAATTTTTCAATGGTTCCAGAAGTTCATGAAGGCATACAATAATATGTGGTGAAGGAGCTTGTGCCATTGTGGGCGTGAGTCGGTTGGGCTCTTGGCCACACCACTGGCTACTAGTATTGGCAGGATATGGGAGAAAAATTGAGTGAGCTTAAAGCAGTGCTATATTTTACAAATATTAAGGGTTACATTTGCTTAGACAGGTGGGAAAGGAGTTGTCCAACATACTTGCATGCCTCATAGTTCCCAGATTTATGTACATTTGAGAAGTTCCACCCACTAAAAGGAATGAATGACTAACAGTACAATTATTAGGTTACTTTGGGTTTTAAACTGACTGTGAGCCTAACCTTCATCTCCAACTCAGTCATCTTGACAATGTGTCTCAATGCCCCTACACAATCCTTGAGGTTATTTGCCCCAACAAATAACACTATGATCCCATGCATCCACCACCCCATCCTCCAGCCTTCTCCTTCATCAACCCATGCCTCAGACCCACAGCTACTCTGTTGTAGTTCGTACACTTTGCAATGGTAGACTGTGGTAGGAATGGACATTCAGTATATGAAGATCCTGCAGCAGATGTAATGACACACATCTTGGGTCTGATGTCTTATACCATTTTGCAGTGTGAGCATTCAAAAAATCCTTTGTTGGTCTGTTTAGTATGCCTTTGCAGAAGCTTAAGAATCTCTAGTCCTTTTCTATTGATTTGGCCTTTACTCTCTTCCAGAGTTAAAACTGAGTACAGAGGAGAACCATGTCTCATTTTGGCAGACTCGTTCTGCTGTTAATATTTCAATACTAGTCAGCAACAGACTCATCTTACATTTCTTTCTTCTTCATTGATTGCAGGTTAGATAGGCATTAAATGATGTTATTCTTTTTATATTGTTTAGGACATTGTGAAGGAACTTAGATGTTCAGGAACCTGAAATGGAATTCAGACAAAGTGAGCACATGCATGTGTCTTTGATATTACAATACAGACATGCATATAATTGTTCCTAACCTCACAACTTGGATGCTTATAGGGGAGAGAATGACAAGGTCTTCATGTGTCCACTCATGTGCCAAACATTCCCAAATCCTCAAGCATCTAATGTGTAATGGACAACTCTGTGCATATCTACCCTGTGCTATCAAGCTCACACCCACATGTCCATTTGAAATCTTGCCCCTGGTCTACATTATTCATAGATCTACCACGATAGGGTGCTCCTGGGAAAAGAAAGTCTTCAGAGCACAGTGCCTGAGAAGGACTTCACAATGGCTAGTCCAATGACCACCTTTTACCTTTCAGCCACCCAATTCCAACAATACCAACATCCCACCCACATCATTTTCCTCCTTATCTCTAAAATGATGAAGGTTTCAGCATCACTTTTGTTTAAAAGACATTTGAACAGTTTAGTGGGCAGGGAATGGTCAGAGGGATTTGGGAAAAATGCATCCAAATGGAATTAGTTCAGGAAGCCAACTTATTCTGTCATCATGCTGCATCACTCTTTGACTCTAGAGACTTCTTCCCAAGTATATGTCCTGATGAAAAGTCTCCGCCCAAAACATTGGCTCTTTATTCCTCTCCATAGATGTTGCCAGACCTGTTGAGTTCCTCCAACATTTTCTGTGTGTTACTTCCCAAATATATTTGCCATTGGCCTAGACTCTGGACATTCAGTAGGCACATCTTTCTACCCATCCAGCTCTGTTCCCATGTACTTATTGCTAGATTAGCTGATAGCAGCTGAACTGCTAACTTTATGATATCCAAAGGACACCCATTGGAGACTATCTACTTTCCCAGCTTTCCATTATTAACTTGAATATAAAATGTGGGGAGTCCATTCCTCACAAATTTGAAACCAACACCACTCACACTATATCCCAGCCCTAAATCTGATCACTGAATTTAATCATTGAATCTCCTCCAGCAATAGCTCTGATCCTGACAAGCATAAACCTTACCCACTCCATTTTATCTCCCTTGGCTGCTTACCTGGTCGTAGACTTTGCCTGAAACTGTTCAATTAGATCTATGTCTCCCTTGGGCCTCCATACTCCTTGGTTCAAAGTAGCATAGTTTTGTTCACAAAAGATTACATCGCCCATTCTGTAGTGGTAAGGAAGTCTTTAACAATATGCCCATAACTGAAACAGATGGCATCTCAAGCACATTCATTAGGGCACACTAGAATCTTAAGACATTATAGTTTAGTGCTTGGATGGTTGCCTGAGTTATTTTTAATAAAATGGCATAGAGAACTTTGGCTGGACTGTGGGAAGAAATAGTTTGACTGTTTTAGATTTACATGCTTGAAGATTAGGTCAACACTGAATTCTGAAAATGGATTTTATTCTGAAATTTGAGCTAATCAAAATCTATCTGGCTTAAGAAATGAATGCCATTAAAGATGCCCTGCTTGCATTTGTCTTAAATGCTATAGTTGTTTCATAAAATGTTATTTCCATATGGAAACTTGCTTAATATTAGGAGTAGGTGGTAGGAATAATAAAAGGGTCAACTCTCTCATGGAACATTAAATTTGTTACTTGCAGATTTCCTGTACTGTTACTCACAGTACGTGGATGATGTGCTGTTGAAAGGAACTAGTTTCTAAGCAGAGACCTTCTTCCTACAGCAATCAAATGAACAATATCAATGAAACAAAATATTTTATATTCAAATGGATGGGGCAAAGTTGAATGAGATTGAAATGATACTTTTTATTGGAAACTTAATTCCAGAAAGATTTACTAAAACTTGCTGGTGCAGTTACACTTCATTGCAGTTACATTTCACTTACTGAGCTGAGGGGGTTCATGCTTGAACTGACCCTTATCTTGTGGTTACTGCCACAGGAAGCAAACCTTGGTGGGCATAGGTCTCCTCATGTGCTGCCAGCTATTCTGCAAAAGCAGGTGGCAAGTGGCAGCTAGTCAGGAGCTACAGTTGAACACACTTCCCACAGGAGGACTGTAACACAACCATCTCCAAGCTACCAAGGCTACAGATAAAATTTAAGTATCGTGCCTTACCTTACCATTGCTCAGCCTCCTTACTGAGGTATCTTGAGACAAAGCCTTAGCACTTATACCTCAAACAACAGCCGATCCCACAATAGCTGCTCTAGCACAGTTCAACACCTTTCAAATCTTCTCACCAAGGTCAGTTCCCTTGGACTGTTGTGGCCAAAATGTAGTTAGGTCTTGCCATGCATAGCTTCTTTTAGAATCCTCTCACCAGGAATATAGGTATAGAATAGAAGGGATGGATACAGTTTGTATCTGGACCCTTTAGCTTTATGCCAGCATTGGCTGGCAATTCCAGTGTGACCTAATTCATTTGAATTTTGTTATTGAACTTGCTGGAAAAGTTGAAGTGAAGGTATGTGTTTTTTAAATTGTTTTTAATATATATATTTTAATTGTTTAATTGTTGAATGTATATTAACTTAATTTATTCTCTTTGTTATTAAAATGTTTGGTAAGTTGATGGAGAAGATCCTGAGAGGCAGGATTTATGAACATTTGGAGAGGCATAATATGATTAGGAATAGTCAGCATGGCTTTGTCAAAGGCAGGTCATGCCTTATGAGACTGACTAAATTTTTTGAGGATGTGACTAAACACATTGAGGAAGGTAAAGCAGTAGATGTAGTGTATATGGATTTCAGCAAGGCATTTGATAAGGTAGCCCATGAAAGGCTTATTGAGAAAGTAAGGAGGCATGGGATACATGGGGACCTTGCTTTGTGTATCCACAAATAAAAAACACAAAATGCTGGCAGAACTCAGCAGGCCAGACAGCATCTGTTGGAGGAGGTAATAACAATGTTTTGGGCCGAAACCCTTCAACAGGAGTGAAGTAACATGGGATGGTGGAGGGGGGACATCCAACAATACCTTATCTCCCACCTAGGTAGCCTCCTTCCTGTCGGCATGAACATCCAACTCACTGACCTCCGTTGATACCCCTGCCCCGAACCCTTACCCCCATCCCCATCTATTATTTTAGTCTGGTTCTCTTTCTCTCTCTTTTTCCCCCCTCACTATAATCTCTCCCCCCAGCCCTACCTTTCTTTCTCTTTTATTTCCCATAACTCTCCACCTTCCCCCTAGCCCATTTCCCTCCAGCCTATCACTTCCCAGCTCTCTACTTTATCCCTCCCCCCACTTCTTATCCTCCCTCGACCATCCCATGTTACTTCACTCCTGATTAAGGGTTTCGACCCGAAACGTTGTTAATACCTCCTCCCATAGATGCTGTCTGGCCTGCTGAGTTCTGCCAGCATTTTGTGTTTTTTATTTATTTCCAGCATCTGCAGATTCACTCATGTTGCCTTTGTGTATCCACAATTGGTTTGTCCACAGAAGGCAAAGGGGGGATGTAGATGGGTCATATTCTGCATGGAGGTTGGTGACCAGTGGTGTGCCTCAGGGATCTGTTCTGGGACCCCTTTTCTTCGTGATTTTAAAAAATGATCTGGCTGAGGAAGTGGAAGGATGGTTTAGTAAATTTGTTGATGACACAAAGGTTGGAGGTATTGTAGATAGTATGGAGGGTTGTCACAGGTTACAGCAGGACATCGATAGGATGTAAAACTGGTCCCGAAAGTGGCAGATGGAGTTCAATCCAGATAAGTGTGAGGTGGTTCATTTTGGTAGATCAAATAAGATGGCAGAATATTGTATTAATGGTAAGACTCTTGGCAGTGTGGAGGATCAGAGGGACCTTGGGGTCCGAGTCCATAGGACACTCAAAGCTGCTGCGCAGGTTGACTGTGTGGTTAAGAAGGCATACGGTGCATTGGCCTTCATCAAACGTGGGATTGAGCTCAAGAGCTGAGAGGTAATGTTGCAGCTATATAGGACCATGGTCAGACCCCACTTGGAGTACTGTGCTCAGTTCTGGTCACCACACTACAGGAAGGATGTGGAAACTATAGAAAGTGTGCAGAGGAAATTTACAAGGATGTTGCCTGGATTGGGGAGCATGCCTTATGAGAATAGGTTGAGTGAACTTGATCTTTTCTCCTTTGAGCGACAGAGGATGAGAGGTGATCTGATAGAGGTGTATAAGATGATGAGAGGCATTGAACATGTGGATAGTCAGAGGCTTTTTTCCCAGGACTGAAATGGCTAACATGAGTGTGCACAGTTTTAAGGTGCTTAGAAGTAGGTACAGAGTAAGTTTTTTATGTACAGAGTGGTGAAAGCATGGAATAAGCTGCCAGCAATTGTGGTGGAGGTGGGTACAATAGGGTCATGGATAGGCACATGGCACTTAGAAAAATAGAGGACTATGGTTAACCCTAGGTAATTTCTAAAGTAAGTACATGTTCAGTACAGCATTGTGGGCTGAAGGGCCTGTATAGTGCTGTAGGTTTTCTATGTTTCTATTAACATTTAAATTACTTAAGTGCTCTTCAACTGTTTCTAAATATAATCAGAGATGTTTGCAAATAGTGGAAGTCATTTGGCAGCATAAGTTGGCACACAGGTGAGTGGGGCTTCAGCTTCTGCCACCTGCTGCAGCTGGACTCACTCTGGAGCCTCAAACACAGACTGATTTAGATGGATGCACCAATGGTCCAGGCAGCAGGTAGCTGGGTGATCACACAAAAGGTAGAGGGGGGAAATCAGGCTGCCAGATTCCCCTGTAGACTGCAATTTCGCCTTTGATTCTCCATACTAACAAGCATATTGTTTTGGGTTCTGTTGGGTGTGCAGGGTGGGATATTGCAAATAGCCTTAGGAACCTTACATTGCACCCACGAGAGCCTTAGGTCCCACACCACCAGGTTCAAGAACAATTAATACCCTTCAACCATCAGGCTCTTGAGCCAGTGTGGGTAACTACACTCACTTCAACACTGGACTGATTCCATAACTGATGAACTCACTTTCAAGGCTCTTCATCTTATGTTCTCAGTATTATTTATTTATCATTATTTTACTCTTTTGTATTTGTACGGATTTTGTACATTTGTTATTCTTTGGTTTTGTATAGTTTTTCATTGATCATGTTGTTTTACTTTGTTCTGCTGTTAATGCCTGCAATAAAATGAATCTCAAGGTGGTATATGCTGATGTATACAATACATATTTTAATAATTGAACGTTTGAGCTTCAAAGCAGCTGAAGCAGCTAGATATGTGGCACATGAATGGCTCTGATGCACTGCAGAGAAGGGTAGTGATGGAGAGAGTGATAGGAGACTCAATAGGGAACAGGAAAGGGATTTGGTGGCTAGGATAGTGTTGCCTCATGGTGGTCAGGGTCAAAGACATCTCTGAGCTGTTCCAGAACTTTCTCATAGAGGGGAGAGAGCAGCCAGAGACTGTTGTACTCACTGGTACCAATGACTTTAATAAAACAAAGGGATAAGGATCTGCAGAGTGAATATTACAAATTGTAAAAAAAGGTTAAAAAACAGAACTTCAAGGGTTGCCATCTTTGAATTACTCCCAGTGCCACATGCTGATGAGGGGAAGGGTAGGTGGGGAGCACAGATGAAAGTGTGACTGAGGAATTTGTGCAAGATGGACATGTACAGGTTCTTGGACCTAAAGGATCTCTTTCAGAAGGGTACAGATAAAGTGAAGGGTCACAAACTTTTACCCTAGGGGAGTGATGTCTAAAACTGGAGGACATAGTTTTAAAGTAAGAGAGGAAAGACTTAAAGGGGACATAAGGGAAAATACTTTTCCATAAAAGTGGTGCTAGAGGAAGCAGTAGAGGAAACAATTATAATGTTTAAAAGATGTTTAAACAAGTACATGGATATGAAAGTTTTAAAGGGATATGGGCCAAAGGCGGGCAAAAGGGATCAAACTCAGTTAGGCAACTTCAAACAAGAGAAAATCTGCAGATGCTGGAAATCCAAGCAACTTATTATTGGTATGATGAATTGGTACAAAGGATCTGTTTCTATGCTGACAAATTCTATGAATTTACATTACCTTAGACACAACATTGACTTAGAGGACCTGTATATATTAAAGAGGAGGTACAGTGACATGGACAATATTATACCCATTGGATGAATTAGAATTGGAATCTGATTTAGCAGAACTGACATGTCATGAAATCTGTTGTTTTGCAGCAGCATTACAGCGTAAGACATAAAAATTACTGAAAGTTACAAAAACACATAAATAGTGCGAAAGAGGAATAAGGAGGTCGTGTTCCTGGGGTCATGGTTTGTTCAGAAATTTGAGAGTGGAGGGGAAGAAACTGTCCTTAAAACACTGACTGTTGGTCTTTAGGTTCCGATACCTCTTCTCCGACAGTAGTAATGCGAAGAGGGTCTTTACATAGAGGCAAAGATAAACATATAAATCTCTAACCTAACAGAGTAGTTCAAAAGACATAACACTTTCTCTGAGAAAGTGCATTCTGAGGGTAAATTCTTCTGAGACCCAGGATTATATGGCAGCAACGCACACAAAATGCTGGTGGAATGAGCAGCTTATATGGCAGCCTTTGTTTTGTTTGAAAGCACTTAGTGTATTACACTATAAAATATATTTTCTAAATATGATATATTAATGTGGCTAACCCTTTCATTTCCAGGGCATTTAAGGTCTTCCAGTAGCCAGAATGTACTGAGATATTTGCTAAAATTAATACAAATACATCAACAGTTGATATAATGATACAAATGCATTAGCTGAAATAATATATACATTAAGATTACATATTAATTTAATATCTTACCATGTCAAAATTCTCAAGATACTTTAGGTAGTTTGCCCTTGAAAAGTGACAGCTGTTATGTAAAAATAACCTTGTAATTCTGTACCAGTAATATTCCAGGATGATTAACCATTTTTGATTGTATTGGTTAGGAGTTGAATGTTGGACACAAACCATGGAATAGTCTTAAACACAGGATATTCTGCAGATCCTGGAAATCCAGAGCAACACATATAAAATGTTGGAGGAACTCAGCAAGTCAGACAGTATCTACAGAGGAGAATAAATAGCCAATGTTTTGGACTGAGATTCTTCATCAGAACTTGAAAGAAAGGGAACAGAAGCCAGAATAAGGTGCAGGAAATTAAAGGAAAAGAGGCTGCAGGTGATAGATGAAATGGACCGAGGAGGTAGGTGGCTGGTAGGTGGCAAGTAAGAAGTTGGGAAGTGACTGATGGAGGAGTAAGGGGTCAAATACACTGCAGATCCCATTTTTATCCAAGGTCTTGCATACCTAGTTGCCATCATCATCTGTCATAACACCTGCTTGTATTCTAGAATGTTATAGTACATAATTTTTCTATCTTGTATTTTTGGGAAAAGAACAACTGTGTAGGTTGCAAAATACATTGGCCCAACAGAATTTGGCAGAATGTTTTAAGTACTCTATCCATGCTGTACTTGTTCCCATCGTATTGCTAATCTTAAAAGTTAAATCTGTAGCTGCTGGCCAGATTATGCCCACCATACTACAGCTTCCTGTCTAAATATACCCAAACAAATTTCTAGCCTGCCAACAAAATCAGTATTGTTTTAACTAAATTTTGTCACTTCACTTTCTGTTTTCAGGTGCGTTATCTCTCCTGGTTCTCTTCAAAAATGTTGAATGTCCACCTGGTATCATATGAATTGTTTCTAGTTCAAAGGGGTGACCATGGATTATTAGTATCTTCAGAAATAATTTCTCTTTATACTTTGTATCAGTACCTTATGAAGCCCCAAGAATTGAGGTTTAGGAATTCCTGGAACCAAAGATTTATTGCAGCAAGAGAGGAGTGGCATTCTGGCCCATGAAACCTATACTGGCTCTTTTGAAACAAAATTCTGTCAGTCTCATTCCTCTGTACTTTTCCATAACTTTGCTAATTATTTCCCTCTTCGAATTGCCTTAGGCTGTTTCACAACTGTTTCATTTAAACTCTCACCCCTTGCTAACAGCTCATTTGCTGTTAACTCAGCAGTGTCCAGCTTGCTCACTAACCTGTTCTCAATGATTTGTGTTAACACATACCCAATTACCTCAGATTTAAAATTTCCATCCTCACCGTCTCTTGGTCTAACCTCTGCCAGTGCATGATGTTCCCTTTTCGAGTCCAATCTGTTATAAACTTCTCTAAAACTGTCAGGGATGATGATCAGACAGCTGGATTTCACACACAAAGTGCTGGAGGAACTCAACAGGCCATGCAGCCTACTGAGTTCCTTTTGCATTTTTGTGTTTGTTACTTGGATTTCCAGCATCTTCAGACTTTCTCTTGTTTGAGTTGGGTTTCACATTCTGGAACTGCCCCCATAAACCATTTTGTTTCTCTTTGCTATTGTCCTTGAAGGGTCTGATAAAAATGCACTTTTTTGACTGATTTTTTCACCTCCATTGCTCCAGCAAGTATTCCTTTAACCTCCGTGTGACAATTTGTTGCAATTTCTAAACACACAGCCTTATTGTTCTCTCAACATTTCTTTTGAAAGGTCAAGAAGGACTGAAGGTCCTGGGTGTAACATCTCAAGAAGACAATACATCACCCATCCCCGTACACTGTAGAATATCAAACGAATTCATGTGCTAATACTTTGAAACATAAAACAGAATCCACAATTTCCTCGTCTAGTTGTGTTAGCGTCATTCCATTGTTAATGCAAGTACTGATCAGAATTTTTTGACCCTTTAAGTATACAATCTAAATAGCCTGAACGTAAAATAATTTCATTTACCAGAACAGGAACAGATACCTTCTAGATTTAGTATTCTGCGTCATCCAGCTCCAATAATCATGCACATCTTACATCAATATTTTCTTCCTGAAATAAAATTATTGATGACAAATCCTTCATGATATAAATATGAATAATATTTTCATAATATGAATAAACACTTTTGTCTCTTCTGAGGACAGCGTTTGTCTGCTGTTTGTCTGAATGGGTGGTATTTACCTCAGCCTCCCTGCTGTTCACTGTATTTCACTGAGTGCTAATGACAAGAGAGTGAAATATCTCTGCCCTACAGGGCAAATTCACCTTTATCAATCTTGAAATATCACGTCTAAACCACATAGCTCCCAGCAGAACATTGGGACACCACGATTTGCTGACCTCAGGTACATGGGTGGATGAAATTTCTCCTGAAGTTTTTGTTGTGTATTAATTATTTTAGTTATATTTGAGTGGCCTTGTATGTATGTATGACCCTCTTGGAGTAGTAGTATTAGGCAGCTGTTGATCCCAGGGGATCATGGGTTTGCACCTCTGGTGGACTGTGTTGTCTCCAGGAAGATTTGATGAACCAGCTGCTGCCCATGCAGTGGGTTCCCACTCTCCACAATATTGATGTAGATCAAGGGAAGGGCAAGCGCCGATACAGCCTGGCACCAGTGTTGCCACAGAGGTTGCCACATTGATGTTGTAAACAACATCAAACTGCCTTAGGAACCCCATCTGCCTTTGCCCCTTCTCTCGTCAGTAGAAACAGTTCCACCGAGCCTAGTAGCTAAGCCACAGGTGAAGGCCAAGAGTTGGACTTGGTTGTCAGAGTCTGTTGGAGTTGCACGCCATTTGGAGCACTTCATAGTGTTATGTACCCCTAGGGTTCATATTTTCTGTGGACTATCACTTTAAAATGTCAGGAGAATGAGACTGGCTTTTGGATACTGTTTGAGCTGTTACAATGAGAGAGAGGGAGGCATCCAATGCAGTGAGAGAGAGAGAGAGAGAGAGAGAGAGAGAGAGAGAGAGAGAGAGAGAGAGAGAAACTGCTCGAAAGATTGGTGTTATGGTTTCTCTGCAAGATGTTTATCTTTCCAAGGACACTTGCCTGCTTGCAAAGTTCTTGCAGAGAGAGGAGGGCAGAGTAGTTTGATGGACAGCTGGTGTCCAACATGTGGAGATAAAATCCAGGTCCGCTGTTACCCAGACACACACAGTTTTGGAGACTGGATAAGCTTGTTGTGCCCTCAGGAAGGTGGGTTTGGGAGGATCGATCAGGAGAATCGATCAATGGCTCTCGCAGTGCAGAAATGGTGTGATCGGTGGGGAGTTATTTGTGTGTCCAACCCTGGCCTGGGTTGATAACTCTACTGTAGAAGATCGGTTACCTTGGTTATGGTCAAAGTCGGTGACTTTAAAGGAAGAGAAGAGCGGAGAGGAAGGTTTGAAACAGAAGAAACCTAGTGACAAAGAGGTCACTGTTTGGACTCTCTCCTCTGTAGCCCGCAAGGGTGAGTTTGAGTTCCATTCGAATACGAAGGTGTGACTGTCACATAGTTAATTCACAGGAGTGGGTTCTCTGGTGAGGGGGAAACAACTTGTGATTTACCCTTGTCTGGGTGTGGTAGTTCACTGAAGAAAGGCACCCCTGTGGCAAGTCACTGTAGGAGTTACTTCGTATGTCGTGGAACTGCATAAGTGGCTATCACAGTTGAGTGTTCGGGGTAACCTTGTGTTGAAACTACCTGTGTGTGATAATTCTGGCTTGGGTTGGTAGTTTTACCACATGAAGATGGTACCTCGGTGATAAGCTACTGTTGGTGATAATCCATACGTGGATTCTGTTTGAGTATCCTGTGGCCACCACTTTGGGATGACCCGTAGCTGAATTCGGGTGTGGTACCACCAGTGTTGAAAGGATATTCGTTGAAGATCACTGTTGGTGATACTTTGTGTGTGGAGTGGAACAACTTCAGAGAGAAAACCTACTGTTATTGTTGTTTTGGAATATCGACATAATTGCCTGCTCACAACATACGCCTTTGGATTACAAATCTCTCTCTCTCTCTCCAACTCAACTCAGCTAAATACCACAAACTGAACTGAACTCTCTTCAACATCGTAAGACTATATCCATTCATCGCTAGGTTTGGAAGAGCCCAGTTTTGTTCCTATTTCCACACACATATATATATCATTGCTAACCTGTTTGATATATCTACATTTATGGTACTGTATTACGTAGTTACTAATAAACACTATTAGTTATTAGCAATACCAGACTCCAATGTGGCTTCCATTTCTGCTGGTTCTTTAACCCGTCACGGGGTCTGTGACAATAGGTGGTGAGAGCTTATCCTCACTACCATCCCTGGCTATGATAAACTTAGGAGCCAATCTTAAAGAAAAAGCAGAGTTATCCCACATTTCAGACTCCTGTATCTTCTTTGAATTAGTTTAATGTTTTGAAGGAACAAAACATAACACTGGCGATGACGTATTTTTGAAAGGAGCTCGACACGTCTGCCGACCTGCAGAGAGATATTTAAGCTAAAAAAAAAACACAGTGAGTGAAAATAAAAGCAGCATAGCACATGCTAGTTAGTCTTCAGAAAGGAAACATAATCGAGTTTTTAAAAAATGGCTGTAAATGAAACAATTCAGGGTTCATAAAGTGTGAGTACTAGGTGATAATAATCATTAAAAAAATCAGAAATGGCTGGCTACATTGGAAAGATTGACAAGTTTGATTACACAATGGGTAACTGGCTTATGTATACTGAAATGCTGGAACAGTATTTTAAAGCAAATGAAATAACCAATGAGAAGCGAGTGTGAATTTTGCTAAGTGCATTAGATTTAAAGGTATACTGTTTGCTTCGAAGTTTAACTGCTTCAACCAAATCATCAGAAATGAGCTTTCTTGTTTTGTCAAAGTAATGCAGGAACACTTAGAACTGAAACCATTGTTGATTGCAGAATACTTCAAGTTTCAAACGCGGAATCAAAAGGAAGAGGAGTCCATTTCAGCATATGTGGATGAATTGAAGAGATTAAGCATTCTCAGTTTGTTATTGGTCTTAATGATACACTAAAAGGTTGCCTAATTTGTTAAATCTTAAAAGAAAGCATTTGAAAACGGCTCCTAACTGAAGCAGAACTTACATTTAATAGAGCAGTCGAAATTGCTGGTTCAATGGACACGAACAGAGATGCAATTGAATTGCAGTTTCAAATGAAGTTGAGTGTGAACAAAACTGTAGCGTCTAAACAGAAACCAGCCTGGCTGAACACATTGTGTTGCCATTATGGCAAGTGCTCACATATGCCAAACAAATGCAGATTTAAAAGCAAAACTTTCAAAAAATGCAACAAAGTAGGTGATACACAAAGGACATGGCAGGCAGACAAAAATAAATGGACTGCACAGAGAAAAGAAAATGCTAAAAAGTCAAGTTGCAGTTTCAAAAAGAGCACTAATCTGCAAGCTGTTGATGAAAAATCTGATAATGATGAGAGTGACACAGGACTATGTAGCCTTGAAAGTAACAGTGTGAAAATTAACCATGGACAAGCAATATGGTTTATTCCAGAAGTGAACAGCAAATTAATTAAAATGGAATTGGGCACTTGTATTCCTGTTTCAGTCATTTCACAAAATGAGTTTGAACAGCCTTTCAAAGATACTGAACTGAACCTTGCAGATATCAAACTAAGAACTTATACTGGAGAAAAGATAACTCATGTGGGAATCACATCAGTGAAATTGAGCTTATAGGCGGTAAAAGAAGTACCAGCATTGTTGGGGGCATGATTAGCTGAGACTGCTACAACTTGATTGAAGATCCATCCACAATTTGCATATCACATTCCCTGCAACGAAGCCAACAGAAAGTGTATTAAGAAAGGTACTGGATGATGCCACACCATGAATCGTTGCCTAACAGAGGGCAAGAAGATGTTGGTGCCAACCTCTGTGCCTCTGGCTGGGAAGCATATTAGACCCAGGACTTCAGAGGAATCGTGAAAGTGACAAAAACAGTGGTCTGACTACAACAGTTTTCATAGACAATGTATCTGGGAAAGCTTCTGATATGTTAACCAGTCAGTTACTTGCAAAATCTGGCTTTGTCTTAAGCTGAAAGAGTGTTCAACAAGCTTCAGGAAATTTGAAAACATTCAGCTTTTGTGAGTGTAAAAAACCAGAATCTACTCTGTGTGCATTAAGATTATTGCATGAACTTCAAGTTAGAGACAGAAAATCTGCTTGCAAAAGTAGATGCAAAGACCAAAGCCCAGCTAGATGAACGGAAGGCCAAAAAGAAAGGAGTGAATGGAGATTCGAAAACAGAGGATTCGTTAAGTGATGTTGTGGATGAAGAAATTAGGAGGAAAGATCAGGTCGTAAAGGAAGCAATAGAAGAATTAATAAGAGAATACTGCAGCAATGGAGTAAAAGGATCTTACCAAGGCCAGGATGCATGAACTCGAAGAAGAAAAAGGAGGGAAAGGATGAAGAGAAAGAATATGAACAAGAAAGTGAAACATGTGAAGGTGAGAAAGAAGATGAAAGAAAAAGAATGGGATCGAAATAGAACAGGAGAGAGAGAAGGAGAAGAAAGGTACCCAGAGCTGGCAGAACCACTTCCTACAGTCTCAGAGTCAACTAGGACAACCACCACAGAGGAGGCCCCAGAAACCTAAGTTGTTTCACAGAGTGATCCTCCTTGTCGAGAAAGATTTAATCCCACTGGAATAAGAAATCTTCCACAGTCAGTACAACTTCAGGCCTGAATGGGACAATTTAAAATTTACTATGCTGTGGATATCTGTATTTAGTAGTTGTATTGTATAACATATTGTGTATATAGTTGACATGCATTCTCGATTGAGTTAGAGTTTATAGCTAAGCAGGAAGGAGTGTTGTGTATTTAATATTTTAGTTATATTTGAGTAATCTTGTATATGTAGAGTATTGTTTGATTCAGCATTCTTGTTCATTTAAATAATTAAGTATGAGTAATATGTAAAAATACATTAATTGCACATCCCATCATGCCACCACATGCATGCCTCACTTAGAGTACAGGTGAAGTTACTCCTGCATTTCGGACTCCCGTGTCTCCTTTGAATGAGTTTAGTGTTTTGAAGATACAAAAATGAACAGTTTTCTGAGAGAGTTTCATGCTGTCAGGGGAGGACTTGGGCTTTGCAGCTTCGGGACATGGGTAGAGGATGTGAGGTGGATGAGGGTGTAACGGGAGAGTGCGAGCAGCCCTACAGAATCAGACAGCAGGGATTAAGGGCAACTTCACTCTGGGAGAGAGCAAGAAGCTGGTAGCTATAGTATTGCTGTATTTATACTGAAAAATAAATATAGATAGTATATAGTTCAAAATCACAACTGAAAAATAATACCTTTGACCTTCTTTACACAAAGGTATCAGCTTAGGTTGTATGCTCAAAGGCTCTGTAGATGGGTTTCAACCCACAACCTTTAGACTCTGAGATTGACACCCTGACTCCAAGAGGGGCATACTGTATGTATATATACTCTCCCAACTGGTTAGAATGGTTCCTATATTACTAGCTAACACTTGAGATAGTATTGTAATTACAAGCACACACACCTGTTTCTTAATGACTATTTTGAAATGTAAGACATTTTAAGAGCATGATGTCATCAACCTTGAGTACGGGAATCCAGCTTGAATCCCTCTGTATGCAGTGTATTCTTCACAAAGCATCAAAGACGTGTCCTTTCTCCTCTTTCATTCCCACTATCCAGGGGACTAAGCAGCCTTTCCAGGTAAAGCAGCAATTCACCTGCACTTCTTTCATTTCAGCAGTGCAGGATAGCATTTGATCTTTTCCTTGAAATCTTAAACAATTCAGAAGCACTTGTAAGAATGGTGCCCCTTATATCTGTAGGATACTTTCTTTCTTAGAGCTCTTGCAATTTTTCTCTATCTCTATTTGCCCACATTATTACAAAGAAAAGCTCTGGCTTTCTGGCCTGTTCTCTCCCACACAAACACAAGCTTTTAAATGCCTTTCTAATACGTTTAACAGCTGTTCAGACATGCTGTAACATCTGCCACTCTATTGGTCAATCTTTTGTGCACATGCTACTAAAATTGGCATTATTGAGGTTCACAACCTATTGTTTATTCTCACTAATTCGTTCTGTAATACATAGTAAACCTGAATACTGTACCAACAGAAGTTTTCAGGCTTAAGAACTTCTCTAAAGAAATCTACTTTCAGACTAATAACATTACATTTTACTTTCCGTAAGCCAAAAGAAAAGCTGAGACAGTTCCATGGGAAACAAGATGTGTTGGAACACCATCTGGAACAGAATGTAATAATGGCTAGTCTCCACCTGTTCTGTTCTCAATCAGACATTTTTTTGTGTGTGTGGTTGTGTATCCCCCTTATTCTCTTCTTTTCCAGAGAAAATAACCTCAGCCTGCACATTTTTTTCCTGATACTTATATCCTCCCAATTCTGGACACATTTTAAAAAATCTTCTCTGCATTTACTTCAGTGCTTTTCTATCATTTGGCAAAAACCGATGGAGTTATATCCGGTTTTCAGCCCTCTGGTTCACGCTGGTGTTTAATGATGAGGCTCTTCCAACCAATTTCATTGATGTTTTCGCAATATCTATTCCTTTTTTGTCTCATTCACAAATGCTTTCATGGTAGTCCTAGTTAGAAATTTACAAATATAGTCATTATTTGAATAAAGAACCCTACACTTCCACCTTCTCTTGTCCAAAAATAGGGTTGTTCTGTAGACAGACCCTTCTTACCTGTTCCTGCTCTACTGAATACATCTCCATTTTCCTTGACTCCATCTTGTCTCTCTTTTTCCAATCTCTTCCCACCTATATATATCTAAGATACTTTTCATTCCCTCCACCACTTGGACTACTTCCAATTCTCTGGCGTTCAAAGCCTCATCTTCGCTACAGATATATTCAATCCTTATACACCTCCATCCTGCATGATGAAGGTCGGAGCAACACACACAAAATGCTCAACAAGTCAGACAGCATCTATAGAGGGGAATAAACAGCAAGACCCTATCACCTCCCAGTTTCTTACTTTAACACCCTCCTCCACCCACCCACCTCAAGATTGTTTAATATTATTACCAGTACACAAGTGTAAAGGAGAATGTAATAATTATTACTCCAGATCCAATGCAGCAAAAATAAAACATAATAATAAAAAAACACACTTGTATAGATTGATTGTATGTACGTAAAATGTTGCTAGGTACAGGAGCATCTGTACGTAAGGTAACTCTAATAGGAAATGATAAAGCAGTGGTTGTGAGGTGGGCTCGTGAATGGAGATATTGATCAGCTTGATGGTCCTGGAGTGGATGCTACGTAGCCTCCTCTCTGAAGGGAGTGGGACAAACAGGCCATGAACAGGGTGTGTGAGATCCTGCATATTATTGCTGGCTTTTTCTGGAATCTTTCTGTATCTATGTCCTTGATGGTGGGTAGGCTGGTGCTGGTGATGCACTGGACAGTTTTGACTACCTGTTCTAGGGCCTTCCCCCTCATCTGATCCTACACATCGCCTACCAGCTTGAACTCCTCTTCCTCCCCCAACTTCTTATTCTGTATTCTGTCCCATTACTTTCAAGTTCTGATGAAGTGGTAGCAATAGCTGTCCTGATCTCCCAGTAGCAGACCAGTTCAGCTCTCCTCCTCATTCCTACTGTCCGTGACCTTCTCTATCAGGATGAAGACCAACTCAAAGCACAGGAGCACTACTTTATGTTCTGCTTGGCATGAATATTGAATTCTCCTATTTTAGGTATAACCCCACCAACTTCTTCACCGTTTATTGCTCTCTTCTTCCTTCCTTACCCACCAACTCCTTCTGATCTTCTGATCCTCTCATTTTCTGCCCTACCTTCTCACAGTTCCTCCACCCCACTATGCCCATCTTTGTCTCCTCCACTTCCATACATCAAATTCACACACAGGTATTCCGTCAACTCCCACCTTTCATCTGGTCCCAACTATCACTCACTTCTCTCTTCTCCTTGAATGGTTCCCATTTTCACTTCCTTTACTTATCAGAATCCAGCACTGGAGTCCTGCTTATCTCCCTCGTGCTGACATTGGAGATGCTCCAGAGGAGGTTCACAAGATTGATTCTGGGAATGAAAGGGTCAACATCTGAGGAATGTTTGTTGGCTCTGGGCTCCTGTTGTCGCTGGAGTTTAGAAGAATGAGGGGGAATCTCAATGAAACATTTCAAATATTGAAAGGCCTGGATAGAGTGCATGTGGAGGGCATGTTTCGTGAGTGAGTCTAGGACCAGATGGCACAGCTTCAGAATAGAGGGACATCCCATTAGAACATCAGTGAGGAGGAATTTAGCCAGAGGGTAGTGAATCTGTGGAAATCATTGCCACAGATAGCTGTGGAGGCCGTCACTGAGTAGAGGTTGGTAGGTTCTTGATTAGTCAGATCCTTTTCCACTCACAGTCCTGATGCAGGGTTTCAGCCTGAAATGTTGACTTTCCTTTCCTCCCACAGATATTGTTTGACTCACTGAGTCCTTCCAGCAGATCAGGTGTTACTCCAGATTCCAACATCTGCCATCTTTTGTGCCCACTGATTCTTATTAGAGTTTCATCCATCTGCATGTGTCCAATCAGTATATTCAACCAGGTGTAGCACTATCTGAAGAAGCTTCTTAATCTTTGGCTGGTTGATAAGCATTGTAAGTAGACTATTAATATTTTTATTATTTTTTTGAGAGGAGCTCAGTGAATTATTTTTAAATCTACTCAGCAGCTTTTACATTCGCTCTTTCCCAAAGCTTATCACTCATTGTTGAAAGTCTCTGCTGGAAATATTTCTAGGTGAATTTTGAACCAATATATTACCTTTAGTTTAGTTCCCTTCTTTGTTGTTGCTCATGAGGGTGACCTCTTTAACCCTTTACCTTACTCACCTTGAGCAATTAACAATGTTGACGCCCTCACCTACCTGGGAAGCTGTCTCACCTCCTTCTGCATTCTAGATCGAGAGATCTCAAACAGACACATAAGCTGGTGCATCCTTTGGCACATGTGTGAGGAGAACATGGCATTCGGCTGAAGACCAAGATGGGAGTCTACAGAGCAGTTGTCCTGACTGCTCTGCTGTATAGCTGTAAAACATGGACCACATACCGAAGGCACATTAAGATACTTGACCAGCCCCACCTGTGATACCTTCTTAAGATCATGGGCATCTTGTGGCGAGA
Organism: Hemitrygon akajei; assembly: GCF_048418815.1. NCBI lineage: Eukaryota > Metazoa > Chordata > Chondrichthyes > Myliobatiformes > Dasyatidae > Hemitrygon > Hemitrygon akajei. Next base: position 106,900,404 of record NC_133131.1, read on the forward strand.
TAGCCCCCACCACAGAAGTGCAATGAAGGGCCGAAAATTCTGGCACAGAGCCAATGATCAGGAATGCTTCACTTTGTTGGGTTGGAGACATGGTCCAGATGGAAGACAACTGCCTTCCAAAGATGATATTCTTTTCCGAGCTAGTACATGGCACCAGAAATCAGGAAGGCGGCACAAAGTGCTATTAAGACTTCATGAAAGCATCCTTGAAGGTATGCAATACCTTTGTGACTGACTGAAAGGCCTTGGCCAAAGACTGCAACACCTGGTGCTTGGCAGTCTTCAAAGTCATCAGCACATTTGAAGAGCTGCAGCTGAAGAACCTCAATCAAAAGCTCCAGGACCCGCAAGGAGAGATGATCCAACCCTTCAATGGCCATAACACGCCTGACCAGCGGGCCATTCTGTGCGCTTCCCAGTTCAGGCTTAACTCTCATCAGAGGTGTCATTCATGTCATTGTTTCTCCCAAAGGACTTCCAAAAAGAAGATATATATAGATATACTGTAAATGACCTGGATTAAAATGTATATGGATGTGCAAGATGATACAAAAATTGGTGGTGTTGTGGATAGCATTGAAGACTGCCAAAAATTAGATCAATTGTGGATATGGGCAGAGAACTGGCAGATGCAGTTTAACTGGACAGGTGTGAAATGACACACATTGGGAGATCAGTATACTGTTAATGGCAAGTCCCAAACAGTCTTAATGTGCAGAGGGATCTTAGGATCATAGCTCCCTGCATTTGGCTAACCAGACTGACTGAGTGGTAAAAAAAAAGGCATATGGCATGTTTGCATTTATTAGTTAACGAACTGATTAACAGATAGTTAACAGGTAGGAATTTATGTTACAGCTTTATAAAACTTCAGCTGTATCTAGAAAATTGCATTCAGATATGGTTGCCCCTTTACAGGAGAAATATGGAGGTGTAGGAATGGCTTAGAAGATACTTACTAGGATGCTGTCTGAATTGAAGGACATGTGTGATAGTAAGAGTCATGGAGTCATGGAACGCAACTGCACAGAAACAGGTCTTTTGGCCCATTTAGTCTGTGCCAAACTATTAATCTGCCTAGTCCCATTAACCTGTATCCAGACCACAGCCCTCCACGCCCCTCCCATCCATGTACCTATCCAAATTTCTCTTAAATGTTGAAATTGAACCCACATCCACTGCTCCTACTGGCAGCTTGCTCCACACTCTCACCACCCTCTCTGAGTGAAGATGTTTACCCTCATGTACCCCTTATACACTTCACCTTTCACTCTTAACCCATACTAGTTCGAGTCTCACGCAACCCCAGTGGAAAAAGTCTGCTTGTATTTACCCTACATTTCTCTTGCTCGGAAATCATGTGCCATGTCATGATGTGGGCGATCATGGTCTTTCCATGACCATAATTGTTTCTAGCCATTTTTTTATTTACAGAGATGGTTTGACATTTCCTTCTTCTGGGTAGTGCCTTTGCAAGCCTTTGCCTCACTTGTAAGGACTCTGTGTCTGTCTCTAGAGTAAATACAGATGCAAGATATTCATTTAATATCATCCCCATCTCTTTGTCTCCATGCTGATCCTTCAGAGGACCAATTTTGTCCCTTGCTATCCTTGGTAAGAGTGGGCTCCCTCACCTCTACCCCTCTGACTCTCAACACAGGAACCCTGCAGGGCTGTGTACTAAGTCCCCTCCTTTACTCCCTGTATACCCATGGCTTGCCGCCACCCACAGCTCTTTTCTGCTAATTAAATTTGACGATATCACTACATTGATTGGTCAAGTCAATATGTGGAAAGTTTAAATATCCTATTATCGCATCCTTATGTTACTTGCAATAGTCTGCGTTCTCCCTAAATACTTCCTCCTCTAAATCTCATAGGTTGTTGGTTGGGCTAAAAAATAATCCCATTAATGTTGTCAGCCTTTTCTTAATCTTCAGTTCTGCTCATATAGCCTCAGTAGATAGCTCTCCAGTCTGTCATGTCTAGGCACTGCATTACATTTTCCCTGACAAGTAATGCCACCACTCTCCCTTTAATCCCTCCAGCTCTATTATATCCAAAACAACAGAATCCTGCAACATTGGGCGGGGGTCCTCCCCCACTTGAAACAAGTCTCATTAATGGCTACAATGTCATAGTTCCATGCGCTGCAATTCCTTAACACAATCTGAAAAAACAGCTGCACCCAGATGCACTTCTTGCAGGTGTAGTCATCAGGGACACCGGAGGTCTCCCTGCCTTCCTATATCCCACAAGAGGAGCATTCTACTCACTGCTTTGAGAAATAAGAAATAACAATTAAATGAAAAAATCTACCTTCGCCTCTCCTTGTCGAAGCCTCTTTAAGCCAATGCCTGAACTCCTCACTCTAACACTGGCCCACTCACACAATGACCACTCTGCTTAAACCTAACTTCATTTATTGGCCCTTGCCAAGTACCTAAATATGCGCAATCCAGTATCTCCTCAGGAACTGTGGAGCACAGAATGTCCCAACTGTCCGTGCTCACTTCTTTAGGAATCTCTCTCCCACTACGCAACCCAGTTTCTCCTCAGGAACTGTGGAGCACAGAATGTCCCAACTGTCCGTGCTCACTTCTTTAGGAATCTCTCTCCCACTACGCAACCCAGTTTCTCCTCAGGAACTGTGGAGCACAGAATGTCCCAACTGTCCGTGCTGACTTCTTTAGGAATCTCTCTCCCACTACGCAACCCAGTTTCTCCTCAGGAACTGTGGAGCACAGAATGTCCCAACTGTCCGTGCTGACTTCTTTAGGAATCTCTCTCCCACTACGCAGCCCAGTTTCTCCTCAAGAACTGTGGAGCACAGAATGTCCCAACTGTCCGTGCTCACTTCTTTAGGAATCTCTCTCCCACTACGCAACCCAGTTTCTCCTCAAGAACTGTGGAGCACAGAATGTCCCAACTGTCCGTGCTCACTTCTTTAGGAATCTCTCTCCCACTACGCAGCCCAGTTTCTTCTCAGGAACTGTGGAGCACAGAATGTCCCAACTGTCCGTGCTCACTTCTTTAGGAATCTCTCTCCCACTACGCAACCCAGTTTCTCCTCAGGAACTGTGGCAACTCAGAGAGATCGGACAAAGTTGGATTCCTTTGTCTGGTGCAGCAGAGGTTGAAAGAAGATGTAAAAGAAGTTTATATACAAGATTATGAAAAGCGTAAATAGAATAGGGAGTCAGTACCTTTTCCCATGGTAAAAATGTCTAATACCAGAGGGTATGCACTTAAAGTGAAAAGCGTTAATATCAAAGTAGATATGCAGGGCAAGTCTTTTCTGGGGAATGGAGGGTGCCTGGAATGCACTGCCAGGGGTGGCGGTGGAGGCACACATGAATGAGGCATTCAAGATATCCACCGATGAACGTGCAGGAAGTCAAGTTTGCTGATGACCACAACAGTGGCAGGGCTTATCACCAACAATGATGAAACAGCCTACAGAGAGGAAGCAGAAGAGCTCGAGGCCTGGTGCCAGACACATAACCTCTTCCTTATTGTCAACAAGATAAAGGAGATGGTTATTGACTTCAGGAAAACTCACATTGCTCACACCTGCCTTTGTATCAGCACAGCAGTGGAAGCAGTTTCAAATTTCTGAGAGTCTGCATCACACTCAACCTCTCATGGTCCCAGAACAAATTCTACACAGTCAAGAAAGTTCATCAACCTCTAATTTCTGAGGAGGCTGAAGAGAGCTTGACTTTGCACATCTATACTCACTTCATTCTACAGGCACAGAGCAGAGAACATCCGGACAAGATGCATCACTGATTGGTGAGAAACTGCACTGCACCAAACAGGAAGGCACTACAACACGTAATTAAAATTGCCCAATGCATCCCTGGCATCAGCATACATGCCATCAAGGACATATATATAGAAAGGTGTCAGAAAAAGGCAAGAAACATAATGAAGGATCCCACACACCCTGCTCATGGACTGTTTGTCCCACTCCCATCAGGGAGGAGGCTACGTAGCATCCACGGCAGGACCATCAGACTCAAAAACAATTACTTTCCCCAAGCAGTATGCTGATCAATATCTTCACCTGCTAACTCAACCATTACTTTATTATTTACTGCCAGTCACCTATGTGCAGCCTAGTGTCACTTTATAGACATACGATCTATCTAGGTATAGAAGCTATATTACGTATTTATTTTTTGGTTCTCTTTGCACTTATGTATGGGAAATGACATTAAGCAATCTTGAATTTTGGAAGTATGGACATTTTGTAGGCAGAAGAGATTAGATTAGTTTTGGCATTGGATTACTCATTTAATTAGTTTGGCATTACAGGGTGGACGAAAGGTCTATTCCTGCACTGTACTGATTTAAATCCAAGGAAGCATCAGAAATTGTTATCAAATGAGGATTAAAGGGTGTATAGTAGCGAACTTAAGAAAGAAATTAAGAAGAATATAATGGGTCCATGAAGTGACCTTTGCAAGTTGGATTAAAAAGAATCCAAAAACCTTTTCTAAGTATGTTAGAGGAAAGCAGGTAAGTGAAGAAGGAAAAGCTTCCCTTAAGGGAGAGTAGGATAATATATGTGTGGAGAATCTTATCAGTATTCACCAAGGAAAAGGATGTGGCGACTGGACAGTTAAGGGAGGAATATGCCAATATTCTCGAGCAAGTTTGTATTAGGAAGGAGGAAGATTTAAGAAGGTTTGCAAAAATCCCCAGTGCTGGATGGAATCTATCTCAGAATGCTACGAAAGCTCTTCATGTTTCAGTTGTATAGAACTGTGGTTCTGATGCACCTTGGCATTGTATGTAGTTCAGGTTGTCCCATTACAGAGATTATGTGAAGGTTTTGGGGAGAGTTGAGAAGAGACTTTCCAGATGCTGCTTGGATTAGATGGTAAAGTCTATAGGCAGACATGGAGCAAGCTTGGATTGTTCTCTCTGGAGCATCAGAAACCTGATAGAATTTTATAAAATTAGGAGAGGTATAGATGGTGTAGGCAGCCAGGATCGTTCCCCCAGGGTAGTAATGTCAAATACTAAAGGACATGCTTTAAGGTAAGAACAAGAAAGTTTAAAGGGGATGTGTGGAGCAAATTTTTCCACGGAGATTGGCAGGTGTCTGGAATGCACTTTTAGGGATGATAGGGGAAGCAGTTGCAATAGCATGTTCATGTGGCTTTTATGTGGACACATGCATATGCAGTAGCCTTCTGTGTTTTTAATATATTTTCAGGATATGGTGATTGCTGGAATGGCCAGTAATTATTACTCATTTCTAACTGCCCTTGTGGGAAAGGAGATGACAGTATTAAATCAAAGTGGTCCTTCTGGTGAAGGGACTGTGCAACTCTGCTTAATAGGGAGTTGCAGAATTTAGACTTGTCAATGATAAAAAACATATAGTATAGTGATATTATTTCTATATATTACTTGATAATTGTTCCTAAGTTAGAATGATGCTTAAGTTTGAACACAGCTTGAATGTTAAGTGACATTATCCTGACTATACATCTACCCAACCTGTCTCCTGTAAAAATGCTATCCCTTTCCTCAGTTCCTTCATCTCTGCCACATCTGCTCCCAGGCTAAGGCCTTAATTTCCAAGACATCAGAGATATCCTATTGTTTCAAAGAACCGGCATCCCATTCCTCCAGCATTGATAATGCCCTCCGTCGCATCTCCTCCATTTCCAGTACATCAACACTCACGTCATCTTCCCGCCACTTAACAGGGATAAAGTTCTTCGACCTCAGCTACAACCCCATGAGCTTCCACATCCAACACAACTTCTGCTATCTTCAACAGGATCCTACCACCCAACACATTTCTACCTCCTCCTCATTCTCTGCTTTCTGTAGGGATATCTCCCTCCATGATTCCCATGTCCATTTGTTCCTCCCCACTGATCTCCCTCCTGGCACATACCCCTGCAAGCTACAGAACTGATACACTAGCCCATTTACCTCCTCCTTTACTTCCACTCAAGGTCCTAAATAGTCCTTTCAGGTAAGGCAACATTTCACCTGCAAATCTGTTGGGCTAGTCATCAGTGCTTCCGATGTGGTCTCCTCTACATTGGTGAGACCAAACATAAATTGGAGAAGGGCTTAATGAAGGTTGTTCTGATGAAGGGTCTCAGCCTAAAACATTGACCATTTACTCTTTTCCAGAGATGCTTCCTAGCCTGTTGAGTTCCTCCAGCATTTTGTGTGTGTTGCTTTGGAGGATCACTTCATGGAGCACTTCTGCTCCATCTGCCAAAAACAGGATTTCCTGGTGGCCAACCATTTCAATTTATATCCCCATTCTCATTCCAACATGTTGGTCCATGGCCTCCTATTTTGCTATGTTGAGACCACTGTCAGGTTGGAGGAGTAACAACTTATACTCTGTCTAGGTAGCCTCCAACCTGATGGCATGAACATCAATTTCTCTTACTAGTATTTTTTTCACTCCCTTTCTCTCTTCTTCTATTCGCCACTCTGGCCTCTTACTGTACTTCTTCTCCTCACTTGCCTATCATCTCCCCCTAATGTTCCTCCTTCTCTTTCTCCCATGGTCCACTCTCCTGTCCTATCAGATTCTTTCATCTCCACCTCTTTACCCTTCCCACCCACCTGGCTTCACCTACCACCTTCTAGCTACTCCACCTACCCCCCCCCCACCCTTTTATTCTGGTGTCTTCCCTTTCCTTTCCAATCTTGAAGAAGGGTCTCCAGCCCAAAACGTTGACTCCTTATCAATTCCCATAGATGCTACTTGACCTGCTGAGTTTCTCCAGCATTTTGTGTGCATTGCTCTTGATTTCCAACATCTGCAGAATCTGTTGTCTTTATTATGTTCCTATACACCTGCCCCATTGTTGTTCTTGGTCAAAGAGGTTAAGGATGTAGGAGATGCAGTCCGTTTAACTTCTGGATGAGTAACTGCAATGCCTATTGTAACAGGCCCATTCTGCAACAACATTAACCAAAACAGAGGGTATAAATGTTTGCGGAAGTGGAAAGGGTGAGAGTGAAGTAGGTTAACTTGTCCTGGAGAGTGTTGAGTTTCTTCAGTGTTACTAGTACTTCACTTACCCAGGGCTGTATTCCACCATGGTCCCTTTGATGTAGTTAATGGTTAGGTATAAGAGGTTAGGAAGTGAATTACTCAAACGCTTAGCCTATGACCAGCTCCTGTAGACGTAGTACGTTGGTATCTGATCAAGTCTCTTGACAGTGATAGTCCATGGCATGTTAATTCTGGGGAGCAGAGCGATGATAAAGCTTTTGTATGCCAAGAACTGGTCATTAGAATCTCTGCCATGGAAAAGGATTGCTGACTGACCCTTGTGTGGCATGAACCCTACTTGCCACATCATCACATGCCCGTCTAGATCTTCATTCATCTGGAGGTGGAATGCTTAAAGAGCCTTCAATCTGAAATGTTAATTCCATTTCACTTTCTGCAGATGAAGCTTGACCTGCTGAGTGATTTCTGGATTTTTCTGTGCTTCTTAGGAGTGACAAATGGAATTAAAAACTGAATCGCAGAGGATAAAAGAGAGAGATAAATAGGATGAAAATCAGACTTTTAGTTCAAAACTCTACATCAACCATCAACCACCCATTTTGGCACCAATCCTACACTAACCTATTTTATTCCCTCAATTTCCTATCAAATGTTGTCAGATTTACCACTCAGCTATATACATTCTAGGAGCAAATTACAATGACTAATTAATTTTCAAATGTGTGCAATCCTCAATACCCAGAGCCTGGACTGACACCTTACTGCCCTATTGTCCTGGAACCATAGAACACTCCAGCACAGTCCAGGCTCTTCAGCCCTCCATGTTGTGCCGACCCATATAATCCTTAAAAAAGTACTAAACCCACACTACCCCATAACCCTCTATTTTTCTTTCATTCATGTGCCTGTCCAAGAGGTTCTTAAATACCCCTAATGTTTTAGCCTCCACCACCATCCCTGGCAAGTCATTCCAGGCACTCACAACTCTTTGTGTAAAAAACTTACCCCTGATGTATCCCCTGAACTTCCTTCCCCTAATTTTGTACATATGCCCTCTTGTGTTTGCTATTGGTGCCCTGGGAAACAGGGGTACTGACTATCCACCCTATCTATGCCTCTCATAATCTTGTAGACCTCTATCAAGTCCCCTCTCATTCTTCTACGCTCCAAAGAGAAAAGTCCCAGCTCTGCTAACCTTGCTTCATAAGAAGCAAGTTTATTATTTATTTATAATTTATTATTACTGTTTAATTATTATTACTGTTTATTATTTATTGTAATGCCTGCACTGTTTTGTGCACTTTATGCAGTCCTGGGTAGGTCTGTAGTCTAGTGTAGTTTTTTTTTCTCTGTGTTGTTTTTTACGTAGTTCAGTCTAGTTTTTATACTGTGTCAAGTAACACCATGGTCCTGAAAAATGTTGTCTCAGTTTTACTAGGCACTGTACATAACAGTTATGGTCGAAATGACAATAAAAGTGACTTGACTTGACCTTACAATGTGAGTGAATACTGGAGTGCTGGAGGAAATCTAGGGAGAACATGCAAACTCCACACAGACAGCACCAGAGGATGGGATAAGCTCCTGAATCTGGGAAGCAGCTGCTTTATGCCGCTGTGCTGCCTGTTGAGATTATCATTGGCAACATTTTCCCTGTGGACCTTATGAAATAACAGAAGATGGACAGGCTGGGATACTGTACTGAGTTGGGCTGACAAAACCTGAATAAACATAATCACCTTTCTTTCTATCAGATATGATCCTTATCACTGGAGCATTATCTCTTTGATGCCAATTGACTTCAGCTTTACCAGGGTTCCTTAATACCACACCTAGTCATGTGCAGCTTCGCTGTCAAGAGCACTTTACCTCTGGAATTCACTCTTTGGTTCTTGTTTGGAACTAGGCTTTGATTAGGTTTGAAAATGCATTGTACTGCTGCAGCCACATGCTGAACGTCGATGAACAAAGAAAATGAATGACAACATCGACTTCCTTCTCTTAAGCAATGACCAATGTTCGACTAATGGCGGTAATTTAGACCTGTTGTTAGTTTTGTGAATAGGACGTACCAGGGAGATGAAAAAGAAACAGATCCATTTAGTACACTAAGTGTAGTCAATATTTTCGAGGTTCAGCATTGTAACAGGAGTTAATGCCCCAATGAGCCCACTCCATCCAATTGCACCCATGTGACCAATTAACCTACTAACCCTTACGCCTTTGGAATGTGGGAGGAAACTGGAGCACCTGGAGGAAACCCACATGGACACAGAGTGAACATTCAGCCTCCTTACTGATAGCGGTGAGGACTGAACGTGGCTTGCTGGCGCTGTAATAGTGTTTTCCTAACCTTTACGCTACTATGCCGCCCATAGATGTGCTGTCTATAACTTTGTTATAAATTCTATACTGCATTTAAAACAGCTAAAATAAGACTCCATTTTTGACATATCAAATTCCTCCAGTTGTCAGAAAAAATAATATTCAAAGCAATCCTAAAAGAAAAACATCTTTAAAAACATATGACTTCAAAGGACTGAACATAGAAATGTGAGGGAATGTCTGAATGTGCATTGTGTGATAGAAGTATGTGATTTTGTCTGGCACAGGGGAACAAAATGGCTAGGTCAATTCTAGAGTTTAAGAAATTTTCCCCTTTGATCTATAGTATTTTTCTTCCCTTTCTCTTAATGCTATATACATCGTCTTGTGCCAATAAGATGAGCTGCCAATCTAATTCTAGACTTTTTTGTCTGTTTTGCTCCTGATTAAATGTAACTGAGGCCAATTTTGTACTGTTGATATTATCATAGAAATAGACCTGAAAATATGATTGCAATTTTAACCCTACCTGCCCAGCAGATGTTGGGTGGGTAATATGCTAAGAATTTTTGAGTTCTCCCCACTCACCCATTGGAATGCATCCCGGATATTGTAATTTTTACTCTGGACAAGTAGTTAAGATGTTTAGCACTTCTTTCACTTGATTTTCACCTATAGCATCAGTACTGGACTGTAATAATAATTATAAAATGAACTTCCCTTGCAGTTTTGTTAAACAAATGAGTATCTTAGATCTCATGACATGTCTAGGGAAATTTTACAAAGGACAGAAGTGGAATGTTTCACTGAGTGTGGTACCCTTCATTTCGGTCTGTCTGTGTGAATGGAATGGCAATAGGCTTTTCTGTTCAGGAGTTCAGATGAGTAATTGGTAATTGGTTTATTCCTGTCATATCTACTGCGGTACAGTGAGAAATTGTTTTGCATGCCATCCCCACAGTTCATTCTGCAGCGTCACTACATCATGGCAGTACAAGGGAAGATAATGACAGAATGCAGAATATAGCGAAGCGTTTTAGTCTTCCAAGAAGTACAGGCATTGGTGTGCGTTCTTGACCATGGTATCAACATGGTTAAACCGATACACGTGATTGATATTGTTTACACCTTGCAACTAGAAGTTCTCAACCATCTAGTTTGGTCAGTGGCCAGGGAAAAGAGGGTGGGACTATGAGCGAACAGGTAGGGAGATCCAAGACATAGTGCCGGAGGAAGCTCTACCCTAAAAGATACCCAACGAGTCTGTGATTGTTGCTCCCTGTGAAGTTGAGAATGGGGACTGAGGATTGATGAACAACCAAACTGTCATCCCAGGAAGTCAATCAAGAGAGGAGAGAGATGAGAAATATACTTGTGATTGGGGAATAGACACAATTCGCTGTTATAAGGATCGAGTGTTCCACCGGCTGTGTTGCATGACTGGTGCCAATATTTGACCTCTAGATGAATTTGGACTGGGAGAGGAAAGTTCCAGTCTGATAATCCATGCAGGATTCAATGATATAAGGAGAACAAAGGTAAAGGTCATGTTCAGGGAACTTAAGAAGCTAAAGACTAAGTTAACACATAGAACCATGAAAAGTAATAATCTCTGTATTGTTACCAGAGCCACGTGTAAATTGGCACAGGGTTAATAGATCCAGTTTAAATGTGCGGCTCAAGAATTATTGCAGGAATTGAAGGGTTAATGTATAAGAATGTTTGATGGTTCTGGGGCCTTGGTCACTGGAATTTAGAAGAATAAAGGGGGATCTCGTTGAAACCTATCGAATATTGAAGGGCCTAGATAGAATTGCTATAGAGACGATGTTTCCAATAGCGGATGAGTCCAGAACCAAAAGACTTAGCCTTGGAATAGAAGGATATCCCTCTAGAACAGAGATAAGGAGGAATTTCTTCCATGCAGAAGTGGAGGAGTATGCCTCATAATCAACTCTTCTTGGTGCACACATATATCAATGCTGTCTCAATTCTGCTCACCAGACCTGGAATATCTAACAGTTAAGTGTCATCCTTTTTACCTACAACAAGAGTTCTCTGGGGTCATTTTGGTAGCAGTATACATTTCATCTCAGGCCAATGTCAATTAGATCTGAGCAATGGGATCAACACGCATGAAACAGTGCATCCTAACACCTTCACCACCATTTTGGGAGATTTTAACCAGGCCAGTCTGAAAAAATCACTAAGCAATTACCATCAACAGATTATTTGCAATACCAGAGGAAACAACACACTGGACCATTGATACAGGACCATCAAGAATGCCTACTGTGCCATTCCACGCCCTCACTTCGGGAAGTCTGATCAACCAGCTGTACTTCTATTCCTTGAGTATAGGCAGAGACTGAAGACTGCAGCATCAGTAGTGAGGACCGAGAAAGTATGGACAAGGGAAGCACAGGAGTGCCTACAGGACTGCTTTGAATTGGTGGACTAGACTGTACTCAGGGATTCATCTCTGAATCTGGATGAGTATGCTGCTGTCGTTACTGACTTCATTAAAACCTGTGTGAATGAGTGTGTGCCTACAAAGACTTACTGTACATTCCCAGACCAAAAGCCATGGATGAACCAGGGGGCATGTCGTCTGCTGAAGGCTAGATCTGTGGCATTCAAGTCTGGTGACCCAGACCTGTACCAGAAAACCAGGTATGATTTGTGGAGGGCCATTTCAAGGGCGAAGAGACAACTTCGAATGAGGTTGGAGGCGACATTGGGTGCACGACAACTCTAGCAGGGTTTGCAAGACATTACTTCTTACAAACCAGAACCCAATAGAATGAATGGCAGCGATGCTTCACTACCAGATGAACCCAACGCCTTCTATGCCTCTTTGAAAGGGAGAACACAACTACAGCTGTGAAGATCTCTGCTGCACCAGACGACCCTGTGATCTGTGTCTCAGAAGCCAACATTAGGCTGTCTTTAAAGAGAGTGAACCCTCGCAAGGTGGAAATTCCTGATGGAATACCTGGTAAGGCTCTGAAAACCTGTGCTAACCAACTAGTGGGAGTATTCAAGGACATTTTCAACCTCTCATGGGCAGAAAGTTCTCACCTGCTTCAAAAAGGCAACAATTATACCAGTGCCTAATAAGAATAATGTGAGCTGCCTTAATGACTATTGCCCGGTAGCACTCACATCTACAGTGATGAAAAGCTTTGAGAGGTTGATCATGACTAGAATGAACTCCTGCCTCAGCAAGGACCTGGACCCATTATAATTTGTCTATCGCCACAATAGGTCAACGGCAAATGCAATCTCAATGGCTCTTCACACCGCTTTAGACCACCTGGACAACACAAACACCTATGTCAGGATGCTGTTCCTTGACTATAGCTTAGCACTTAATACCATCATTCCCACAATCCTGATTAAGAAATTGCAGGACCTCGGTCTCTGTATCTCTCTCTGCAATTGGATCCTCGACTTCCTAACCAGAAGACCACAATATGTATGGATTGGTCATAACATCTCCTCCTCACTGACAATTAGCACTAGTGCACCTCAGTGGTGTGTGCTTAGCCCACTGCTCTACTCTCTATATACCCATGACTGTGTGGCTAAGCATAGCTCAAATACCATCTGTAAATTTGCTGATGATACAACAGTTGTTGGTTGAATCCCAGGTGGTGATGGGAGGGCGTATGGAGTGAGATATGCCAACTAGCGGAGTGGTGTCGCAGCAACAACCTGGCGCTCAATGTCAGTAAGACGAAAGAGCTGATTGTGGATTTCAGGAAGGGTAAGACAAAGGAACACATACCGTTCCTCATAGAGGGATCAGAAGTGGAGAGAGTGAGCAGCTTCAAGTTCCTGGGTGTCAAGATCTCTGAGGATCTAACCTGGACTCAACATACTGATGTAGTTATAAAGAAGTCAAGACAATGGCTATACATCATCAGGAGTTTGAAGAGATTTGGTATGTCAACAAGTATGCTCAAAAACATCTATAGATGTAATGTGGAGAGCATTCTGACAGGCTGCATCACTGTCTGGTATGGAGGGGCTACTGCACAGGACCGAAAGAAGCTGCAGAGGATTACAAATTTAGTCCGCTTCATCTTGGATACTAGCCTACAAAGTACCCAGGATATCTTCAAGAAGCAGTGTCTCAGAAAGGCAGCGTCCATTGTTAAGTACCTCCAACACCTAGGGCATGTTATTTTCTCACTGTTACCATCAGGGAGGAGGTACAGAAGCCTGAAGGCACACACTCAGCGATTCAGGAATAGCTTCTTCCCCTCTGCCATCCAATTCCTAAATGGACATTGAACCCTTTGACACTACCTCACGTTTTAATACATAGTATTTCTGTTTTTTGCACAATTTTTATTCTTTTCAATGTACTCATACTGTTATTTATTTACTATTATGTTATTTTGTTTCTTTTTCTTCTGTAGTATGTTTTGCATTGTACTGCTGCTAAGTTAACACATTTTATGTCACATGTCAGTGATAATTAACCTGATTCTGATATGATTAATTAAAAATATTATTTTCAAAATTAAAAACCTTATCAATATCTTTTGAAATATGCTGCACCTGGAATTTATTCTGATATTAACACAGCACAACACTGCACTTGCCCTTTCTGATGCAGCCTTCCTCCACATCCCAAATCTGAAGATTCTTAGCAGTAACTACCAACAACATTGAATTACAATGACAAGTGAAAATGCCCTTGTTGAAAGGTTTCAATTGTGTGAAACCATGGATAGCAGACTGAAACTTCACTCTTTAAACTGAGCAACTGTTGAGTATAGGGCAGCAAGTTTGTACCCACGTTGAGCTGGAGACTGCTTTGAGAAAAAAATAGCAGCTAAGAAGACCAACATTGATTAAAATAAATAAATATAGAGCTAATTGTATTCAGTGTTACATAAAAATTGAGTGCTGAAGCTCTGCCCAGGTTCAGTTGCTATATAAATCATTGGATAAATAGTTCTGTTGATGGTAAAATCAAAGTCTGCACTGTCTGAGAAATTTAATTGCATTTCAGTTCATAAATCTACAACGTACAACGCAACCTTTCTGCCTCCTGCTGTTAGTTGTAAATGTGGCATTTTTACTAAAACCAGAGGGGGAAAAATTGAGCTGGCATCTTTTCATCATTTATTAATTTATTTTTGCTCGAAATATGCACCTATTCCAAATGATCAGTAGAAATATGACTTGAGGACGCCACAAACTTTAAAATAGATTGGCAAACATAAACAAATCACAGACATCACTAGTGCCTGTGAAATGCACTATAAATATAACAGTATAATGGGAGCATTATTTAACATGCAATTTCCTAAATATTAAAATTTTTCCAAATGTACCATTAAATAAAGTATTTTGGTTTTGTCGTTAAGTCATATGTAGTGATATTTTTTGATGGTCTGGTGTCTCCAAACTTTTTTCAACTGGAATTTTTTATCATGTCTGCATTTGCAATCTGACATGGAGCAGTTTCAAGAATGTCTTTGGTGAGCAAATAAATGCTAAAATTCTGGCACCAATCCTCTTCATGCTAAGAATTATTTTTAGAAGGAAGCCGTTACCCTGTTTAGATACATACCTTGCATCAGCAACTACCAGCTCAGCAGTTTCATACTTAATAACACGGACACAGCTATCACTCAGAACCACAGATAAGGTTCCCTCATGTTCATTACTCATTTCAAAATAAAACTGAGAAATGTAGAATAAAGAAGTACTCTGAAAACACCTGATAGGACACCATGGTACAGCTGATAAGGTGAATGAGTGCATTTGTCAGGCAGTTAAAGGGAGCAGAGCTATATGATTCAAGAAACAAGACAGATTTAAAGGAAATACAGAAGAATTTAATATGTTGCTGCCTACATCTGTAATAATTTTCTGAAAAATTCACGGTTGTGTAAAAATATTATCTTAACATGAGGAAAGGAGAGATTAATATCAAGAACCAAGGCCGTGAGCTGCTTCACTCAAATGCCATGACAAGGACAAGTATAGATTCATTAAGTTGGCATAACCTATCGGAATCAAATTCCTATGTATAGAGCAAAACACTTCCTCAAAGTATTATCTTCTCTTGATCATGCCATTTTTGGGAGCTGGGCCTTCTCAACTCAAAGCCTCCTTTCTAGAATTCCCTTCTGAATGTTTTTTTTGCCTCCACTTCCAATACCTCCTTCAAGAATGAACATCTTTGATTGAGCTTCTGTTCCCCAGATTAATCTCCTCTTCTGCTTGTTATTGCTGATGGAAAAGCATTTGAAAGTTTTGCCATACTGATATGTTTTCTGTGATCAAGTCACCATTAATGTTAGGTTGCTATGTTAATCCTCCTGGATACCCCATGAAATAAAACAGGCAATAGATTCTGGGAGCATTGCAGACAAAGGACCCAAAGTATTCTTAAGGATCCCTATCACTCATCCTACAATCTCTTTGACTCATTACCATCAGGCAGGAGGCATAGAAGCATCATGACTATGACTGCCAGGCTGGATAATAGCTTCTTTCCTCAGGCAATGAGTACCCTGCCACCACTGAGGTCTCGTCACTAGGACTGTGAGCCATTTACTGTACTGTTTATTTTTTTTACCATTTACCTGTGCTGTGTCTTACTACATGCACTTTGACTACTATTTAACTTATTTATAGTATAATATTTTGGTTTATGTGCTGTGTGTGAGGTATGTTGTGTGGGTGCCCTTTGGCCCAGAGGAGCTTTGTTTCGTTTGGTTATATATAAGTATAGACAGATGACAAAGAACTTGAACTAAAAATATTGCATATTTAATGTTCTAAAGTTCTCACTATTTTTCAGATTGCAACATTATGCACATTGATCAATTGTTGAAGGAAGAGAGGAAGGACAAATAACAAAAAAAATGGAGCAGTTAGTATAATATCTGTTATTTGGAAGTTACTAGAATCACAGGCACACAACATTACCTAAAATGCATTCAAAAGAAAAACATAAATCAAACATAAATAAAACACAACCTTTAGAAGAAAGAACACAATCAGAATACAAAAAAATCTATTTTTGTTCATATTGATCAAAGTGGTCATAATGTTCCTAATCTCTAGTGATTAGGTTTGTGTTGATTGTTTCAAAAAACAGAATGGTTGATGGGAAGTAACTTCTTGAACCTGTGGTGTGGGGCTTCATTTTTCGTACCTCCTGTCTGGTTGGTGGGGATCTTTGATGGTGAATGTTACATTCTTGAGGCAGTGCCTCTTATGGATACTACCAAAGGTTGGAGGGATGTGCCCATGATTTATTGGGCTGAGACTAATTGCTTCTTACTCTCCTCATTTTAATTGCTGTGGCAAACCATGATGAAACCCATCACATCTGAGAATATGAAAGTTTCAGCTGATCAACGAGAACATGGATTTCTAATGGATAGGTTATAACTTAAGAAAATCAATTTTTTAAGGGGGAGGTACAAAAATGGATAAAAAGGAATATCTACTGATATGAACTTGAAGAAGTCATTCGATCACATTCCTCACATGAGAACCTCAACTAAATTTGAGAATCATGAGATTGGAGGCAAGTTATCTACAGTACCTGGTTGGAAATTTGTTCACCAGCAGGGATAATGGATAGGTACTGTACTCTAATCAACATTTTATGGTTACTGTCATACTTTAAGGTCTAATGTGAATAATGTAATCATTGGATGCTGAAATGGAAAGCTATTCATGGATCAACAGCAATTCATGGATCTCGAGGTCTTAGATTAAAACTTAGCATTTCCCATTCAGTGGGGAAATTAGGAAATATTTTTACATCCAGAGACAAAAATATGGAATTCTCTTCTGAAAATGGCAACTGGTATGAAATAAATAGTTAATCTTAAAGTTAATGATCTTCGATAGTTCAGAAATTCATGCAATGAGTATGGAAGCCTATAAATTTGTCACGATCTTGCGGAAAAGGATGGAGGCTAATTTGTCTGCTCATTTCTCTGTTCCTACTTCCTTCAATTTTTAAGAAAGGAGTGCTTGATGTGATAGGTGCAATAATACCTCTTAATCTCTTCATGTGGTGTGAGGTGGAATCCTTACAGTTCGGAGATGGTCTTCTTTCCTTTGTTGAAACTCAGTCAAAAACAAATGTATATCAATTTTTCTGAAAGTTCAAGCTTTATTTTACTGTAGTGTTCTGTTCTCTGCTTTCTGCCCTGGCTCAGACCCCCACCCTCTAATACAAAGTATCAGGATCATAGATTTATGAACAATGTAGCACTGAAACAGGATCTTCAGCCAACTCATTGGTGCCAACCACTTAGCCTACTCAAACTAGTCCTACTTGCTTGCAGATGACCCTACCTTTATAAACCTTTCTTTTCCATATGCAGGTCCACATGTCTTTCGAACATTATAATTGTTCCTGCCTCTACCATTTCCTCTGACAGCTCATTTCGTATACCTACATGCCTATGTGTGAAAAAGTCACCCCTCAGATCCCCTTTAAATCTTGCTCCACTCACCTTAAACCTATGCCCTCTAATTTTAGCCTCTTTTACCTTGAGAAAAAGACAGTTATTGTTCACCTTACCTACTACATGTCTCATTAATTTATAAACTTCTATAAGGCCACACCTCAGCCTCCTTCACCAAAGGGAGAACATTCCCACACGATCCAATATTCCCTTGTAAGGCAAGCCTCTAGAACTGGCAACATTCTTGTAAATTTTCACTGCATCCTCTTCAGTTTAAACACACCTTCCCTATAACATGACATCCAGAACTACACACAATACTTCAAGTATATTTTCACCAATGTCTTGCAGAGCTGTAATGTAACATCCCAACTTTTTTACTCTATGCCTTGACTGATGAAGGCAAGCATGCCTTATGCATTCTACAGCACACTTGTCTAAATGTGCCGCTGTGTTCAGGGAACTCTGAACTTGTATCCATATGTTCTACAACACTACCTTGGGCTGTGTCATTGACTATGCACTTTCTGACTTGGTTTAACTTCTGAAACTTCATTTTGCACTTGTCTTAACTAAATTCTCTCAGCCATCTTTAGCCAACTGTTCCAGTTAACTTAGATAATTTTGTAACCTCAAACAATATTCTTCACAGTCTACTGTACTATATTTGATGCTGCTTGGCCCACTGATTTGCTTCACCAGATTGTTTGTTGAGTGGGATACATGCTGGCAGATTTTCTTTAGCCAGAGGGTGCCTAATTCCACCTTATCTAAGCCTTTAAATATTCACAAGCAAGAGAAAATCTGCAGATGCTGGAAATCTAAGCAACACATAGAAGATCCTGGAGGAACACAGCAGGCCAGGCAACATCTATGGAACAGAGTAAAGAGTCGGTGTTTCAGGCTGAGACCCTTTATCAGTCCTGATATTCAATAGATTTCAATGAGATCTCCCTTTATTTTTCTAAACCTCAGTGAGTGCAGGCCCAGAGCCATCAAATGCTCCTCATAGATTAATCATTTAATTCCAGAGATCATTGTCAGGAGCCTCCTCTGGACCCTCACTATGTCAGTACATCCATTCTTAGATATGGGCCCAAAACTGCTCATACTACTCCAAATGCAGTCTGACCAAAGTCTTATAAAAACTCAACATTATTGCCTTGCTTTTATATTCTAGTCTTCCCAAACAAATGCTAACATTGCATTTCCCTCCCTTGCTACCAAATGAACCTGCAAACTAATCTTAAGGGAATTCTGCACTAGGGCTCCACACCATTTTGGGCCTTCTATTTCTGAACTTGCTCCCTGGTCAGAAAATAGTCTACATACTTATTCCTTCTACATTGCATGATTATACACTATATTCCATCTGCTGCTACTTTGTTCATTCATTTCATCTGTCCAAGTCCTTCTGTTTCCTGCTTCCTCAACACTGCCTGATCCTCCACCTGTTTTTGTATCATCCACAAACCTGGCCACAAAGCCATAACCTCCTTCATCCACATGATTGATATATAATGTGAAAAGAAGCAGACTGAACATTGACCCCTGTGGAACACCACTAGTCACTGGCAGCCCTTTATTCCCACTCTTTCCCCTGCCAGATCCTACGTCCATGTTAATATTTTTCCTGCAATACTATGAGTGCTTATCTTTTTAGCGGCCTCATATGTGCCCCCTTGACATTTCCGAAATGTGTTATTTTTTCTGCCATGACTCAGTGATGCCCATGTAAAGTCGTACCTGCTAATTTCTAATTGCACTACAAGATCACCTACCTTATTTCAATTATACTGCATGCATTATGCAACACATACAAATCTCACTCACTTAGTTCTGTGTTCAGCTTTTCAATTTTGCCTTTATGTTACTGGATGTAAATTTCTGATCCCTTTCTGAATTTCTTTTTACCTCTGGAGACTTCCATAATCTCTCCTGCATTCTCCTTCCCTTTTACTTTACCGTACTTTTCCAAGCTGTTGAATCCATGCCCTTATTAGGTAGTTTAAAGTCCTATCCATCTCCTGGGTCGTGCAATTCTCCAGGACCATGGTCCCAGCTTGGTTCAAGTGGAACCAATTCCATCAGAACAGCTCTTTCCTTCCTCAGTACTGGTGCCATTGTCTGATGAATTCAGACTCATTTCTCCCACACCAGTCTTCTGAGCCTTGCATTTAGTTCGCTGATTATATTAACCAATTTGCAGGTTGTTCATGTAACAGTTCAGAGATTATTACCCTTTTGTTTCTGCGTCAGATACTCTTCCTTAGGCCCACTCACACAATGGGTGATCAGTGAGGTCTCTGCCTCGTCCTGTCAAAGCCTAAGTTTCCCACTCTAGCACTGGCCCAATCACGCAATGGTCGCTCCACAATTACCAATGAGCTTAAACCTTGCTTCTTTTCATTAGCTCAAGTGAAACTCACTTGTAATGAGTCATGCTGTTTTTAATGGTTCCCATTCTGGCACAGTTCTTCCCCTTGCTCCTCCAAATTGAAATTTATTCGCAATGAGACATGCTGTTTCTAATGGTTCCTTCTCTCACACAGATCTCGTTCTCGTTACATTGTAGAACATAGACTATAAAACAGTAGAGTACAAGACAGGCCCTTTAGCCAATGTGGAGAACATGATACCAATTTAACTTAGCCCCTTTGCTTGCACATGGTAGGTCTCCTTCCATTCCCTGCCTGGCTAAATGTCTGAGGAATGTTGTGATCATATCTGTTTCCAGCACTTCCCCTGCCAGTGCATTCTAGGCATCTACCGCTCTGTGTATCACTTTATGTCCACGTATCTATTTCCTAGTGAGCATTCCTGGACTGCACCCAGTCTCCGGGAGACTGAGTTGTTTAAAGCCAGCCCTTGCAGGGAAAGAGATACTTGTGGGTAACCAACATGGTCAGCTGATGTTTGCCACATGGAAATAGCTTGGCTTTCCATTCTCCTGGCTGCAGCCATAGTGAGGCCATTCTGTATTAGCTTGAGAGTTCTGAAACACGCACATGAGTGAAAAGATTACAGTGGAGTAAAGGGAATTTTAGAAGCATGAGAGGGGAGTTGGCCTGAATTGACTGGCAGGGGTGATGGCCAAGCAGCAATGGCTGGAATTTTTGGAAGCAATTTGGAAGGCACAGGATAAATGCATCTCAAAGAGGAAGTAATATTCTAAAGGGAAGATGACACAATCATGGCTAACAAGAGAAGTCAAAGCTAACATAAAAGCCAAAGAGTAGGCATATAATAGAACAAAGATTATTGTGAAGCTTTTAAAAACCAACAAAAAGCAACTAAAAATCATTAAGAAGGTAAGTATGGAATATGAAAGTAAGTTAACAAATAATAATAAAGAGAATACCAATGGTTCCTCAGATATATAAAGTGTAAAAGAGGGGCAAGAGTGGATATTGACTGCTGGAAAATGATGCAGCGAAGGTAGTAATGGGGGACAACAAAATAGTAGATGAACTGAGTAAGTATTGTGCATCAGACTTCACATTGGAATACATTAACTGTAAGGTCAAAGTTCCAGGTGTCAGCGGGGCATGAAGTGTGTGAAGTTACCATAACTAGAGGGAAGGTACTTGGGAAAATGAAAGGTCTGAAGGTAGATAAGTCACCTGGACCAGATGGTGTACACCCCAGAGTTCTGAAAGTGGTGGCTGAAGATTTCGTGGAGGCATTAGCAATGATCCTTCAAGAATCATTAGACCCTGGAATGGTTCCGGAACACTAAAGAATTGCAATGTCACTCTAGTGTTTAATAACGGAGGGAGGCAGAAGAAAGGAAACTATAGGATAGCTAGTCTGAACTCAGTGGTTGGGAAGATGTTGGAGTCGACTATTGAGGATGAGACCTTAGGGTACTTGGAGTCATGATAAAATAGGTTGTAGTTATCATGGTTTCTTCAAGGGAAAACATTGCCTGAACAATTCATTGGAGCTCTTTGAAGAAGTAACAAACAGGATAGACAATGGAGAATTGGTTGATGTTGTGTACTTGGATTTTCAGAAGGCCTTTGACAAGGTACCACACATGAGGCTGCTTAACAAGCTACAAACCCATGGTATTACAGGAAAGATTCTAGCATGAATAAAGCAGTGGGTGATTGGCTGAAGGCAAAAAGTCAGAATAAAGGGAGCCATTTCTGTCTGGCTGCTGATGGCTCGTGGTGTTCTACAGGGATCTGTGTTGGGACCAATTCTTTTAACATTATATGTTGATTACTTGGATGATGGAATTGATGGCTTTTCTGCAAAGTTTGCAAATGTTATGAAAATAGGAAGAGGGGCAGGTAGTTTTGAGGAAGCAGAGAGGCTACAGGAGGACAGATTAGGAAAATGGACAAAGAAATGGCAGATGGAATACAATGTCAGGAAGTGTATGGTCATGCAAATTGGTAGAAGAAATGAAGGGGTTGACTATTTTCTAAATGGAGAGAAAGTACAAAAACCGAGATGCAAAGGGACTTGGGAGTCCTTGTGCAGGACTCCCTAATGGTTTATTTGCAGGTTGAGTCTGTGGTGAGGAAGACAAATGCAAAGTTAGCATTCATTTCAAGAGGACTAAAATATAGAAGCATGGATGTAACATTGAGACTTTATAAAGTACTGGTGAGGCCTCACTTGGAGTATTGTGAGCAGTTTTGGGCCCCTTATCTTAGAAAGGATGTGCTGAAATTGGAGGGGGTTCGAAGGAGGTTCACGAAAATAATTCCAGGATTAAACGGTTGTCATATGAAGAACATTTGTTGGCTATGGGCCTGTATTCACTGGAATTTAGAACAATGTAGGGTGCCCTAATTGAAATCTATCGAATTGTGAAAGGCTTTGATAGAGTGGATGTGGAAAAGTTGTTTCCTATGGTGGGAGAGTCAAGACCAGAGGACACTGCTTCAAAATAGAGAGGCTATTTAGGATGGAGATGAGGAGGAATTTCCTTAATCAGAGGGTAGTGAATCTGAAGAATTCTTTGCCACAAGCAGATGTAGAGGCCAAGTCTTTATGTATATTGAATGCAGAGGTTTATAGATTCTTGATTGGTCAGGACATGAAGGGATGCGGGTACAAGCCAGGAGATTGGAGCTCAGAGGAAAATTGGATTAGCCATGATGAAATTGTGGAGCAGTCTCAATGGGACAAATAGTCTAATTCTGCTCCTATATTTTATAATCTAAAATCTTGGACCTCTTGACAAAAAGACCACAGTCAGTCCATGTTGGCAGCATCATCACTAGCTCCATTGTGCTGAGCACTGGCAACCCCTAGGGTAGCATGCTGAAGCCCACTGCTGTTCACACTGTTGATATATGACTGTATTGTTAGACTCTGTTCCAACTAAATCATTAAACTTGCCAATGACACAATAGTGGTTAGCCTCATCAGCAACAAAACGGAATACAGAGAGGAGGAAGAGTGGCTGGTAGAATGGTGTAAACCTAACAACTTGAGTCTCAATGTGGACAAGACTAAAGAGATGATTGTGGACTTTAGGAAAGGGCAGTCGGACCTCTCCGCACAGCACATAAATGGGTCCTATGTGGAGACATTTAGGTGCGCCAAGTTTCTGGGAGGGTACATAACAGATGATCTGACCTGGTCCCTCAACACTACACCTTTGGTGAAGAAAACAAAGCAGTATCTCTACTTCCTGAGGAGGTTGAGCCAAAAGAGGCTTCCCTCTCCTCTCTCACCACATTTAACCAATTCTTTTACTGTACAATTGAGAGTGTACCAACCAGCTGCCTCACCGTCTGGTATGAGAATAGCAAGTCTGACTGCAAGATCCTGCAGTGGATTGTGAGGACTGCTGAAGAGACCTTCACAGTCTCTCTTCCACTCACCTGAGAAACATACCAGGAGCGCAGTGTGTGTAGGGCCTTCAGCATTGTCAATGATTCCTCTCATCTGTCCAACAATTTTTTAACCCACTGCTATCAGGAAGGAGGTACCATAGCATTAGGTCAAAGAATACTAGGATGTAAAACAGTTTCTTCCCCAAGCCATGAGACCAATGAACTCTCTGCCATTATCTAGATTTCAACATAAATGAAGCACCAGTAGTGTTATACTATTTACTTTTTAACTTGAGACATAAATGAACTTTATTATTTGTTAATTTATTCATGGTAATATTACTAGGTTGTGTATGAGGTCTACTCACTGTGTTGTGCACCTTGGTCCAGAGGAACTCTTTTTGTTTGAGGGTATACAATATCCAGTATATTGCTAAAAAGACAATAAACGAACTTGAACTTGATGAAGACCATAAGACCTAAGATCTAGAGACAGAATTGGGTCATTCAGTCTATCAAAATCTGTTGCATCATTCCATCTTGGCTGATTTATTATCTCACTCAACCACATTCTCCTGCCTTCTCTCTGTAACCTTTGACAACCTGAATAAACAAGAACCTATCAACCGCCACTTTAAAAATACCAAATGAATTGGTCTCCACGGATAATTGTGGTAATGAATATTACAGGTTCACCTCACTCTGGTTTGAGAAATTCCTCCTCACTGATGTCTTAAATGGACATCCCTCTATGCTAAGGCTGTGCCCTCTCGTCCTAGACTCCCCGCTATAGGAAATATCTTCTCCACATTGACTTCATCTAGGTACTCAATAGGTTTCAATGAAAACCCTACTCAATCCATTATACTTCCGTGAGTACAGGCCTAGAGGCATCAGGAGCTCCTCATATGTCAAACCTTTCATTGGCGGAATCTCTCTCATGTACCTCCTCTAGACCCTCTCCATTGCCAGAATATTCCTTCTTAGGTAAGGGGCCCAAAATTGTTCACAATTCTCTGAGTACAGTCTGACCAATGCCTTATAAAGCCTCAGCATTACATCCTCACTTTTATATTCTAAACCACTTGAAATGAACGCCAACATTGCATTTGCATTCCTTACCACTGATTCAATTTACAAGTTAACCTTCAGGGAATCCTGCACAAGGACTCCCAGGTCTCTTTACACATCTGATTTTTTATTTCTTCCCGTTTAGAAAATTTCTTCAACTTTATTCTTTCTATCAAAGTGCATGATCATACACTTAACTTACACTAGATTCCATATGCCATTTTTTGTCCATTTTCCTAATTTCTGTCAGTCCTTTTGCTGACTCCCTGCTTCCTCAACACTATTTGTCCCTTCACCTATCTTTGCATTGCCTGCAAACTTGGCCACAAATCCATCAATTCCGTCATCCAAAACATTAACATATAATGTGAAAAGAATATGTCTCAACACCAACTTCTGCAGAATACAATTAGTCACCAACTGCCAATGAGAAAAGGCCGATTTATTATAACTCTTTAGCTCTTGTCAGTCAGCCAATCTTCTGTCATGCTAGTTTCTTTCCTGTAATAAGATGGACCGTTACCTTGTTAAGCAGCCTCATGTGCAGCACCATGTCAAAGATCTTCTGAAAATCCAAGTAAACAACATCCACTGACTGTCCTTTGTCAATCTTTCCTGCTATTTCCTCATAAGGTTCCAATAGATATATCAGGCAAGATTACCCCTTATGGAAACCACGCTGACTTCTGCCTACTTTAACGTGTGCCTCCAAGTACCCTGAAATCTCTTTCTCATTAGTGGACTCCAAAATCTTTTCAAACACTAAACTCAGGCTAACTGGCCCGTAATTTCCATTTTTTTCTGCCTCCCTCCCTTCTTAAACTGTAGAATGACATTTGCAATTTTGAAGAAGTGAGGAAAGTATATTATTTTTACATCAATCTTCTTTCTTTGAAAAATTCATTTGGAAAATTGTAAAGCACAGTGAACACCTTAACTCAAAGCAAACACTTGTGTAAATTGGTAACAAAAGCATCATTATAACACAAGAACTGAGACAAAGGGGAGTATTTAGGTCTGTTTTGCTCTCCAATGAGATCAGTGTTTCTGTACTATGTCCATAGCCCTGTGTTCCCTTCTAGTTCAAAAAATCTATGATGCTTAGTCTTGAAGATATTCACCGACCCATCAGAAAATATTGTGTAGTTGAAAACTGATGAGATTCACAGTCCAATGAAGGAAGGCAATGTTCACACTGCATTGAGCAGCATTGTTTTTTAAGGAAATCCAATATGGTCCTTGATGTGGATTAATACTGCATGATAGAACGGACTGGGAATTCTGGCAGTGCTTAACACAACTGTTCTTATTATTTAACCATTTTTGTCATGATTACATGATTTTGTAATCTAATTACATAATTTTCTATGTTTCAGTGCTCTAAAACACTAACAGAAGAACTGTTGTTGACAGAATCTCATTCAGCAAGAAGGAGGCATACGAGAGTGCAAATGATTGGCTGGTTGAGTGGTGTTGCGAAAACAACAAAGTACTCAACATCTATAAAGCCAAGGAATTGTTTGTGAACTTCAGGAAGGGAAAGTCAGGAGAACACACATCAGTCCTCAATGAGAAGTTAGTGATGGAAAGGGTGAGCAGCTTTAAGCTACTTGGGGTCAAATTCTCAGAAGATCGCTCCTGGACACAACTCACTGATGCAATGAAGAAAGCACCTCATTGGCTCTACTTAATTCGGAGGTGCAGCGGATTTAGTATATCATCAAAGACTCTTACAAAGGTCTACAGATGGACCGTGGAGATTATCTGGACTAGTTGCATTACAGCTAGGTACGGAGGCTCTAATGCTTATAATTGCAGGAGGCTGCAGAAAGTTATAGACTAAACCAGACCCATCACAAGCACAATCTTCCCCACCATCAAGGACATCTTCAAGAAGCTGCATCTCAAGCAGGTGGCATCCATCTCGAAGGTCCCTCACCATTGAGGGCATACCCTCTTCTTATTACTAACGTTGTGAAGGAGATATAGGAGACTGAAGACCAATAGTCAGTGATTCAGGAACAACTTCATCCCCTCCAAATCAGATTTCTGAATGGTCCATGAACATTACCTTGTTCTTGTTTTTTAATCAATACTTATTTATTTTTGCATTTTACAGTAACTTTATGTCTTTACACAGTATTGCTGGACAAAACAATAAAATTTATACCATCTAAGTCAGCAAAATTTAATCTGATCCAGATTCAGATTCAGACATGCAGCTCCACAGTTATCAGAAGCCATCCATCATGCTCAGCAAGATGGTGCAGCAGTCAGTGCTGCTATTTCACGACTCCAGAGATCTAGTACCAAGACTGACCTCCAGTGTTCTCTGTGAAGAAGTTGCTCTACTATGAGTGCTCCAGTTTTCTGATATTTCCCAAAGGCATGTTGCTAGGGAAATGGGCCAACACAAATTATTGTTCAATGTAGTGGGCAAATACATGAGAGATGGAGCTGCAGGAATATAGAGAAATGAGAAGGGGAATTATGCTAATGGGATTGTTACTTGGATGCCAACATGAATTCATTGGACTAGATGTCCTGTCTCTGTATCACTAAAGCATAATTAAGCAAGTATAAGTATTTCTGATGTTCAGTGTGTTAGACTGAGAGTTGAAGGGCCAGTCATTATGCAGTCATATGCTGCATAAGCATTCATCTAGATTTCAGGACTCCAGCTAAACACACTGAAGGCAGCTGCTAGTACTCACAACAATCAAGTCTGGATAATTCTGATCTTACTTCAGTATGTTTGTGATGTGGGAGCAATTTCTCTGGGGGGTGCAACTCTGGATGTTAAAATACTAGGGGAAAAAAAATCAGAAGGTTTTTGTTGTCTGAATAGTTGTTCAGTTTTATTTGTAAGCCAGCAGTTGACATTTCAAATGTGATCATATGATTTTTAAATGTTGCCAATTGATTATAGTGATGTAAATGGTGCCACATGTTAAACATATAGCTTTTAAGTACATTTTCAGTTGTATGTAACACCAGGCAGCAATTCCTTCCCACTTCAGTTTTAACTGGTTCACAAATTACTCTAAAAATATACCTGATCTTTCTTGGTTCTGTGATGATGTGAAATATAACTGGGGATTCTGATTCTCTGCAGGAGCAAATTCTTCAGTATAATATTGGGGAAACCCAATGTACTGCTTTTGGAGACCAGCAGCTGAGCGATGAACCAACATAGAATCATTAAGAGTGTAAAACTACAACACAGAAATCAGAAGTAATAAAGAAAAAGATGCATAGATTCACTTCTTGTTTATTTCCTAACCTTTATTTGTCCTGACTTCAAACTTTTTCTAATTAATTTTCTGTGTTCCAGTTCTGATTTTATTTACTTCCCACACTTCCCATTGTGTAGAGAGTTGGGCTCAAGGGCAAGTTTCTGTGCTGTAAAATTCTGACTCTAACTCCGACCGAGAAATTTCAATCCTCACCTATAGCAGCAAAAAACCTCCTGTGAAGATTTTGTTCCAGCTCTTATTGAGGTGCAATGTGCTTGGCCTGCACAGCTCCCACCTTCCCCAAAAACAGACCCAAATATAACAGACTTTTCACCTACTCTGTCTCTCCAGTGATCTATTGTTTACTATTCTCCTTTCATAAACTTAGTGTTTAGGATGCATTGCCAAAATGAATTTTATATGCAGTGCCTAAATAAAGTATTTACTCCCTCTGGAAGTTTTCATGTTTTATTGTTTTACAACATTGAATCAGAATGGATTTGGCATTTTGACATTAATCAACGGGAAAAAAACCTTTGTGTCAAAGTGAAAGCAAATCTCTACAAAGTGGTCTAAATTAATTACAAATGTAAAACACAAAATAATTGAATGTGTCCCCCTTTAACACCTCACACCAAATTATCACAGGTTTTAGAAGTCACATAATTAGTTAAATGCGGTTCAGTTTTTGGAGACCTGTGTGCAGTCAAGGTGTTTCAAATGATTCTATTGAAAATACACCTGTATCTGGAAGGTCCAACTGCTGGTGAGTCATTATCCTGACAAAAACTACACCATGAAGACAAAGAGCACTCCAAGTGGCTCCACAAAAATGTTATTAAAAAGCACAGGTCAGGAGATGAATACAAGAAAATTTCCAAGTTACTGAATATCCCTTGGAGTACAGTTAAGTCAATCATCAAGAAATGGAAAGAATATGGCACAGCTGTAAATCTACATAAAGCAGACCATCCTCAGAACTTGTGACCATGCAAGACGGCGACTAGTGAGGGAGGTCACCAAGAGACCTAAGACAAATCTGGAGGAGTTACAAGCTTCAGAGGTTGAGAGGGAAGAGACTGCACATACAACAATTGTTGCCCATGTGCTTCACCAGTCACAGCTTTATGGGAGAGTGGCAAAGAGAAAGTCACTGTTGAAAAAACTTACAAGCAATTTCAGCTAGAGTTTGCCAGAGGACATGTGAGAGACTCTGAAGTCAGCTGGAAGAAGGTTCTATAGTCTGATGAAAGCAAAATTGAACATTTTGGCCATCAGACTAAATGCTATGTTTGGTGTAAGCCAAACATCACATAGCTTGAAAAAAAACACACCGTCCCGACCATGAAGCATGGTGGTGACTGCATCACGCTGTGGGGATGCTTCACTGCAGCAGGCCCTGGAAGGCTTGTGAAGGTAGAGGGTAAAATGAATGCGGCAAAATACAGGGAAATCCTGAAAAAAAAACAGTGCAGTCTGCAAGAGAACTGAGACTTGGGAAAAGATTTGTTTTCCAGCAAGACTATGGTCCCAAGCATAAAGCCAAAGCTACACAGGAGTGGCTTAAAAACAACAGTTAATGTCCTGGAGTGGCCAAGTAAGAGTCCAGACCTCAATCCAATTGAGAATTTGTGGCTGGACTTGAAAAGGGCTGTTCACTCACGATCCCCATTCAATCTAAGAGCTTAAGCAGTTTTGTAAAGAAGAATGGGGAAAAATTACTGTGTCCAGATGCGCAGAGCTGATAGAAACCTATCCAGACAGACTGTGGATAGGCTGTAATTGCTGCCAAAGGTGCATCTGAAAAATACTGGCTTGAAGGGGGTGAATACTTACACAATCAATTGTTTTGTGTTTTATATTTGTAATTAATGTTGATCACTTTGTAGAGATTTGTTTTCACTTTGACACAGAAGAGTCTTTTTCTGTTGATCAGTGTCAAAAAAGTCAAATTAAATCCACTGTGATTTAATGTTGTAAAACAATAAAACATGAAAACATCCGAGGGGGAGGGGTTGAATACTTTTTATAGGCATACCTTATACCTGATACTACTGCTGTGCTGAGAAAATGTTGCAAAACCTTGTTCTCCACTTGAGCACACACACAGCAATCAATTGTCCATAGCCTGATGTGGTGAAGCAGGGCTGGCAATGGAGCTGTAACGTATGGATCTATTCCTTTCAGAGCAATGATGCACCACCTCTCCTCAGCACTTCGTATTGATCCGTTGTCTGCACATGTGCTGTTGTCTACACATACAAATTGTTCTCGCTGCAATGTGAATGCACCAGTTAAAGCCACCTCGTGCATTTGTGCTTTAATTTAATATATCTGTCGTTGTGCATAGACACAACAAATTGATAATGAATATGAACTTGAATGTCAGAAAATACCACAATCTGCGCTGATAGTTACGGGACGAAACTGTGAGAATTAAGGATCATGAGAAAACCAAAGGACATGTGAGTAGCAGTGAAAGATGCTGAATTTGAAGTGAAAACAATGTGGCAGTGGCTTCTGTCGGGAAAGCGGACGAATTTGATACTGTTAATGATGACTTGGAGTCGTATTCTGAGAGAGTTGAACTGAATTGTAACACAAACAACATGGAGGAGTAAAAGAAAGCTCCTGGGCCCAAGGACATACAGTCTCTTAACCGCAGCAAAGCCAACAAATAAGATGTTTGACTAAATTGTTACACTTTTTACAAAATCACTTGAGTCCTAAACTGATGGCAATAACTGGCATACCAACAGTGAGTTGGAGAGCTACAAGAGAGGAGGCGGGGCACGGGTCCGGGAGCGAAGTTTAAAAGGAGAAAGCTTCGTGGAACTCGGCCATAACCAGAGCACCAATAGTGAGTTGGGGTGCAGGGAAGGTTCAGGCATAAAAGTGAGACACTGCCTAACAGAGCATCATCGAAGGAGTGGTCGACAGAGTGGTCTGAGGCAGCGTGGTAGGGCTTTGGCTCATTCAGGCTCTGGCGAGGTAAGTGGGTAGGTGGACTTTGGTTTTTTTTTCAGAGGAATAGAGTACTGTATGGTTACTAACTGTAGGGTTAGTACTTTGCTCTGGGTGTCAGATGTCGGAATCCTGGGAATCTTCCAGTCTCCCAGATGGCCACATCTGTGCCAGGTGCATTGAGATGCATCTTCTGAGAGATCATGTTAGGGATCTGGAGCTGTGGCTTGATGACCTACAGCTTATTAGGGAAAGTGACCTGGAGATAGATAGGAGCTACAAGGAGCTAGTCACCCCGTGGCTACAGGAGTTAGACAACTGGGTGACTGTCAGGGAGGGGATGGGAAGAGCTCAGACAGTAGAGAGCAACCCTGTGGCCCTCCCCCTCAGTAATCATTATCTCGTTTTGGATGCTGTTAAGGGGGCTGATCTGGCAGAGGACAACCATGGTGACTGGGTCTTTGGCACTGGGCCTGGCTCCATGGTGCAGGAGGAAGAGAATAAGATGAGGCATGCGGTAGTCATAGGGGATTCCATAGTGAGGGGAACAGACAGGAGGTTCTGTCTGCCTGATAGAGATACAACATGGTGTGTTGCCTCCCAGGTGCCATGGTATGGGACATCTTGGATCGGGTGCAGAGTATTCTGAAGGGAGAGGGTGAACAGCCAGAAGTCTTGATTTAGGTTGGTACCAATAGCATAGGTAGAAAAAGGGAGGAGGTCCTGAAGAGAGAATTCAGGGAGTTAGGTAGGAAGCTGAAAGGCAAATTTCCAGGGTAGTAATCTCAGGATTGCTGCCTGTGCCACGTGCTAGCAAGTGCAAGAATGGCATGATCAGGTGTATTAATGTGTGGCTGAGAAACTGGTGTAGGGGGCAGGGCTTTGGGTTCCTGGATTACTGGGGCCTCTTCTCGGGGAGGTACAACCTGTACAGAAAGGATAGGTTACACCTGAATCCAAAGTGGTCCAATATCCTAGCAGGCAGGTTTAATAGAGCTGTTAGTGAGGGTTTAAACTAATTTGGCAGGGTGATGGGAACCGGAGTGATAGGGCTGAGGAAGGGGAAAACAGAAATAAATCAAAGATAGCATGCAACAGAGATTATAGAAAGAACAGGCTGGAGATGAGGCATAATCACTGCCAGTGAGATGAGTTACAGGGCAATAGAGGAGTGGTGCAGTTAAAACAGAAAGAAACAAATACTGGACTGATAAAGTTATATTTGAATGCACGCAACTTAAGAAATAAAATGGATGATCTTAAAATGCAGCTACAGATTGGCAAGTATGACGTTGTGGCCATCTCTGAAACTTGGCTAAAGGATGTCTGCCATTGGGAGATGAACGTCCAAGGATATATGGTGTATTGAAAAGGTAGGTTAGTAGGCAGAGGGGGTGGTGTGGCCCTGTGTATAAGAAATAATATTAAATCATTAGAAAGGGATGATATAGGATCGGAAGGTGTAGAGTCTCTTCGGGCTGAGTTAAAAAATGGCAAGGGTAAAAGGACCCTAATGGCAGTTGTATACAGGTCTTCAAACAGCAGCCAGGATGTGGATTACAAATTACAGCGGGAGATAGAAAAGGCGTGTCAGAAGGGCAATGCCATGATAGTTGTTGGGGATTTTAACATGAAAGTGGATTGGGCAGGCCAGTACTGGACCTCAAGAGAGAGAATTTGTAGAATATCTAAGGGATAGCTTTTTAAAACAGCTTGTTATTGAGCCCACTAGAGGATCGGCTGTGCTGGATTGGGTGCTGTGCAATGATCGGAGGTGATAACAGAGCTAAAGTTTAAGGAATCCTTAGGAACAGTGATCACAATATGACTGAGTTCACTTTGAAATTTGAGAAGGAGAAACTAAATTCCAATGTGTCAGTACTTCTGTGGAATAAAGGAAATTAGAATAGCATGAGAGGGGAACTGGCCAAGGTTGACTGGAAAGGGACATTAGCAGGAAGGACAGCAGAGCAGCAATGGCTGGAGTTTCTGCAAAAAATGAGGGAGGTTACAAGATAGATATATTCCAAATAAGAAGAAATTTTCAAATGGAAGAAGGACACTACCACGGCTCCTAAATGAAGTCAGAGTCAAAGTAAAAGCAAAAGAGAGGTCATATAAGGAAGCCAAAGCTGGTGGCAAGGTAAAGGATTGAGAATCTTTTAAAAAAACTTGCAGAATGAAACTAAGAAGGTCATTAGGAAGGAAAAGATGAATTATGAAAGGAAGCTGACGAATAATATCAAAGAAGATACTAAAAGCTTTTTTAAGCATATAAAGGGTAAAGGAGAGTTGAGGATAGATATAGGACAAATAGAAAATGACACTGGGGATATTGTAATGAGAGACACAGAGATGGCAGAGGAACTGAAAGTGGATTTTGCCTCAGTCTTCACAGTAGAATTCATATGCAGTATAACGGACATTCGAGAGTTTCAGGGATGTGAAGTATGTGCGTTGAAAATTACGACTGAGAAGGTGCTTAGGAAGCTTAATGGTCTGAGGGTGGATAAATCACTTGGACCTGATGGAATGCACCCTTGGGTTCTGAAGGAAGTAGCTGGAGAGACTATGAAGGCATTAACAATGATCTTTCAAGAATCGATAGATTCTGGCATTGTATCGGATGACTGGCAAATTGCAAATGTTACTCTGCTATTTAAGAAGGATGGGAGGCAGCAGAAATGAAACTGTAGACCTGTTAGCCTTACATCAGTGGTTAGGAAGTTGTTGGAATCCATTGCTAGGGATGCGATTATGGAGTACCTGGAGGCACATGACAAGAAAGGCCAAAGCCAGTATGGTTTCCTGAAAGGAAAATCCTGCCTGACTAACCTACTGCAATTTTTTGAGGAAATTACAAGCAGGGTAGACAAAGGAGATGCAGTAGATGTGGTGTACTTGGATTTTCAGAAGACCTTTGACAAGGTGCTGCACATGAGGCTGCTTAGCAAGATAAGAGCTCATGGAATTACAGGGGAGTTACTAGCATGGGTGGAGCATTGGTTGATCAGCAGAAAACAGAGATTGGGAATAAAGGAATCCTATTCTGGCTGGCTGCCGGTTACCAGTGGCGTTCCACAGGGGTCGGTGTTGGGACTGCAGTTTTTTTTACAATGTATGCCAATTATTTGGACCATGGGATTAATGGATTTATGGCTAAATTTGCCGATGATACAAAGCTAGGTGGAGGAGTGGGTAGTGTTGAAAACCAAGGAAGCCTGCAGAGAGACTTAAATAGTTTAGGGCATATATGTCAAACTCAAGGCCCGCGGGCCAAATCCGGCCCACGGTGGAATTATCTTTGGCCCATGAGATAATATCTAATTACTATTAAAGCTGGCCCCAGTAATCGAAGCGCCTATGGCGTATGATATGGCTAATGCTGAGTTTATTCAGGTACCAGGTTTTCAGGGTTTTTAGTGTTTATTCGGCAGTCTTCTTCATAAGAAATGGAATTTGTAAAGTGAAACACTTTGTAGTTATAGCAGAGACTGAGACACATGAGAGCAGGCTAAAAAAACGGAGGCAACGAAAGCTGCGTTCGCACGCGTCCGACTGATCCGGCCCGCATGAAGCTGCATTTTGCTCAATCCGGCCTGTGACCTAAAATGAGTTTGACACCCCTGGTTTAGGGGAATGGGCAAAGAGGTGGCAAATGAAATACAATGTTGGAAAGTATATGGTCATGCACTTTGGTGGAAGAAATAAACAGGCAGACTATTATTTAGGTGGAGAGAGAATGCAAGATACCCTAAAAGTTAACCTCCAGTTTGTGACAGTGGTGAAGAAGGTGAGAGGCGGGAATGCCATTGTTGGCATTCATTTCTAGAAGTATAGAATATAAGAGCAGGAACTTGATGTTCAGGCTCTATAAGGCACTCGTGAGACAACACTTGGAGTATTATGTGCAGTTTTGGGGTCCTTATTTTAGAATGGATATCTGACATTGGAGAGGGTTCAGAGAAGATTCACAAGAATGTTTCCAGGAATGAAAGAGTTACTGGATGAGGAACGTCTGGCAGCTCTTGGACTGTATTCCCTGGAGTTCAGGAGAATGAGGGGGGATCTCATAGAAACATTCTTTATGTTAAAAGGCCTGAACAGATTAGATATGGCAAAGTTATTTCCCATGGTAGGGGAGTCCAGGACAAGAGGGCACAACTTCAGGATTGAAGGACATCCATTTAGAAATGCACAAAATGTCCCAGAGTACTGCAAAAAGCCAAAGATGTTACAAATGCGGTAAATCCTCCCATGATGCTCAGGAGTCCTGACGAGAGGTCTCGGCCCGAAACGTCAACAGTGCTTCCTCCTATAGACGCTGCCTGGCCTGCTGCGTTCCACCAGCATTTTGTGTGCGTTGATCATGTCATTTTATTTTACCATGCTGACCCCCAATCTGTATTTAGCTTGAAATTAGAAGAGTCCTCCAGTTAAGTCAGAAATGTTCCATTCTGCAGCCATGGTGAAGGTGAGTGGTCCTACCAGTCCCATTAGAAAGATCAAACATAAGACAGATTTGTTCTCTCCAGTGAAACAGAACTGAATCCTATGATTTACAAATGAGTGAGTAGCATTGGCCTGCCACTTTCATCTGCTGGCAGCGGCTTGGCACTCTTTTTTCAATTGATCTATGTGGGAAATAATCTGATGACATTTAAGTCGAGCCAAGAAGTTAAAATAGCCCAGCCCTCAACTTTTAAACTACTGAGAGCTTCTTGCACTTGCTGCCTAGCCATAATCAATGCCAAGTACCCCTCCTGCACTAACTTTCAACCAAACCCTCTGCTCAAATTTTTCCGGGTGAAGTTGAATCTATTGTGTGTCATGCTCCAGCATGCCTCAGCCTTTAATCTAAGGGACTGACTGACTGAACATAATGTTTTAGTTGGGGTTGGGGGGGGGGGGGGAAGCTTCATATAGCACAAATATTCTTCAGTCAGTGTTTATTCCGAACCAGTTTGAACAAGCAGAGTTTCTCTAAGCCAAGGCATATTAAATTACATCATAGAATTTAGATAAACTTAAATAAAGTGTTTGCAGTAACTTAGAAGTTCAAAATTTAATTGCTGAATTAAAAATGTGACTTTCAGAAGTACAAAGCATATATTAGATTGGTGTCCATTAAGCCTACTTTAATATGAAACCTCTTCTGGGACATTAGACCTTGCATTAAATAGAATTAAGTCTAATGATGCAATTTAATCTATTTTTGGTCTGCAAATACTTTCCTGCTTCAAAGTTGGCTTGACTGGACCTTGCATATCAGTATAGGCACACTATATTCAGTGGCAAGAATTGCACAGTCTAAAAAGTATAATTTTCCTCGCAAATTAATATAAGAGAAATTATTTGAAGGTGCTTAAAAAGTGGGGCACTGCTTTGTGGCAGATATATATATAAAGCTTTAAATTTATTTGTAATAATTCATTATATTGGCTGAGTTATCTTTCTGGTGTCATAGCTTCATTGGATCTTATGCATAAACTAAGTTTCTGCTACTTTTCTTGTTTACATTGCTGCTTCTAAGATACTGTGAGCATTTACCATCTTAATAGCCACAGTGTACAATTTGGCCCAAACAATCACTGGGTCACTTTTCCCCAAAGCATCATTCCAGGAAACATTTCTGCTTCAAGAAGATCTTTTAAAAATCCCAAAATGTGTAATCCCAACACAGGACCTTATTAGAAGCACCCCCGTGGTTATATATTAAGTGGTTCATTCTTCATTGCCTTCTACACTCAGTAGCCATTTTATCCATTACACCTGTACACATGCTTGTTAATGCAAATGTCTAATCAGCAGATCATGTAGCAGTAGCTCAATGCATGCAAGCAAGGTCAAGAGGCTGAGTTGGTGTTCAGACCGAACATTGGAATGGAGAAGATATATGATCTGAGTGACTATGATCATGGAATGATTGTTGGTGCCAGATGGGGTGGGTTTGAGTATCTCAGAAACTATTGTCTCCTGGGATTTTCATGCACAAGTCTCTAGAGTTTACACAGAATGGTACGATAAAAAAAACATCCAGTGAGCTGCAGTTCTGTGGCCAAAAATGCCTTGTTAATGAGACACGTTAGAGGAGAATGGGCAGACCAGTTCAAGCTGACAGGAAGGAAATAGTACTCACTTAACCACATGTTACAACAGTGGTGTGTAGAAGAGCATCTCTGAAAACACATCATGTCAATCCTTTAGGTGGGTAGGCTACACCAGTAGAAGACTATGAATGTGTTCTCAGTACAGGAGGTACCTAATGAAACGGCCACTGAGTAAATATTGCAATGTGTCATTTTCTAATCATAGCAAATTGATCTGATTCCTGTACAACATCTTGTGGTCACTCATGCAAAGCAGTTAATTCATTGAAAAGCAGGATGATATTGGCAGTATGTGTTAATGGACACCTTGTACAGTGCAATGGTTAGGGTTAAGGTTATACTTTGCATACACTTTGAGAAAGAATAAACTATGATGGAGAAGATTGAAATCATATACTGAGCCCAAATTAAGGGTCTTCACCTGAAAAGTTGATTGAACATTTCTCTCCATAGACAATGCCAGACCTGCTAAGTTGCTAATGTTTTCTGACAATGTTAGCTTCACAATTGATCAGGGATTGTGGTATTTTGCAGCTACTACATGGAAGTTAAAAAGCTGACAGGTGACAGCGAGGTGAGGAGAATCTCCACCTTTGGGTCAGTGAGCACGGTACACTGGGTGGCTGACCTGCCAACAGCAGGTGACATGGGCAGGGTTTTGGACTCCCACTAGTTTCCTTTGCAAGGTTGCTTTGATGATCAAGGGAATTTGGGTGACACAGTTGTAATGGAGAACAGCCTCATGTAAAGGAAGAGAGAGGGAGAGAGAGAGAGTGTGATTGACCAGCAAGTAGAGAAGAGCAAAGAGCAGGGGATGAGTTTGGGAAGCCAGGATTAAGGAGAAATTAATGGAAAAACAAAGAAGGTGAGCAAAGTGGAAGAAGGCTGATGAAGATAAAAGTTAAAAAAGTAAAAACAGAATAGAAAGGAGGGGGAAAGGGAAAGGTGAGGGGTGAGTGAGGGTAAGGAGAAGTTGGAGGAGTGACTAGTAGGAGGAGATGTATATAATTAGCAGAAGGAGAATAATGGATTCGCAAAAGTACTAGGCAGTAGGACTTTGTGAGGGTGCAGACAAATGTATACTATGCACCTAACTCGTGTGTGTGTGTGTGTGTGTGTGTGTGTGTGTGTTTAAACAATGACCTTGTGTGTAACTAGAGTGTGAATAGGCATTGTAAGCATTTCTTCCAACATATGTACTGACCTGATACATTAGAGATTGCTGCCAATCAACACGGAGATCTTTGGTATTAAACCAATACCTTCCTCTGTTAAGTCAGCTGTACCAGTGTGTGGCTGACCTCCAAAGATTAAAGCATTCATATAAAGGTAAATTCCACTCTCTCAACAGTAACTTATCAATTCGATAAAAACAATTGTGGATCTGCATCATCTGTTGTATAAAAATGATAACAAAATTTTATTTGAAGGAGAGAACTAACTTGTCCTGAACAGTGTTCCTTTTCTAATTAATACCACCAAATATAACACTGAATTTTTCAAATAGAACAAAACCTGGGAGCACTTGGGCCTTGTTTACACTTTGTTATTCAGTCCATCATCTGTGACATCTTTTAATGTAGTTGACAACATGTCATCTCAGAAGCAAAAGACTCAGAGAAGGTTCCAATGAATCCAAACTCAGTTTGGAGGAACAACACCTTATATACCGGCTGGGTAGCCTCCAACCTGATGGCATGAACATTGACTTCTCTAACTTCCGTTAATGCCCCTCCTCCTCTTCTTACCCCATCCCTGACATATTTAGTTGTTTGCCTGTTCTCCATCTCCCTCTGGTGCTCCCCCCCTCCTTTCTTTCTCCTGAGGCCTCTCGTCCCATGATCCTTTCCCTTCTCCAGCTCTGTATCACTTTCGCCAATCACCTTTCCAGCTCTTCGCTTCATCCCACCCCCTCCGGTCTTCTCCTATCATTTTGCATTTCCCCCTCCCCCACTACTTTCAAATCTCTTACTATCTTTCCTTTCGGTTAGTCCTGGCGAAGGGTCTCGGCCCGAAATGTCGACAGCGCTTCTCCCTATAGATGCTGCCTGGCCTGCTGTGTTCCACCAGCATTTTGTGTGTGTTGTTGTCTGCAGATTTCCTCGTGAAGGTTTCAATACCCGCTTCAGAGATCTGAGTGCACAAGTCTGGACTAACACTCCAAGGGAATTCTGCGCTGTTGGAAGTGTTGACATTTAACTGAGAATTAACGTATTGTTCAATCTGAGAACAAAATAATCACATTATCGCATGAGGGAATTTACATACATATTATTTGTAATTTTTCTTATCTAAAGCAAGAAGAATTAATGTCGCTGTTGGTGATGAGAGTCCAAATTGGTAGCTGATTAGTATGTTGCTGGAGAAACATAAAAACTGTTGTTTGGGAATTAAGCACTGAGCAGATTGGAAGGTCCTTGACCATGGAAAGGAATCTGGAGTGGAGAAGATTCAAAATATTCTCATCTAGAAGGTACCCTTCAGTTTCCTTTGCCTAGTCCCAGCCTATCCAAACTCTTCTTATATCTCAAGTCCTTGAGTCCAGGCAAAATACTTGCAAATTTTTTTCTGACGGCCTAATCGAATTGAGAGAAGAGGCTACACACAGGTCGGGACAAGAAACTTATCTCTTGATAGGAGTTATATACTGGCCTTCGAACCCAGGATGTGAACTACAGCTTATAATGAAAGCACATGTCAAAAGGGCAATTTTAAGATAGTCCAAGGGATTTCAAAATGCAGGTTGATTGGGAAAATCAGGTTGGTGCTGAACTGCAAGAGAGAAAGTTAGTAGAATGCCAGTGAGGTGGCTTTTTAGAGCAGCTAGTGAAAGGCAATTCTAGACTGGGTGTTGTGAACCAGATTTGATTAGAGAGCTTTTGGTAAAGGAACCCTTAGGAGACTATGATTATAATATGATAGACATCATACTGAAACTTGAAAGGTAGAAGCTAAAGTCAGATATATCAGTTTTAGGAATTAGAGAAGCATGAGAAAGAAGCTAGCCAAAGTTGACTGGAAGGGAACATTAGCAGGGATAATGGCAGAATAACAATGGCTGGAGTTTCTGGGAGAAAATCAGAAGGCACAGGATAGATACATCTCAAAGAAGAAGTGTTCTGAAGGTAAGATGACACAACCGTGACTAATAAGAGAAGTCAAAACAACATCAAAACAAAAAAGGGCAAAAAGTTTAGTGAGAAGTCAGAAGATTGGGGAACTTTTAAAACCCAACAGAATGCAACTAAAAAAGTTATAAGGAGAGAAAGGATGAAATATTAGGTAAACTAACTAAATAAGTATTTTGCATCTGTCTTCACTGCAGAAGATGCAAACAGAATGCTAGAATTTCTAGAGTGTCTGGAGGCAGATGTGAGTGCAATTTCTATTACTAGGGAGAATGTGTTTAGGAAGCTAAAAGGTCTGAGGGTAGGTAAGTCATTTGGTCAGATAGATTACACCCCAGGGTTCTGAAAGAAGTTGCTGAAGAGAGCGTGGAGGCGTTATTAATAATCTTTCAATAATCATTAGAATTTGGCATGGTTCCGGAGGACTGGAAAGTTGTAAATGTCACTTGACTCTTCAAAAAAAGTAGAAGTAGGGAAATTATAGACAAGAGAAAATTTACAGATAGGCCAGGTGGTCTGACCTCAGTGGGAAATGTTGGAATTGATTCATAAGGTTGAGGTTTTAGGATACTTAGAAACATATGATAAAATAGGCCACAGTCGGTATGGTTTCCTTAAGATAACTTCTTACCTGATAAATCCATTAGAATTCTTTAAGGAAATAACAAGCAGGATAGTCAACGGAGAATCATTGGATGTTGTATTCCTGGATTTTCAGAAGTACTTTGATAAGGTGCTGCACATAAAGCTGCTTAACAAAATAAGTGCCCTTGGTATTATAAGGAGGTTAGTAGCATGGATAAAGAAGTGGTTGATTGACAGGCGGCCAAGAGTAGGAATAAAGGGAGCCTTTTCAGGTTGGCTGTCAGTGACTAATGGTGTTCTGTAGCGGTCAGTGTTGGGATCGCTTCATTGTACGCTGTATGTCATTGATTTAGATGTCAAATTTGATGGTTCTGTGGCTACGTTTGCGAATGATATGAAGGTAGGTGGAAGGGCAGGCAGTGTTGAGGAAGCAGGGAGGCCACAGAGGGACTTACACAGATTAGGAGAATGGGCAAAGAAGTGGCAGATGTAATACAGTGTTGGAAGTGTATGGTCAAGCACTTTGGTAAAAGGAACAAAAGCATAGAGAATTTTCTAAATGGGCAGTACAGAATTCTGAGGTGCAAAGGAACTAGGGAGTCCTTGTGCAGGATTTCCTAAAGGTTAACTTGCAGGTTGACTCAGTGATGAGGAATGAAAATACAATGTTAGCATTCATTTTAAGAGGACTAGAATATAAAAGCAAGGATGTAATGCTGAGGCTTTCTAAGGCATTGGTGAGGCCTCACTTGGAGTTTGAGACAATTTTTCGAACACTTATATATGAAAGGATGTGCTGATATTGGCGAGGGTTCAGAGGAGGTTCACAAGAATGATTCTGGGAACGAAAGGGTCATTGTATGAGGAGTGTTTTACCGCTCTGAGCCTGTACCCAATAGAATTAGATTAATGAAGGGGTAACTCATTGAAACCTATCACATGTTGAAAGGCCTAGATAGAGTGGATATGAAAAGATGTTTTCTATAGTGGGGGCATATAGAACCAAAGGATATAGCATCAGAATAGAGGGACATCCATTTAAAATAGAGATAAGGAGTAATTACTTTAGCCAAAGGGTGGTAAATCTGTGGTATCCATTGCCATAGGAGGCTGTGGAGGTCAGATCATTGGGTGTATTTAGGTAGAGGTTGATAGGTTCTTGATTACCCAGGGTGCAAAAGGTTACAGGGGGGATACAGGAGAATGGGGTTGAGAAGAAAATGGATCAGCCATTGCAGACTCAATGGGCCAAATGGCCTAATTCTGATCTTTTTTCTTGTACTCATATTAAAACATTATCCACACCTTCTTGAGCTTAATCACATCCTTCCTATGGCATGATGACAAGAACTGCACAGATTACACCAAATAAAAATTAACCAAGGAGTTGTGCAACTGTCACATGGCATTCCAACTCCTATACTCAATGACTCATCCAATATAAGCAAACATACTCTACGTCTTCCGCAGCGCTTTGTCTGCATGTGCTGCCGTGTTCATGTATCTATGTACTTGTAGGCTAAGGTCTTACTGTTCAATAATATTCTCCACACCCTGCAATTCACTGTGTATGTCCTGGCCTTTTTAATTTTCCAAAAGTATCATTTTGCACTTGTCTGAGTTAAATTCCTTTTCTGCTTGCTTCATCTGGGTTCTCACAAATATAAAATTATCCTTTGTGCTTATTTGGAGGGTACGTGGAATTGGTTTGACCAATATTTCCCCTTTTTTATCTGCACACCATAAATC
Organism: Hemitrygon akajei; assembly: GCF_048418815.1. Lineage (NCBI taxonomy): Eukaryota > Metazoa > Chordata > Chondrichthyes > Myliobatiformes > Dasyatidae > Hemitrygon > Hemitrygon akajei. Next base: position 106,942,838 of record NC_133131.1, read on the forward strand.
GAGTAGCTGATCGATCATGCATTTAGCTATGTCTAAATTCTCATTATGTTCCAGTTTCACAGTAGGTCACTGATAGCACAGTGCTGTAAAGTGTCTGCAGAATATGACATACAATAAACAAATACAAGCTTAATAGGAACACATCGTGCTTAGTGAATGTTTTGGGGATCTTGAAAGAGATAATCTGCAATGCATTTTTGCAAAGATTTTGATAGTAGATTAGTCCATAAAAGTGAACTATAAAGTGCCTCTGAAATAAAGCACAGTTGATGGAAAGCATAGCTGTACATAACATTAATTCAGGAATGAAGAGAATGTCTTAGGAATCACAGCTGGAGCTGTTGATATAAATAAATGACTTGGAAAGGAGTTCAGAAATGAAACTCCAGGTTTGGAGATTAAATCGGACTGAGATGCATTGTAAAACAGACTAACTTACTGCTAAAAATTTGAAGAACTGGTCAAATAAATGATAGATTTCCTCTAATAAATGCAAAGATAGACATGATTAATTAGGATTATATAAGCCACATATGGTGATTTTGGAAGAAACTCCATAGTAATAATATTTGGGAGAATTGTGTTTGATAATGTTCTGAAAGCATCAGTTCAAAAAGCACTAAAGGGTCCAAGTAGGCAGTTCTGTCATATAAGTGAGGCTTCAGTGAGGCTAAATTGAGCTCAACGTAGGGACTCCAGCTGCGGAGTTCTCCTCAGGGTTTATTCCTGGAACCTAACTCATGAGTAGGTACAACTTCACGGCAGCTGAAGTCTGAGATCTGGGTTTTCCTTCTCCTAGATGAGCTGCCAGCGTCGGCTGACGAGCCCCATATTAGCGAGCCACTGGTCTTAAGTTGCCAGTAAACCGACTTTGCCCCTTCTCTTGTCGGTAGAAAGGGATTAGTAGCTAAGCTGCACATGAAGGGTAGCAGCTGGACTTGGTTGTCAAAGGCAATTTGAAACACACTTCATTGGGAACATTTAATAGGTAGTGGGAGCTTGTCCCCACTACTGCCCCGGACTACAACAACCTTAACCCAGGCAACCTGTTCATATTCTATACCTTCGCAGTATGGTCTGGGTCAATTTTGACCCAGCCCAAGAATCGCCTCATAACAAGTGTCTATACCAAATTTTGAACCACAGATCTATTTAGAATGTATAAATAGCCCATCTGACATTAATAAATGGGTGATTAATCCTCAATTAATGTTTCAGAGATCTAAAATCCATTTCAATAGATGCAGGTCTGAACCGGAGCAGACTCAATGTACAACCGGAGCAGCCTCTAGAGGAAGTGGAGATGTTGCAGAGCTTTCTTGTCCGTGGATGTTAATGTGGTTGGACCAGGACAAGGCTATTGGTGATGTTCACTCATAGGAACGTGAAGCTCCAAACCCTCTCAACCTCAGCAGCATTGATGTAACTGGGAGCTTCGCATTGTCCCCTTCGTGTAGTGCTCCAGCTCTTTTGTTTTGCTGACATTTGTTCTGGTATGACAGTAGGCTCTCTGTCTCCTCACTCATCAGTATTTCAGATTCAGCACTACTATGCCACCATCTGTAAACTTGAGCAGCATCTGGCTACACAGACATAACTGCACGAGAAATAAAATTGAGAGCTGAGGATGCATGTTGTGTGGCATTAGTAATGAGGATAATTGTGGTGGAGGGGGGTTGCTGCATATCCGTACTGATTGCAGTTGCAAAGGGAGTGGGTAACTGCCAGATCTATCCATTTAGAGATGAGTTTGCTTGTACTGTTTTATTAAAGGTAGAGCTGATGTCAATGAACAATAAGCGTCTCTACTGTCCAGATGCTCCAGAGATGAGTGTTACCCTAGGGAGGTTTTCAGCAGTAGATGAATTACAGTGGCTGAGGTTTTTTTGGAGGCTGAGTTAAACTGTGTCATGACCAGCCTCTCAAAGGACTTCATGATGGACGATGTTAGAGCCAGTGAGCGATAGTCCTTAAGGCACATTACCTTGTTTTTCTTAGATACCAGGGTGATAGTTGTCTTCTGAAAGCTGGCGAGAACCTCAGATTGAATCAGGGAGAAATCAAATATGCTCTGCACACGGGATAAGCCAGCCAGACTTGCAAAAATAAGTTGCAGCGATCATTACAGACATACTTGTTCTGATTGTCAACCGTCAATCACTTGCCTTATTCACAAGTATACTATAAACTTGCAAAAAACCATTAAGGATGGTGATGTCTCAATGGCAAATGTGGCCAACAAGTCCTGATGGCCATTGATCTTGTTCCAGTAGGTGGAAAATATCTACCATCATCTGACATAACATGCTGAACATGAAAATGGAGGTAAATGAGAAATAAATTGAATTTGAAATCAGTTTAGTCATGTTGGAGAAGTTTATCTTCCAGTTGTACATGCCAGATGTTGCGTACCATTTTCTGTGAGCTACACCTTGCTGCTATGGCTGTCTCACACACAGTCCTGGGATTAGCCGGCTGCTGCTTGTGTTTTGTTGGCCAGATGACCTCAATCTCAGTTTGTGTCTAAAGCAGCATAAAAAGCATCCATCATGATCTGTTAAGTCACAGTTCAAAAAGTCACAGCTGTGTACTGAGCATGCACTGCTATTAACTCTAAGATTGATTTATACCCTTAGTAGTTGAATAGTACTTGCCTTGCCTTTCAGTGAAAAGTTCTGTAATATTGGGTAAACCCAAGAACCCGACATCAAGAGCAAAACATTAGGTAAATATCAATCTAGTTGAATCGTTTGCAAATCACGATTTGTATACTACCAGTCCTAAGGAGGCTGCATGAAAGTAACTTAACATATCCTGGTAAATCAGATGTCAGGTTTTCAAAGGCATCTTCTCAATGTATTAATACTTCTGCTATCATTAATACTTGCTCCTTCTACTTACCCAAGCTCAAACCATCTCCACCTATGTTGAAACTCCTATTGCTTCAGGTCTCCCCATCTTTGTATTTGTGCTTGTGTTATTAAAATGAGTTGAAACCTTCAGCTTTCACAACTTGGAAGAACAGGGCAGATGGGAAATAAATTATATTTAAAGTTTTGTTAAAATAGTGATGTAAATTTATTACTTACACCAATTTACCTACACACACCCTTGAATAGATAAATAATACTTAATCTAAAAAGTTTATTGTAGCACTCACATTAACTATACAAGACTGAACAAAATCCCTTCGTATAAATGTATTTCCTGCAAAACTGTACTTACCAGAATAAAATTTTAAATTGAAAATGAGAATTCTTTTGAGAGATGGAATAATGTTTGGTTATTTCAGTTTAGTTTAGCACTTCACCTGAACTTGCTTATTGGCACCAAGTATGAATTACAGGAACAGCTTGCAAAGAACCACACTTCTGAAAAGGCATCTGACTATTTCTGTCAGGAAAACCACAAACAATATGAATATAAGCTTTCAGCTCTTTTATTTTAATTCTCGCAATAGCTATGTCCTATTGGGAGCAACAACAGTAATGCTTGGAATGAGCTGCAGATGCCATGGTAAACAACAACATGGATACCAAGGAATAAATGAAGTAATATGTACCATGTTTAAAACTGTGAAAGCAATGTGGGAATTATGGATATCCGTTCCACACCTGTTGTGGTTATATTTCATATGTTCTGTCATCCAGATGATTATTATCAGTCAAAAGAGTTATTTTAGTTTGGAATTACAAGGCACACAGCAACCCCACAATGAGTATGTTCACCTGTCAACGTTTCTCATTGTCTAATTATTGGGCCATGTAATTAGACAAAGGTAACTATTTAAAATAAGATTTGTTCAAAAAATGACTTTGACTTATCCTTGTTTGAGAATACGGAAAAATAAATTTCCAGCTTGCCATGCTGACATTGATGGAACATTTTAAACAGTAGGCTTATTCAAATATTGTTGATAATTTTGTTAATGCCAAGATGTTATGTTGGAATCCAAACTGATGTTAATTTTTTACATGCTGTTTAGATGAAGACTCTTACAAAAATGTTAGCTTGTGCCAATTAACACAGAGCTGCTTGCTGAAATTGTATGATGTTCTTCAGTTCATGGGTTTTTTTTATCATGATCTTGATCTGGTTAAATAAACTGTTTTAAACTTCATTAAACATGTTCTAGAAGGATTTGCTGTGTTTCAAGACATTGATTGTTGCCAGCAGTAAGAGCTGCCCAATAGCTCATCACAACTAGACATAAATGGTAAACTAACTGTAAGGAGTTGTTGACTGCTTGTAGCAACATAGCATTTTGCTGCAATATTCCAGCAATTTAGAGTTTGAGAAACGAACGAAAATCCTCGTAGGATGTCTAGAGTAATTCAAGATTAAAGATGTCCCCCAATAAGACAGAGGAACAGATTAGTCCATTCAGCCCATTGAGTCTGCTCTGCCATTCTAGGCACTTCAGATCCCTCCAGACTAAGACTAAGAGGCACTGGAGAGGTTTTTTCCCTACTGCGGTCACTTTGCTGAACAGTTAACTGCTGGTTAACTGTCGGCTAACTATTACTTGGATTGCACTACCTGTATGTATAATCTATATTTTCATTTATATTTATCATTATTATTGTTATGAGCAGAGAGACAACATCTGCCAGAAGTAAATTCCTTGTATGTGCATAGGTACTTGGCGATTAAAGTCTGATTCTGATTCTGATTCTGATTCTGATATCTTTTGATGCCCTGACCAATCAAGAAATGGATCAGGATATCAGGATAAATAAGTTTATATTTATATAAGATTATCATGCTGTGAATGCCTGCTGTGCTTTAAATACCTGTGAAGTTGATTTTAATTTGGCAGGTAGGCCAGGGAAAAGGGGCATAAGGAAGTTTTTATTGCAGGGAGGAATATAGGATTTAGCAGCAGAAGTAGGCTATCTGGCACTTTGAGCCTCCTTCATTATTCATCAAGATTGTGGTTGATCTACAACCTTGCCACTTTTCTGTCCTATACTGCAATGGTCTCATTCCATTCATATCCAGGTTTCCATCACCTTTGTTTGAATGAACTCCATGAACGTCTCCACACACGCTAGAGTGGAGAATGGCGAAGATTCATCACCTTCTGAGTGAAGATATGTCTCCATATCTCAGGCCTAAATAGCCTGCCTCTCATTTTGAGACATCAGATCATAGCTTCTTCAGGCAGGGGGAACCACCTCTCTGCATCCAGTCTATTGCAACCTGTTTGAAGTGTGAATATGGTAAAAGGGTGGATGGAGTTGGAGAGTGGGATTGGCAGTATGGCAGCAGGCAAGAGAAAAGGTGATTAGATGGGTGAAGAGGTCATTGTAAGTTGATCTAAAAATAAGTAAGGGTATGGATGGCTGAGAGAGCAAGTACTGTCAAAGCATGATAGGAGAGGGGCAAGAGCCAATAACCATGAAGCACAGGGTGGCTGGGTGTGGTTGCAATGATTAGGAGAAAACAGTGACTGGGGGATGGGGAAATGTGAACAGGAGTGAATGTGCAATGGGGAGCAGGTGTAGCCAAACTGGAAAATATTGAAGGGGTTATGTGAGCAAGTCAATTGGATTTATGCCAGCTCAATACATTAAAATAAACCTATTATTTTGATCACAATCTTTAATTGTGCAGTTAGGGACTGTTGAAGAGACGATAAGTGTTTCACTATATCCTGAAAACATTCAATCCAGTGCAAAACATACTCTGTGCGTGGTTTGCGCAGGGATTAATTGTGTGTGTGCTCTTCATTTCACCATGGGGTCAAGAAACCTTCTTTGCTGCTCATTGCCTGACAAATAAGGTGATTAGGCATGCTTCAGTTTCTTGGCCTTTGGCTCCAAATTATAGAGAAATCATCACACCTACCATTAATAGCTCACTTTACATCAGTGTGCTTCAGTTATGCATATTTGTTGATACCAGTACCGAGAGTATATTGGATGGTAAGGAACATAATCCCTACCCTAGTCTAGAAGGGATCAAGACAGACATGGTCTTCAATATAGAGTGATAATTAAATAAATGTAATCACTTCAGACATGTCAAACCAAATAAGATATTAAGTAGCACAAGTGCTACAAAGAAACCAACCCAAAGACCACAACAACGCAATTCAAGAAAATAATGAAGATGACACCCCCTCCCAAAGTGATGATGAAAATAGAATTACTTCAGCAACTGCTCCACAACCTGAGGGTAATAGCAACAACACAGAAGTAGAGGCTCCACAGAATGCTGATGACAAAGCTGAGGACAGAAAAAAAATCCTAATATTTAACACCACAGTAACAGAGTACATGGGCACTGAACAAACCAAAACAAAACTCATCAATACTCTCAACAATATTATATTACCACAATATTTAGGAAAACTTGAAACATTTGAATAACATACTGCACAACATTAAAAACAGTGCAGTGCAATGGCTGCAAAATCAAGGCTTTCATTAATAGAAACCCCAAAACTGAGTAATGAAATGAGAACTCTGAAATGGCAGGAGATTAAGAAATGAAATTGAGCCCAGTTCAGTATGGGGAGTAAAACAGGAATTAACTCATTTTAAAATTCTTTGTACCACTCTGCCGTATACCCATCTGATCCTGGTGACTTGCTTAATTTAAGCCTACTAATTGCAGCTTTTAATTCAACTTCAGTTATGTCAGCAGTCATCCTTCTATTTTGTTCTTCGCTTAAAGTGGTTAACTCTAGAGAATTCAAGAAGGTGTCAATTTGGGTTATGCTTCCCCCTGGAACTTTGGAATATAGTGTTTTGTAAAACACTTCAAAAGCTTCTTGAATTTCACTTAGCTTATTTTTTATCATTTTCGTTCTTGGGTCCCTAATTCTATGAATTGTATTTTCTGCTATCTTTTTTTTCAGTTTCCACACCAGTATTTTCATAGATTTCGATTCACTTTCATAATGTCTCTGTTTCGGAAACATTAAGTTTTTTCTGATTTCTTGCGTAGCCAAATTATGAATTTCTTTCCTAATTCTTTTAATTTCCCCTAATGTATCCTGTGCCAAATTCAATTTGTGTTTTTTCTCTAGTTCCTTCAGCCTATTTTGTAATTCCTCTAATGTTTTATTCCTTATTTTTTCTTATATGAAGATATCGCTATAATTTTCCCTCTTAAGACCGCCTTCAGAGTATCCCATAAAATGGGAAGTGAAACCTCTCCATTATCATTAAATTCTAAGTAGAGACCAATTTCTTTTTTAATTTGTTCCTTAAAGTACGGATCATTGAATAGACTTGAATTTAGTTTCCAAATAGTATTCTTTGGTTGTAGGTCAAAATCAACAGATAAATATATAGGTGCATGTTCACTTACATCTATTGTCCCAATTCCACAGGTGTTTATTTTGTCTTTGTCTTTTGCAAATGTTATGAAATAGTCTATTCTTGTATATACAGAATGTGGAGCAGAACAATGAGTGTAATCCCTTCTGTCAGGGAAAAGGTCCCTCCATTTATCAATTAAACCAACATCCTCAGAAGGTGCATTAACTTTCTTATGTAAAGATTTTGTTTCATAGGTTTTTCTATTGGAAGAGTCCAAGTTTGGTCGTAATTGTAAATTTAAGTCTCCCCCACATATCAGACCTTCTGTTTCCGTTACCATAATATCAGTAATTTTCTGAAAGAAACCAATATCACTTTCTGGGGGTGTGTAACTGAATTGCTGTCTATATTCCCCCTTACCAGAATATATCTGCCTTCTTTATCTCCCATTTCGAATATTTTTTCAAAATTTAGCTTACTTGAGATAAGAATAGCAACTCCTCTCCTATGTCCTGATTTATATGAGGGAAAAAAACAGATTAGTGAAGCCCATTCTCTTTAGTTTTTTATGCTCATTATCACTTAAATGAGTTTCCTGTAAACATACTATACGGGCTTGTTCTTTTTTCATTTTGGATAAAATTCTCTTACGTTTGATTGGATTTAATAGCCCATTTACATTAAAAGAAATGTATTTTACCTTGTCCTTAGTCATCTGTATTTATCTGTCAATGTATCACTGAAATTAGAATAAAACTTAATCAATCTACTCCCTGAATAAATAAGAACCAAGAAACTCAAATAATAACAAAAATGGCACCGAATGTGTGATTCCAAGGCTGAGGTCTCTAGTAAATGATCCTGCATTGAGCTAGAGGAAATGTCTAGCTGTGGGGGATAACCCCTCCTACTTGTGAGTTGATGGCCCCCATTGCAGTATTCATAAAAGTCAGTGAACAAATCCATTACACAGAAAAATTTCCCTGTTTACTCCTCCTATATATACATATATATGCACACACACACACAAATATATATATATATATATATGCATACATATATACACACACACACACACACACACATATATATATATATACACACACACACATATATGCACACATATATATATATTCTCATTTTGGTGGCTGAACATGCATCAGCAGCAAGGACTATGCTATCACTGCTGCTGAAAGAGGGGTTTCAAAATGGCAAAAATTAGCATAGACACATCCTAAATAGTTTCTTTGTAATCTTTAAGACACATGTTTACCAACATTTAATTTCATAGTAGTCTTGCGTGAGTTCCCTCTATATTGTTTTCCTGCTTGAATTTTCCTGCTGTTGATTTTAATGATTGTTCATTTTTTCAGCTTTGCATTAACTTGAGAGAGAAATGTAAAGAGATAAATGGGTCAGAGGTTAATGGATGTAATTCAGGAAATGTGACTGGGAAATTTATGAAGGAAGACATGGCACTTTGGTGAAATCAGTCCATAATATATGGTCAGATAGGTAGAGAAAAGCCGCCTGTTCAGTAAATAAAACCATAGCACTAACCTTTGGAATTCACAGCTTTTCCTTCAAATTCCACTTGTTCCCATCATTCATGAGTGCCAGACATCTACAATTACAGAGCTGCAATTTTACTCGACCTCTAAAATAAAATGCTTTGTGAAAACCGCCTGTTTCAGCTCCCAGTGCCTGGAGTTTTGAGGGAGAAGGTCCAAGAGCTCCGGTGGTCTAATCAGGAGGTGTGTTGAAAGAAATACTTCAGAGATTAAAAAAATCTGTTTACTCTTCATAGCCTTTAAAGGATTATCAATTTTATATTTGAATTTTATATCAATTTTATCTTTGAAAATCATTATCACCTTCAAATTTCTAGGCAAAAATTAATTGAAATGTTCATTTGTGTAAGGTCTACATAGGACTGGGGATTCTATTAAAGGTTCAGAAGCTGAAAATTAGAAAGAGAAAATCAGACAGTCATCTGGTTTATAAATGTAAATGTGTGGTAAGGCCAAAGTTAGATTACTTATGATGTAGGAGGTTATTTGGTCCTTCATGTTTATTCTAGGATTCATCAGAATAACCCTTCAATTCCATTTCAGTCTCCATAGTTGTCTATAGTCCTGGAACTTATTGTTATAACATATCCATAAACTCTCTTACAATATTTTCTGCCACTTATCAAGAAATAAGGGGCATTTACAGAAGCCAATTAAAGTACCAGCATGGCTTTGGATACTGCAACACTCAGAGGAAGCTCATGCAGTAAGAAAGAATGTACATTATCCACACTGTGTCTCTAAATAAATAAAAAAAACCCTTCTGTCACCTGTTCTATTTACCCAATAGGAGATCTAATCTTTAATTTCTTCATCTACAATGTCCTGCTGGAATGCTGCAAGTTTGAGGCAAAGGAAATCTATTGCCTTTAGGACTGCTCAGGAAATGCATCCTTTGACATTATATTCATAGAAGCACCCAGAGGGATGGCGGTAGATGCTATAAGATGTCCAGGAGAATGGGAGTCAGATTCCGTTGAATGCTGAAGGTGCAGCCATTCTTCACCCTACCCTCCCATAAGGAGGGTGTGATGTTGGTGCATATTTTAAAATCACCTCACCTAATGAATGTCCTCACTGTCCTGGCCTGTTATGTTGAGGGATCAAGAACTCCAGCTCAACAGAGAATGCACCTCAACACTATACAAAGCATATTATATAAGACAACTACTATATACAGATGTCCACAGCATTGTAATTTTTTTAGTTGTCCCATTCAGGTCAAAAGATTTCATCACTGTGGAGGCTTTCTTACTCATAGGATAAAATCTTTCCTGACAAGGCAGATAACTCTGCTGGGCAGGAGAGACTTGTGGCTGTGAAACAATCTCAGATTCGGGGCCTCCACCGTGGTGGTACTTGGAGTTGAGTCTGAGACTTTAGGAAACGGTTCTGACACTTATTGACACCCTTCTTCTCCTTTTCTCTCTCCTGATCTATTTCGATCCCTTTCTTTTTCCTTTTCACATTCCCTCTCACTTTCACATCTTTCTCCTTCTCATTCATATTATTTCTCTCCATCTCTTCCCTTCTTTATCTTTTTTCTAGTTTGTGCATTTTGATCTTGGACAGGAACATTTAGTTCACTGGAGTATTCCCTCATTAATCCTTCTAATGCTCTCTTTACGATCTGATCTCTCCTCTTGGTTACCTCATCTGACAAATCCTCCGTTTTTGTACCTCTATTGACACCTTTCTTTTTGGCCTTCCATTCATCCAGCAGGGCTTTGGTCTTTGCATCTACTTTTAAAAGCAGCTTTTTGTCTCCTTCTTGAAGTTCATGCAATAACTTTAATGCATGTTCAATAGATTCTGATTCTTCATACTCACAAAATCCAAATGCTTGCAACTTTCCAAGAGCTCCTTGAACTCTCTACCAGGCTACATTAAAACCAAGCCACATTTTGCACATAATTGTCTGATTAACATATCAGAAGATTTTTCAGATATGTTGCCTACAAAAACTGTTGTAGTTTGACCAGTGTTTTTGTCACTTTCATGCTTACTCTGAGCAGCCTGGCCCTTCCTGGGTCCAATATGTTTTCCAACCAGAGGCACAGAGATTGACACGAACACCTGTTTGCCCTCTGTTAGGTAATGATTTACGGTGTACAGTATGGGGACAGTGATGACATTCCTTAATTCACTTTTAGTTGGCTTTACTACAGGGGATGCAGAATGGTAGATGGATCTCCAGTCAAATTGTAGTTGTCTCAGCCAATCACCTCCCCACAATGCTGGTCCTCCTGTTTATACCACATACATGCTCAATGTGGCTTGTTGGTTGTTATATTTGGCAGTTCCGGATGTCATTCCCAAATGAGTTATCTTTTCTCCAATATTAGTTTTTACCTGAATATCTGCAGGTTTAGTCTGGTATCTTAGAAATGCCATTCAAACTCACTTTGTGGAAAAACCAAAGCAGCAGAGCCAGTGTTCAATTCCATTTCCATTTTGAATAATTTGAAATTCACTTCTGGCATAAGCCATATGGCTTGTCTATCGTTAAATTTCACACAGGTAATCTCAAGGCTACACAATCCTGTGTCACCCTCATCATTATCAGATTTTTCATCAACAGCGCAGATTAGTGCTCTTTTTGAAACTGCAACTTGACTTCTTAGCATTTTTTCTGCCCTGTGCAGGTCCATTTGTTTTTGTGTGCCCAACACGCTCTCTGTATGTGTCCTACTTTGTTGCATTTTTGCAAGTTTCACTGAATGCCTACAGTGCTATTCCATGCCCTCACTTCAGGAAGTCTGATCACCTGGCTGTATTAGATTCTACTCCCTGAGTACAAGCAGAGACAGAAGACTGCCGCACCAGTAGTGAGGACCAAGAAGGTATGGACAAGGGAAGCACAGGAGTGCCTACAGGACTGCTTTGAATCGGTGGACTGGACTGTATTCAAGGATTCATCTTCATCTTTGAAACTGGATGAGCATGCTACCTTTGTTACTGACTTCATTAAAGCCTGTGTGGATGAGTGTGTGCCCACAAAGACTTACTGTACATTCCCAAACAAAAACCCATGGATGTACCAGGAGGTATGAAGTCTGCTGAAGGCTAGATCTGTGGCATTCAAGTATGGTGACCTAGGCCTTTATCAGAAAACCAGGTATGATTTGTGAAGGACTATTTCAAGGGTGAAGAGACAATTTCAAACAAGGTTGGAGCAAACATCGGACGCACAGCAACTCTGGCAGGGTTGCATGACATTGCATCCTACAAAGTGAAACCCAATAGCATGAATGGCAGTGATGCTTCACTACCAGATGAACTCAATGCCTTCTATAAAAACACAAAATGCTGGCAGAACTCAGCAGGCCAGACAGCATCTATGGGAGGAGGTAGTGACGTCATTTCGGGCCGAAACCCTTCATCAGGAGGATTTATTTATTTATTTCCAGCATCTGCAGATTAACTCGTGTTGTCAATGCCTTCTATGCATGCTTTGAAAGGGAGAACACAACTACAGCTTTGATGATCCCTGCTGCACCTGATGACCCTGTGATCTCTGTCTCAGAAGCCTATTTTAGGCTGTCTTTAAAGAGAGTGAACCCTTGCAAGGTGTAGGGTCCCTATGGAGTACCTGGTAAGGCTCTGAAAACCTGTGCCAAACAACTAGCAGGAGTATTCAAGGACATCTTCAACCTCTCACTGTTACAGGTGGAAGATCCCACTTGCTTCAAAAAGGCAACAATTATACCAGTACCTAAGCAGGATAATGTGAGCTGCCTTAATGACTATCACCCGGTAGCACACACACATCGACAGTGATGAAATACTTTGAGAGGCTGGTCATGTCTAGACTGAACTCTTGTCTCAACAAGGACCTGCACCAATTGCAATTTGCCTATCGCCACAATAGGTCAATGGCAGATGCAATCTCAATGGCTCTCCGCATGGCTTTAGACCACCTGGACAACACAAACACCGATGTCAGGATGCTGTTCATCAACCATAGCTCAGCATTTAATACCATCAAACCCACAATCCTGATTGAGAAGTAGCAGAACCTGGGCCTCTGTACCTCCCTCTGCAATTGGATCCTCAACCTCCTAACCGGAAGACCACAATCTGTTGCGATTGGTGATAACATTTGAATCTTCCTTGCTGACGATCGATACTGGCACACTTCAGAGGTGTGTGCTTAGCCCACTGCTCTACTCTCTGTATACATGTGACTGTGTGGCTAGGTATAGCTCAAATACCATCTATAAATTTGCTGATGATACAAATATTGTTGATAGAATCTCAGGTGGTGATGAGTGTGTACAGGAGTGAAATATGCCAACTTATGGAATGGTGCCACAGCAACAACCTGGCACTCAGCGTCAGTAACAGGAAAGAGCTGACTGTGGACTTCAGGAAGGGCAAGATGAAAGAACACATACCAATCCTCATAGAAGGATCAGAAGTGGAGAGAATGAGCAGCTTCAAGTTCCTGGGTGTCAAGATCTCTGAGGATCTAACCCTGTCCCAACATATTGATGTAGTTATAAAGAAAGCAAGACAGTGGCTATACTTCATTAGGAGTTTGAAGAGATTTGGTATGTCAATAAATACACTCAAAAACTTCTATAGTTGTACTGTGGAGAGTATTCTGACAGGCTGCATCACTGTCTGGTATGGAGGGGCTACTGCACAGGACTGAAAGAAACTGCACAGGGTTGTATATCTAGTCAGCTCCATCTTGGGTACTAGCCTACAAAGTACCTAGGACATCTTCAAGGAGCGGTGTCTCAGAAAGGCAGCGTTCATTATTAAGGACCTCCAGCACCCAGGGCATGCTCTTTTCTCTCTGTTACTCCCAGGTAGGGGATACAGAAGCCTGAAGGCACACACTCAGTGATTCAGGAACAGCTTCTTTCCCTCTGCCATCTGATTCCTAAATGGATATTAAAACCTTGGATACTACCTCACTTTTTTAATAAGCAATGTTTCTGTTTTTTTGCACAATTTTAATCTATTCAATATACATATACTGTAATTGATTTACTTATTTATTTATTGTTGATATTATTTTTATTTTATTTATTATTTTTTTCTCTTCTATATTATGTATTGCATTGAACTGTTGCTGCTAAGTTAACAAATTTCATGTCACATGCCGGTGATAATAAACCTGATTCTGTTAAATCTGCATTTGGTGTATGTGGGCCCCTACCACAATGGCAACACAATTTGTTTGACCAGGCTAGCATCTGCTTAGATGCAAAAATCTTGTTTGGGCTCGCTTTCATTTCTGACTGCAACTCAATTTACATCTCTGTCTGTGGTTTCCATTGAAACAGTATTTTCCAATGCTCTTTTCAATGTGAGCTGTACTTCAGTTAGGAGCCATCTTTAAATGTTTTCTTTTGAGATTTTACAAATAAATAACCTCTCAGTGTATCATGAAGATCATTACTGAACAGACAATATCAGACATTGTCTTCAATTCACCCATGTACACTGAATTGAACTTCCCTTCCTTTTGATTCCCACTTAGAGCCAAAGCCATTGCATTCAACAATGGCTTTGGCTCTAAGTGTCCAGCATCACTTTTACAATATCAGGAAGCTCATTTCTGCTGGTCTGGTTATAGCAGTGAAACTCCAAACCAAACTGTATGCCTTTAAACGCAATGCTCATAGCAAAATTTTGTGTGTTGCAGCAAAATTGGCACTTGCTTCTTGTTGAATATTTCATTTACTTTAAACCACTGTTACAATAGCCAGGAAAACATGTGCCAATTACCCAATGTGTTTACCTAAATTGTCTATCTTTCCAATGTAGCCAGTCATTTCTGATCTCTTTATTTCAAATGATTTCTATCACCCAGTACTCACTCTTTATAAACCCAGTTTAATGCTTTTTAAAAAATCTTGATTGTACCTTCCCTTCCAAGGAAGACGCACTTTTTGTAACTTTTCTATCTCTCAGGTTTTTTTTTAATTTTGAAAATTTTGCTGCACTTTAACAGGTTGCTAGCCATCTCATGTTCATTTTAAAAACACCTCATCTTCAATGTTATATCTTGTAACTGCAAAACATTAAATTAACTGAAAGGAAGATATGGGAATCTGAAATGTGGGTGTAACTTTGAACTTACTTTCAGTGTGGTGTACATATATCACATGGTAGTGTGAGGATTTATGCATATATTTTTACATATAACCTGTTATTTAAATGAACAAGAATGCTTAATTAAAAAGTATATATACAAGATTACTTAAACATTATTGAAGTATTAAATACACAGCAAAAGGGACCTTTCCGAACTTTTCAGCAGCTACATTTATCACAATTTATTAAACAAATAGCAAAGACCAATAAAAAGAAGCTAGGTTAATGTAGAGTGGCCATTGAGTGGGTGGGCCAGTATTAGAGTGAAGTATTTGAGGCTTTGGCTCAAAAAGGTGAAGGCTAAGTTAAGTCTCTAGTAAGTTTCTTTAATTATCTATTAGTGCACAGCTAGTGCAGTGAGAATGGGTCCAGCGTCAATGCTGTCTTTGTCATGATACATGTGGGAATTCTTGGAAACATTCAGTCTTCCAGATAACTACAGAGTGAGGAAGAGGTAGATAAGATCTACAGCAAGGTAGTCATCCCAGAGTTGAAGGTAGTAGGTAGTGGGATCATTTTTAAAAATTATTTCTCAAGTGCCTTCAATACCATACAAACTTCATTGCTGGGGGAGAAGCTCTGTTGAATGCAGTTTGGCACTTCCCTTGTATCCTGGATAATGGACTACCTGAGTGGCAGACCACAGTATGTGCGGCTTCAGAGCTGTGTGTCAGACATGGCTATAAGCAGAACTGGGGCCCCACAGTGTACAGTATTGGCTTCTTTCCTGTTACCCTGTATACCTCGGACTTTAGATACAACACTGAGTCATGTCATCTGCAGAAATTCTCTGATGACTCAGCAATAGTTGGATGTATAAAGGGAGGATGGGAGGATGAATACAGACCCTGGTGGAGGACTTTGTCAAATGGTGCAAGCTGTATCAGCTGCAGCTCAACATCAGTAAGACAAAGGAGATGGTGATGGACTTTAGGAAGACTAAGCCTGCACTGCTCCCTGGTACTATTGATGGTGTGGTCGTGGATGAGGTGAGGACCTACAAGTACCTGGATAACAGACTTGAGTGGAGCACCAACACAGAGCCTGTGTACCAGAAGGGCCAGAGTTGCCTCTATTTCTTGAGGAGACTGAGGTCCTTTGGAGTATGCAAGCATCTCCTTCACATGCTCTACCAGTCTGTTGTTGCCATTATAATCTTCTATGCGGCGGTGCACTGGGGCAATGGCATCAACATGGATGATGCCAACAGACTCAATAAACTGATTAGAAAGGCTGGATCTGTTATAGGAGTCAACTGGACACACTAGAGGTTGTGGTAGAACAAAGGACTCTATGGAAAATCCTGGTAATTCTGGATAATGTTTCTCACCCTTTGCATGCCACCTTGGCTGATCAGAGGAGCACGTTTAGTAATAGACTAAGACAACTGTGCTATTTCAAAGAGCGCTATATGAGGTCATTCTTATCCTTGGCCATTAGGGTTTATAATTATTCAACCTAGAGCAGGAGAAGTGATGACTCCATCCTGTCAGACTGGTTGAGGTAACTTAATTTTTTATTCTTTCTTACTTCTCTTTTAATATTTGTATATCGGCACAATTGTAATGCTACTGTGACACTGTAATTTCCTCTGGGATCAATAAAATATCTATTTCTCTATCTATCTAGCTGGGTGATTGTCAGGAGAGGGAAAGGATATAGGGATACATAGAACATAGAACAATACAGCACAGTACAGGCCTTTTGGCCCACAATGTTGTGCCGATCCTTAAACCCTGCCTCCCATATAACCCCCCCCACCTTAAATTCCTCCATATATCTGTCTAGTAGTCTCTTAAATTTCACTAGTGTATCTGCCTCCACCACTGACACAGGCAGTGCATTCCACGCACCAACCACCCTCTGAGTAAAAAACCTTCCTCTAATATCCCCCTTGAACTTTCCTCCCCTTACCTTAAAACCATGTCCTCTTGTATTGAGCAGTGGTGCCCTGGGGAAGAGGCACTGGCTGTCCACTCTGTCTATTCCTCTTAATTTCTTGTATACCTCTATCATGTCTCCTCTCATCCTCCTTCTCTCCAAAGAGTAAAGCCCTAGCTCTCTTAATCTCTGATCATAATGCATACTCTCTAAACCAGGCAGCATCCTGGTAAAACTCCTCTGTACCCTCTCCAATGCTTCCACATCCTTCCTATAGTGAGGTGACCAGAACTGGACACAGTACTCCAAGTGTGGCCTAACCAGAGTTTTATAGAGCTGCATCTGCGACTCTTAAACTCTATCTCTCGACTTATGAAAGCTAACACTCCATAAGCTTTCTTAATTACCCTATCTACCTGTGAGGCAACTTCCAGAGATCTGTGGACATGTACCCCCAGATCCCTCTGCTCCTCCACGCTTCCAAGAATCTTGCCATTTACTTTGTACTCTGCCTTGGAGTTTGTCCTCCCAAAGTGTATCACCTCACATTTCTGAGTTGAACTCCATCTGCCACTTCTCAGCCCACTTCTGCCTCCTATCAATGTCTCTCTGCGATCTTTGACAATCCTCTACACTATCCACAACACCACCAACCTTTGTGTCATCTACAAACTTGCCAACCCACCCTTCTACCACCACATTCAGGTCGTTAATAAAAATCATGAAAAGTAGAGGTCCCAGAACCGATCCTTGTGGGACATCACTAGTCACAACCCTCCAATCAGAATGTACTCCCTCCGCCACGACCCTCTGCTTTCTGCAGGAAAGCCAATTCTGAATCACCTGGCCAAACTTCCCTGGATCCCATGCCTTCTGCCTTTCTGAATAAGCCTACCGTGCGGTACCTTGTCAATGCAGAGTACCCTTCAATAACAAGTATACCACTTTGAATACTGTTGATGGGGAGCAACCTACCATGGGAAAGCCATATCATTCAAGTCTCTGGCTCTGTGGTTCAGAAGGGAAAGGGGGGAGAAGAGGAGTGCAGTTGTGATAGGAGATTCAATGGTTAGGAAGTGGAACAGAGGTTCTTTGGATGTGAGAGAGACACCCGGGTGGTATGCTTCCTCCTCGGTGATATTGTCGGGAACAGCATTCTAAAGGGGAAGGGTGAGCAGCCAGAAGTTGTCGTACATATTGGTGCCAATGGCATAGGAAGTAAAGGCCGCAGAGATAAGATCCAGAAGAGAGAATACAGGGAGTTGGGTAGAAAGCTGAAAAGCACAATTTCAATGATAGTAATCTCTAGATTGCCATGTGTCAGTGAGGGTAAGAATAGTCTGATTGCCAGATAAATGTGTGGCTGTGGAATTGATGCATGGGGCAGGGTTTCAGATTTCTGGATCTTTGGGATCTCTTCTGGGGAAGGTACGATCTGCACAAAAATGTCAGGTTACATGTGAACTTCAAGGGGAACCAAAATTCTTGCAAGCATTTGCCCAAGCTGTTGAGGAGGGCTTAAACTAGTTTGGCAGGAGGTGGGAAGCTAATTGATAGGTCAGAGAATAGAGCAGTTGGTATAGAAGTAGATGCAGTGTGTAGAGTCCACGAGGAAGGATAAGTAGTTGTCCTTCAAGAGCATGATTAAGGAAAATCCCAAGATGGGACGAACAGGAGGATGACCAGAGTGATGGGAGGACCAGTCAGGGAGAGTACAAGAAACATTCCAGGATGGTGCTCACATGAGAGGGTATGTCTTATGAAGGTAGATTAAGTGAGCAAGCACTTTTCTCTTTGAAGTGAAGGAGGAAAAGAGGTGACTTGATAGAGGTGTGAAGTATGATAAGAGGCTTACTTAGAGTACACAGCTAGATTTTTCCCCCAGGGTAAATATTGCTAAAACAGGTGGACATAACATTAAGGTGATTTGAGGAATATATAGAGGTATACTTTCAGAGGTTTGTGATATCACTTGGTGCAATTTGATGGTGGTCTATGTGGGAATCTTCCATTCCACCACAGATCTGGATTCAATATAGAAAAAGTTTTCATTGTTGTGGTAAACTATGTATACCTGTCTGGACACACCCCTCTGCTGACTACTCCTGTGGCTCCTCCCACAGACCCCTGTATAAAGGCGATTGGAGGCACTGCTCCTCCCTCAGTCTACGAGATGTCGTAGTCCCTTTCGCTGCTAATAAAAGCCTATCGTTCACTTCCAGTCTCCGAGAGTTATTGATGGTGCATCAATTGTCTAATCAGGAAGGGGAGCGCAGATACACATTCTAGAATGCTCCATGCAGTATGACATCTAATAAGACAAGGTGCTGCAGCAATAGTGCATTCACAGGACAGCTCTATGTAGTCATAGGGTTCCTTAATCAGCATCCTCAGCCAAAGATCATGCAGTACATAATCTTACTAAATTTACTTCTGTTAGCAGTGTGCATTTTATGTTTAATCATACATTGTTCTTTCCTTTTTAATTCTGCATGTCCTTTCTGAAAGACCTGTACAAAACTCTAATAACATGCCACCCATGAATGGGAATCTTTTAAGCTTGTAAAATCAGAGAGATGCTGGTATTTCCTCGTGATAAAATATAAGAGCAAATAATGTATTGAACAATGGGCAGAGTAATCCTTCTTGCTCTCAGTTGTGTTCTCATATCTTCACTTTCTTTCCCTTTGGAGGGCAGTGCAACATTTTGTAGGCAGCTCTACTCAGTGGCCACTTTATTAAGTACACCTGTACAGCTGCTCATTATTGCAAATATACAATCAGCTGAACATATGGCAGTAACTCAATGTATAAAAGCATGTGGACATGGTCAACAGATTCAGTTGTTGTTCAGAGCAAACATCAGAATGGAGAATAAATGTGACTTAACTGACTTTGACTGTGGGATGATCGTTGGTGCCAGATGGGGTAGTTTGAGTATCTCGGAAACAGCAAACTCCTGGAATTTTCATGCACAACAGTCTCTTGAGTTTACAGAGAATGGTGCGAGATGCCAAAAAAACAAAGCCAGTGAATGACAGTTTTGTGGGTGCAAATGTCCTGTTAATAAGAGAGGTCAGAGGAGAATAGCTTGATTGGTTCAAGCTAACAGGAAGGCAACAGTAACTCTATGTGCGTTCCAACATTGGTGTGCAGAACAGCATCTCTTAATGGACAACATACTAAAACCTGATGTGGAGGGGCTTCAGCAGCAGAGGACCATAAACATACTCTTCATTAAGTACAGGAGGTACTATACCCGAGTGTATAGCAGATATGCACTTCAGTTTTTGTTTTTAAGAAAGTTTTTGGGAACAATAAATACTGAACTAGCTTTGTTCTTAACAATCTTTTAGATATAATTTCAGAATCAGATTCTTTTAGTGCAATAGTGCTGAGCTATTGACTGAATTTAAGGATAACAGCAAGAAAAAAAACAAGGATTCATATTCTAAGACTGTTTGCTAAACAGTCTGTGTAGTCTTGCCATAACTAAAGCACACTCTTCTAGAAACCTCCTCATTCCAAATCTTCCTTGCTTCCATTTATATGTGGAATATGTGTCAGCCTTCACCTATAGAGGCACTGTGTTCTGAAAATACCGCAGGTCTGTCCCATTAATAAACTACTCAATAATGAAGGAGCTGTACCTGTTGGGCATCATGTTGCAGACTACTTCAGCAACCCAGGGAAGAAGTCATCAGAAGCTGTGCGTGGAGCACTATTCAATGGACAATGTGATTGTCTTGGATGTTTTCATTCTTGTTGTAAGACCCAATTCAAAGTTCAAATTACATTATTTTTGAAGTATGTATACGATATACGACCTTGAGATTTGTCTCTTTATAGGCAGCTACAAAACAAAGAAACCCAATTGAACCCATTAATAAAAAGAGCATCAAACACCGGATGTGCAGGTAAAAAAAACAACTTATGCAAACAATAAAAGTAAGCAAATAACATACAGAACTGAAGTTCATGGAAGTGAGTCCGACTGCGACAAAGCCCATCATCACTGCAGCAGATTCAGGGACCTATTAGAGACTCAATTCAGTGCAGAGATGGGTAAATGTCCTGGACTGGTGAACTGAACTGGCCCGCCCTCTCCTCTGGTCCCAATATCCTGACCTTTTTAATCTGCCTGGCACTTAAATCGACCAAACATCCAGTTGTTTCTCACTTTTGGACCTAGGCCTTGTTACTATGATATGTTTTTGGGCCTGGGCCCCAGCTCCATGATTTGGCCTGTACCTGAACATTCCAATTCAGCCTGGTGCTCCAGGTTCTTCCTCACCATGCCTTGGTTCTGCTACAATGAATCACCTCCTTTCGACAGTTGGGGAGCTGTGTGGCCTCAGCTGTGTCACAGACCAGGCCTCATTCTTGCCTTGGGGATATCGGTTGCAGCCACTGAGTTAGGGGATGCTGGAGCTGGCTGTGTGTCGATGAGTTGGAGACCGGCTCCTCTCATCGGTGCTGCCCTCCAGCATTCGTTCAGTGGGAGAGATGCTGGATCGCTTTCATCTGCAGCAGCACTGACAAGTATAAGGAACTGCTGCAATCGTTCTTGCAGAAACGTGGCTTCAGGACAACATCCCGTGCATCATCAATCCACAGGCCATGACAATCGGGGCACTGGGATATAGTTTTTTTTGTAACTTTGTGTTTTCTCCTATCATATTTATATGTGTGACTGTTGGTTCTATGTTTTGCACCTTGGCCCCAGAGGAACACTGTTTTGTTTAGTTGTATTCATGTGTTTGGTTGAATGACGCTTAAACTCGAATCTGAACTTGAATCATTGAAAAAATGCAGAACTGCACCATCTCTCTGATCCCATTGGTGGAGACTTGTCCTCCTTGTCTTCTGCATGTTATCTGAGTCATAGGCTTTGTTTGGTCTTGAGCATGGTCTCTTAGGAGGTTCAGATATGTACAGGAGACATTATAATCTCAGCAGGATTTCCAAAAGCTCTGTGACTAATTATTACATTTACCGGTACTGAGTGACCTCTCAAAGGAACGTTGAAGAAGCTTAGCCATCCACAAAACCATTATAACTGCATACATCTCCACTACACTACAATGTATTTTCATTGCCCCTACTACAGCCTGATGTTTGTCTAACCTCTATCAGCCACACTAATAGTCCCTCTCACACAAGGGTTGATTGATAGTTCCCCTAATTACTCCTCTCATGACCTCTACCTCTCATTAAAGGACCAAGGCTCTTTCCTAACATACTTCTCATATCTTGCCATTTTTGAAAAGTGGCAAAGTGATTACACCTCTGTTGCTGCAAGGTGCCCGTTGATCCTTCCGTCTACTGTTCTTGAGAGTGGACTTGCTCTTTAAGATCTTCAGTTTCTTCCTGTTGTCTTTTGATATACTGTGAACACTGCACAGGCTCATAGTTTGAAAGCCCATTCTTTTTCTGATCTATTCTTTCCTGAATAAAATTTACTACCCCTTTGAAGAGGGCAAGTCTCCTTTACTGAGGTACTCTACCAATATTATCCATACTATTGCTGTACAAGTCTTGCTTGATACATCCTTATTTGCATCCAAAATACTTCAATTTGATATCCCACAATTTTTTTTTAAACAGACCTTGAATGTCAAAATTATTAGTGAGCAAGATTCTGTCTCACACTCCTCTGTTATCCACCTCTGAGTGTTGATTTGATCAAGTAGCCACCCCCAGTTTAATACAGTATTGGCTGCTTCATCTTTTCCTTACTGGGTTGCCTACCATTGATTTGCACTAGACATGATATACGGCGGCAAGTAGTTCACATAAGAAGTTGAAAGTTTATTAAATTTTAAACTGAGTGTTTAACAATGGGCAATGTTTGGTAAACAGTTCACAGCCCTTAGTTTCTGGAACCCTTCAGACACAGGGAATGCTGCCTTCACTTTTTTCTTCCTTGGAATGATCCATGACACTATGCGAATTTTCCTTTCGAGTGCTTTGCTCTATCATTCAAACCACAGACAAGGATCTCTCAGCCAATGTCCCTATGTGTTTTACACTGAGTCCACAATGTCATTGTTTTTAGTGGTCAGAGGTGTCCCAGCCACTGAAAACACACCATGACCCTTTAACTCCACCCATCTTAGCAACCAGCAGTAGTTCAGCCATTCTTTACCCAGAATGCTGTCAGACTTCTTAATACCTGCTGCCATCCAGCACACATACATGTCCTGCTGCCCCACCACCCCGGTCTCCACTCCCAAACTCACAGGCATGGTCTCATCCTGCACTGATCACTTTCCATCTCTTATTGCTGCTATTTCACATATTTATATGATTGTTTGTTTTATTATGAAAGCACCGGAAACATTACATAAATATGCACCTCATACTTTATGTCAACGTATTAATCTTGAAGCCATGCCCCTGAAGTACTTGTGCTAATTTATTATTTTGTAACTGTATGTGCTGGATTGTAACTATATATGCTGTGTGAGACTGTATGTACTGTGTTTCTCACTATGGCCCCAGAGGAACAATGTTTCATTTAGCTGTATACGTGTGTATAGTTGAATGACAATAAACTTGAAACTTGAATCACTCTTGACCACTGGCGCTGTCTCAATAGACAATAGACAATAGACAGTAGGTGCAGGAGTAGGCCATTCGGCCCTTCTAGCCAGCACCACCATTCACTGTGATCATGGCTGATCATACACAATCAGTACCCCCCGTTCCTGCCCTCTCCCCATATCCCTTGACCCCGCTATCTATAAGAGCTCTATCTAACTCTCTCTTGGCCAGAGACTTGGCCTCCTCTGCCTTCTGGGGCAGAGCATTCCACATATCCATCACTCTCTGGGTGAAAAAGTTTTTCCGCATCTCTGTTCTAAATGGCCTACCCCTTATTCTTAAACTGTAGCCTCTAGTTCTGGACTCACCCATCAGCGGGAACATGCTTCCTGCCTCCAGTGTGTCCAATCCCTTAATAATCTTATATATTTCAATCAGATCCCCTCTCATCCTTCTAAATTCCAGTGTATACAAGCCCAGTCGCTCCAATCTTTCAACATATGACAGTCCCGCCATTCCGGGAATTAACCTTGTGAACCTACGCTACACTCCCTCAATAGCAAGAATGTCCTTCCTCAAATTTGGAGACCAAAACTGCACACAATACTCCAGGTGGGGTCTCACCAGGGCCCTGGACAGCTGCAGAAGGACCTCTTTACTCCTATACTCAATTCGTCTTGTTATAAAAGCCAGCATGCCATTAGCTTACTTCACTGCCTGCTGTACCTGCATGCTTGCTTTCATTGACTGATGTACAAGAACACCTAGATCTCATTGTACTTCCCCTTTTCCTAACTTGACTCCATTTAAATAGTAATCTGCCTTCCAGTTCTTGCCACCAAAGTGGATAACCTCACGTTTATCCACATTAAACTGCATCTGCCATACATTTGCCCACTCACCCAACCTGTCCAAGTCACCCTGCATTCTCATAACATCCTCCTGACATTTCACACTGCCACTCAGCTTTGTGTCATCAGCAAATTTGCTAATGTTACTTTTAATCCCTTCATCTAAATCATTCATGTATATTGTAAACAGCTGTGGTCCCAGCACCGAACCTTGCGGTACCCCACTGGTCACAGCCTGCCATTCCGAAAGGGACCCATTAATCACTAATCTTTGTTTCCTGTCAGCCAGCCAATTTTCAATCCATGTCAGTACTCTGCCCCCAACACCATGTGCCCTAATTTTGCCCACTAATCTCCTATGTGGGACTTTATCAGAAGCTTTCTGGAAGTCCAGGTACACTACATCCACTGGCTCTCCCTTGTCCATTTTTATAGTTACATCCTCAAAAACTCCAGAAGTTTAGTCAATCATTAGTCAAGATTAGTCTGCCTGGAGTTTGTAAGCTCTCCATGAAATTGCTTGGGTTTATCTTTAACTCTATCACAGAAATCATTCACAACCAGTATTAATCCATTCTTCATTCAAGTATCCAACTTCATGAATAATTGTTCACTTCCTCTTGTTCCCACTGATGTAAAGATCCAACAGGTTTGGTCTAGCTCACCTTTGTTCACAATCTTTCAAAGTAACAGGATGCACTAACCTTTTACAGAAAAAGAACAGACTTCAGCAAAGAGAGATTTACATCTTGTTTTAGTTCTGCAACATCACCTCATGTAATCACAAAACCAAAGATCATTCATGCAGTTAGTACCAGCACATGCCTAGTTTACATGTTAGTTTACATTGTGTTCATTTACTTGGCCATGTGTTTCCTTATACAAGGCAATTAAAAGTTTACACCAACTTACAAATTAAAAAATAAGATGTTTGTACAACATTGTAAGTATTAGGGGTATTTAAAATCCCTGTCATTACAAACCTACAGTATTACTTCTGTGTTTCTTACGTTAATAAATCTAAGATTAAATTGGCTAATTCCTTAAAAGATATATATATGTAGCAATTGTAGTACATGATTAATGTGGAACATTCCTAGAACGGTTGTGATGCACCATCAATAACTCACGCTGAGACTTAGGAAGCGAGATATCGGCTTTTATTGACTGGAAGAATAAACAGCACTACATCCTGGGGAAAATGAGGGAGAGCAGCAGCCCACAGTCGCCTTTATACAGGGGTCTGTGGGAGGAGCCACAGGAGCAGTCAGCAGGGTCTGTGGGAGGAGCCACAGGAGCAGTCAGACAGGTATATCTAGTTCACCACAGGTTGCCTGTAATTTTACGTGATTTTTACGTGAAACCAGTGCTCCTTATTGCTACATTCATTAGAAGAGGGCCCAGCATCTCACCCCTTTCGCCTCATTTGGATTCACCTATCACCCACCAGCTCTTGTTCCTCCCCCTTCCTCCACCCTTCTATTCTACCTTCTGCTCTCTTTCTTTCTGAAAGACCCTGAAGAAGGGCCTCAACCCTAGACATCAACAGTCCATTTCCCTTCGAAGCTGCTGCCTGACTGACTGTGTTCCTCCAGCAGTTTATGTGTTGCTCCAGATTTTCACACTCACTAAATTATTTCCTCCATTTACAACGTGCAAGTCATGGCATGACACAGTATTCTCCTCTTCCAAAAATGCCTGATCATCCCTGGCATTGAACTCCCGAGAGAATTATTTTATCCTCCTTGGGGATGCTTGACGGTGTCACATTTAGTCAAGCCTAGAAGACTTTTTTTCCATACTCGTATGAGTCCAGACTTGGTGCATAATCACTCAGGAAAGCTACCAACTGGATCATCAGGAGACATTCACTGATCCCCTCGGGAAGTTCAGAGAGTTGACTGACAACACCATGGGTCCTGGGCTTTTCATCTACCTTCCCTTTCCAGAAGAAAGTGTAACCACCCTTTTCCTCCTTCAGTTGTCCTTCATCTGTCAGATGGGTTTCAGAAAGAACAGCTAAGCCAATCGGGCATCTCCTCAGTTCTCTGGTGTGCACATTCCAGGCTCCGAAGGTATGTTTCTTTGTTTCTGTCCACATATGTGATCTCTCTGGATGCAGTAATGCAGTCAGGATGCAGCCACTACACAGGGCTTGGCAGATTGGGGTCAGGATCCAGTGGTTTGGAGTGCAAGACAAGTAAGGCCCTTCAGTTGCTGCAAGGAAGGTACTGGCAACATCAACTCAGATGGAGTACTA
Source organism: Hemitrygon akajei (assembly GCF_048418815.1). NCBI lineage: Eukaryota > Metazoa > Chordata > Chondrichthyes > Myliobatiformes > Dasyatidae > Hemitrygon > Hemitrygon akajei. The sequence goes on from NC_133131.1 coordinate 106,969,329, forward strand.
ATTCTCACCATATGTGCTGAGCAGAATGTTATCATTATGAACACTTCTGCTAGAAAAAAAGCAAATTCAAGGCATTGCCAGTCTCCCCAATCTAAACAGTGGCATCTCATTGACTATGCCATTGTCTGAGCTCAGGATATATGTGATGTGAATATCAAAAGGGCTATGATTGACTGCTGGGCAAATCACTACCTGATCCATCCACCATGTCCATCAGACTTACAAAAAGAGAAGAGTTCATAAGAAGTAGACCAGGCCAAGACAAAAACTTGAGAACCTGTTTGATGCTGCTGCCCAACAGAACCTTTGGGCCTTGTCTAGAGAAAAAACCTCCTCCAGGAATATCCAGAAGATATTGATGAACACTGGGGTCTGCTTAAATCCAGTCATTTATCCAGCCCTCCATAAAAGTTGGTAATACCTCCCTTGAAAACTTAGACCACTTTCTCTACTGTCTCTCCTCAAAAGCAGACATTGACTCATAGGTCAACCACTGCCTGAGCAGTGCAAGTGATGTCTATGCAAGATTAAGGAAAAGAGTCTTTGAAGACTGTGATGTACAGGTCCAAACAGAACTTCTGGTCGATAGAACAGTCATCCTTTCTACTTTACTGTATGGAACTGAAAAAATGGACCACCAACTGTAGACACTTGAAAGCCCTGGAACAATATCACCAAAGAACCTTACAAAAGACTTTGAGGATCAGCTACTGGAAGGACAGATGCACAAACACCATTGTACTGGAGGAGGCCAACATGGACAACATCTTTACCATGATAAAGCTGTTGTATCATTGCAACCACATATCAATTAAACAAAAGCATGTGTGCAGGATATGGCTTTAACTGGTTTGTTCACATTGCAGTGAGGGGGGTGGAGGAACCACGTGCAGACAACAGATCAACACGCATGCATAGACAACAGTCTACATGTAGTGCTAAGGGGAGTCTTTGCTCTAAAAGAAATGGATCCATACATTACCAAAGCAACACCAACTCTGATGGACAGGGCATGTCATCTGGATGCCTCATTCACGTTGCGCCAAACAAATAGTTTTCTCCTACTTGAAGAAAGGTCAGTAAGCCCCTGGTAGCAAAGATAACATCAGAAATCAGCCTGAAGAAATTCAACATTACATGTAAAAACTGGGAAGATATTGCACTTCATAGACACACAGAGAGGAAATCCATTCAACATGAGATTGACCTCTGCTGTGCCGCAGAGAACCAGTGACAGCTGTGAAAGGAGAGAATGAACAACGAAAACACCAATTACAGCCATCACTTACCCTTGCCCATACTGCACTAGAATATGGGGATTCTCCACAACCCCTTAGGAGAACATCTTACTTGATGCATATGATTACACTTCAATATTCACCAGTACAGCTCTACGAAAACCTGAGAAACTTGGCGTGATCCTAGATAATGTTTATTGCCATTTCAGCCAGTACATCTAATGCTCACTTCTTCCATCACAAGTACATTAGGACTGTAGCGTGTACTGTCTACAAAATTGTAATGAAGCCTGGGCAACTTGCTTCAGTCTAAGTCAAAACCTTTGTAACATAGAAGGAGGACGTCAATAGTATCATCGTACCACTTATAGACTCGCCTTCATATCAACCCATTTCCCAAACCTGGAGAACTGTATTTACCACCTCTTCAATATCCTGGGTCAAAATCCTGGAAATCCTTATCCAAGAACATTACAAGACAACTTTCATCATGCAGATCACAGTGGTATTTGACTACCATTCTTTCAAGCAAAATTATGCTTGGATATTAAATATTAACCATATATTAATGTCACATTTCATAGCTGATAAACATATGAAAGTAAAATTTCACAGATATAAATCATGAATTGTAAAAGCACTTTAGTTTATGACACAGTTTTGAAGGACTTTTCCCAGAAATTAATAGTGTAGGGAAATAAGACTGAACAGGGAATTGCCAAGAAACTAAGGCTGAAAAGAACAGTTGTTAAAAAAAAAGACAGATCTGGAAAAATGAACCAAAGTAGTAATACTTTCTTTAAGAATATGCAGAGAATACAACCTTTCACTGACCATAAAAAGAAAAATCAGCATGCTTGTATGAAGGGCACCCATCAAAATATCCCTTTTTTCTCTTTTGCAAAAAAGAAATGGCTTGCTACTTCCAAAATTTCTGTTTTTATTTCATGCTCCAGAATTTTCAGTTCTTTTTTGTTCCAAGCTGTCATATAAGTATTTTTTGGCCTGGGCAAAACTGCAACCAGTGCTACAAAAATGTCGTTGGACAGTGCACAGCCTCCCTGTTGAATATTTTGTTTCTTAAATCAGTAAATTCTCAGGCATAGTTTTTGCCAATGTTTCATGTCAATTGATGAATAGCAAACATTCTTCATTAAACTAAACTATTTTAGTAGATGTTGAGCTGCAAAAGCATTCACTAATTGAGAATGGCTTAATATGAGCTTGTCAACAATACTGGTGAGCCAAATGCTAAATGTAATTTTTGATATATATATATATATATATATATATATATATATATATATAAATAAATAAAATAATGCATGCCATTTTCTTTCCTCCTAAAGTACAGAAGTGTTCTTCTTGAAGTAACTATCACAAAATCATACCTATATTTTTTTTGATTTTGCCAGACAACACACACACACTCTCTGTCCCTCCAGTATTATAATGAAACTACATATCCAAAAAAAAACTCCACAGCTGAAGTATATCAGAGTAGCAATGTCAAAAATACAAACATACAAAAACACTGATCCTAATCTTTACTGGGCTGAGATTTCTATACGTGAATTGAGAAGAATTCAGGCCAAATATCTCAGAGTTTTAACTCCATGATCTGAATCTTTAATGTTTAAGATAGAAACCCTATCTGAGTAACCGGTCCTAGTAGAAAGACTGTCCTTAAGTAACAGAAAGAGGTCACAAGAGGAAGTCTATCAAAGCTTCCAGGCAGATCTGGACCATTAAGGAAAATGGCTGAAAATGGGCAGATGGAATTTAATGCAGACGCATGTGAGGTGTTGAACTTTGGGATGACAAACCAGGGTATGATTTACACAGTGAATGGTAAGACATTGAGAAGTGCAGAAGAACAAAGGGATCTGGAAATACAGATCCATAATTCCTAGAGGTGGCATCACATTGGCCTTCATAAATCGGGTACAGAGCACAGCATTTAGGATATTGTATTAAAGATGTACAAGAGACTATTGAGGTCAAATTTGGAGTATTGTGTACAATTATGATTAAATACTGTACCTACAGGAAAGATAACAATAAGCTTGAAAGAGTGCAGAAGAAATTCACAAGTATGTTGCTAAGACTTGAGGATCTGAGTTACAGGAATAGATGGAATAGAGTAGTGTAGGTAAGGACTTTAAAGTGCAGGAGAATGAGGGACATTTTAATAGAGGTATACAGAATTAAGAGAAGTATAGATAGGGTGAATGCATGCAGAATTACTTCCCTCAGGTTGGGTGAGACTAGATCTACAGGTCATTGAATTACGGTGAAAGGTGAAAATATAGGTGGAATCTGGTGGGGAGCTACTTGACCCAGTGGGCAGTGTGAGAATGAAATGAACTGCTAGAAGAAGTGTCAGATGCAGGTTCAGTTGTTACATTTAAGTTTTTGTAGGTACATGGATGAAAGAGGTATGGATGCCAGGTAGATGAGACTAAGCAGAAAACCGGGCCAGCATGGACTAGATAGACCAAAGGGCCTATTTGTTTGTTGTAGTTCTCTATGACTCTAAGTAGAGTTGGGTATATAATCTAGCTTGGTTGGCAGGCTTAGAGTATGGCCTTAGGGAAGGAACAGTCAGATGTGGGGCATATATGAGTTATCTTGAGGTTGATGGTTATAAGGACCGATTGTGTAGAATCTTGTGTTGTCTTGGTGTTTGCAGAGTTGGAGGTGATCTTGACAGATTCATATCATTCATTGTGAAGCCAATTATGGAATATTGCAAATATTTCCATAAAACTCAAGTGTGACAATACTACGGTGGGATGTAGAAGAATCCAGTCATGCACATTCATCATTCCCAGGAAGGGAAACAAGTGAATTGATGGAGTTGAGGATGCAGATGGGAATGGGATCTGCTCTTCCTGGATTACCTGGTGTGCCCATGGAAGTACTTTCTTACTTCACCCCAAATGGCCTCTTGCTAACTTCGTATTTTTAAGAATTGCAGTCTTTTCATCCGTGGAGGAAAAGCTCTATTCCCACTAACAGATTCCTCAGACATCGTGACTTTTGTTTTCATATCACCTTTTGTATTCCATGAAATGTAACCCAGGTTTTGGAAGAAACAGAAATGTCAAGCAAACAATAAAATGAGAGCAACACACACAAAATGCCAGAGGAAATCAACAGATCAGACAGCATCTATGGAAAGGAATAAACAGTCAATGTTTCGGGCTGAGACCCTTCATTAGGATCCCAAACTACATCCCACCACAGTATCATAAAAAGCCTATGATTTGCAGAGCTCACAGGCACTTCTGCAGTATTAGACATGGTTCCTGGATGGTACTTTACAATACAAACAGATAGAAAAAAAATGAGGTCTTGCAGGCCAATTATCAGGACAAAGAAAACAGATTAAGGAGCAGGAACTTAAAGGTAGCATTCTTTGGAGTACAACATGAGGAAATCTGCAGATGCTGGAAATTCAAGCAACACACAGAAAATGTTGGTGGAACACAGCAGGCCATGCAGCATCTATAGAAAGAAGCGCTGTCGACGTTTCAGGCCGAGACCCTTCGTCAGGACTAACTGAAAGGAAAGATAGTAAGAGATTTGAAAGTAGGATGGGGAGGGGGAAACGCGAAATGATAGGAGAAGACCGGAGGGGATGGGTTGAAGCTGAGAGCTGGAAAGGTGATTGACAAAAGGGATACAGAGCTGCAGGAGGGAAAGGATCATGGGACAGGAGGAATTCTTTGGAGTACTCCTGGTTTCACATGACACGATTATAGAAATGGAGGGCACCGTGGATAAAAAGCATAGATGGAGAAATGGGGCAGGAAAAAGGTTGTAGATTCCTGGCGTAATGACAACAGCTTTTGATAAATTCTTAGCAGGCGGCTGAGAGGCGGGTCCTATGTTACCGGCAAGCAGTCGTAGAGTAGCACAGGATGAAAACAGGCCCTCCGGACAGCTCATACCTTGCAGTCCAACAGAGGTAGAAGATCAAAGTTGTAAGCATTTCAGATAGAAGAGATTCAAGCAGCTGGGGATCTCAATTACCCTAACAGTAGCAAGCATCCAGTCAATGTAGATGGTGGAGAGGGTACAGAATTCATGAAGTGCATTTATAACTCTTTTAGTCAGTCTGCGGCAAATTCAACATGACTGGATGCAATTCAGGGCCCATGGAAGGAGTATCATTGAGAGTATATTAGTGTGGTAGTGACAACAATCCAGTTAACTTAGCATAGTTACAATATATAAAATTACTCATGTAAAATCGGAGGAAAGGATCTAGATTGAGATCTGGTCAATTTTAACTGGTGGGGAAATTATTTGGCAAAAGTACATTAAATGGATACTTGAAGGTGAGTACGTATCGGTGCAATGGGAGCCACTTAAGAAGGAGATTCAAGAGGTTCAAGATAAACATGTTCCGAATTCTGTAACACAGTTGTAGAACCAGTACAGCCACTGCCTCACAAACCTCCATTCAATCATGGCCACCAGTGCTGTCCAAGTGAAATTCTCCCTGAGACCGTCAGGGTTTCTTTCAACCACTCTTGCTTCTTTCGAAAGCCCAGAGACGTGCTGGTTTGTTAGTTCTTTGCCAATTGTAACTTGGCCCTAGTGTAGTAGTTAAGTGGTAGAATTTGGGTAAAGTTGATGGAAGTACAGGGAGAATGTAAAATGAGATTAATGTAAAATGGTGTTTACATGCTGTATGATACTGTCTCTTTGATTCCAGTTGAAAAAGGATCACCTTTCCAAATCAAGAATCTCCTCAGTGTAAAGGCGCATAAGGTAAAGGAAGAAAGGAAAGGTTATGTTGGAAAATGAAAGCTTGTGTAAAGTATGTCTGCAATTAACAGTGAACATAGGAAGGCAAAGAGAAGACATGAAAATATTTTGCCAAGTAAGATCAAAGAAAAGCCATTTTTTCCTATTTGTTATGTACATTAACCTTAAGAGAAATAACAATGAAAAAAATAGGACCTGTTAGGAATAAAACCATGAACCTGTGTTTGGAGGTAGAGGATATAAAGATTCTTAAATGATATTTTGTTACTGCCATAGCAGAAATGGTAATGGTGTTGATCTCAACGTAGTAGTTAAAAGCAAATGAGTGTGAAATATTACATGATATAAATGTAGCAAAGGACAACATATTAAGAGACATTACCTTTGAAAACTGATAAATCGCCAGGTATATATAAGAACACAGGAGCCAGAAGCAGGAGTGACCCTCAGGCCCATTTTCTTGCTTCAATGTTCATTGTTGATTTTATACCTCAACACAACTTACCTATGCTAGCCCAGTGACAGAGCCTCACAATTATCTTGCCAAGAGAATTTCAATGTTTCACTAGCCTCTGGATGATGAAACTTCTTCTTGACTCAACTCTGAATGGCCAACTCTTCATTTGCAGTAATAATCACTCCAGCGAGGGGGAACATCACCTCAAAATCTACCCTGTCAAATCCAATAGGAATTTTGTAAGCTTCAGTGACATCATCCTTGACTTTTCTCAACCCATGAAAATATGTGCCTGATCATCTTATCTCCTCAGAATCAAATATCGCAACCCATGCATCCATCTGATGAACTTCAGTTTCACCTCTATTGCATTTGTATCCTTTCATTAGGGAGACTCAATATTCTGGGTGCAGTCATATCAAAACTCTATGAAAGTAGGAAACTTTATGCATGTACATACTGTAAATGTTTTCAGTAAAGACCAACAAATGGTTTACTTCCCTAATTGCCTGATATATTTGCAAATTAACTTTCAGCGATTCACACTAATTCCTCTGAACACCTGTGCATTTCAATCTCACCAATAAAAATTATTTTGTTTTTAATATTTATTTTTACTGGATCACCCAAACATTTACAGATTATATTCTATTTGCTATGTGCTTACATATTTTTTATATCTATTCATACTTTGAGATCTGGCATTACCAGGACACCCAGCATTATCCACCCCGAAACTGCCCTTGAGAAGTGAGCTGCCTTCTTGACCAACTGCTGTTCACGTAGTCTATTTATATCCCCCCAAACACTCTGCACCTTTTCACAACCCACACTAGGTAAAACCTATTCCTGGATTAAATATAAACAAAGCTGTTAAATCAAGCATGGGATGAATTTACAAAGGTTTTTACTGCAGATTTTTTTTTCAATCCTCTCAATGACAGGAATGACAACAGCAAATTTGAGGACTGTAAAAATGATCTCAATGTTCCAAAAAAATTGGAAGGGATAAACCAAGTTAGTCTATGATGATTAGTGAAGTTGGCTGGTGGGAAGATTGCTGCAGTCAATTTCTTTGGAAAGGCTAGACTAAACAACAGCAGCATGTATTTCTTAAGGAAAGGTCATCTCTGGCTTTTATTCTTTGAGGAGACAGCATGGAGGATCAATGGGGGCACTATAATTGATGTAGTTTATGTAGATTTTAGTGAGTCTTTTGACGGTCACACTTGACAGACTGTTGAAAAAAGTAAAAGCCCATGGAATACAAGGGAGAATGGAACCTTAGATCTAAAATTGTCTCAGTGGCAGGAAACAGAAGTTATTGAGTGACAAGTATTTTCAAAATTGCAGTGCTGTAACCAGAGGGACTCCACAAGCCTCAGAACTTGATCTTTTTCTTTTGTTGCATAAACTGATGGTAATATTTAAACATAGGGGAAAATAGAGAACTCTGCTGATGGGGCAAAACTTGTCCATATAGTTGACAGTGATAAGAAAACCATAAACACAAGAGATTCTTCAGATGGTGGAAATCCAAAGCAAACACACAAGATACTGGAGGAATTCAGCAGGTCAGGCAGCATCTATAAGGAGGAATAAACTGTCACCATTTCAGGTCAAGACCTGTCATCAGAACTGGAATGAAAGGGGGAAGAAGGGGAAGGTGTACAAGCTGGCAGATGATAGGTGAAGGCAAGTGAGGGGGAAGGTGGGTGAGTGGAGGAGGGAGGAAATAAAGTAAGAGACTGGGAGTTGATGGGTGGAAGAGCTGAAAGGCTGAAGAGAAAAGAATCTGACAGGAGAGGAGAGAGGACCATGGGAGGATGGGAAGGAGGAGGGGGCAACAGAGGGAGTTGATGGGCAGGAGAGTGCCTTGCTTCAATCGAAGCTGAGAGTGGAAGACTGACGCATCACAGGGGGATGCTCATTTTTCTTTTCTTTAACTGATAAGGCTAAAGAGGCTAGACTGCGTAGGCGCATGATGTAGGGTGCCAAGGTTTAAAAGGAGGAGAAAAACTTTCAACGGTTTTTTCAATCAAAGCAAGAGGCTGAGAGTGGAAGAACCAGAGGTCATGGGTTAAGGGTGAAGGGGGAAAAGTTTAAAGGGAATATTAAGGGGGCTTCTTCACACAGAGAGTGGTGGGAGTGTGGAATGAGCTGCCAGCTGAAGTGGTGAATGCGGGCTCACTTTTGACATTTAAGAAAAACTTGGACAGATATATGGGTGAGAGGAGTTTGGAGGGATATGGCCCAGGTGCAGGTCAGTGTGACTAGGCAGAAGAATGGTTCGGCACAGCCAAGAAGGGCCAGAAGGCCTGTTTCTGTGCTGTAATGTTCTATGGCTCTATGGAGAGGAGAAGAGAAGGGGCACAAGGGGAGTTAGAATGATGAATGGAAAAATAAAGAGGTGGAGGGGAAGAAATTACCAACAGTTAAAGAAATTGATGTTCATGCTTTTAAGTTGCAGGCTACCAAGACAGAATATGAGTTGTTGCTCCTCCAACCTGAGAGTGGCTAGCTACATTGTGACAACATACAAGGCCATAAACTGACATTGGAGAAAGTCCAGAGGAAGTTTATGAGAGAGATCCCAGGAATGAAAGGGTTGATATATGAGGAGAATTTGATGGCTCTGGGCCTGTACTCACTGGAGCTTAGAAGAATGAGGGGAGGGGCGGGTATGGGAGATTGATCTCATCGTTACTTATCGAACATTGAAAGATCTGGATGAGTGGATGTGGAAAGGATGTTTCCTATAGAGGGGAGTCTAGGACCAGAGGGCACAGTCTCAGAATGAAGGATGTTCATTTACAACAGAAATGAGAAAAAAATTTCTTTGGATAGAGGGTGCTGGAATCCATTACTACAGATGGCTGTGCAGGCCAAGTCATTGGGTATATATAAGGCAGAGGTTGATAGGTTCTTGGTTGCAGGGAGAAGGTAGGCAAAAGAGGTTGAGAGGGTATTAAATCAGCCAAAATGAAATGGTGGAGCAGACGATGGACTGAAAGGCCTAATTCTAGGTCTAAGTCTTATTTCGGGAGATGAACCCGACAGAAGTGTTGCCCCACCTGGAAGGACTGTTTGGGGCCCTGAATTGGTGGTGAAGGAGGAGGTATAGGGGTAGCTGTGTCCCGCTTGCAGGGATAAGTGCCTGGAGGGTATTTCCATTCCCCATTCCTGTTCTCATTTCACTTCTTCTCTTTTCTTCACCTGCACAACACCTCCCTCTGGTACCACTACTCCTTCCATTTATTCCAGAGTTCTTTGTTCTCTCCTATCAGACTCCTTCTTCAACTCTTTACCTCTTCCACCTATTTTATGTCCCCTCTCCCCACTCACTCATCTTCCATCTCACCTGGTTTCACTTACGACCTGACAGCTTGCACTACTCCGCCTCTCACTATATTTTATTCTGCCTTCTCTCCTCCTTTCCAGTCTGATGCACCATCAATAACTCTCTGAGATGTGAGGCGAGATATAGGCTTTTATTGGCTGGAAGAAAGAACAAGCAGCAATTGACCACCATACTACATCCTGGAGAATGAGGGCAGGGCCCAGGCTCCAATCGCTTTTATACAGGGGTCTGTGGGAGGAGCCACAGGAGCAGTCAGTGGGGGGGGGGGGGGTGTCCAGACAGATATATGTAGTTCACCACACAGTCCTAATGTAGCATCTTGTCCCAAAACATTCACTGTTTATTCCTTTTCACAGATGCTGTCTGACCAGCCGAGTTCCTCCAGCATCTTGAGTGATACGGAAAGGTTTGGACTGTAGGAAGATACACGCAAATAGTATAATCAGGTACTCTCTGTATGAAGATTGCATAATCCCCTGTGACTGTTAGGGCTTTAATCCACTACTCCTGGTCCTCTTACATCCCAGGAGAATGTTTCTAGGTTAACTAATTACTGTAAATTGTTCATTAGCGTAGGTCAGCCGAAAATATTCTAAGAACAGACTTCTTGAACATGCTATACCAGTCCAACATTAATGTATGAGCCTCAAAGAACAGCGAAACTCTTTGCTGATCTAAATAAGAGGACATGCAGTATGGCCACTGGGCTCTGTGCCAGTGCTGCCTCCTCAGAAAAAAAGACCAGCTTTAGTCAGATGGTTTTGTTCTGCGTTGACATCTGTGGGAGGTTGCACACATTCTCAATCTCTGTTAGTTAATGAAATGAGTGACAATGGTAACACTCTGAAAATGCTATTGTCAGATGATTGGAGACAGCAAAATATTTATCCGTTACTGTGGATGGAAACTTTTAACTGACATTAGATAATGGTATCCAGTTTAAAGCCGTGAAAAATATAACAGTCCCAAAATAAACTCTGAATGTTCAACACATTTTATGGCATTTGACCCTGAAAATGTTAAGAAAGGACACATTACCCTAGGAGAATAGTCAATGTAATTTAAAATTATTATGAAGTTTGATTTTATTTTAATAAAATTGATGGTATTACTTCATTCTTACTGTATTGATGTGACATAAATAATAATTGGTAAAACACATTTCAATGACTTAGAACTTTAAGTTAAAAGATGAAAATCTCAAAACTAAATTGCCACAGTAGTTTCATGATTTGTTAATACAATAGTGATTTATTAGAATTCATCTAATTAGTATAAATAATATTGTATTGATAGGTTCATTAAGGATTTTTAATCCAGGGGTAGTAATGGGGATGAGCTCCCACTACCTATTAAATGCTCCCAATGGAGTGCATCTCAAATAGCCTCTGACAGCCAAGTCTGGCTCCAGGGCTTCATGTGTGGTTCAGCTACTAAGCCGGTGGAACCATTTCTTCTGATGTGAGCAGCAGCAACGGTGGGTTACTGGTGCCTTAAAACCAATTGCTTCAGGCAGATGGGGCTCACCAGCCGTGGTTGGCAGCTCATCTAGCAGAAGGAGAACTCTGATCTCAAACCTCTGCTGCCTTGCAGATATATCCAGTCATAGAAGTCTTCGGAAGTAAACTCTGAGGAAAAATCCAGAGCTGGAGTCCCTAAGGCAGCCCTATGTTGAGTTCAATGCTGACTGGCAACTCCTGCAATGCCGCTGGTGCTCTGCCATTCCTTTCGATTACTCAGTTGTGTGGAGAGGGGGAACCTGTTACAAAAGCAACAGCATGTTCTGTATCGTACTGCACTGGCTTGTAGACAAGTGGGACACAACATCCATGGAGGCTGGTATCCCGCCATGATGCCAGGGATAGGGTTCCTCTTGTCCACCAGCCTCTGTGTCCAGCACATAATTCTTTGAAACTTATGTCACCTCAAGCTGTATCCCACCACCAAACACACCTTTCCCTCCCCCACAGGGATCACTCCCTACGCGACTCCCTTACCCATTCGTCCCACCCCACTGATCTCCCTCCTGGCACTCACCCTTGCCAGCAGAACAAGTGGTACATTTGCCCCTTCACCTTCTCACTCACAACTATTCAGGGCCCCAAACAGCCCTTCCAGGTGAGGCGACACTTCAGCTGTAAGTCTGTTGGGGTCATATACTGTGTCCGGTGCTCCCGGTGTGGCCTCTTGTACAATCGGTGAGACCCAACATTGATTGGGACACAGCTTCGCCAAGATCTACGCTCTGTCCACCAGAAAAAGAGGGATCTCCCAGTGGCCACCCATTTTAATTCCACTTCCTATTCCCATTATGACATGTCCATTCATGGCCTCCTCCACTGTCAGAATAAAGCCACATTTACCCAACATCTTATATTCCGTTTGGGTAGCTTCCAACTGCCAGTAAAGCATCCACCACCCCCTTCATCATTTCCCATCCCCTTGTCCCTCTCTTATGTTATCTCCTTTCCCGCCCATCACCTCCCTCTGGTGCTCCTCCCTACAACCCCCCTTTTCTATTTCTTCCATAGCTTTCTGTCTTTCACCACTCAACTTCCTAGCTCTTTGCTTTATTCCCCCCACCCCTCCAAGTTTCACCTATTGCCTGCTGTTTCTCTCTCCACTCCCCTCACCTTTCAAATCTACTCCTCGGTTTTTTTTCTCCAGTGCTGCTGAAGGGTTTCGGCCCATAACATCAACTGTACTTTTTCCCCATAGATGCTGCCTGGCCTGCTGAGTTCCTCCAGCATTTTTGTGTGTGTGTTGCTTGGATTTCCAGCATCTGCAGATTTTCTTTTGTTTGTGAACTTACTTCCTTGCCCACTTTCTTCCTTTTCTTTTCATCTCTTTCCCTTTTATTTACATTTTCTTTCTGTCTTTCTCTTTCTTTGTAACCTAGTTTTTTAATTAGATAATTACAGTACCTCATTCTGAAACATAATTCCTCTGCAATTTTTGTTGAAGCTTGAATTATTAATTTGATTGAAGCCTTCATTCTGGCCTGAAGTGTGCAGCCCAGCTGATCCTAATTAGCATTTCCCTTTTGCTTATTTTACTATTTTTCTCTAATTAAAACACAAATCTGAAGTATTATTAAGGGACAAGGCAGTGAAGCCCCTTGAGCTGAAAAAGTCATTGACAAGTAGACGTGTGCCAGGAATAAGAGGAAAGGGGTTGAATGAAACAGTTGAAGACTATACTTGTTTATCTTTTGGAACAGAATCTTAACACATCTCAAAGCCAAAGTAGCACTCCTGTCACAGGAAATGAGCAAGATTAAAATTCAGCTTTCATGAGTCAGGGTGTATAGTCACAGATGCTAACAAACGTGTGAGTACAGCATAGTAACAGTGAAAGACGTGCTGAATTTAAAGTGAAAATAATGTGACGAGGGCTTCATTCGGAAAAGTTGACAAATTTGATAGTGCTAATGAAAGCTTGAAATCATATATTGAGGGGGTGGAACTGTATTATAATGCAAAGAACATGGAGAAGTGTAGGAAACCCCTTACACTGCTTAGCTTAATAAGTGCAAGGATGCACAGTCTCTTTCACAACCTAATAACCCCTGAAAAGCCAGCAGCAAAACCTTTGATGAAATTGTTACAATTTTACAAGATTACTTGAGCCCTAGACTGGTGGTAATAGCTGAGGGATTCAGATTTCAAAAGGAGCCCGTCACAAGATGAAAGCCTTTCTGAATACATTGCAGAAGTTCACAAACTTCCCCAGTAATGTGACTTTACAGATGGACCTTCTGATGCAATAAGGGCCAGGCTTGGACGTGGCATACGTAGTCAAAGTATTCAAAAGAGACTACTGTCCGATAGAGACCTAACCTTAGAATGGGCATTGACCATTGCAATATCATTAGAGACTGCAGAAAAGGATGCAGCAGAACCAGAGAAAAGGAGGTCAGAATGTGAAATGCTCCAAATGTTCTTGAATGTTGCAAAAAGCCAAATATGTTATTAATGTGGGAAATCCTGTCATGATGAAAATAACTGTTGATTGAAAGATGTGTGCAGAAAGTGTCACAGAGAAGGTCACCTAGAGAGTGTGCGCAAGGCGGACAAAAAGCATAACCAAAGAGAAAAACCACACCGATTGAAGGGTTTGACACACAACACTAAGAAAATGCATAAAGTGACCGAATGTGAAACAGACAACACAGATTCTGAAGGTGGTGAGCTGTCTGCCTAAAATTGCATAGTATTACTGAAGCAGATCACAAAATCATCTGGATCACAATTGATGTGTCTGGTGTAAAACTGAAAATGGAGCTGGATACAGTGTAGGCTTTGTCCATAATTCCAGAGGCTGATTACAACAGACTGTTTTCTAAGATACTATTAGAGAAGACTTCAGTGATGCTAAAGACCTACACTGATGAAAAAGTGTCTCGCAAAGGCAAACTGAAGGTAAATGTAATGTATGGACGCCAAACACAGCAGTTACAGCTTTATGTATTGAAAAGTGGAGGGCCAGCACTTTACAGACATGAATGGTTGAGAAAAATCCAACTAGACTGGCACTTAGTCAAAGCTCTCAGTATGGCATCAACAGGCAACTGCAGTCTAAATGATAGCACTAACCAGAGGCTGTCACGGCTGCATAATGCTAATGAGAAGGTGTCTGAGAAAGGAATAGATAAACAGATCGAAGACTTGGTCAATATCTGTTTGAGATGCTAGAAAGTTCAAAATGCACCCCCACAGGCACCATTACCTCCATGGGAGTGGCCATCACCATGGCAAAGAGTGTATATTGACTTTGCTGGGCCATTCATGGACTCTATGTTTCTGATTGCTGTGGATGATCATTTGAATTGGCCGGAGGTTATACCAATGAATTCAACCACCTCAGCAAAGACTGTTTCTGCTCCGAGGACTACTTTAAGAAACACTTACTAGAAGAAATTGTGACAATGGACCACAATTAACTTCAGAAAAACTCTGACTGTTTATGAAGAAAAGTGGCATCAACATTGCAAGCCAGCTTCTCAATGAATGGGTTAGCTGAAAGGTTTAGCCAGACCGTCAATAAATCCATTAAAGCAATGGACCAGCAGGACATTTCTCTACAGTACAACTTCCTTTTTGTGTATTGGAACTCTGTTCATGCAATGCAAATCAAACACCTGCAATGCTCGCATAGACCTCTGGATGGAAGCGCAGAATAAACAGTTCAGCCAGTTGCCAAGTGAAGCAGCAAGGAGCTTCGAGATTGAACAGTAAGTCCAAGTGTGTGACTACCAAGAAGACAAGTGGATTCTCGATAGGATAGCTACAAGAACTGGACCACTGATGTAGAGTGGATGTTGGAGATCAGACATGGAGACGTCATGTGGACCAGATACTGGATGCTCAACAGAAGAGCACACCTGAGTCGACTGTATCCAACAGGATGAACACATTACCAGCCTTATCTCTCAGTGATGATCATGTCACTGACAGCAACATGACACCAAAAACCAAAAATGCTGTCTTAGGCAAGACACCAACCAAACCTAATGCCATTCCACAGGTCCAGAAGCACTATCCTGAAAGAAGCAGAACACCACCCAAAAGACTGAAACTTTAGAACTTTGAAGTTAGTTATGGACTGTTATTGTGAAAGCACGATTATTTGGAATATGGGTTGTGAAAGGGAAATTTTATATGTTACATTTATCTAAAGGGGAGGAAGTGTAATGTATGGATTTATTTCTTTCAGAACAATGACCCACCCCATATTGATCTGCTGTCTGCTCATGTGCTGATGCCTATGCATGTGCATTGTTCTCTCTCTCTCTCACTGCACTGTTACCACACCAGTTAAAGCCATCTCCTGCATGCGTGCTGTTATTTAATATACATGTAGTTGTGCACAGACACAACAAAACTATGCTCAAAAGAATTTGGATAATTGAATGCGTCACTCTTGAGCTGTCTGTCGAGAGCAAGTAAAGTGCAGACTGTGAACCGAGTGAGTAACCAGGGGCAAGCAGCTGTGGGGTGTACCAATGGAATGGATATCTTAAAACTGCATGGTGCTCAGGGGACATCCAGTGGGGAGTGGGAATGCATGAGAGGGGATTCCCATGTTTATATTTGTCATGCCGAGACACTGGACGAATGAACCATTGACAATAAATGAGCTTGTACAGTAACGCATAGGGCTACGCCATTTGGGAATCAATCACCATCATACCACAAAAGCACCACAGTGTAGTGACACTGGGGGTATAGGGTCAGTATCAGAAGATATGGATGAAATGGGTTATTCTAGTACCAGGCTACAAACATGTGCAGGTTGCCTTTAACCTGACTGCTTTATGACTCCCTAGTTTTTGCAGTCTTTATGAGCCACCTTGTCCAACATTGACACTACAGGCACATTACTCATAATGAGTTTAGGACTGAAAAGCAGAGAGGGAAAAGGAGCTCGATAGAGTTGAGGTGTGGAGGTCTCCACAGTCAATACTTTAGATATGGTGGAAATAATAATGCAAATTATTTCCTTCTGGTGGAAGCTGAAGGGGAGTATAAACAAAAAATCAGAATTGGAATCAGGTTTATTATCATCAGCATGTGACGTGAAATTTGTTAACTTAGCAGGAGCAGTTCAATGCAATACATAATCTAGCAGGAAAAAAAAAAATTATAATAAATAAAATAAAAATAATAATAATAATTAACAGGTAAATCAATTACATATATTGAACAGATTTAAAAGAACCTGCAAAAACAGAAATAATGTATATTGAAAAAAATGAGGTAGTCTCCAAAGATTCAATGTCCATTTAGAAATTGGATGGCAGAGGGGAAGAAACTGTTTGTGAATTGCTGAATATGTGCCTTCAGGCTTCAGTACCTCCTACCTGATGGTAACAGTGAGAAAAGGGCATGTCCTGGGTGCTGGAGGTCCTTAATAATGGACACTGCCTTTCTGGGACACCGCTCCCCAAAGATATCCTGGGTACTTTGTAAGCTAGTACCCAAGATGGAGCTGACCAGATTTACAATCCTCTGCAGCTTCTTTTGGTCCTGTACAGTAGCCTCTCCATACCAGACAGTGATGCAGCCTGTCAGAATGCTTTCCACAGCACAACCATAAAAGTTAGTTCTACTATTCTACTGGCTTGTCCCAAGTCACCATAAAATTCTGGTGACTTGGGACAAGCCAGTAGAATAGGGAAGCAAGGGGCAGAAGTGGCGTTGGAAACTATGTAGTTATTGCAGCCATGACAGGATATAATGTATGAGATTATTAATAGAGTGAACAATGACACCCAACCCCATGATAAAACTGCAGTTGGTACAATACATGCTCTCTGGCTTTTGTCTGTAGTTGGGTCAAACACTCGGCTGTTAGAAGATAACAGAAGGGTCCTGACGAAGGGTCTTAGCCCGAAACGTCGACAGTGCTTCTTCCTATAGATGCTGCCTGGCCTGTTGCATTCCACCAGCATTTTGTGTGTGTTGCTTGAATTTCCAGCATCTGCAGAATTCCTCGTGTTAA
The DNA here is from genome assembly GCF_048418815.1 of Hemitrygon akajei. Lineage (NCBI taxonomy): Eukaryota > Metazoa > Chordata > Chondrichthyes > Myliobatiformes > Dasyatidae > Hemitrygon > Hemitrygon akajei. The sequence goes on from NC_133131.1 coordinate 106,986,667, forward strand.
CAGAGTCCAAGACCGGATATCCAGCTGAATGAATTGATGGGTGAAGGTGCTTCAGCACACCACATTTGAGATCTCTCTCTGAACAATCATGTCCTGGGAAGCTTCAAAAGTAAGAGGAGTCTATTGAATTTTGCAGCAGTCCTCCCCAATCCTTGACATGGTGACATTCATACGTACTCTCTTATGAGAGTACATATGGTCTTAAAACATCATAAGGGAACTTGGACCTCTCTAAACAACCTGCCAACCTATGCATTCGAGTTACACAACTCCAAAAGATGGGGGTGGGGTGTTGTGAACTTGATGCAATGTCACCAAAGGGGGAGTCATTGGGCACGTCCAAAGGAGGCCATATGAAGCAGCCCGACTGAATGTGGTTTTGCTACGCATGTCCATACTGCCAATTAATAATGAAACCTTCCTGAGGTATACTTTGGAGAATAAATTTACTACATCATAACATCAGCAAAGGCATCTTATGAGAGGTGGCTGCAAAGCAGTCTAACTGGCTATAATGTGGCTATCAGTGATATCTCAAGCAAATTAATGCTTGCAGGGCAGAACTTGCCTGAGCCAGCTGCAGAGGGAACACTGTAGCGTCAGCTTAACATTTATGGTAGTGACAGAGACAAAGCATTGCACAAGTATGTAGCCACAGATCTACTACCCATTCCACACTTTACTGCTGATTGGGAAAAGATCATCCGAGAGGATGAGGAATTTATTAAGAAATGGGACGTACTGTCAAAAAGGATAACAGATCATGAGAATGAAGCCAAGGTAACTCTAGAGAGCCCCTCCTTTCAGGAGACTCTTTGGAATTGGGGTTTGAATGTACAAATCCACCCCTAGATTTAACTTATCTCTGATTTTATCATTGCTTTTATAGCTGATTGTTTTCATGACTGTTACTATTTTTTCTGTATGTACTACAATGCAGGAGAAGTGTTGGCATTAGGGGGAATTATCATTGTCAGCCAAAAAGGGTACTGTTAGGGATTTCATCTTCAGGCCCTATTGCTCCAGAGCTGATATGCTATTTGTTATATGTTATTTGTTAAGCGGGGTGCCATGTGCAATCCCAATCTGATGAAAAACGGACGTGGGAGCACAGAGGAACATCTGGACATCTCCAGGAAGGCCTTCTTCATTGCTGCTGCTGCTGTGAGGTCCGGATCTCTGCTGAGAAGAACAGGCCCCCAGTCCTCGGGGTGGCGTTGCTGGTGGCCACTGGTGGGGGCGTCTTAATACGCTCGGCAAAGGATGGTGCTTGGAGAAGTTGTACCGGAGGGGATGGTTGGAGGTTCGATGGACTCGGAGTCCGCTGCGGTCAGGTCATTTTCATTGTGTGCTGCATCTGCGAGGCTGAGTCGGGCAGCACCGTGGAAGTCCCTTCTGCCGCCTGTGTGGGATGACGAATCTATCGGGACCCTGAGGACTTGTGGAAACTGTGTGGTGGTTTCTTTTGAACTTATAGCCTTTTAACATCTTTAGACTATTTTTACCGTGCCCATGGTCTGTTTTTTTTAATCAAATTATGGTATTGTTTGCACTGTTGTAACTATATGGTTTTGTGCAGGTCTTGTAGCTTTAGTTTTTGGTCTTGTTTTTGTCTGGTGGATTTGGACCTCCTTTCCGGGAAACGCGCTAAGACGGTAGCGCGATATTAATACACAGCAGCCTCTCTGGACTCTGGATTGGGGATTGCCAAATGTTATGTGGATTTTCTGGTGTAGTCTATTTTGTCATGTGCTTTGTTGATATCATTCTGGAGGAACGTTGTCTCATTTTTTAACTGCATTGCATTTGTGGTTTTTAAATGACAATAAACTGAATCTGAATCTGAATTTTATGCCAAGGGCCTAAAGAGGGAGGACTGGTGCAGTGGAAAGTATAGTGAGGGCTAGTAACGGTTAAAAAGGAATGTGGATTGTGTTAATGTGGTAACAGGGAACAGCAGACAAAGCCTAGAACTAGACCATGTGATGGGTCCAAGGTTCAGGAACTTCATCAATTATAGCATGCACCCATTTTTGTAGTAGAAGATTGGATTTATCATTAGACCTGTGGACAATCCTTTTACCCTATCATCAGGACCCAGTCCATTACTTAATTATGTTTTTCTGTAGCTAAAATTCTGTTATCAAAATGTAGTTTTATTGGTAATCTCATTAACTGAAAATGTAAAAGCTCTAACAAATTCCTGCTCAGGTAGATCAGCTCTGTCTGGTGCCCTGGTGCGTACCAGTTTTTAATAAATTGCTGCTTATTTAGAACAACAATTCTGTGTGATCTTTCAGTTTGCTCCAACACTTTTATAAACATGGGCTACTAGAAGGACAAATAACTCTTCAAAATAATATTCTTTGTATACACCTCAAACCTACATTTGTGTATTCAATAATCAATTATATAAGCCATTAAAATTTTTGGAAAATAGTTAGTTTTCATATAAAACTGAGCTATTTGGGATATAATAAGAGTTGATTTTCTGGTTCCACTGCCAAGAATAAGCACATCAAAGCATACATTTCTGCTTAGGCCTGTAACCTAATGCTGACCATTAGATGCTTTGCAATCATGCTTCTTAAGATGTGATTGGAAATTTTACTGGGATTTCCCTGCATGTCCACTGAAACTTCAATGGAGAATTTAGTAAAAACTGGGAAGATTGAGTAAATGGCAAAAAATTTATTTTGTGGAAACTTGACAGCTTTTCCACTGAAATTACAGTGGACACATGGGAGAATCCAAGGGGAAATTCATCTTAAATTGTCCTTTGATGTCTGTAATTTCAACAGATCTGTGATCAAATAGTGTGTTTTTGTGATTTTGTTATTCATGTCTGAACTTTAAACGATGTGCTGGAGGTTAGACTAACATAGATTGTCGGAGTTAGGAGATCTAAGGTCTGCCAGTTATGTAATTATGCAGATTCTTGCATTCTTCGTCTGCTCTGAGGATAACAGAGTGAAGTTATAGTGGGACAACCCTTCCAGGAATTCTTCTTGCAGACTGAATATTTCTTGTAATATGCCAAATTCAAGTGACCTGGAAAATAACACAGAAGAAAGAAGCCCTGCCAAAACTCCACTTCACCCATTGGAAATACAGTACACCCAGTAGCATTTCAATGAAATGGCCCTCTGATTTCCCTTCACCGTCACATAAAGGTGCTAGAGTAGCATGTAAAAGACTTATACAGAGAGAAAGAGAGAGAAAGAGAGAGCAAGAGCGCCTAAAACTTTTGCACAGTTGTGTTTGTGAACATGGAGGGGAGAGCAAGTTTGTTCATCTGGAGGGAGCAAAGCTTGTTGGGTATGTCAAGGGAGGAGCACTGCAGGAGGAATACCCAGATAAGTGCGAAGTGGTTCATTTTGGTAGGACAAATATGATGGCAGAATATAGTATTAATGGCAAGACTCCTGTTAGTGTGCAGGATCAGAGGGATCTTGGGGTCCATGTCCACAGGACACTCAAAGCTGCTATGCAAGTTAACTCTGTGGTTAAGAAGGCATACGGTGCATTGGCTTTCATCAATCGTGGGATAGAGTTTAAGAGCCGAGAGGTAATGTTGCAGCTATATAAGACTTTGGTCAGACCCCACGTGGAGTACTGTGCTCAATTCTGGTCGCCTCACTACAGGACAGATGTGGAAACCATAGAAAGGGTGCAGAGGAGACTTACAAAGATGTTGCCTGGATTGGCGAGCATGCCTTATGAGAATAGGTTGAGTGAACTTGGCCTTTTCTCCTTGGAGTGACAGAGGATGAGAGGTGACCTGATAGAGGTGTACAAGATAATGAGAGACATTGATCGTGTGGATTGTCAGAGGCTTTTTCCCAGGGTTTAAATGGCTAGCACGAGAGAGCATAGTATTAAGGTGCTTGGAAGTAGGCACAGAGGAGATGTCAAGTTTAAGTTTTTTTTTAAAACGCAGAGAATGGTGAGTGCATGGAATGGGCTGCCAGCCATGGTAGTGGAGGCGGATACGATAGGGTCTTTTAAGAGGCTCCTGGATGGATACATGGAGTTTAGAAAAATTAGGGCTATGCGTAAGCCTAGGTAGTTCTAAGGTAAGGACATGTTTGGCACAGCTTTGTGGGCTGAAGGGCCTGTATTGTGCTGAAGGTTTTCTATGAATATGGGACAGCTGGCAGTGAAGCAGTGCAAGGGTCGGGTGGTGCTAGGGGTGCAGACACACCAAGCCCTGAAACATTAGGCAAGGTAATCTGATTTCAAACAATTGGTTTGTTGATCATTACAGTGTGTCTCTCTGGTGCTTCCAGCTCCCTCTGCTCTCCCTTCCCCTTTTCTCCTCTTGCCCCCTTCCCACTCTCAGTCCACAAATATAGACCCATATCAGAATCAGCTTTATCATCACTCATACATGCCATGAAATTTGTTTGTTTTGTGGCAGCAGTACAGTGTAATACATAAAATTGCTACAGTACTGTGCAAAAGTTCTAGGCACGCTATCTATATTTGTGCCTAAGACTTTTGCACAGTATTGTGCATGAAAACATACGTGAGATATGTTATTTGTGATAACAACAACCACACCTAAGGATGAGCTGGGGACAGATCACAAGTAGTGTCACACATTCCAGCATCAATGTAGCATGCCATAATGTTTAGCAGATAACACAAAAACCCAAAACAGAGTACAAAGAAGCAACAGAATGGTAACCAGACAGATCCTTTCCTCCATCCCACCCACCCATCCACACACAAAGAGTGTCAAAGTTAAGGATTGAAGTTTATTCAAAATTTTAAACAATAAATGATGGATTTCCATTTGGGAATTAACAGTTTCTGAGTGAAAGGGGTATGCCTAAGGCCAAGAGAGAAGCTAGAAGGCTGTGTTAGGATACGTGAAGAGAGCAGCTGACCAGCAGATATTTATGCCATGGAGTTAATTAATCATAAAGAAATTATCTGGAACTGTCACTAAAAATGGTATTTTATAAACCCTATTTTCCCCTCGTCAGGAGGGCCAGCTGACAGAATCAGACTCACAACCTGATTTCACTGTGGTCTTTGTCTTGTAGGTGCAAAAGTAACATATACTCACAAACAGACTCCTGTTACAGCATTCATGTCAGAGAATCAATTGTCACCAGGATGTTAAATGGATTATAGATATCATGTTCAGGTGTGCTGTTGAGTCATTTAATTCTCCTTAGACCATGGGTAGCAGAGGTAACAAGAAACAATGTAGGTGTGTCTGTGTCTCCTGCCCTGGAGCAGCGGTGGCTGAGGGGAGATCTGACAGAAGTTTATAAAATTATCAGAGGCAGAGATAAGTAAGACAGCTGATATCTTTATCCTGGGGTCAAACTGTTTAATATTAGGATTTAAGGTGAGAGGGGAAAAGTTCAAAGGAGATGTGCAGGGCAAGCACTTTTATACAGAGAGTGGTGGGTGCCTGGACCATGCTGTCATGGGAGACAGATATGACGATGTTTAAGAGGTACTGAGATAGGTAAATTGAATAAGCAGAGAAGGAAAGATATAGGCCACGTGCAGATAGAAGTAATGAGGTGCTATTATCTTAATTATTTTGGTACAACATTGTGGCACAAAGGGTCTTTTACTGTGTTGTACTCTTCTGTTTTCTATGTGTGAGAGAAAAGAAAGTCATCTCAGAATTAGAATCAGATTTATTATCACTGACATATGTTGTAATTTGTGTTGCTTGTTAATGAATAATCTTATATTGAGGCTGAGACGAACAGATATTTTGGACTATGAAATAATCAAGGCTGTAAAGGAGAGAATGGAAAGTTGGAAAGTGGTGGTGAGGCCAAGATTAGATCAGTTATACTTGACTTGTTGGCAGAGTGGGCACAAGTGGATGTACCGCCTATTCCTGTTCCCATTTATTTTGTTCTTATGAAGCAACCTACCTGACATTGGCTGCAAGGTATGATTTTTTTGTGTGATTTTGTTAGGTTATTACACAACAGTGGAATGGCTATCCTTACTCAGGCAAAGAGTATGGAGATACGGGAGCGAAATTCAAAGCAAGATCTCAAGGGTTATAATCTCTAGATTATTGCCTGAGATATCTGTGATCTGGCATGGGGTTTAGAGGATTATGGAGGTGCACATCTGGCTGAAGGAGTGGTATGAGAAGGAATTCTATTTCATGAAGCACTGGCACCAGTTCTGGGGACAAGAAGCAATTGCTGCCCTGGGATGTGTTCCATCTGAAGCAGATTCTAACCATGTCTTGAAGAGAAGGTTATTTTGAAGGTCACAACTTCAGGGACTAAACAATTGTTTCAGAATTATCCTAATATGATTAAGTTCAATCTTGTGTTTGATAGGGTGAAATCTAAAACAGCTAGAAAGCTACTTGATTTAGGTGAGCCTTGTATGTGTGATGATTTAGACTGAATGAATCTAATAAATCATCTGATGAATAAGTTAACACTAAATGGAAGGAATTCAAAAATTTTTAAACACGATACTGTATCAAGATCTCACCCTAAAGGGAGGAAACGCTGTATGACATTAAACACAGGGTAACATAAAATTAAAGAAACAGCACAAAATACCACTGACCCTGGTGAAAGGTACAAGGATCACTAAAAGCCAAGGCATCATATAGCAAAAGTTACAGAAAGGGCAATGAAAAATTACGGCTCAACAAAATGGCAATTTGTATTCAGTAAAAGAGGGTTGGCAGGAACAATTTGGACCTCTTCAACAATATTAATAGCTATATTACAAATGAAAATGAATTCTGATACATAATTACATTGCATCAACTTTAAAAATAGAAAAGCAAAATCACATGATGAATATTCCAAGGAAATAAGCAATGAATTAAGGAAAGGCTCCATTGATAATGAAAATAATGAAGAAAATAATAGAACACTTTGTTGACCATTGCCTGGTGAAAGTAATTCCTATTTAATCAAAAACATATGAAATTATTGAAGAAACCCAAACTACAATCTTCTAGGGTTCTTCAGATAGAGTGTGATATTTCTTCAAAATGTATTTATCTTCAGGATGTGGCATTGCCAGCAAGGCCACCAGTTATTGTTCATTCATGATTTCCTTTGAGAAGGTGGTGACAAAACACTTTCTGGAATCACTGGCATTCTTCTTGTGAAAATATACCCACAATACTATGCTGGTAAGTTCCAGGATTTAGATCCACTGAGAATGAGGGATCAACACCATATTTCAAGTCAGGCTGTTTCTGTAACTTGGTGGAAGTGACAGGTAGCAGTGTTGCCATATGTAGCCGTCTTTCCTTTCCAGGATGGTTGGACAGTTGCACGGACAGAAAAGGTTTAAAGAGATATGTCTCAATAACTCTAACTTGCAGGTCTAACTCCAGTGCATTTGTGGATGGTGCACACTGCAGCATAGTTCTTGAATTGTGTGTTTATATTCCACTTAGGAGAATATATTATGCAGAGTGCAGACATGAAATTGTTTATAAATCGATTCAACCTGACATGCAACGTTTATCTGAAAATATAAATGAAAGAAAACATAATGCCAATCTTCCTTTATCATTGCACTAGTTAAGAATTTATCAATCCATTCAATTGCTTTTATTTGCCAAGCAGCAGCTGAAGTATTTTGGAATCATTACCATTACTGTATTATTGAGAAGACACAGACAGAACATGCAGGGGAACCACAACAACAGATGGAAACGGTTTTTTACAGCTGTTCATTACTTCAAAAAGAGAGCCAAGAAGCAAAGAATATGCTAATCAAGGTTCTAAAAGAGAGAAAAAGACTTTTCAATTTACTGTGTCAATGATAGAGCTCCAACAATCAGCCACCCCAGCCAGCACTGGAAACAAGATCAATGGAAACCACACAAGCATTGTTTACTTCTTCATAAGATCTGAAATAAAGCAAGTGGAAGTGGTAAAAGGACGTTCCTTTTAAATTAAGTAAACAAATGCTCAATACCATCCTAATGCTGAAAAGCAGAGAAAATATTTGAATACCATTGAAACAGAGGTACAAGAAATTCCTATGCAGTCGATGTTTTTACTTTCTATTGCATTCCCACTAAGCTAGATTCATAAAATTATCTGAGTTAGAATAGGTCAGGATAAGATCCTTAAAGAAGAATAACTTTTGCCAGACTGGGTTCAAGTTTCCATTGTTATTTTTTTCAGGTCATAACTAAAACTCAGAGTTGAAACTAAAATAATTGTTACACATAGATGCTGTCTGACCTGCTGAGTTCCTACAAAATTTTGTGTGTTAAAGCATCTGTTGCCAAAAAGTATCTTATCTACAATATTTGTATAATGACTCTAACATACGATAAAGCAAGTAATTTCTATAAGTATACACGAGAGGATAAATTGTCTAGGATTGGTATGTAGCATGTAAATAGCAAGCTGTCCTTTAATGTCAGGGATTGCGGTACTCTAATGAGGAAATGTTGCTAAGGCTGTGCTAAGCTTAACCAGAGCAACAGACCTTTTGGCCAAACTCATTCATACTGACCAAAATCTGCCTTCATTCGGCCTATATCCCTCTTACTTATCTGTCAAGATGTCTTTTAAAAATCAATGGCTTGACCAATGAAGGCATGCAGACCATATGCTGTCATCTCCACACATTTTGTCATGACTTTTAGGGAATTGTGTACTTGTACCCCAAGATCACACCGTTTAGTAACACTTCCTAGGGCCCTGTTAATCAACTGTGTATGATCTGGCCTTGTTTCACTCCCTAAAATCAACCACTTCACAATTTTCTGAGTCAAATACCATCAGCCATACACTTGTCCATTCACCTCATTGATCTATATCCTGTGGTAACTTTAGAAAAACATCTTCACTGCCCACTATACCACAGGTATTTTCAACTGCAAACTTACTAATCCTGCCGCCTACATTTCCCTCTAAATCACTAAAATATATAATGAACAATAATGGACTCATCGCTAATCCTGGCAACATGCCACTTGTTATAGTTCTCCAGTCTGGAAACCAATTCTATGACCAAATCAGTTCCATCTCAATTTGCTCTCTCACTCAAGATCATGTGTGCTACTTTTCTGGCCAACCATGTGGGTCCATGTGGGTCCATGCTAAAATCCATAAGTCCATATAGACAATTTGTGAAACATGATTTCCCACACACAAATCCATGCTACCTATCCTAAGCAGTCCTTGCCTTTCCAAATATAAATAGGCCCTTAGAATTCTTTCCATTAACTTACTTTTCTCTGATGTAGCTATAATTTCCTAATCGGTCCTTGTAGCCCTTCTTGAATAAGGTCATTTTAGCTATCCTCTAGTTTTCTGGTACTTCATCTGTGGCAAACAAAATATAAAAATCTCTGCTAGGGCCAAATTCAACAATCCTATTATCTCTCTGGATGTTGTTAGACACATTGAGTTCCACCAATAGTTTATTTTCTTCATAAGCTTCCATGACAGGTTCCACAATAAATACAGATTTGAAATATTCATTTGAGATCTTACACATTTCCCATGGCTCCATTCATAGATTACCATACCTTCAAGGATGTATTCTCTTATCAGTTACTATTTTGCTGCTAATATAGAATCTTTTTGGATATTTCTTTAACTTATCTACCAGACGTAAGTCATGGCTACATTTTCTATTAATTTTTTTTCTTGTGTACTTTTACATCTCTTTTGCTTCCAAGGGATTGGTTTGACTTAAGCTACCTATACCTGACAAGTGCCTCTTACTTTTCCCTGACCCAGGGTTCCTCAAAACTGCAAGCCCTGACCTTCACTCTAACGGGAATATTTCCCGCTATGTACTGTTCCCAACTTACCTTTAAAAACCTCACACTTGCCTGAAATCCCTTTCCCTGGTGACAGCTTCTCACAACCAACCTTTGTATGGTCCTGTCTAACAACACTAATATTGGCCTTCCCCCAATTTAGCATTTTAATTTGAGGACTAGTGCTATTTCTTTTCACTGCTTGAAATAATGGGAATTTTAGTCACTTCCCTAAAGTGCTTTCCCACTGACTCATCAGCTACTTGGTTATGCTCATTTGGCTAACAAGTGTAGTTCCTCTCTGGCAGGGCCCTAATTTGGTATGTATTCCTCCAGAAAACTTTGCTGGACATACAGTATTGAACAAATTCTGCTCCCTCTAATCCATTAACTCCCAGAAAATATTAGGGGAATTAAATGCTTCTTCTGTTACAATGCTATTATTCTTATACAAATCTGTGATTTCTCTACATTCAAGATTTAAGTTTCAGGGTTATTTATTGTTGTTCTTCAGTACACAAATTTAAAGGAGAATGAAATAATTGCTATTCTGGATCTGAAGCAGCATAACAAAAACATACAATAAGCTTAAAGAACATGATTAAAAACTAAAAATAAAAAACACAATAAATATAAATATAAAAGCAATTCTAGAAAGCACAGTGCACAAGTAACTACTATATAATAGACTGAGTCACAAAGTGACACTAGCTAATGTGTATGGAGTGGTGGTGGAGGTGGATTAATAAGTGGACGTGTTGATCAGGCTGACACTTTGAGGGAATTAACTGTTTTTGAGTCTAATGGACCTGGTGTGGACGCTGCATAGCTTCTTCCCTAATGGGAGTGGGACAAACATTTTATAAGCTTTCCTAATTCCTATTGAATATTAGAGAATGTTTGAATAAGAAACTTTTGGTTCACAACACAAGATACAGAGCAGAAAATGTTGGAAGTGTTCACTGGGTGAAGCTACACCTGAAGAGAGAATAGAGCTAACATTTCAGGGTGGTTAACTTTCACGAGAAGTTCATCCTAGGATCATAAAAGTGGAAGCTAATGAGATAGTTGATGAATCTGTTTGAAGTTTCCCAAAATTCCTCAGACACCAAGAAAGTTCTATTAAATTGAAAAAGTCAAAATAGAACTCCTTTATTCAAAAAGAGAAGAAAATAGAATACAAGAAACTACAAGCCAGTTTGTTTAACATCTATCTTTGGGAAAATATTAAAGGTGGCATAACAGAGCACTTTGGGAAAATAAAACAATCAGGCAAAGTCAACATGATTTGGCAAAATGGAAATTATGTTTGACCAATTTATTGAAGTTCTTTGAAGAAGTAATATTTGGATACAAGGAACTCAGTAGATTGCCATGCTTAAATTTCTGGAAGGTATTTGATAAGATGCTGAATTAGAGATTATTATGGAAAATAAAAGCTTGTGGAGTGGAAAGTAAAATATTAGAATGGGTAGAAGATAATCCAACTAACAAGAAACAGAAAATAGATACACAAGTCTTTTTGTGGTAGGCAAGATGTGATGAGGAGTGTGCAATGGAGTTGCTGTATATTATTATCCTCCTTACTTAAGCAAAGATGTGAATGTTTTGGAAGCAGTTCAGATGGCAAACTAAACTGTTACTGGAATGTTGAAAAATTGTGAAGAATTACCAGGATTGTAAACAACAAATAAAGTGCTGCAAATAAGGACCCTCAGCATATTTTACATTTTGATTAATTATCACTTACTTAAACTTCAGGTGACATTGTCATTCAGTTGTCCAAGTTCCAATCTAGAATATTGCGTACAATGCTTACAATTTGGTCCCCTCTGCATTCGAGAAATCAATGCTGATTGGGAGATTGCACTTCTATTGAGTCCCCAGGAGCGATTCTGAGCTTCCATGTGTCTGGCACTTTAATTCTCCATCCCATTCCCAATCTAACAGATCTGTCTGTGTCCTCCTGCATTGCTCCATTAAGGCATAACAACAGTATCACATCCTCTTCTGTCAGGGTATCCCACGGGACACAATATTGTATTTAGCTTTTTTTGGTAACTGGCTTTATCTGTTTTTTTTCCCAAAAATGGTCAGATCTGCTTGAAAATTTTCTTTCTGTAATATTAATTCTGTGTTTCCTGTCTTCAGAGACACGGCTGACCTGTTGGGCATCTCCGGTATTCACCTTTTGGTTTCCAACTGCTGCAACACCTCTAACCTGCACTTGAAGATGTAGGAGACTGCAGCTGCTGAAACTTGAAGCAATAAAACAGACTGCTGAAGGAACTCAGGAGATGAAACAGTGACTGTGGAGACAAAAGGATGGTCAATGTTTTGGGTTTACACCCTATATCAGAACTTCTGAAAACAAGAAGAGGAGAAAGAACTGAATACTGTAATGACAGGTCTATCTGAAAGTAATTGGTGTTGAGGTGATATTTGACAGTAATCTTTGTTTAAAACAAAAGCTATGTTTTAAGGCACTGCCTAAAGTTAAGAAAAAGAGGGGGAGAGTTCAGGGGTAAATGCCAGGAGTAAGTGCATGTTGGTCAATGGTAGAGCAATTAAATGTAGGAATGATCAATAGGCCAGGCTTAGGTTACAGAGTTAGGGAAGGGAAGGACCATGGATGTATTTCAAAATAATTACACAATTTTAGAATCACAGTATCAGCAGTTAATGTATATTGCAAATGTAGTTGTGGTAGGCTAACAGGAAATTGCAAATATTAAAAATAATGATAATGATGATGACGATGTCGACTCAGGCCTGAGAGGCTAGCGTCGGGCATTCTCATGCCCTACAAGGAGCAGAATGAAAGACTGTGTGGTGCGCCACTCCTCACACAGACATCTTGCAGTGGTTTTCTTTATTTTACAAGGTCCGGTTGTGAGCTTAACACTCAACCTGGCATGGATGGAAAGTGTACTCGGGAACGGCCCGACTGGATTCGACCCGGGAACCTCCATTCTGGAGTCCAGCACTGATGTCACTGCGCCACCAGCCGACCAGCTTATTTAAAAATAAAGCACATTAATAATAAGAACAAATGTATAACAAGATGTTTACATAAATCCAGAGAGGACAGTTTGAGAATGCACTTAGCTCTGGTAAAAATTCATCTGGAGTGTGGGTGTAATTTTGATCTTCTTGCTGTGAAATGTATCTTCGGTTTTGAGAGTGTGTGGGAGAGGAGAACAATGATTGATCCAGAACATATGAGAATAATGAACGCAGAATGCTTGACCACCTTGGGTGATCAAGGGAAGACAGAAAATATATGATAGAAATGTGGACGATGAGGATTGGTAAAATATTGGATCCATGTGAGCTCTGTGAAATTTCAACACAAAGAGGTCACATTTACAAACCTAAAGACTCAAAATGAAAATAGGAAATAAAGGAGGGACAGTTTTATAGAAAGTGTGATGAGTACATATTTCCAGTGTGGGTGAAACAACATGAAAACTTAATGGCTTTCAGATCTGAACTCAAAGGCTTCTTGTCAGCAAAGTTTCAGAGTAATTAGAGATGGTCCGATAAAATTTTGTTCAAAGGTATGCTCGTGGACAGTAGGTCTTCCACTTATTGAATCGGTCCCTGTGTTATTATGTAATGTTGCTAGTGTAAACAGAAATTCTATTGGGAACAAGTATTATGTCTGAAATTCAAGGAAGGTTTTGTATATATGTCACCTGTGATTTCTTTGATTTCAATGTATTCCACATTTTACTCACTTCCATTGAAAATCCTCTCAATATACAGTACATTACATTTCCTGCTGCACATGAGAAAGCTTGGTTTTATATAGGAAACAATGAGGCATGAATTCGGTTAGGAAAATGAACTGGAACAGATTAAAGCCACCTCCAATGAGAACAACGTAAGCCATTCACAGTAAGCCAGCTGCAAGACAGATTCACTGTTCTGCACAATGCATATAAAGAGTAACTATAGATTTATTTAGTGAATGAAAAATAACAAAGGTCCTTCTCTGATTCCACGTGGCATACCACTACATCAACTATTCTGTTCTTTTCACTTCCTCAAACTTATAACCCATCTGGAAAACAGTAGTTCTGAATTGAAGACCGCAAGTTTAAAAAAGGGACAGTGAACCAAACTAGTTAGCCACAGCAAGCCTTGAATCAACCTACTAAAGGGCTTCCAATGTTCTCCAGTACATGGAAACTCATGTTTGAAGAGGCCTTTCTTGTGATATACTATGGCACTGCAGTGACTACAAACAGATTGAATTGGTGTGCATGTGTAGGTGTGTTTGGAGAGGAGGTAAGTTGGAGAAGGCATCAATGGCTGATTTGTCTAATCTGGCACACGTAATGGAGCTTTTCAATTTACATAGAATGCGCCTTTTTTTGTTGACTGGCAGTGATTGGTGGTGTTGGGTCTGGTAATCTTCTCATTATATGTTAATGATCTATGTGACCAAATTGGTGGCTTTGAGGCCAAGTTGGCAGATGATACAAAGATAGATGGAAGAGCAGATAGTTTTGAGGGAACTGGGAGTCCATAGAAGGAGTTGGACAAATTAGGCAAATGGACAATGAAGTGGCAGATGGAATACAGTGTCGGGATTTGTTTGGTCATGCACTTTGGCAGAAGGAATAAAGGCATAAACTATTTTCTAAATGGGAATTTCATTCAGAAATTGGAGACTTCAAAGTCCTTTTGGGCCTAAGTTCAAGATTCCCTAAAGGTTACCTTGTAGGTTGAGTCGAAATAAGGAAGGCAAATGCAAAGTTAGTGTTCATTCTGAGAGTACTGCAATATACGTAAAAACAAACATGTAATGCTGAAGCTTTATGAGACATTGTTTATACTGCATTTGGAGTTTTCTGAGCAGTCTTGCACCTCTTATCTAAGAAAGGATGTGCTGGCATTGGAGAGGATCCAGAGGAGGTTCTCAGGAATGATTCCAGGAATTAAAGGGTTAACATACAAGGAGCATTTGCTGGCTTTGGGCCTGTATTTGCTGGAGTTTAGAAGAATGGGAGGGAGGTCACCTTGAAATCTACTGAATACTGAAAGTATTCAGAGTGGATGTGGAGAGTAAGTTTCAAAGAGTGAGAGAGGGTACAACTTCAAAATATAGGACACCCCTTTAGAAGAGAAATGAAGAGGAATTTCTTTAGCCAGAGGTTGTTGAATCTGTGTAAGTCATTGCCACAGATGCCTATGGAGGCCACATTATTGGGTATATTTAAAGCAGAGGTTGATAAGTTCTTGATTAGTAAGGGTACCAAAGGTCATGGGGAGAAGGCAGGAGGATGGGTAGAGAGGGAACATAAATCAGCCATGATTGAATGGTGGAACAGACACAATGGGTCGAATGAATAATTCTGCTCTTATTTCTTATGGTCTAAGTTTAACTCCTGAGGCTCATATCAGTTGTAGAAATTTGCATAAGTGAAGGCAACACCATCAGAATTAATCAACAAGCTCCAGAACCTGGGCCTCTGTACCTTCCTCAGCAACCGGATCCTTGACTTCCTAACCAGGAGACCACGTTAGTGTGGAATGGAAATAACATCTCCTCCCCTTTGACAATCAACAATGGCACACTTTGAGGAAGTGTGCTTAGCCCACTATTCTACTCTCTCTACACCCAGGTAGAGGAACCTGAAGACACACACTTAACATCTTAGGAACAGCTTCTTTCCCACTGTCATCAGATTTCTGAATGGACAACGAACCCATGTACACTACCTCACTTTTTTTTCTTCTTTTTTTGCTCTCTTTCTGCACTACTTATTTAAGATAAATAATTATGTATTACAATATATCGCTGCCTCAGAACCCCAAATTTCATGACATATGCCAATGATATTAAACCTGATTCTGAACTTAGTATCAGCAACACACACAAATGCTGGAGGAACTCAGCAGGTCAGGCAGCATCTATGGGGAAAAAGTACAGTTGGGCCGAGGCCCTTCAGCAGGACTGGAGAAAAAAAGGTGAGAAGTAGATTTAAAAGGTGGGGGAGGGGAGAGAGAAGGTGATAGGTGAACTGGGAGAGGGAGGGATGAATTTAGTGTTCTGTGCACTTTGATATTACTGATCAAGTCCAGTAGTCTCTGTACAATAGCACATTTAATAAAATGCTGTAAAAATCACAACCTACAAAATTCTGCTCAAACCAAAATCTGGACATGCCTACTTTAATGTTTGCATTACTCGTAAAATTACTGTATTTACTATCCCTAATATAGTAAGCTATATAGTGAAAATGACTATTCCATAAAGCATTGATATAACGCCATCTGAGAAGAAACAGAACTATTATATGCGGTAATGTGATCAAATATTCTCTGGTTGCCCTTATAGACATAGCCACAACAATCAAACAATCCAGGACAAAGCAGCCATTTTGGCCATCAACCTAGATGTCCATATCCAGCATTACTGCAGAATATCACTGCAAAGTACACCATTCTGTGGATAACTTGCTGCAGTATAACAAAGTTGCTTCACTGATTTCTCTGAAGTTATCGATCCTGTTGTCCTAAATTACCAAAGGGTAACAAATGATTTTTCAGATATCAGCACTTCATGTTCTTCCCTATCACTCATCATAACTAGGACAAATTTCATTTATTGTGACATAAAACTTCTGACTTAAATGCATTTTGAGATAATCTTAACCAAATACAGCAAAAAGACTTATAATCACCTTCTAAAGAACAACAAGGGATGGACAATACAGTAACTGCTCATTTTTTTGGCATATCCAGTTTTCACCAATACATGATTCTAAAGGAGATTGGAAGTAAGCTATTTTCAGATATTTGTTAAATTACCTCTGTAGGTGTGTTGTTTGGTGAGTTCAACAGCACATACAGACTCAATAATTCCCAAAGGTGATTAACCCTAACGAAATTATAAATTATGTATATATTTTTTCTTCTGTTAGCAATGTACATTCTTCAAATGTAATAACACAAAAGGTCACCTATTTAGGATTAAAACATATTAAACTTGCAATTGCAGAATTAAAAATGTGTTAACAAATTATTGGCCTACATGTTAGCAAAGTTTGCACCCTAGCAATACAGAAAGCAGGTGACTTTGCCTTTCCAGTCAGCTCTAAGTCAGAAAGCTTTCGTCAGTTACGTTACTTCTTGAGTGGGTTACAAAAAAATAAGCATCAAGACTGCAAAAGACTAGAAATTATTCACTAAATCATCATGGTCTCTCATGAATCTAGGAAACTGTGGATATCAGTTGAATCCAACGTCAGTGACTCTCTGAGGTGGCCCAGTGAGTCAGACACACAAGAGATTCATGGGAATCTTTCACTGTCTAGAGTGACAGAAAATCAGCGTGTGCTGCCAACAGACAAATTTTTTTTTCTGCTTTTGGACACAATTCTCTATTTTCAGTTAGAATAAAATAACATTTTTGTTATACTGCATATATTTTTAATTTAAATAGTTTATTACAAAAATGTTTCATCCACCTTCTATGTTAGATGTTTCTTTCTTCAGATGTGAATCCAGGATAAACAGATGAAATTTACCAGAAACCAGAGGAAGTTTCCCACACTGAGAAGGTAGACAGCATACTTAAAATACATGATGCCAAGTCAGATTGTGCTGAGGATCCTCCACAAGACAGATGTTGACTGCCCCTCGCCAACACAATTTTAGGAAGTAATAAACAACAACAATTTAAGTGCTCACCTAGATACTTCTGAAATGTTGTGTAAGGACCTGCTTCTATCACCTATCCAGATAGGGCATTCCTGATAGCAATCAACTTCTTGAGTGACTAAAATCGTAAATCTTCACTAAACCTTTCATCCTATCCTATTAATCTATATTATTTAGATTTAAAAACCTTTGTTATGGTGAAAAAGATTTGCATTACATGCACATTCTATGTCCCTCATGATTAATCTTGTATTGATAGTAAAGTGAAATCACTCGAGTCGAGTTTGATGTTCTCTGAAAGGGCTGTCCGCTGTTGGATCCTCAGATGGTGGCAGAAGACAATTTGGATTCCACACATTAAGGGTGACTTTCTTTAATGCAGAATGCCTGTGTAAGGAGCTCTTCACGCTTGTTTGGGGTACCAGAGAGCATTGCGGTCTGAGGTTTTTTAAGCACCTGAATTCCTTAATTGTTGTTTAGTGAAAGAGATTAATCATTTAGAGTTCCTTTTGTGAACTGAGAAGTGGCAGATGGAGTTCAACCCAGATAAGTGTGAGGTGGTTCATTTTGGTATGTCGAATATGATGGCAGAAAATAGTATTAATGGTAAGATTCTTGGCAGTGTGGAGGATCAGAGGGATCTTGGGGTCCGAGTCCATAGGATGCTCAAAGTAGCTGCACAGGTTGACTCTGTGGTTAAGAAGGCATACGGTGTATTGACCTTCATCAATTGTGGAATTGAATTTATGAGCAGAGAGGTAATGTTGCAGCTATATAGGACCCTGGTCAGACCCCACTTGGAGTACTGTGCTCAGTTCCGGTCGCCTCACTACAGGAAGGATGTGGAAACCATAGAAAGGGTGCAGAGGAGATTTACAAGAATGTTGCCTGGATTGGGGAAGCATGCCTAATGAAGACAGGTTGAATGAACTCGGCCTTTTCTCTTTGGAGAGACGGAGGATGAGAGGTGACCTGATAGAGGTGTATAAGATGATGAGAGGAATTGATCATGTGTATAGTCAGAGGCTATCCCAGGGCTGAAATGGCTGCCTCAAGAGGGCACAGGTTTATGGTGATGGGGAGTAGGGACAGAGGAGATGTCAGAGGTAAGCTTTTTTTTTTACACGCAGAGAGTGGTGAGTGCGTGGAATGGGCTGCTGGTGGTGGAGGCGGATGCGATAGGGTCTTTTAAGAGACTTTTGGATAGGTACATGGAGCTTAGAAAAATAGAGGGCTATGGGTAACCCCAGTAATTTCTAAGGTAGGGACATGTTCGGCATAACTTTGTGGGCCGAAAAGCCTGTATTGTGCTGTAGGTTTTCTATATTTCTAGACCCTGTCTAACCCATGAATTCCTCCAAAGGCTTGTTTTATGCTCCAGACTGCAGGATCTGCAGTCTATTCTGTCTCCATTTGTCAGTCCTCCGCCCATTTTACCAGCTAATCATTATCAGCCTGTAGTCTAAGACAATCCTCCTCTCTATCAACAACTCCACCAATTCTAGTATCATCTGCAGACTTATTTGCTCCTTGTTATGTAGCAATCTCTTTAAGATGCCTTAAAATTTGTTTCTTCCTTATGTGCGGATTCAGCCCAAGCTAATCGACTTTTCTATTATTTCTAGACATTTCTGGTGTTTTCAACAACATTAAATTTCATTCATTGTCTCCCCGCAAAGGCAAAAGCAAAACCTCAGGAGGTGTAATAAGGCATGTACAAGATCTGGCCCATCTATTCCCATCTATTCAGTGGTGCAATAGGAATGATTGTAACTTTCTCTTCTGTCCAAAAGGAGTACTTATGGAGTTAACTGTACAGCAGTGAACTTGAGGTGATAATCCAGGACCAGTTTGAGGAGCAGCACATCACTTCTTTGGAAACTCTTTCAAACATCTGCACTAGGTCTGAAAAAAAAACCTAAAAACCACAATCAAAGTGAGCTCCAACTCCTTCTGTACTTTGCTGGGAATTATGCAAAAGCTGTCTTCCCATAAATCCATTATAAGTGTCTACATTGAAACTGTAAAATCAGATAGAAGTTTTTCACCCCAGTCAGTTATTGCAATATTTTCATTCCATGTCAGTAATCCAGCAGCCACCATTCTTCTACATTGCCACTGTCTACCACCCCACATCTCCACCCATCTCAAAATTCTTTTTCTCTCTCTTTTTTTTGCTGTCAATTTATATTTTCTGTCTTATCTGTACTTATGTGCCAATGATGCTATGGCAAGTAAGTCTTTCATTGTACCTATGCCTACCATACTGGTGCACAGGATGATAAACTCACCTTCTTGAAGGCCATGGAAATGTAGGCGTGGCTGGGCACTGCTGAAGAGACACCAGGGTAGAGATGTTAAAACTACATTGTAAGTAGCTGATAGGTGGTGTCATACCCCACCTCCTCTGTTCAGGAATAAGTGTTCCAGCTTGACAAAGATGGCTTCTTTAACCCCTCTTTCTAACCACCTGTCATCCAGTTCACACCTTCACTCATGCAAAGATAAAACTAACAACTTTCTCATTACCTCTATGACTCTTAACGGCCCTCATGTGATTGCTATACCTTTAAACAATTCGCAGAGTTTTTAAAGCAGAAAACTATCCACTATGGTTTAGAACTGAAGAAACCTCTTGGATGAGTGGTGAAATGGCTTCTAGACAACACAGCAAGTCCAGTTGCCTTGATATACTATTGCTTCATATAATTGAGAGAATACGTCTTCATATATCTTTACCTGCTTTACAAACAGCATAATCATTATGTCAGAAGACCAATGCATTCTAGTCTGAGCCTTTTCAAACTTTTCAGTTTTCTGCAAAAACAAAATTACTTTCAGCATTAATTCTCTGCAGTAATAAAATTACTTTCAGGGTTAGTTCTCTGCAATAACAAGATTACTTTCAGGGTTGTGTTCTCACAGGATTATGCTGCTGAACTCACTTAGAAGTATTGCCTTTCATTCATCAGATTATAGGGACAACTCTGAATGACGTTCAAATGCCAAATGAGACCTCACAATAAAAACAGCCCATCTGAAAACCAAAGTA
This sequence comes from Hemitrygon akajei, assembly GCF_048418815.1. Classification (NCBI taxonomy): domain Eukaryota; kingdom Metazoa; phylum Chordata; class Chondrichthyes; order Myliobatiformes; family Dasyatidae; genus Hemitrygon; species Hemitrygon akajei. Next base: position 107,007,147 of record NC_133131.1, read on the forward strand.
ACTAATGACCCACCAGATACCTGCATGAATGTTGTGTGAAGTTAAAATAGAATGCAATAGTGTTGGGCTGTTTGAGCCACACAGCACTAATGTCAGTATGATTGCTGTGTGGGTGAAATTAATGCTTATGGATTTATAGACTTCTATTGCAGCTGTTTTGGAAAATGACCATTTGTTTGTGGAACTTGATTAATGCTAAGGGGTATGATTTTTTTTAATTTCCACTTCAAAGAACAAATTTGGATTTTATCCAAGGAAAGCTAGCAGTAAATCTGCTACCATGGTCCAGAGGAAAATCTCAGCTTACTTTTTTTCAGTGAAATAAATGATTAATTTTAATGGATTATGGATTTCAATTTTCCATTATTTTCTTGAGTTCATTGTGGTCATTCTCACAGAGAGTACTGAGGAATTTAAATTTTATTCTGCAGTTAATCTCAGAAGATCAGATCTTCCATTGAGAAACTAAGTTGGTAAGAATACATGTATGCAGTTATGCCAGAATTTAATAAAATAGAAAAAAAATGACAGCATGAGATAAGGTGAGTTGCTGAAAAGGAATCCTGCCGTGTAAAAGCTTATCATTGTTTAGATGTAATTCATTGATATATTTGAATAAGAACACTGTTTCTTTATGTAATGCACTTTAACCATTTGACAGCTACATGTTGGTCTCTATAAAAATGCCGAACTAATTAAAGTTTAATTGAAGGTTAAATGTAAGGGATCAGGATCAGAATCGGATTTATTATCATAGTTTTTATTACCATGATATGGAATTTGTTTTGCAGCAGCAGTATATTACCAAGGCATAAATTACTTTGAGTTACAAAATAAGTCAATGGTGGAGAAAAAAAACCAATGGATAGTGTTCATGGGTTCAAGAAGTGTTCAGAAATCTGATGACAGAGGGAAAAGCTGTTCCTGAATCGGTGAGTGTGGGCCTTCAGGCCCCTGTAGCTCATTCCCAATGGTAGTCATAAACAGTGGGCATGTCTCAAGATGCATGCTGACTTCTTCAGGCACCACCTCTTGTAGATAACCTTGATGGTTGGGAGGATTGTGACTATGATGGAATTGGCTAAGTTTACAATCCTCTGCATTGGAACATCCTTACCAGGTTGCAATGCAACCAGCCAGAATGCTCTCCACCATAAATCCATAGAAATTTGCTAGAGTCTTTGGTGACATACCAAATCTCCTCAAACTCCAAATGAAATAGAGTCACTGGCATGCATTATTCATGATTGCATCAATGTGATAGGCCTCTGAGATGTTAATGGCCAGGAACTTAAAGCTGCCCACCCTTTTGGGGTGTGTTCTCCTGACTCCCCCTTCCTGAAGTCCACAATCAATTCCTGATGACACTGAGTACGAAGTTGGTATTGCAACACAACTCAACCAGCCAATCTACCTCATTCCTGTACAGCTCCTCTTGCCATCTGAGATTTTACCAACTACAGTGGTATCATCTGCAAATTTATAACTGGCATATGAGCTGTGCTTAATCATGAATATAGGGAGTGCAGAGCAATTGGGTAAGTATGCACCCTTGAGGTGTTTCTGTAAGACAAGAGGAGATGTTATCACTAACCTGTACTGACTGTGGTCTCTCAATGAGACAGTAAAAAAAAAGTCCAGTTGCAGAGGGAGGTTTAGAAGCTTGGTGATTAATACTGAAGGAATGATGGTAGGGAATGCTGAGCTGTAATCGGTAAACAGCAGCCTGATATATGTTTCTCTGTTGTCTGGGTGCACCAAAGCAGATGGAGAGCTAGTGAGGCAGTGTTTGCCGTGGACCTGTTATGGCAGTCCTCGAATTATATCAGGCTCAGGTCCTTGCTCAGACAATACTTAATACAAGCCATAACTAAACTCTCAAAGCACCTTGTTACGGTAGATCTGAATGCTCGCAGTCTATAGATATTGAGGCCATTCACCCTGCTCACTTTGGGCACCTCTATGATTTCTGCCCTTTAGAAGCAGGTGGGAACCTCAGATCCTTGAACAATTCAAATAATTGGTTGGCACAGGATTTTAATATCCAGCCATATACACCATCAGGTCTTGACACCTTGCGAAGGTTTACCCTCTTGGGGGATGTTCTGGCATCACCCTCCAAGACAAAGGTTATAGGGTTGCCAGAACCATCCTTAGATTAACATAATGGAATGGTAAAATAAAAATCTTTGAGCCTTGCAGGACAGGCTTCTTGTGAGAACCATTCCTCAAAAAGCCACAGCTCTGTAATTCTCTTTGTGATTCATTTGACCACTGTAATAGCTGTGATTTAGAATTGTGGAAGTCTTGGAGAATGAGGAAACTTTCGTTCTCAATGGTACGATAGCAGAGAAAAAAAATCCCTACTTTTCAGAGGAAGCATATATTTATTTTAAGCATCATTGGTGAGAAAGACCAGTAAAGTTCAGGGAAGCAAGGAAATAACAATGTTCTACTCAGTTTATTGCTCTGTGTTAGTCTGCCCTTTCAATTAAAGTGAACATCATTCAATGAAATTTTAGCTTGAAGGTAATTATTTCAGAGATTATGTTGACTCATACTTCACCTCTACTTCTTTTGGGAAGTGGTCTTACTGGCCTGTAGAGAAATCCAGTCCTCTCACAGTACCTTCTGTTCCATGACACTCTCCCACTATAACTATGTGCATATGTTTAGAAGGAAAACTAAATTTCCTTGCCAAAAAGAATAATAACAAAGCAGACTTCAAGACCAATACATGAGCTCTTCTGCTGTAAAACCATGTTGTCAATGCCACAAATAAAATGGCTTTTGTTAAACTAAAAGAAATGTGAGCTTAGTATTCACTTGTAATTTGAATACCTTGAAGAGTGCTGTAATGAGAATTGGCAAAAAGGACTAACAAAAATTAATCAGGATTTTTTTCAGTCACAACTGTTGCTTGCTTTTTGCTAGACTTTGGGTTTCCTCCTTTGGACACACGGAGTAAAGTTTTCGACAGAGATGAAGTTGAATTTCACTGTTTTCTGTCTTTAGTGCTGTAGAAAAGTCAAAATAACCAAAATTATCTTAATGGATTGTTATAATGAAAGCATACAAACCTTATCAATATATACTGAATGAAAGAGAAGCAATGGAAACTGGCATTGGTGCTGCAGCATCAATGACGGGTCAGCAAGAATTTAAGTGGCATTGGCATCTCAAAAGAGAAAAAAGTGAGATTCAACTTGATTATGCCAATGCCATTTTAAATCACAGCTTTAAAACAACAAAAAAATCCACTAGTAGCTTCTTCAACCCCTGAGCCTGGGCAAACAAATGTTGTAAAATTCAAAGTACATTTATTATCAAAGTAGGTATGCAGTATAATCCCTGAGATATTTTGTCTCATAGACAGCTACAAAACAAGGCAAACCATGAAAAGAACAAATCATGTTAACAGCAAAAATGAGCAAAAACACACACAGAATACAAAACATCAAACTACAAAGTCATGAAAACAGTCCAGGAATGTTCAGTTCAATATAGTGCTGTGTTGTTTGTTAACTGCAGGCTGCAGAACCAGTCCACCATGTTCAAAAATTGCACAAAATAGCAACAAAAAAGAGAGTGACCAGAAACAGAAACACATCATAACATGAACTATGAAGTCCAACCCATAGACTATCTCAATTAAACCTCACCCAAGACCCAAAACTCCAGCACCATACTCCAGCACCATACTCCAGCACAAATGAGGGGGTGGGGGGGGGGGGAGAGAGAGAGAGAGAGATACAACACCTTCCTCTGGGAGCAGTGAATGAGAGCAAGAGAGAGGCTATTGAAATGCATGCTCCTTCCTCCAGCAGCTCACAGAACCATTCATAAAAAATATTGAACCATTCACGAAAAAAATGATTGAACAGACAAAATGAATATCATTATTATTGATATTTCAATGCTTCTGGTGACAATTTCAAGGTTGTGTTTTATTGTCATTATAAAGAGCCTTACAAAGTTATTTGCAACAGGTAATGGAGTCACAGAGTTGGCCTTTTCTGCAACTCCACTGCCAATGAATTGTCAAATATCTCAGAAGACAAGTAGATATATAGGGTCTACACCACCACGCCTAAAATAGTTTGGTGTAAGAAATAGTTCAAGCTATGAAAGATGAACTGAAAACAAGGATACCAACTAAAACTGAAACAAGAATTGTTGTTTTGTTATTTCATTAGTGTATTACATACATCTGACAGTAGGATGGGCAATCTATTTGTTGATGAGCAGATGTACCAGAATGAATTTGGATTTGGTGAAGCCACAGCTCAGTAAAATTTATACTGCAGACCAGTGAAGCAAAAGGAAGAACACGATGTCTGACCTTGTGAATGCCATTTCAAAACTATTGAGTATCTGCCACAATGACATTTTACCAAAACCAATATTGTGAAGGAAGATATACCTGGAAATGATATGCTACCATCTACTGGTGATGTTCCAGTGCAAACATAGAAATGTCATTGCAGTGACTGAGTAACGCAAGAGATAGATCAAATTTTTTAATAGGGGCATATTAACTTTAGACTTTAGTTATTAATATATGGATTTTTTGTGTTTTCAAGCTAAAGGGAAAAGATGTAATAACTAAAGCAAATTTTGGAAGTCATGCAAGAACCTTGGTTTATTAGCAATGTCCTCCAGCATATAAGTGTTATAAATTAAAAAGGCATCTTATAGAAAGCTGCATTTGCCACACTATTGAATGGCGAATGCCAGTTTTACTCAATATCTGAGCACATTGAGCTGCACCATACTGTTAGAGAGACCAGGTGGTATCTAATGCTGATTCTACTCTCTCGTACAGGTACCTGAGAGTCAGAACAAGTAGACAATGCTCACATCAGAGATGTTAAGTGCACCCCATGATTCACATTTGTACAGAATGGTTCCCTAACCACATGAACTGATGCTTATATATACAGAATGTAGTCATTCACCCCAGTATAACAGACTCCTCGGGGAAGGCCAAGTCATATTGTCCTTTCCTACATGGCCCGAAAGAGGGAAGTGTTTAAGTTTTAACTGCATGTACTGTGTCACATATACAGTAACGTAATATATACAAACACAAGGAAAGCAGATTGTGTTCCATGAAGTACATACTGTCTGAAGGTGGGGGGGGGGGGGGGGTTGGGGGATTGCAAGAATATATAATGATATTCATGGTTGTCATCACTGATGGCAGATTTTTAATTCCAACTTTACTTAAACTTGGATTTTAACTGCCCAACAGTTCGTAGCAGGATTTGAATATATGCATCTGAATCAATACTATGTGTTTGACTCTGGATCAATGTTCTTAAGATTAATCCGTTAGTTTAACCATTGTTACCACACCCTGGTGTGTTTATGTTGCTGTCTTCTCTGCAGCATATGACAACATTTGTGGCAACTCTGACAGGCTCCTCAGAAAGGTGTCATGACTTCTGACACAGATGCAATTGCAGGTATCATCCTCATGGTGTATTCTTGCTCATTACTGACAGGGATTTGGAGACTTTAAAACTATATAGATTCTGTTCTCACACAATCCCATATGCAGTTGACTTCAAGACAATTACACATCTTTATCCAAGGATCAATAAATGTGCCAGAAGGTTAACAGGACAACTCATAACAGCAGCAGATGTGACCAGTTCAGCTGAAATGGCCAAGATCAAGAGAATCCCTGTAACCAATCACTATCACTTTTCTTCAAATACACAATTTAATCCAGTAATGTACTGTATCTTTTTATATACACCATGGAATTGAATTTTGAGTAAAATAAGAAGTTAATTTTAAATGTTGATCATAGCTAGTTGGATCAGAGCTAGTTTTGGGTTTTCATGCAATAGTAACAGGGACATTGAGGAGCAGATAGGGAGACAGATTCTGGAAAGGAGTAATAATAGCATGGTTGTTATGGTGGGAGATTTTAATTTCCCAAATATTGATCGGCATCTCCCTAGAGTGAGGAGTTTAGGTGGGTGGAGTTTGTTAGGTGTGTTCAAGAAGGTTTCTTGACACAATATGCAGATAAGCCTACAAGAGAAGAGGCTGTTCTGGTATTGGGAAATGAACCTGGTTTGTTGGGTCTCTCAGTGGGAGAGCATTTTGGAGATAGTGATCATAATTCTATCTCCTTTACCATAGCATTGGAGAGGGATAGGAACAGACAAGTTAGGGAAATGTTTATTTGGAGTAAGGGGAAATATGAGGCTATCAGGCAGGAAGTTGGAAGCATAAATTGGAAACAGATGTTCTCAGGGAAACATATGAAAGAAATGTGGCAAATGTTCAGGGGATATTTGCGTGGGATTCTGCATAGGTATGTTCCAATGAGACAGGGAAAGGATGGTAGGGTACAGGAATTGTGGTGTACAAAGGCTATTGTAAATCTAGTGAAGAAGGAAAGAAGAACTTACGAAATGTTCAAAAAACTAGGTAATGACAGAGATCTAGAAGATTATAAGGCTAGCAGGAAGGAGAAGAATGAAATTAGGAGACCCAGAAGGGGCCATGAGAAGGCCTTGGCGGACAGGATTAAGAAAAACCACTAGGCATTCTACAAGTATGCGAAGAACAAGAGGATAAGACGTGAGAGAATAGGACAATTCTGTATTCACTACAGAAAAGGATCTTGGTGATCGTAGGGATGACTTGCAGTGGACTGAAAAACTTGGGCATGTAGATATTAAGGAAGAGGATGTGCAAGAGTTTTTGGAAAGCATCAAGTTGGATAAGTCACCGGGACTGAACAGGATGTACCCCAGGCTACTGTGGGAAGCGAGGGAGGAGATTGCTGAACCTCTGGTGATGATCTTTGCATCATCAATGAGGACAGGAAAGGTTCTGGAGGATTGGAGGGTTGTGGATGTTGTTCCCTTATTCAAGAAAGGGAGTAGGGATAGCCCAGGAAATTATAAATCAGTGAGTCTTACTTCAGTGGTTGGTTAGTTGATGGAGAAGTTCCTGAGAGGTAGGATTTATGAACATTTGGAGAGGCATAATATGATTAGGAATAGTCAGCAGGGCTTTGTCAAAGGCAAGTTGTGCCTTACGAGCCTGACTGAATTTTTTGAGGATGTGACTAAACACATTGATGAAGGTAGAGCCGTTGACGTAGCATATATAAATTTTAGCAAGGCATTTGATAGGGTTCCTCATGCAAGGCTTATTGAGAAAGTAAGGATGCATGGAATTCAAGGGGAAATTGCTTTGTAGATCCAGAACTGGCTTGCCCACAGAAGTCAAAGAGTGGTTGGAGACGGGTTATATTCTGCATGGAGGTTGGTGACCACTGGTGTGCTTCAGGGATCTGTTCTGGGACCTCTACTCTTTGTGATTTTTTATAAAAGACCTGGAGGAGGAAGTGGAGGGATGGGTTAGTAAGTTTGCTGATGACACAAAGGTTGCAGGTGTTGTGGATAGTGTGGAGGGTTGTCAGAGGTTGCAGCAGGACATTGATAGGGTGCAAAACTGGGCTGAGAAGTGGCAGATGGATTTCAACCCAGTTAAGTATGAGGTGGTTCATTTTTGCAGGTCAAATATGATGGCAGAATATAGCATTAATGGTAAGACTCTTGGCAGTGTGGAGAATCAGAAGGATCTTGGGGTCCAAGTCCATAGGACATTCAAAGCTGCTGCACAGGTTGACTCTGTGGTTAAGAAGGCATATGGTGCATTAGCCTTCATCAATCATGGGATTGAATTTAAGAGCCAAGAGATAATGTTGCAGCTGTATTGACCCCACTTGGAGTACTGTACTCAATTCTGGTCAGCTCACTACAGGAATGATGTAGAAACCATATAAAGGGTGCAGAGGAGATTTACAAGGATGTTGCCTGGATTGGGGAGCATGCCTTATGAGAATAGGTTGAGTGAACTTGGGATTTTCTCCTTGGAGCGACGGAGGATGAGAGGTGACCTGATAGAGGTGTAGAAGATAATGAGAGTCATTGATTGTGTGGATAACCAGAGGCTTTTTCCCAGGGCTAAAATGGCTATCACAAGAGGGTATAGTTTTAAGGTGTTTGGAAGTAGGTACAGAGGAGATGTCAGGGGTAAGTTTTTTACACAGAGAGCGGTGTGTGTGTGGAATGGGCTGCCAGCGGTGGTGGTGGAGGTGGAAACGATAGGGTCTTTTAGAGACTCCTGGATGGGTACATGGAGCTTAGAAAAATAGAGGGCTATGGGAAAGCCTAGGTAGTTCTAAGGTAGGGACATACTCGGCACAGCTTTGTGGGCCAAAGGGCCTGTGTTGCGCTGTATGTTTTTTATGTTTCTATGATAAAAACGCCATGTTGAATCCTTAATATGAATATTTGCTTCTGCATCTTTTCCCTGTACATGAAAATATTTGCCAATCATTGTTCAACTGCTTTTCTTGCTATTTCTGTTAGAACGGAGCAGGGAAAAGTGTTGTGTGCAATGGGCAGGAAATTTAAAGTAAAAAGAATGACCTTCTCTTTTTGTTTGAGAGTGTTTTAAAGAAATGTCAGTCAGTTCAGAGACATCAATGCACAAGGTTTCTGATCACTATTATGTTTTGGGTTTTTATGCAATTTTTTGGCAGGTTGGAGGGCAAGCATTCTAATTTTATTCCTGGGTACCTTTCTCTGCCACCTGCCACATCAATGGAGAGGTTGAGTACCCATTCCTCTCTACACATCAGCACTTCTCACAACCATTGATCCTAGCCGTTTCCACAGCGGTAACAATTCGGGACTGCTACATTGCATATGACTTGCAGTTAAAGTGTAAAACCGAGCAAGTTGCATCAACATGCAAATATTAATCCACACCAGCGTCAGTACAAACCAACAAAGGTGAGGACATGTTCTTAACTGATCTGAGTTTCTAAGCATATCTCTTAAAGGTGTTAGATTAATATTGAGATCTAAAATGTCAGGGGCAATGGACGTTTTCGATGTTTAGAAGCATAAATCTCTGCTGGACTATCACTTGGCACAAAATGCTTGTAGCTAGAGAAATTGCTGTGCAAAATAAGCTGTAAGTATTCAGAAAGAACACAACTTCTGAATATCTCTCCCACACATCATTATTCTGCTCATTTTTAAAACATGAACTTGTGTAAAACCATCCAGGCCACCACACTTTTTCCAGAACGTGTGCCAAGGCCAGAGACAAGGAGGTCCTGATTAATATAATGACAGGATCTCTAGAGCTAGTTGTAGCTCTGTCTCCTGGCAGCTGGCTAAGTGATCTGCCTGGCTAGTGAATGCAAGAGTACACTGCAGCAGGAGGTTGCAGACATATTCTGTTTCACTGCCTATTTTGTGAAGCCTGTTTCACTGAGAAACACACAGGCATCAACTTTCAGTAAGGTCTCAATTGTACTTCAAGAACCCAATTTAAGTACATTAACAAATCTCTTACTGCTGAGTAAAAATGTCTGCATGTTTGGTGCTTGTTTTGGAGCCATAGATTAAAATGGCTTTCTGAACATTTTACTTTTCACCCTCCCCTTTGACTCTTTAGCATTTGCCATGGTAAGTGAGAAAGTAAGTTAATACTGAAGTCATTTACATTTCCTTTCAGATGAATTGCTTTCATTTTGTATATCTGTTTGGAGAATTATACCTCACATCTGAATGCCGCTTGGAAATCTATATACAAGAGTCCTAAGTGATTGATAACATCCTCCAATGATCAGTCAAATGATCAGTATAACTCCATGAATATATATATTTGATCTTTATTAAGCATTTTTTTATCTTGTTAAATTATGAAAAAAAGGAAAATCAAGTAGGTTATATTTGAACCAAATGGATTTAATCTAAAATGGATAGAAAATTAGGTTTGGTTCTTCTCTACCCATTTTTTTTCTAGCACACATTAGTCAAGCAACATTTGGATGCAACAGTGGGAAAATCTGAGCCATTATGTTCTCCCTCCGCTGCCTCACACCTGCACACCATGCATTATTTCAATGAGTTGTAGACTTTTGTATACCAGCTAATCAATAATTCTGCACTGAAAGTTTGGCTCATTTCTTGGTTGTAAATAGTTTTTGGAGTAGCTCATGAGTAAGGTTTCAAATTGCTGCCAAAATGATTAAAATTTTAGTTTAATTTAAGGCACTTTCAGTGCACTAAGAGGGCTAATTCTGGCATGTGTAGAGCTTATATGATTAATAGTCATAGAAGTCATCTGATCCCTTGGATTGTATTGCAGCCCTGTATTCTCAAGCATCTACAGTTTTATGAACACTGTAAATTACAGTCTTCCGAGAGTATTAAAAGTCAGGAATTTAGGTGTAGCCTTGTGATCACCATGAAATAATTACATTTTACAGAAAATGAGGCAAAATATGCAATATTTCATAAACTTAAATAGTTCTTTTACTTTCAAAGAGCTCAAACATTGTGTAAGTCCTTCAGCATGTTTGGCATCATTATGTAGTCTTTAAATGGCAATATTTCATTTTCATGGTATGACTCGGGTAATGAAGTAGAAATCCTCAATATTCGATGGTGCCAATCTTTAGCTAGGATGAGTCAGAATTACATAATGTACACTCCTTAAAAAGCTATATTTTTAGAGTTGAGTGCTTGCATTTCATTGCACTGTGTGGTACATGTGTTAATAGTACTCTAAGCGTTGGGATTTACTTCACTATGGAACATAGATGCCCTATTTTCACTTATTAATAAAAGGTTTGCAAAATTAAACAGATAATAGACTTGGAAGGTAAACAAGCAGATTAAATGGGATGGTCATCTGACTGGATATTTGAAGAAATCTAAAAAGTAAAGCAGAAGCAGGTAACTCTTCAACCAATGGAAGGAAAACAATTGGCACAAAATGAGAAGAAAGAGGCAACTGATAAAAGAAGTAATAGTTTCATAGCAGTAATATAAAATAAAGCATTCTTTATTTAAAGGATTCTTTCATAGAACTACACTTCAGTGATTGGTTAAACATTCATTAAATCAGGTAAATGTGATGGCATAGGAAAATTTGCTTGTTAATTTCTGATTAAAATAATAAAATACTTAATAAATAAGTTAAACAAATTACAGATTGAACAGTCAAAGAAACTGATGATTGTAGGACTATGGTATGTGAGTTTTCTGTCTTTTGGAATGATAAGTAAAAGTTTCAGTAACTACTGTTCTGCGATAGGTTCCTTAGTCAATATTAAGTTATAAACACATCAGTGAAGCGATCTGATTTAATTAAAGTAACAAGTTAATGCAAATGTACTAATAACTGTCAAATTTTTGGAAAAGTGTTGATTAAAGGTTGATCTTTAATTTCTTTAAGGAGGAATAATTGCTGAGATATGTTTTGAGTCAGTGAGTGACAGGGCTAATATTCATCAGCAGTAGTTTTCATAATAGAGATAGAAAACCCAAGGGTCGAGGCAGTTTAACTGGTTTTACATTTGTTTTTTTATAGGCTAAACTTAAACAAAACCTGGGCAATCAAACTAAATCTCACTGAAGAAGTATTTCAAGTAAGTCAAGTCAAGTCAAGTCAACTTTTATTGTCATTTTGATCATAACTGCTGGTACAGTGCATAGTAAAAATGAGACAATGTTTTTCAGGACCATGGTGTTACATGACACAGTACAAAAAACTAGACTGAACTACGTAATAAAAAAAACACAGAGAAAGCTACACTAGACTACAGACCTACACTGGACTGCATAAAGTGCACAAAACAGTGCAGGCATTACAATAAATAATAAACAGGACAGTAGGGCAAGGTGTCAGTCCAGGCTTCGGGTATTGAGGAGTCTGATAGCTTGGGGGAAGAAACTGTTACATAGTCTGGTCATGAGAGCCCGAATGCTTTGGAGCCTTTTCCCAGACGGTAGGAGGGAGAAGAGATTGTATGAGGGGTGCATGGGGTCCTTCATAATGCTATTTCCTTTGCGGATGCAGCATGTAGTGTAAATGTCCGTGATGGCAGGAAGAGAGACCCAGATGATCTTCTCAGCTGACCTCACTATCCGCTGCAGGGTCTTGCGATCCGAGATGGTGCAATTTCCAAACCAGGCAGTGATGCAGCTGCTCAGGATGCTCTCAATACAACCCCTGCAGAATGTGATGAGGATGGGGGGTGGGAGATGGACTTCCCTCAGCCTTCGCAAAAAGTATAGATGCTGCTGGGCTTTCTTTGCTATGGAGTTGGTGTTGAGGGACCAGGTGAGATTCTCCATCAGGTGAACACCAAGAAATTTGGTGCTCTTTACGATCTCTACCAAGGAGCCGTCGATGTTCAGTGGGGAGTGGTCGCTCCGTGCCCTCCTGAAGTCAACAACCATCTCTTTTGTTTTGTTCACATTAAGAGACAGGTTGTTGGCTCTGCACCAGTCCGTTAGCCGGTGCACCTCCTCTCTGTAAGCTGACTCGTCGTTCTTGCTGATGAGACCCACCACAGTCGTGTCATCGGCGAACTTGATGATATGGTTCGAGCTGTGTGTTGCAGCACAGTCATGGGTCAGCAGAGTGAACAGCAGTGGACTGAGCACACAGCCCTGAGGGACCCCCGTGCTCAGTGTGATGGTGTTGGAGATGCTGCTCCCGATCCGGACTGACTGAGGTCTCCCAGTCAGGAAGTCTAGGCTCCAGTTGCAGAGGGAGGTGTTCAGGCCCAGTAGGCTCAGCTTTCCAATCAGTTTCTGAGGGATGATTGTGTTGAATGCTGAACTGAAGTCTCTGAACAGCATCCGAACGTATGTGTCTTTTTTGTCCAGGTGGGTAAGGGCTAGGTGGAGGGTGGTGGCAATGGCGTCATCTGTTGAGCAGTTGGGATGGTACACAAACTGCAGGGGGTCCAGTGAGGGGGGCAGCAGGGTCTTGATATGCCTCATGACGAGCCTTTCGAAACACTTCACGATGATGGATGTAAGTGCAACAGGATGGTAGTCATTTAGGCAGGACACTGAAGACTTCTTTGGCACGGGGACGATGGTGGCGGCCTTGAAGCACGTTGGAATGGTGGCTCTGCTCAGGGAGATGTTGAAAATGTCAGTGAGAACATCTGCTAGCTGGTCTGCACATCGTCTGAGCACTCTACCAGGGATGTTGTCTGGTCCAGCAGCCTTCCATGGGTTGACCCTGAACAGGGTTCTTCTCACGTCGGCCACGGAGAGACACAGCACCTGTTCATTTGTAGGAGGGGTGGATTTCCTCGCCACCACGTCATTTTCTGCCTCAAACCAGACATAGAAGTTATTCAGCGCATTTGGAGGGAGGCATCATCTGCACAGTCATATGAATGTTTCATTCATATCTTGAGAAAATGCGCAGACTTCAACAACAGATAGAACATATTGATAATTTATATTGATTCCAATTATACATTGTACAATAAAAAAGATGGCCACCATTAATTGTGAAGAAGAAGAGAGGTGGGATAAGAGACACTGGATGAATCAAAGCCCTTTGTCCCTAGACTCCCAAGCAAAGATTCCAACCTATTCTTTTCACCCTAAAGACAGCTTCTGCTACTTATTTTTGCCTTCTTCAAAGATCAGACAAAGTATTAATAGCCACACAAATAGATTTCAGGCATGTTGTCTAACTTGGAGGATGTCCATGATCCCAATGATTTTTTAACTGTAACACTTCATTAAACAGATAATGTTCTTTCTACTTATTTCCTTAAGATTAAGCTCCATTTCTAATTAATCCTTCATAATGCTTTTAATAAATTACATTGCACACATCTGCAACTTCTAAGGGAACGGCTTCTTGTTGAATGTACATCTTACTTCAGAATAATTAATATTGTATTACTCTTATGAAGAGAGAAGCAAATAGCTTGAAAACATGAGGAAACTCAAAACACAAATGTATGTGGAATGAATTGTGCTTTATCTGTGTTACATGTCAAAATAAACCTATTTTACCTCTTCTTTGGCAAGTAACTTTCCAGTTTTCATAGCACAGGCAATCATGTGATTTCTGCACCCTCATCTATTTAAGCTTATGGCATCCACCTTAACATTGACCTCAGCATCATTTAAGACTATTTTATTTCCTACTCAATTATATTTTCTTCAGTGTAAATGAGTTGAGCATTCCTATAAAGCTTATTTTAAATGCTAAGTGTTTGGAAACACTTTCGATCCATAGCACAGTAAAATACAGAATGGGCCTTATGCCAACTACAACCATGCTAACCTTGTGCCAGTCTATACTAATCTATTTGCCTATATTAGGACCATATTCCAACATGCTTTACCTATTTAAATGTCTCAACAAAATTCAAACAGGACCAAACAAATGAATAACTGTCCAATATAGTACAGTTGCTTAAATTCAATATACGTTCTTAAAGTCCTCATTTCTTTCTTTTGATATGAAAACTACAACTGTAACTGCAAATGCTCAAAATCTGCTGGATGTACTCAGAAGGTCGGGCAATATCAGTAAAAGTGAAACAGATTAATAATATAGGTAGATGATTCTTCATCAGAACTGGAATGAGAGGAAAAGACAGTTTTTAATTTGCAGAGAAGGAGGAGCAAAATTAATGGGGGTTTCTGTGTAAAGTTGAAACCAGTATTTCTGTGAGAATGTCAGTATCTTGATGGGGATGTTTATAGAGTGAAAATACAAACAAAGTAGTGTAATAATTTGCAAAAATGCTTGGCTCTTTTTTATGCCCAGCAGGTAGACTGAGGTATAGGAGAGTGAAAAATCATAGACAATTATAGACATAGACTCACAGCTGGGGTGATTAGTTATAGAATCATAGAGTCATACAAGAGGGAAACAGAGCATTCAGGCCATTGTGCTGAACAATGGACAGCCATCTGCATAAATCCTATCCTCCAGCACTTAGGCAGTAGTTTTCTATATCCAAGCAAATTAAGTGTTCATCTAGACACCTCAGTGACTTTGACATCTCCACTAATACCAGCACTGTATTCTCACCACTCTCTGGGTGAAGGGGACCCCCTCTTGGTTTAAGATCCAAGATCTTAAACAATCTTATTGTGTTGCGGTAGTAGTACAAAGCAATACATAAATTACAATAAGAAATCTATATTTTAAAATTAAATTAAATAATTAGTGCACAAAAAGAGTTTTAAAAAAAGTGAGTTTGTTTACATGTGTTCATTGTCCATTCAGAAATCTGATGACAGAGGGAAGAAGCTGTTCCTAAAACAATGAGTGTACACCTTTAGGCCCCCTGCTCTACTCACTTAATGCTTATGACTGTGAGACTAAGTACAGTTTCAATGCCGTATTTCCGTTTGCCGACAACAACACTGTCACTGGCTGAATCAAAGGTGGTGACAAATCTCCCATAGGAGGAAGATTGAAAACCTGGCTGAGCGGTGCCACAGCATCAATATCAGCAAGAACAAGGAGGTGATTATTGACTTCAGGAGAGGGAAATCAGAGGTTCATGAGGGGCTCAGAGCTGGAGAGGGTCAGTAACTTTAAATTCCTGAGTGTTATCGTTTCAGAAGGTCTGTCCTGGCTTCTGCATGTAACTGCCATTACAAAGGAAGCACAACAGCGCCTCTACTTTCTTAAAAGTTGTGAAGACTCGATATGTCATCTAAAACTTTGACAAACTTCTATAGATGTGTGGTACAGAGTATTACATCATAGCTTGGTATGGAAACACCAATGCCCTTGACTGGAAGTGCCTACAAAAAGTAGTGGATTCAGCCCAGTTCATGACGGGTAAAGTTCCCCACCATTGAGCACATCTACATGGAGCGTTAGCACAGGGAAACAACATCCATCATTGAGGACTCCTACCATCCAGGTCAGCTCTCTTCTTGCTTTTGCCATTAAGAAGAAGGTACAGGAGCTTCAGGATGCACACTGCCAGGTTCAGGAACAGTTATTACCCTTCAACCAATAGGCACTGAACCAGTGTGGATAGCTTCACTCAATTTCACTTTCCTCGTCACTGAACTGTTCCTACGACTTATGGACTCACTTTCAAGGGCCACTCATCTCATCTTCTCATTATTTATTTTTATTATTAATTTTACCTTTTCTTAGCTTAAGCTGGTAAAGCCTGAGGAAAGGCACAGCCAAGCACACTCATTTCTCAATTGCTAGGAACTTTTGATTATTCTAGTGGTGTTTAGTATTGAGGCAAATATTGTTGTTTCGGTCCAATTGTATAATACTATTCTGTAGTGACTTTGAGAACATACTAGTTGCTGATATTACTATTGGGACAATGCACACCCTGTTTATGTTTCATAGACTTTCAATTTCCTCTTTTAATTCAGCATATTTCTAATGTTTTCACTTACTGATTTCTGGATTTTATTTGTGTTTGGAATGGTTATATCTATTAAGAAAGTTGTTATTGCTTGTTTATCCTGTAATATTATATCTGAACAGTTATTATGGATTGTCCTACAGGAATAATGGATCAGTCATAATATAATTTGTAGGACTCTGACTCTAAATCTGGATCAGTATTATAGGAAGGTATGGTGTCTTCCATGAGTTTGTAATTTAAAGCAAGATTTTTGTAGATAATGTTTGCCGCCTGATTGTGCCTGTGTAAATAATCAGATTGAGTTAAACTGCTGCAGGATCCTGTAATATGTTGGATTGTTTCTGGTTTCTCTTGCATTTTCTGCATTTATTGTCTTGAATTAGTTGGCCTTTTATTATGTATCTTTGCTAAGTTTTTGTGTGCACCACCTGGAACCCCTCTGTTTCTGGGAAGAGATCTCCAACTCTGATCCAGGCATATGATATTTCCTTATCAACATCTAGTCTGCTCATATTGTGGGGTTGTCTTCCATGGAGGGTCATGCCCTTTCATTGGTTAACACTTTCTTCTATAGTGATAATTGCTTCACTTTGCTGTTATGCTTTCATTTAAGTTTAGTGGTGTGTACCTCTTATCAGAATTGTATATGCTTGCGTGGAGTGCCCAACCCTGTCTTCATGGATGAAAGTATATCCTTAGAAGTTTTATGTCTAAATTTTTATGTCTGTTATTTGTCTCCTCCTTTTGTCCTAAGTAGTGTTAATCTAAATATATTAGAGTATACATAGTGTTTTCTAAAATTTGTAATTTGAGTTCTTTTTTATCTTTATAAATTTTCCAGATCTGTTTTGGACCAACATATTACACAAAAAGAATATGTTAATATTTGTGTAGTGGAAGTATTTATTGCCTTTGTTGCATTTATACTATTGAGCTCTCTTTGGCAGATTTTCTTAAGCTTTAAAGTAAATTGTGTTTGATACAGTTTTCTCTTAATCATACTACTATCTATTTCCTTTGCTTGTTGATTTCCCAGATACATATATATTACACATTCATCCATTGGTTGTATTGTATCCTGCTGCTTTGTTTTTCACTATACTAGCTCTATTGCTCCTTTTTTATGTTTAATATTCTGCATTTATCTAGTCTGAAATTCATGTTTATATCTTTAGAAAGTTGTTACAGTATTTGAAATAATTGTTTCAGGATTACTGATGAAGGAGCATACAATTTCAAAGTGTACATGGCGTTGCTGTGTGTTGTTATTATTTATTTTTTTCCTCTTTCATTTGTATTTGCACATTATTTCTATTTTGCACATTGATTTTTGTCTACCCTGTTGGGTATGGTCTTTCATTGATTCTATTGTTTCTTGTATTTAACCAAATTGGCTGTTAGGTTTGTATATGGTGACATATATATGACAAATTTATTTGAAGTCTGGACTTTAAACTATAACGCCTCCTTCACTGTAGCAATGAGAAGAAGGCATGTCTCAGGGAACGGGGTCCTTAATGATGGATGCTGCCTTTTTGAGGCATTGCCTTTTGAAGATGTCCTCAATGCAGTGGAGGCTAGTTTCCATGATGGAACTGGCTGAATTATCTGTATTAATGATCTGGATGACAATGTGGTAAACTGATCAGCAAATTTGTGAATGACACCAAGATTGGGGTGGGGGGGGGGGGTGGTATAGTCGACAGCAAAGAAGACAATGCAGTTGGATCTAGACTAGCAGGAAAAATGGAATGAAAAGTCACTGATGGAATTTAATGCAGACAAGTATGAGGTCTTAAACTTTGAGAGAGCAATCTAGGGTAGGACTTACACGATGAACAGTAGGTCACTGAGGGGTGCAGTAGAACAGAGAAATCCGGGAATACAGATCCATAATTCCTTGAAAGTGGTGCCACAGGTAGATAAGATCGTAAAAAACTTTTGGTACATTGGCTTTCATAAATCAAAGTATTAGGTACATAAGTTGGGGTATTATGTTAAAGTTATATATAACACATTGGCAAGGCCTAATTTGGAGTGTTGTGTACAGTTCTGGTCACCTATCTGTAGGAAAGATCAGTAAGATTGACAAAGTGCAGAAAATATTTACAAGGTTGGTGCCGGGACTTGAGGACCTGACTGAAAGGGAAAGGTTGAATAGGTTAGGGCTTTACTCACTGGAGACTGGGAGATGAGGGAGATTTGATAAAGGTATACAAAATTATGAGTGGTATAGAAAAGGTAAATGCAAACAGGTGTTTCCACTGAGGTTGGATGAGACTAAAGCTAGAGGTCATGGGTTAAGGGTGAAGGAAAGAATATTTAAGGGCAACATGAGGTGGTGAGAGTGTGGAGCAAGCTGCCAGTGGACATTGTGGATGTGGGTTCAATTTCAACATTTAAGAGAAATTTGGTTATGTCATGCAGGTGAGAAACTGCTAGAAAATTCAGCAGTCTAATGAACAAGGAGGCAATTAATAGAGAGAGAGGACTCTGACTTGGCTTTGTTAACACTTTTAATTGTGATCTTGAGAGAGAGAGTACGGTGCCAGCTGAGACACGAGCTGGGAAGTCGCCATGGTAACAGCTCAGAGCAGTTGAGCTAACGGACGGGTGGAATTTTGGATGGAATATAAAAGTTGAGGCTTTGGTCTGATAACGGCAGAGGAGACACGGTGTGGGAGAAATGCGGAAGCTACCCAAGAAACCACTGGTGGAGTTTAAGACCACCACGAGTGTGGAGGCCACAGACCGATTAATTTCGACCCGTGATTACCAGTGCGGGTAAGAGCTTGCCTGTGGGGGTCTGCTGGTGGTGAACCCATGCCGTGGGTTAGTAGACCGTTCCCTAGAAGGGGCTCTGCCCATCTGTGTCTGTGTGGGGTTCACACAAAGTGACTCTAAAGACTTCAGAAGCAAGAATAACTAAAGCTGCCAACGTAAACATCAACTCAATTAACTCTTTCTCTCTCTCTCTCTCTCTCTCTCCATCAATTCAACTCGACGCAACACAAAGTGAACTGAACTGCTTAAACTTACTTGACACTGTAAGACTGATATCTACCTCCGGGACTATTAACTTTGTATCCACACACACATTTACGGAGATATATGTATAATAGTTTATAACCTGTATCGTATTATCCGGTTTTAATGATATTAATTCGTAGTAGTAATAAATATAGTCTTAATTCGAATATTTCTTGTCAATCTCTTTAATTTTATCAACCAATAAAAGAGTTTCCTTCTTAATGCGTTTTCTCAGACCAGCAGAATAAGAGATAATCTGTCCACGTATATACGCTTTAAAGGTGTCCCAAAGTATTCCGCAAGAGATATCATCCGTGGAATTAGTTGAAAAGAAGAAATCGATCTGCTCCTTCATAAATTTAATAAAGGGGTTATTTCCTCAATGAATTCTGGGAAAGCACCAGGTCCAGATGGGTACACAGTAGAATTTTTTAAATGTTTTTCTGCTACTCTCTCTCCTTGGCTATGCAAGGTTTTTGAAGAAGCAATTAGATTGGGGAATTTGCCACAATCTTTTTATAGAGCTTCCATTTCCTTAATACTGAAGAAAGATAAAGACCCTACTGATTGTGCATCTTATAGACCAATATCTCTATTGAATGTGGATTCTAAGATTTTTTCCAAGTTACTGGCTTCCAGGCTGGAGAAGGTATAACCCCAAATTATTTCGGAAGATCAAACCGGTTTAAAAAAAAAAAATAGTCTTAATTTACTGTAAACCAGATCTCCAGGTGTGTTCCATTGCTGCTGGTCCTTTTCAACTTGTCATGGGATACGTGACAGTTGAGTACAGGGATGGGAGCAGTAGGAGGGCCCTGGTCCATGTACAATCGATGGAACTAGGCAGAATAATAGTTCAGCATGAACTAGAGGGGCTGAAGGTGTGTTTCTCTGCTGTAGCGTTCTGTGGTTCCATGTTTCTATGATACTTTGGTCGTGGCTATAATTAACTCCTGCTTGAACAAAGATCTGGTACCCCTATAACTTGTCAGCTGCCACAGTGGGTCTACAGTGGATGTAATAACATTGGCTCTCTTCTTGGCTTTGGAGCACCTGGACAACTGTAATACATATATATTTATGGATTATACTTTGCAGTTTAACACCATCATTACCTAAGTACTAATCAACAAGCTTCATATCCTGCATCTGTGTACCTTCTTCTGCAACTGGATCCTTAGCTTCCTTATCAGGAGACCACAGTCAGTGCGGATTTAGTAATAGCATTTTCTTTCATTGCCAATTAGCACAGATGTACTAGACACTAGACAACTACAGCACAGTACAGGCCCTTCTGCCCTCAATGTTGTGCCAACCCATATCTTCATAAAAAAAGAGTACTAAACCCACAATAAATCATAACCCTTTATTTTTCTTTCATCCATGTGCCTGTCCAAGAGGCTCTTAAATACCCCTAATGTTTTAGCTTCCACCACCATCCCTGGCAAGTCATTCCAGGCACCCACAAACCTCTGTATAAAAAACTTACCCCTGATGTCTCCCCTAATCTTCCCTCCTTTAACCATGTACATATGTCCTCTGGTGTTTGCTATTGGTGCCCTGGGAAACAGGTACTGACTATCCACCCTATCTATGCCTCTCATAATCTTGTAGATCTCTATCAAGTCCCCTCTCATCCTTCTACACTCCAAAGAGAAAAGTCCCAGCTCTGCTAACCTTGCCTCATAAGACTTGTTTTCCAATCCAGGCAACATCCTGGTAAATCTCCTCTGCACCCTCTCCATAGCTTCCACATCCTTCTTATAATGAGGTGACCAGAAATGAGCACAATACTCTAAGTGTGGTCTCACCAGAGATTTATAGAGTTGCAACATGACCTCTCTACTCTTGAACTCAATCCCCCTATTAATGAAGCTTAGCATCCCATAGGCCTTCTTAACTGTCCTAACAACCTGTGCAGCAACCTTGAGGGATGTATGGATTTGAACCCCAAGGTCCCTGTGTTCATCCACACTCTTAGGTAACTGACCATTACCCTGTACTCAACCTTCTGGTTTGTCCTTCCAAAATGCATCACCTCACACTTATCCGGATTGAATTCCATCTGCCACTTTTCTGCCCAACTCTGCATCCTATCTATATCCTCTTGTAACCTTTGACAACCTACAGCTCCATCCACAACTCCTCCAATCTTTGTGTCATCTGCAAACTTATTCACCCATCCTTCTGCCTTTTCATCCAGGTCATTTATAAAAATCACAAAGAGCCGGGGTCCCAGGACAGATCCTTGCGGCACTCCACTAGTCACCGACCATCAGGCAGAATACTTGTACCTCAAGGATGTATGCTTAGCCCACTGTTCTACTCTTTCAACACTTGCAACAGTGTGATAAGCACAACTAAAATGTTATTTGTAAGTTTGCTGATGACACTATTGTTAGCAGAATCTTAGCTGCAAAGAGGAGGTGTACAGGAGTGAGATAGATTGGCTGCTTGAGTGGTGTCACAACAACGTTTCACTCAGTATCAGCAAGATCAAGCAATTGGTTGGAGACTTCAAGTAAGGGAACTTGGGATGACACACCAGTACTCATTGAGGAATCACTGGTGGAAAGGGTGAACAGCTTCATGTTCCTGGGCATCTCAGAGGAACTACCTTAGCCCCAAATCAGTGATGCAACCATAAAGAAGTCACACCATTGGAAGTTTGAGGAGAATTGGTTTGTCACTAAAGATTCTTGCAATTCTCCACATCATTATCATTAAAAACCATCACTAAGTGGGACATATTACTACTATTAGGAACAGGAGCTTGAAGAACCATATTCAATGTTTTAGGAGCACCTTCTTCCTCTCTGCCATCAGATTTCTGAACAGTCCATGAACCTTCAGAAATAGAATTTCTGAACACTGCCTCATTATTTGTCTTTTACACTGTTTATTTATTTATTTTATGATTTATAGTAATTTTTATGTCTTACTCCGTACTGCTGCCACAAAGCAACATATTTCATGACATAGGTCAGTGACAATGAACGTGATTATGATTCGAAATGATACAGGATTCAATCAGCTTTGCAAACTTGTGTTCAGTAAGTTTGCTTCAATGTAGTTGTTTCATGCACTTATCTTCAAGGTATTCATGATAAGTTGTTACTTTTATGGATAAATGTCCACATATACAGCCTTTGGTAGCTATCTTATGACTTGAACTGCTGTCTTTTGGAGTGATTCCAAGTGAAACATTTAGTTCAAGTCTTTGGCTCTTTCAGAATGACTTGATGGCTACCATCCAAATCCCATCAAACAAGCTGATTACAAATTCATATAACTGTGTAAAGTGTATAAAAGGTCATAAATAATGAAAGCAGCATGTCTAATTTCTTGTTTTTCAATGACATTGCCTTGGTCTGACCACCGGATTTTTTACAAGGTTCTAGCAGATTAGTAAGCAGAGCGTGGAACCCCAGTTCTAACATTTCAACTTGTAGGAACTGTGGCCGATACCAGAGACTGTTCATGATACCAATAAGCTCAAAGAGTATATGCGTGGACTAGAGTGTGGTACCATACCTGTACACTCTTGCTTCTGTAAATTAAAGTGTAGAATGAACAAATTTATTTTTATATAGTATTCAAATCATCCTAAAATGTAGCCTCTCAGTATAAACAAAGCTAGTTGCTTTTGTTTTTCCTCCCTCTGGATTTAACATGAACTAATGGTACGTCCATTCTTTCCCAAGTTCAAATAAACACAAAATCTATACAGCTAGTCGTCAAGGGTTGTGGAAAGAAAGAAATTTATTAAAAATTTGTAATTATGCAATGTCAAAGGTGAAAACCAAAACACTTAAGGTTGTAGGAAAATTGGAAGAATGAAATACATGTGGAGGTAAAAAATGTTATTGAAATGTGCAAATACCTTTTCATATTCAAAATTAAATCTAAAATGTACAGTGATCCTTCAAGTGATCAATGCTTACAGCCAATATAAAAATTATTCACAATCCCCAAAGAGTAAAATACTACTCAGAGAGAGCTGCCATTTGGTTGCTACACTTGCGTGTCCCATTTCTTCACCTCTGCTACTTTATGTGTCGTTCTATCCTTTTGCTGGTCACAGAAGCTTGGATGGACTCCACAAAGGGAATGAGGCCCATGGTACACCAGATGCATCTTACCTCAGGAACACTAGGCCTGCAAAGACTGCAAGCATGTGATCACTCACTACGTTTTACCTGATTACTTATCTTTGGAAATCCAATGAGAATATTCACCTTGGTTTTCTTAAGTAACTCTAGCTAGAACAAATGCACAATACCATTACTTCTCCCACTTCTTGAATCCATTTGATTCCTTGAGCCATCAAAGATTTTGCCATTTATGCACTTCTGCAATTCAATTGAATTTCCACTGTCTTTCATTGTTAACAAGCCACTGAAGAATATCTGTTAAAAATAATCATTATACAGTGCAATGTATTGAGATATTTTAGTTCTGAAGTTCCATAAACAAAATCCACAAAAAAGCATGGAAAGGAAATAGAACTTGTAAACCCAATTCATGTTAATAGAAAAACGGCCTTCAGAAAATTAAATAAATAATGCGTCTTTGAATTTATGATGGTTAAGTGTATAAATTATTATCTAAAAGACAATAAAACAGAAATCACTGAATAAAAATGAAATATATACCACCTTCACCTAATTCCTTCAGAGAGTAATACATTGTTTCAGTATCATATTTGTACATTGAACTTCTGAATGAGAAGGCTATGATATTAAGTTCTGGTTCACTACTTAGTCGCATCATCTAGGCTATTCTTCACCATTATGAGAAAGTGATGCATCGATGGATATTCCAATCCTGAAGTAAAACAATAAGCTGGGTTCCCACTTAGATAGATGTGAGTATGTGGGACCATTTGAAGGAGATAAAGACTTGGCTGAGACTCAGAATTCAATGGAATGCTCCTCATGTTAGTCTTTTTACTCCCAGAAACATTCTCCTGAAACCCCTCTGGAAACACTCTAATGCAGCTATTTTCTTAGATAAAGAGCTCAAAACATCTCACAGTACTTCAAGAGGGGCCTGACCAATACCTCATAAAGCCTCAGCATTACATTCTTGTTTTTATACTCTCGTACTCTCAAAATAAGTGCTAACATTCCATTTGCCATCCACACCACTGACTCAGCCTACAAGTTAACCTTAAGGGAACCCTACACAAGGTCTACCAAGTTTCTTTGCACCTCTGATTTCTGAATTTTCTCCCCACTTAGGATATAACCTATGCTTTTATTCTTCCTAATATGTTCCATCTGCCACTTTGCTATCCTCCCAATTGATCTAAGCTTTTCTACATATTCCCTGCTTGCCCCTTCACCTATCTTCATATCATCCACAAACTTGGCCACAAAACCATCAAATCCATCATCTAAATCATTTACATATTATGTGAAAACAAGCGATCCCATCAAACCCTGCGGAGTTCCACTAGTCTGCCACGAAGTACGCTGGTAATGTTGGAACCCAAGTGTAGAGAAAAGTCAGACTCTGCTGTAGAGATGGCGCCAGGGTTTATTCATTTCCAACAGAAAATTGGTGGCTCAGCCAAGTGACACCATGAGATAGATAGATAGATAGATAGATAGATAGATAGATAGATAGATACTTTATTCATCCCCATGGGGAAATTCAACTTTTTTTCCAATGTCCCATACACTTGTTGTAGCAAAACTAATTACATACAATACTTAACTCAGTAAAAAAAAATATGATATGCATCTAAATCACCGTCTCAAAAAGCATTAATAATAGCTTTTAAAAAGTTCTTAAGTCCTGGCGGTAGAATTGTAAAGCCTAATGGCATTGGGGAGTATTGACCTCTTCATCCTGTCTGAGGAGCATTGCATCGATAGTAACCTGTCACTGAAACTGCTTCTCTGTCTCTGGATGGTGCTATGTAGAGGATGTTCAGAGTTATCCATAATTGACCGTAGCCTACTCAGCGCCCTTCGCTCAGCTACCGATGTTAAACTCTCCAGTACTTTGCCCACGACAGAGCCCGCCTTCCTTACCAGCTTATTAAGACATGAGGCGTCTCAAAATGTTCTCAAAAACAATATCCCAGAATTAGTGCTAATCCGGCATCCACTTAATTAGAAGCAGTAACGTGGAATTTCCAAGCTTATCAAAATAAACTTAACAAATCTTGAACAGCGGCCAATCAGAGAGATCAGAAGCTTGAAAGGATGTATTTCATTCAGGTTCACTGATCAGTTATGAAAGGCAGTGACTCACAGCAGCTTTTTTACAGCTTTGAGCAGCAACCAATTGGAGTTTGGGATTCATTAGTAAGAACAAATTAAAGTGAGTCAGGGGTAAGCAGAGTGGCCATTGTTTCAATGGCCAGCATCAGAGTGCACAGAGTCAGAATGGAGATTCTGAGGCTTTAGCTCTTTGAGACTTCAGTCAGAGAAGACAAAAAAGATGTAGGCAGAAGGAGGAGGGCTGGTGTTACTAGTCAGGCAACATGTTATGGCAAGGCTCCATCGGGATGGACTGGATAACTCGTCTAGTGAGGCATTATGGGTGGAACTGAGAAATAAGAAAGGCATGACCACATTAATGAGGGTATATTGCAGACAACCCGACAGTACAAGGGATTTAGAGGAACAAATTTGTAAAGAGACTGAAACATAAGGTTCACACTCAAGATGCTGGTGGAATGCAGCAGGCTAGGCAGCATCTATAGGAAGAAATACAGTCGATGTTTTGGGCCAAGACCCTTCGTCAGGACTAACTGAAAGAAGAGGTAGTAAAAGATTTGAAAGTGGGAGGGGGAGGGGGAGATCCAAAAATCCAGGCCAGGTCTTCATGTGCTATGATTGTGACTCCCGTTTCCCCTTCCCCCACCACCACTCTGCAACCCCATCTCCCTCAGATCCCATCATCAGCTCCTGGACCCTCAGAGGCTCCATCTTCCTCTCACTCCAACCCTCCCCTCACCACTGACACTACCAGCGTCCCTCCCCCCTCTGATCCCAGCTCTCATCCATGCCAGGTCTTTACCATCCCCTCCAACCTTCAACTCTCTGAGGCAGATCTTGTGGTGAACTAGATATACCTGTCTGACTGCTCCTGTGGCTCCTCCCAAGACCCTGCTGACTACCCCTGTGGCTCCTCCCACAGACCCCTGTATAAAGGCGACTGTGGCCTGCTGCTCTCCCTCATTTCCCCAGGATGTAGTGTTCTTCAGTCAATAAAAGCCGATATCTCACTTCCTAAGTCTCGGCGTGAGTTATTGATGGTGCATCAATTTTATTGACTGAAAGTTACAACATGGAAACCGCTTTACGCCCAGAACGCCTAGACTTGGACCCCCGAGACCCTGGAGCAGCTCTTGCCTTTGAACACTGGCTGGTGTGCTTCCAATCGTACTTAGAGGAGGTTCGTGCCACCGACTCGGCTGTTCGGCACAAACTTCTCTTCTCGAGGGTCGCCCCAAAAGTTTATTCGTTCATCAGGGACATATCCACCTACGAGGAGGCGCTTGCCGCCCTCCAAAGACAGTACCTGCGGCCAGTAAATCCAGTTTATGCACGGCACCGCTTGGCAACGCGAAAACAGCGGCCTACGGAGTCGACTGCTGAATTTTTCCGCGAGTTACTGACCCTAGCGCGGGACTGTGACTGCAAAGCGCTCACAGCGGAACAGCATAAGGAACACTTGGTCCGAGACGCTTTTGTGACTGGGGTTCGGTCAGTGTGTATCCGCCAGCGGCTGCTGGAAAAAGCTGATCTTACCTTACGCTCCGCGATAGAGACGGCCGATTCGATAGAGGCTGCGAAACTGTACGCCGAAGAAGTCCAACCGAGCCATTCCCCGGTTCCGAGCGAATTCGCCAACGCCGCTGCCAGTCGCGGTATCTCAAACCCCACGAATTCGCCAGGTACGAAACTCTGTTACTTCTGTGGGCTTCGGAAACATGCCCGGGTAAGCTGTCCGGCGCGCGAAGCGACGTGTTCCAGCTGTGGGAAGAAGGGCCATTTCGCCAAGGTCTGTAAATCTAAACCGCGCCCGGGGTCGAGCAGCGCCGCGTCTGAGACCTGGGGGCCGCCATTTTGCATGACCGGATGTGGACAACCATCTTTGCCGACGTCACCAGGCCCCGCCCCCGACTCGCCATCTTGCATGACCGGATGTGGACAACCATCTTTGCCGGCGTCACCAGGCCCCGCCCCTACCTACCCGTGTGCGACCTGGGAGCCGCCATCTTGCATGCCCGGATGTGAGCGGCCATCTTTGCTGGCGTCACCAGGCCCCGCCCCCGACACGCCCCGTTCAACGCTGGCTTCCGTGACCCTCGATCAAAGCGCCCCGCACCAGCTCGCAAGGTCGATGATGGACATCCTGGTGGAGGGGCACAGGACTAGCTGCCTGTTTGACACGGGCAGCACTGAGAGTTTTATTGACCCGGCCACAGTGAAACGCTGCGGACTCGTGACACGGCCGGTCCGTCGGAAGATCACCTTGGCTTCAGGGTCGCATTCCACAGACATCCGGGGGGGTTGTGTAGCGACATTGGTGGTGCAGGGCACAGAATATCGGAACTTTGCGTTCCTGGTCATGCCTCGACTGTGCGCACCTGTGCTATTGGGGCTGGACTTCCAGAGCCATCTCGAAAGTGTGACTATGGCATATGACGGGCCCCACCCGCCACTCACTGTCAGGAATCCTCAGTTTGGTGGGACTTCGCCATATACTCCGTTACCACACGCACATACACCCCGAACCCCACATCCCGCCCAGCACCATGTCGATAGCTGTGCTGCTGACACTATTTGCAACCTCTCCACCCTCAAGATCCCTCCCCCATCGCTGTTCACCAACCTGACCCCCGACTGTAAACCTGTGGCAACTAAAAGTAGGAGGTACAGTGCGGGGGACAGGGCCTTTATTCATTCAGAGGTGCAGCGGCTGCTCAGGGAGGGGATCATTGAGCCAAGCACAAGCCCATGGCGGTCCCAGGTGGTCGTTGTTCGGACTGGGCAGAAAAATAGGATGGTTGTGGACTACAGCCAGACCATCAATAGATTCACGCAGCTTGACGCGTACCCCCTACCCCGCATCGCGGATAGGGTCAACCAGATAGCTCAGTACAAGGTGTACTCGACAATTGATCTGAAATCCGCTTATCACCAGCTCCCCATCCGCCCAGAGGACCGCCCCTACACCGCCTTCGAGGCGGGTGGCAGGCTCTATCACTTTCTGCGCGTCCCGTTTGGTGTCACAAATGGGGTCTCGGTCTTCCAGAGGGAGATGGACCGGATGGTGGACCAGTACAAACTGACGGCCACATTTCCCTATCTAGATAACATCACCATCTGTGGTCGCGACTGGTCGGACCATGACGCCAACCTCCAACGTTTTTTCCAGGTGGCCGATGCTTTGAACCTGACTTATAACAAGGACAAGTGTGTGTTCAGAACCACACGACTCGCTATCCTTGGGTATGTCGTGGAGAACGGGGTCATTGGCCCTGACCCCGACCGTATGCGCCCCCTGTTAGAACTCCCTCTTCCCACTACTCTCAAGGCCCTCCGGCGGTGCCTGGGTTTTTTTTCCTATTACGCCCAATGGGTTCCCCATTACGCAGACAAGGCCCGCCCCCTGGTCAAGTCTACCACCTTTCCCCTCTCTGCCGAGGCCCGCGCGGCCTTCAGCTGCATTAAAGGGGACATTGCCAAAGCAACGATGCATGCGGTAGACGAGACCATTCCCTTCCAAGTAGAGAGTGACGCCTCTGACGTCGCGCTGGCTGCTACCCTCAATCAGGAAGGCAGGCCAGTGGCGTTTTTTTCCCGTACCCTTCAAGGCTCTGAACTTCGGCACTCCACGGTGGAGAAAGAAGCCCAAGCCATAGTGGAAGCTATTCGGCACTGGAGGCACTATCTCGCCGGCAGAAGGTTCACCTTGCTGACCGACCAGCGCTCGGTTGCGTTCATGTTCAGCAGCCAACAGCGGGGCAAAATCAAAAATGATAAAATTTTGCGATGGAGAATAGAACTCTCCACCTATACTTACGATATCCTGTACCGGCCTGGCAGGCTCAATGAACCGTCTGATGCCCTATCCCGGGGACCGTGTGCTAGTGCCCAGCTCGACCAGCTGTATGCCCTTCATGCCCAACTTTGCCACCCGGGGGTCACCCGGTTTTATCACTTCATTAAAGCCCGGAACCTGCCGTACTCCCTGGAGGACATCAGGACGATGACCAGGGACTGCCAGATCTGCGCTGAGTGCAAACCGCACTTCTACCGTCCTGACACTGCGCAGCTTGTCAAGGCCACCCGCCCTTTTGAGCGACTGAGTATTGACTTTAAGGGCCCCCTTCCCTCCACCGACCGCAATGTCTACTTTCTCAGTATTATTGACGAGTACTCGCGATTCCCCTTTGCCGTTCCCTGCCCCGACACTACTACCACGTCGGTCATAAAAGTCCTGCGCCAGCTCTTCACACTGTTCGGATATCCCTGCTATGTCCACAGTGATAGAGGGTCCTCCTTTATGAGTGACGAGTTGCGCCGGTTCCTGCTTGCTAGGGGCATAGCTACTAGTCGCACCACGAGTTATAATCCCCGGGGGAATGGCCAGGTGGAGAGGGAGAATGCCACGGTGTGGAAGGCCATACTTTTAGCCCTTAAGTCACAAGGGTTGCCGGTCTCCCGATGGCAGGAGGTCCTCCCTGAGGCACTCCACTCTATCCGCTCCCTGTTGTGTACGTCCACTAATGCCACCCCTCACGAACGCTTATTCTCTTTTCCCAGGAAGTCTGTCACTGGGACCACCCTGCCAGTTTGGCTGACGTCCCCGGGGCCAGTGCTGCTGCGTAAACATGCGAGGAGTAATAAGTACTCACCACTGGTCGAGAAGGTTCACCTCCTGCATGCTAATCCCCAGTATGCCTACGTGGTCTTGCCTGATGGGCGGGAGGACACGGTCTCTGTCCGCGACCTGGCGCCCGCCGGAGCAGCAGACCACTACCCCGAGCACTCCACGGTAACTTTGCACCCTGTACCCGAAGTGACTCCGCGCGCACCGTGCCCCACACAGACTCCGTATGCGTCTGTTCCAGGGCCCTCGCTCACACGCGAGGGATCCCTGACACCTCCTGTTGGGACAGAATTAACCCACTCTCCGCCTCCGGAGCAAACACCACCTCCGGCACCTGTGCCGTCATCACCTCCGGCTCCTGTGCAATTGCAGCCGGAGCTCCGTAGATCGCAGCGAACGATTCGACCACCTGATCGACTTAACCTGTAAATATACTTGGGAATTTTTTTTTTTAAACAAAGGAGGGGTGAATGTGGTGAACTAGATATACCTGTCTGACTGCTCCTGTGGCTCCTCCCAAGACCCTGCTGACTACCCCTGTGGCTCCTCCCACAGACCCCTGTATAAAGGCGACTGTGGCCTGCTGCTCTCCCTCATTTCCCCAGGATGTAGTGTTCTTCAGTCAATAAAAGCCGATATCTCACTTCCTAAGTCTCGGCGTGAGTTATTGATGGTGCATCAGATCTCTCTGTCCTCAGTAAGGGCCTTACCTTTGTCCCCCTTCACCCACACCTCAGCGAGTTCTGCGTGCGCCATGATGCTGAACTCTTCTTCCGCTGGCTCCATCTTTGAGCCTACTTCTTTGGCAAGGACTCTCTCAGCATTCCCCCCCCACCCCCCCACCAATGACCCCTTCTCCTATCTTCAACCCTCCTCCTCTTCATGGACACCCTGCATGTCAGAATAAAAGGTAAAGATTACAAGTGTAGGGAACCTAGGTTTCTCAAGAGATATTGAGGCCCTGGTTAAGGGGAAAAAAGGAGGTGCATAGCAGGTATAGACAGGTAGGGACTAATGAGGTGCTTATGGAGTATAAGAAATGCCAGAAAACACTTAAGAAAGAAACCAGGAGGACTAAAAGAAGGCATGAAGTTGCACTAGCAGACAAGGTTATGGAGTATTCAAAGGGATTCTACCGTTATGTTAGGAGCAAAAAGATTGCAACGGACAAAACTGGTCCTCTGGAAGATCAGAATGGTAATCCATGTGTGAAGTCAAAACAGATGGGGGAGTTCTTAAACAATATTTTTGCATCTGTATTTACTCAGCATACAGACACAGAGTCTATAGAAGTGAGGCAAAGTGGCACCAACTTCATGGAAAACTTAACAGATTACAGAGGAGAAGGTGGTTGCTATCCTGAGGGAAATCAGGGTGGATAAAGTTTTTGGATAGACATGGACTGATTAAAGATAGTCAGTATGTCTTTGTGCGTGGTAGGTCATGCGTAACCAATTTTGTAGAGTTTTTCAAGGAAGTTACCAGGAAAGTGAAGACAAGGCAGTTGATATTGTCTACATGACTTTTGCAAGGCATTTGTCAAGGTCACACATGGGAGGTAGTAAATTGGATTTGACATTGGCTTTGTGGAAGAAGCTGAAGAGTGGTAGTAGATGGTTGCCTCTCTGATTGGAAGCCTGTGACTTGTGGTGTGCTGCAGGGATTAGTGCTGGGTCTATAGTTGTTTGTCATCTATATCAATGATTTGTATGATAAAGTGGTTAACTGGATCAGCAAAGTTGCAGGTAAGGAAGTCTATCATGGCTTGCAGATGAATCTAGACTAGCTGGAAAAATGGCAGATGGAATTTAATGCAGACGTGTGAGGTATTGCACTTTGGTAGGACCAACCAGCATAGGTCTACACAGTGGACAGTGCACTGAGGAGTGTGGTAGAACAAAGGGATCTGTGAATACAGGTCCATAATTCATTGAAAGTGGCATCACAATTTCATAAGGTTGTAAAGAAAGCATTTAGCAAGGGTAAATGCTAAATTTTATAAATCGAAGTAATGAGTACAGGAGATGGAATGATATGTTGACATTGTACAAGTCATTGGTGAGGCCTAGTTTGGAGTATTGTGTACAATTTTGATCAACTACCTACAGGAAAGATGTAAACAAGGATGAAAGTGTACAGATAGATTTTAGATAGATGTTGCTGGGTCTGGAGGACCTGACTTATAAGGAAAGATTGAATAGGGTAGGACTTTATTCCTTAGATTGCGAGGAGATTTGACAGAGATATACAAAATAATGAGGGGAGTAAATAGGTAAATGCAAGCAGGCTTTTTCCACTGATGTTGGGTAGGACATTAACCAGCAATCATGGGTGGAGGGTGAAAGGTGAAAAGTTTAAGGGGAACATGTGGGGAGACTTCTTCACTCAGAGGGAGTTGAGAGTGTGGAATGAATTGGCAGCACAAGCAGTGCATGCGAGCTTGCTTTCAATGTTTAACCAAAGTTTTGATAGCTCCATGGATAACAGGTACATGAGGGTCCCAATGCAGGCCGATGGGACTAGGCAGTTTAAATGGTTTCAGCATGGATTAGATGGGCTAAGGGGCTTGTTTCTGTGCTGTACTTTTCTAGGACAGTTCTGAAGAGCTCATTGCTCTGTAAATCTCAGTAAAGCAAATGTTCTTGATGTTCCTTCCTGGGCCTTCAGATAAGCAATACATCAAGCTAATAAATTAATCTTTTCATTAACCATGATCGTTCTTTAAGCTTAAATGCAGAAATCCACATGGCTTTCACAACTAATAACATTAACATAGTTCTCCTTTCTCAGTAATGATGTGTTTCTTTTTCACCATATAACTTTTGCATTGACCAACTTTACAAGGTTGCAACCTCCAAAAGATGAAAGTGAGAAAATGGAACAATTCATCAGAAATCCTAAAACGACTATATTTGCCTATAAATGTATATATAAAGGATTTGTCTTAACTGTGAAATTGATCTAAAAATCAAGGCTCTTGCATAACTTTTATGTTATGTTCCATTCCTGTGAAGTTATTACATTTGTTCTTTAAATATCCCACTCATTACTCGTTGGGATTTATAACCAAAATCCAAGTATTTAGAAAATCTAAATGTTCTTTCATACAAAAGAAGGAATTTGTTTTCAGGAATTCGGTAGCATGCAGAGTACATGCTATTTGTACCAACTCCAAACTTAAAATGGTTCAAATAGTTCCAGTTTAATATAAGAGACTGTATACAGTATACAACCTGAAATTCTTAATCTTCGTGGACATCTATGAAACAAGAAATTCCATAGGAAGAATGACACAAACATCAGAAAGCCCCCAAAGCCCCCTCCCCCTGCAACAGCAGAAACATCAAAGACCCACCCCCTCCCACCATGAAAGCAATAGCAAAAGCTCCCAAAGACATCTTGATCTAGGGTCCATCAAAACTACAGTCCATTACCCAGCACTTCAGTACCTCAGACAGGCTTGCAAGGGAGAGAGAGATGGCTCTTGCATCAATGACTGCGGACACCAGCAGCTTACTGTTCCGATGTTACAATCTTCCCCCTCATTTCTACAAGCCTCCCCCCCCCCAACCTAATCTTCCATTTTATCAGAATTCAAACAAGCTTAGCATTAGTACTTTTAAGGTAATTCATTTGATAGATAATTCTACAGTATTAATGTTTAACTTCAGTGGTATGTTTCTCAACATTTTTGCAGATTTGTAGTACAATTATTAAGCAAATCACAATTAATTGTTATGCAGATCAAGTTGATTCCTGCTCCACAGTGTTCTCCACACTAGACAGTCTTAGTTAAACATTTACAACATTAAAGATTATGATGTACTTGCTTCAAGACAAAACTTGATTTTAACCATTTTATTCTCTTAATCTTTATGAAAAACAGAAATTCTTCTTCATCTGTAAACCAAAAAGTATAAATAGATCAGTTTTATTTTGAACCCAGTAATGTTTCTTATTTGTGGTGTCTGAATTAACGAAACTGTATGACATCAGTAGGCTTGATAGCAAGACAATCTGTTTGGAAAACCTAAAATTAGAGTACAATATCACTAGAAACTAATCTGACTGGAATAGACTGTACTTCTGCATTACATCCTCAGTGGTTACATCCTCAGAAAACAATTGTTCATACAATTTTGTAGAACGTAAACGTCTTTTTCACAATGAATCTCTAGTTGTAGATACATTGCTATTGGATGTTCTTCTCACAACAGAGAAGTCATTGCAGGTCTATAGCTAAGTGAATTAAGAATAAATTGTAGCCAGAAGTGAAAGGGTTGCTTTAATTGACTAGAGATGGGTGCTACATTGTTTGATAACGTATCAAGTACAAATATCAATAGAAGCTATTGCTGTGTCATGTCAGAAGCAAATCTGACTGTGAAGTGGCAGCCTGCATTTCCTTAACTATAAACTATAAACTGGTTAAGTTCTATGTATACATTATGTGCTTAATTTTCTCACATAAAATTCTGTAAGAGTGAATGCTTCTTCCATATCTCAACTTCTATTTGTGATTTGTGAATTTCATAAGGGTGAATTTCCATTAACTGAACTGCCATAACAAAGGGCACATTGTCCAATACTGATCAGGATAAGAGTTAAAAATTTCATTGGTACCATTGACAAAAGACAGAAATATTTGGGAAATCAGGCTGCATCTGTGGGAAGAGAGATGGAGTTAATGCTTCAGACTGATGAACCTTTATCAGAATGGGGAAGGAGACAGAAGAATGATTTTCACAGTCAGTATTGTTGGTTTAGGCATGAAAGATTATATTGATGTATTGCACATTCAAAAGATTTTTGCATTTAGCCTAATAAGTAGGGTAATGTCTGGAGTTGGCTCTTAAAAGGATATAGAAAATTAAAGGAACACTCTTCCAGCTATTGAGGAGAGTTGCTGCTCAATGTTTGGATGCTGACATTTGGGAGATGGGTAGGAGAGTCCTTCAGCATTCTGGACAGGCTAATAAAGAAAATAAAGAAAATCTAAGAATTTTGAGGAATTCAGAAAGGCGACTGCTGAAGAGAAGAGGAGACACAGGAAGTAACCTACTACCCAAGTGCCCACATCTCAGCTGTTCCCGTGTCCCTACTGCTCAAGATCCTACAGATCCGGAATTGGCCTCTGCAGCCACCTATGATCGTGCCTTCTTCCCTTTTGATCCTTGCAAGTGAAGAACAAGCCATCATATATGTTTTGTGTATGAGGACCAATGCGTACTCGATGGGGATGGAGATAATTGCCTGTGTCCTGTCTGATTTTTCTTGCGGGTTAAAGAAAAGTGTAACTGTAGTCTTAACTGCTTTGGGATAGAAGTTGGGTTAGCTCTCGGAAGCAGAAGAGAGCAGAACACTGAGATGTATCAGAAAGAATTAAATATAGCCTGAGAGGTTCTTAAAGCAAGGAAGCTGAGAGTGGTTATGAACTTGATCCAAGGTCAAACCAGTCTGAGCATCCATGTAGCTATATTGGTGTTGTATGTCATATCCCTTTATGAGTTTTAGACCTGGTAGAAGTCAAGTTAATAATAAGTATATGGCTTATTATGTGTGAAATGAACACAAAAAATACTTCTGCTCAGATTTTAAAGTTTTTAGATCCAATCCAGTGGAAACCCCACTCATTGAGACACTGGATGGGGCACAACTGGGTTTGATCTATCATAGTATGGATGTCATGTCTGTAATGTACATATGAACATGTGCAATGTGTTCATGTTGTGTCATCAGTATGTATATTGACGTTGTTCAGTTACCTGAACTTTGCATGTTTACTTCCTGGTAAAACACATAGCAAATCATGAGAAAATTTGATAATCAACACTTATTAAATTGCTGAGATACACTTTTTTGATCTATGGATATACCTGGCTGTGTTGGGATTGGAAAAATTATTGCTTTTTGCTAATGATTGCATAAAATATTGCAGACATGTTCAAGGGATTCATTTGTTGTTTAGATCAAACTTCAGAATGGGGATAAAATGTGATTTAAGTGACATTGGCTGCAGAATGATTGTTTGTGCCAAATGGATGATTTGAGTATCTGAGACAGCTTATGTCCTGGTATTTTCATGCACAACAGTCTCTGGAGTTTACAGAGAATGGCGCAACAAACAAAAAGCATCCAGTGACCTGCAGTTCCGTGGACGAAAGTGCCTTGTTAGTGAGAGAAGTCAAAGGAGAATGGCCAGACTAGTTCAAGGTGACAGTAACTCAAATAATCTCAAGTTACAACCGTGGTGTGCAGAACAGGATCTCTGAATGCACAATACATTGAACTTTGAAGTGGATGGGCTACAAGCAGAGGACCACAAACATACACTTAGTGGCCACTTTATGAAGTAAAGGAGGTATCTAATAAAGTTGCCACTGAGTGTAGACTTTAAAAAAACATTGATCCATCATGATATAAGGGAAGATGTAAAAGCAACATGTTTTTACACCTTTTTACAAGAAACATTGTTGGGAGGACCACTGGGGTGGAATTTTAAACCAAATTTCAATTGTGATAGAAGACAACAATACAATGAAGCGATCTGCAAAGTAAACTGTCACATATTTGAATTTTATCTAATCTAATCTAAGGATATGACTTCATTTGAACAGAATCTGACTTAACTATTTTATTTACAAAATGTAAAATAGTACCAAGATGCATAGTGGTAAATGCATCATTGTAGCAATATTCAATAAATAACATGAGTTTCTGGAAAGACTTTGAATAGAATATTCTGAAGGAAATGGCTGAACTAAATGTCTAATGTCTAGAGAGCTAAAGGTTGTGTAAAATCTAAATACGAAGTATGATTTAAAGTCTCTGTGAGTAATATAAATAAAAGTTAACACTTGTATGTGTAAAGTGAATTGGTATAATCATTCAATGCATTTGTTTAAATTTTTGCAAATCATAGAATTATAGAGTCAGTTCAGAAAAAGGCAGCAACAAACAGCTACATGATCTGCACTTATTCTATAGAGCATTCAGAATAATCAGCTATTGAAATGTCTTGACCAATTCTGTTCATTGCACTTTCTTATAGTCTGCTGTAAATTAGATTCACATTCTTAGACAAATAAATTTGTCTATCAAAGGTTTTTTGTTCTGAGAAATAGTTATTTGATCCTCAATAGTTTTTGACAACACACATCCATGCTCACCAATACAATTTCCTGGAAAAGAGAAACTATATTCTGGTTCTAGCCTAATTCTTAATGTAATTTCCAAAAGAAAACATTTTCTACAGCTGATCATGAATACATAAGTATATCATAATTGAATACCAATTACATTGAGGGACTGCCTGGATTAAATGAAAGTAGCCAGCTATTTGGTTCATAAGGCACCAGTATGTTCTACGTACATAATATAGTCACTATAAAGTTAACTGAAACTCATAAAGACTTCATCTGCTTGCAGCTGAATATTGTGGATTTTGTTTTGACACCAGTAGCAAGACAATCTGATGAATGAAGAGTTGTTCTGTTACGAATCAGCAAAGAATCAACTTTTTAGAAAAACAAGGAAAATTATGTCATCAATACTTGAGAAGTAATCTGTTCACCAACACACGGATCAGTCATATACTTCCTTGATTCCAATTGAATTGACAATAGCTGTGAAGTTCCTGCAGTATGAATTTTTTGATGCCTTCCAGGTTTCCGAAGTAATTAAAGAATCTCAGAATCAGCCATGTCTAATGATATCCAATTTATGGTCCAATTAAAGCTACCCAAAACATTCATTTCCTGACAAAGGAATAGTATGTTAACACTCTTAACATTTTTGTGCCATAGGTGAGCTTCCAAGAGCATTTGATATTGCTAATTATACACATCTGGAAGTGTGTATCGGTCAATGCTGTTGAAGGTGACGTAAGTCTTGTCTATACACATTTTTAACACAGTGGGGTCAATATGGATGTGCGTCTATTACAAATCAATGAATAAACAATCAACCTAAAATTATCAGTAAATTATCTGGAATAAATTTTAATTTTTTTGTATTATTGCCCATTTTGAGAAAGCGGAATTGAGTCATCTTCTTGAACTGTTGCAGTCTAGCTAGATAAGATCAACTCCCACAATGCTATTAGATAGGTTGTAAACCCATTGGCAGTGAAAGAACAGTGATGTACTGTATTTAAAAGTCAGATGGTGGGCAATTTGAAAGAGAGCCTGCAGAAGTGGAGGTGTTGCTGTTGAACTAGAGTTTCCCATTTATCCTTGCACTGATGATCCACTAAGCTGCTGCAGGTGCCTGGCCCATTCACTCGTCCATAGTGAGCACACTCATGACTGAGAAGTCAAATGTTTAAGGTAAAGCCCCACTTGCTACTGTCAATTGCAATGGCAGATTTCCTTTGATCACTCTAACCTCTCCTAGCCTGAACAGGAAGGCAGCCTAAGAACTTAAGAATAAAGAGCATTAAGAATAAAGACATCTGGTCCATCAATCCTGCTCTTCCATGACAGATCTGGTTGTGGGCTCAGACCCACCTACATGCCTTTTCCATAATCCTTATTTCCTTTGATGTCCAAACATCTATCTAACTGTGACTTCAATATATTTAATGAGGAAGCCTCTACTGAAGGGGTTCCCAGCCTTTTTTATGTGATGGACCAATACCGTTAAGCAAACGGTCTATGGACCCCTGTTTGGGAAGCCCTACTCTACTGTTTTTTTTTGACACTATGTGAAAAGCAGTTTCTCTTCATCTCCATTCTAAATGAATTCCCCTAAATTTTGAGAATATTGCCCTTGTTCTCATCTTTCTTTCCAGTGGAAACAACTTTCCTGCCTCTATGTTATCTAAACCTTTCATAATTTTATATGTTTCCATAAGATCCTCGCCCATCCTTCAGAATTCCAGCAAGTATAGTCCAAAGTAATTCAATCTCTCCTCATAGGCTCAACCCCTCAACTCCAGAATCAACCTGGTTAACTTCCTCTGTGTTGCTGGTAGATCCTACCTCATCTGTACACAGTATTCCATATGTGGCCTTACCTGTACCCTGTACAGTTGCTGCATAACCTCCCTTCTCTTAAATTCAATTTCTCTACCAATAAAGACAACATTCCATTTTCTTTCTTAATAACCTTTTGCACCTGCACAAGGACATTATAATTCATGCATTCATGCAAAAGCACTACGAAGTTTCTCTTCACAGCAGCATGCTGCAATCTTTTACCATTTAAACAACAATCTGACCTTCTATATGTCATCTAAAGTGGATGACCTTGCACTTATCAACATTGTGTTCCAACTGCCAGAATCTTGCCCACTCACTTAACTGAACTATATCTCTCTGCAAACTACACATATTCTCAATTTCAATATTGCATGGATTCAATATGGTTTGCTCATTAAATAGGAAAATGCTGATTCCAAAGGAGTGACATTTCAAATAGGAAATAAAAATCACTAGAAGTTACTTTATCTTCTTTCTTCCTCTGGATTGTTCTGCCCTTTTCCATTTGTTTGTTGTGAAATTCTGAGCTAATTGTACTTTTGTTCCTGATGAAATGCCATTTTGTAATAAACCCAGTACTGAGACACAGTCAGATTTTGATTGAGGTAGCTCTGTTTGCAATTTGAAGTGTTGTTTTCATTATTTTTAGCTCAACAACTACATTACCATTTTGCAATTCCAAGGTCCTTGGGTATAAATCCAGACTTTGATTTCTGGTTGTTAATGTCTTGTGATTGTTGATGCTGGAGCCTGAATCCTGGCTGGGGAATTTAATTTTAAGTAATTAAAGTAACTTACTAAGTCAATACAATGTCTTGATAATGCTGATCTAACTTAATGGATATGAATAAATGTACACTTATTTATAATGTCCTTTAGAAAAGGAAACCTGTCTCTAGTTTATGATTTTCTGCTCACTAATGATCCTGGCTCAAAAATCATATTCCGAAATAAACGTGTTCTTGTTTTGTTCTCTTCTGAAATACCTACTCTTTCCTGCAGTTAAAGATGGAGAGTAAATGCTGCTTGTGCTAATGATGTCTGCGTGTGTGATTGACTATATCAACAAAGTCCAACTGAAATGAAAATCAAAAGCACTGCAGATGATAGGAATCTGAAATTAAAGCAGAAAATGCTGGAACCATTCAGCAGATCAGGCAGCGTCTGTGTAATGAGTAAGAGTTAATGGTACATATAAAACACACTTTGTCAAACCAGGAAAACAGAGTAAAGAAGTTTATTTTAAATGGCAGATAAAGCAGGGAAGGGATAGATGAGACTCGGGGAGTAGCTCTGATATTGTTAGGCTGGTGTTTCAGGGCTTAAGCTGTTGATGAAGTCATCTGGTCAATCCAGTGCTATCATAACGGGCATTACAGATCCATCAACAGAGCCACAGAAACATCAGTAAAACTGCTCACCAATCTTCTTGATCACATGTTTCAACAATATATTTTTCCACCCCAAACCCCTTCAGAAGCAGTTCTGATTCTTATGGCATTTTAACAAGGCCTCAAATTATGTTCATAAATATCAAACCACATACCTGTCCAACTTTATTTTTTTTCTTGAAAACAATTAACTTTTACAGTATCAGTTACTATTTCTGGAGGAAATAATGCTTTTTTTCTCCCCATTAATCCAGATGAAGGCTCTTCTAAATTTTAAGCCAGTATTATCTACATAGAAGCAAAAAGGGTTTAATCCTTTATGTGCAATCACATTATAAAAATCTGGATGACATACCTTCAAAATCTTGTTTTCCTTCAATCAAAACACGTTTGAATTTCTTTTGAAAAATAACTGTGAGCATTATCGATTTCTAATTTAACTGGGGACTAGGGCAAGTACAACAACCAGCATTCTGTTATTATGCTAATTTTATTCATAAAAAGTGCTGATAGTATCGATTTTTCCATCCAATTCCAGAAAGTAATTCATTTAGCCAAACACCAGTCCAACATGTTTGCGACTGGATATAGGAAAATGCAGGTGGCTTTCAACATATTTCATATCAAACACACAAAGAACATAATGATGTCTGGTTTGAGTAGTGGGAGATCATTGGAATGTGAAGGCCAAGGAAGGTGGGAGGTTTTGCTTTAGTGAATAGCAAGAGTGTAAGAACTTCAACAATGATTTTATTTATCTGTCAGTTTATTGCTCTTTAACTTTAATTCATTTCATTTTGCTATACTGTGTTGTTCAATGATGATAATACTGTCATTTTTAAACTCGGGTGTGGGAAAGGTGAATTCACATGGGATGAGATGGGGCAGAGTAGTCTTGGCGAGACAGGAGTGGGTAATTTGTGAGGTGGGGCATTATTTTTGTCACCTGTATAGGGCTTTTATGTTCTCCCAATGGACAGAGTTAAGATTTTTATATCAACCCCAAATCTCATTTTCTGCTTTGAGAAGTGATGGAGCATTGTGTTGAGCAGCCTCACATTAGTTATTTCAACTCCCACAGAAGCAAAATGCAAACTTGTGAAAGGAAGAGTGTGGAAAGTGCAGATGAAATGGGACAGCCTTGACCCAGGCAATAACATAAACTGTAGTCAACAGCAAGGGGACTCCTCTCTTGTTATCACAGCTGGACTTGTTGGTGGTCACAGTTACAGCATTTATGGGGTCCTCCTGACCATTTGGATGATGATATTATGGATTGGTATGTGAAATCTTTACAGCTAGATTTAGCCAGGATAGTTCCCGCAACAGTAATAAAGCAAAATAACAACAGAAAGGTAAGTCCCTTTCCTTCCCTCCCACACACCCACCCAGGCATGCACACAGACATGCCTCCAATCCCAGGACGGACTGTCACAGGCCTCCAACTCCAATCCTTGGTCCTGAGCTCTCAGACTTGTAGGTATCAGCCCTTCAACCGCCAGTTGTCCCAACCACGGATTTGGCAGCGGAGCAGATTCAGCAATTCCACTCGTCAATATGCACGTGTCAGCTAATTATTATTTCATTGTGACAGTATTTGCTGCCACTATGTTCAGATATGGCCCAAGTGAGGAGAGAGAGAGAAACACTGAAGCGGGTAGATATTTCACAGACTTTAATGCGAATAGTGTTTATAGGGAAAGGAAAACACTAAACAGGGCTGTTAACTAAAACTCTCAAATGGAAAATGATTTCAACACTGTGGCTGAAAGAAATAACCAAATATTCAACGAGTACCACTAGTCTTCAGCATCAGTTGACTCGACAGTCCAAGTCCTCAGGCAAGGCTGAATACAAACAGGTAGCATAACTTTACTGTGCTTTGCTCAAGACTTGACAAGCGCTAAGGTGAAAAGAATGGAGTTAAATACCACCACAATAAAATAATAATTAGCTGATACAAGCATATTCACGGGTGCAATTTCTGAATCCGCTACGCTGCCAAATCCATGGTTGTGACACCGGTCCCTGGCCTGGTCTTTCAGCTATCAGGCCTCTGGCTTCCAGATGTGCTGACCCAGAGGCTTCAACCTCTGGGTCCTTACCTTCATACTTGCCAACTTTGGGCTTCAACCTCTGGTATTGAACCTAGCACTCACCAAGCACGAGACTTTGATCTCTGAGCCTCAACCTCTGGATTCCAATAGACCTCCAACATGGAGACCCACCAACAGGGAAGGGGTTCACTGGCCCACAGACCTCTGCTAATCTAGGACACCACCAGTCCTTCATTCTCAGGACCCACCAACCATGGGAATGGCTGGTCGTTGTCCTCAGTGCCTGCCAACCCAAGCCCCCAAGCCCCACAGATCACTGGTATTTGACTGTGGAACTCTTCAATTTGGACTACTGCCACTGACTCTTCACTTACTGCTCCTGACCTCTAGCTCCCCCTCATCATTGACTTAACCTGACTCCTTTGAGCTGTCCCCAAAACCATCCCTACTAATCTAAAAAATACAAATATGTCTCAGCCATGACCTCAATAAATATCACAACTCTGCACTATCTTATCTGGACTGTAACTGTAGCAAACCATTGTATCAGGAGCCATGGGAAACCTGGATGAATTGACTGTTGTGAGATGGAGTTAATAATGTTCACACCAAGGATAGCATTGTAGTCGATGTCTCATAAATGTTTCCTCAAGTGACTCCTAAACATTTTTTTCCATCCACATGGTCTTTCCATCTGCCTCTACTACCTTGCTGTTGCTATGCTAAACCCTACATGATGCTAGGAGCAATTAAAGCTTATAACCCTTGAAGATCTGATCTCATCTCTTTCTGCTCATGCCCAATTCCTTCTTTTTTAAATCCTATATGTACCATGATTTCTTGCTGATCCAATTCCAGCATATTTTTCATTTGCTTTAATACAACTTTAAATCTAGTA
The DNA here is from genome assembly GCF_048418815.1 of Hemitrygon akajei. Classification (NCBI taxonomy): domain Eukaryota; kingdom Metazoa; phylum Chordata; class Chondrichthyes; order Myliobatiformes; family Dasyatidae; genus Hemitrygon; species Hemitrygon akajei. The sequence goes on from NC_133131.1 coordinate 107,050,604, forward strand.
CATATTTAGTACTCAGCTTTGGAATGCAATATCTTTTTCCTCTATTTTTATATATTGAGTTCTGTGATGGGCCCTTCAGTTTACTATGCCCATTCTGGCCTTTTTTTCTGATACACATAAATTGCTCACTATGTCCTGATTTGGACACAAAATATTTGGCAATTCCTCAATTCTCTTTCCCCCCCCCCCCCCATTCACACCCAAAGTCTCTGTCTAAGTATTTCTTAAAAGTCATAATTGTACCTACCATCCCCATCCCTCTGTCAGTAAGTTCCAGATATCAGCCACTTTCTGCATAAAATCTTTTCCCGCAGATCCCTTTTAAATTTCTTTCTGCTCAGTTTAAACCAATGCCCTCTTGCCTTTGCTACTTCTAGCATGAGGAAAAGATTCTGACTATCTAGGCAGTTTAAACTTATGGTTTTACCAACCTTTATCATATCACCCCTCAGCCTCCTTCATCCCGGTAAAATAAAGCTGGACCCATACCACGTCTCTCCTTAACTGAAATTCTCCAATCCAGGAAACATGCTGGTAATTTTCCCTTGTACTCTCTCCAGTGCAATCACATCCTTCCCATCATGTGACAACCAAAAATACACACAAAACTGCAACTGTGGCCAAAACAGTGTTATGTAAAGTTGCAATGTAACATCCAAACTAATTTTATACACCTCTATCAAATCACCCCTCATTCTTCTACTCTCCAGGGAATAAAGTCCTAACCTATTCAACCTTTCTCTGTAACTCAGTTTCTCAAGTGCCGGCAACATCCTCGTAAACCTTCTCTGCACTCTTTTAACCTTATTAATATCCTTCCTGTAATTAGGTGACCAAAACTGCACACAATACTCCAAATTCGGTCTCACCAATATCTTATACAACCTCACTATTACATTCCAACTCTTATACTCAATACTTTGATTTATAAAGGCCAATGTACCAAAACACGAGGAAATCTGCAGATGCTGGAAATTCGAACAACACACACAAAGTGCTGGTGGAACACAGCAGGCCAGGCACCATCTATAAGGAGAAGCACAGTCGATGTTTCGGGCCGAAACCCTTCGTCAGGACCAATGTACCAAAAGCTCTCTTTACATCCCTATCTACTTGTGACATCTCTTTTAGGGAATTATGTATTCCCAGATCCCTCTGTTCTACTGCAGTCCTCAGTGCCCTACCATTTACCTTGTATGTTGCAATTTTCTGGGAAAATTCTCCCCTTGTTCATCAATATTCTTTCGTATCCCACTATCTACTAATATATATACAGGTCCACAATCCCTTATCCGAAATTCTGAAATCCAAAAAGCTCCAAAAACCAAAGTTTTTTTTTGCCAAAAGCTGACGTTACTCAGGTGTGATGTGGCAGCACTAGCAGAGGCTGCCAGACGTCAGTTTTGGCTCAACGCTCGTACTGGTTACACATACATTTGCTGTTTGCTGATAGTTTGTGTTCACTGTTGACTTTGTGTTTAATTTCACTATGAAAATGTCAAAAAGAGCTGCAGATACCCCTATGGGTAACAATCAGAAAAAGAGAAGGAAGCATTTATCATTATCAATAACGCAGTAAGTGGAGTTATTGCAGAAGCTTGATCGTGGTGTGTCTGAGCGGCATCTTGCTGAAGAATATGGTGTTGGAACTACCACTGTATATGACTTAAAGAAACAGAAAGACAAGTTACTGAAGTTTTATAGTGACAGTGACGTTCTACATTTATTCCAAGAAGTCATTTACCATGTGTTTGATTTGGATCATTTGAAGCTGTATATTTTTATGTTTTATTTATTTTTTTGTTGGAAATAAAATATTTTTCTTGTCATTATTCCCTAAACAATACAGTATAACAACTATTTACATAGCATTTACATTGTATTAGGTATTATAAGTAATTTAGAGATAATTTAAAGTATACTGGAGGATGTACGTAGGTCTGGATCTCCGCTGTATCCTAAAGTCTTCCGCACACTAAGACAGGTTGAATAAGGGACTTGAGCATACATGTTTTTTGGTATCCTCGGGGGGTCCTGGAACCAATAAGGAGGGATTCTAAAATCCAAAAAATTCTGAATTCCGAAATGCAACTGGCCCCAAGGATTTCAGATAAGGGGTTGTGGACCTGTATATGTTCTACTCTTTGCATTTATCAGGATTAAATTCCATCAGCTAATGTGCCTGCACCCCCACCCCACCAAATTTCTATCTACATCAATATCTTTCCGTTGCTTCATCAGTATCCCCAATGCCAATAGCTTATTGTATCATCTTCAGACTTCCTAATAATGCTTCCTACAGTGATCTCCAAGTCATTAATATTCTATATATCACAAACAATGAGTATTGATATTGTTTGGTCTAACAGTATTGATCTGTGATACACCATGAGTCAGACTTCCAAACAGAAAAATAGACTTCCAAACAGACTTCCTCCCTCCCTTACCCTTGGTATCTCAAATAGTATTGGTTTTTTTTGGTACATTGATGGACAACTGCTAGTGCAACAATGCCATAATTGATCTTGCATACAACCGTTTATGGTTACCATTTTCCCTTATATGTTTTTGTTGCCAGAATTATTCAGTTGGTATCTGTCATTTTAATGATCTCAGGTGCTTTCGATGATCACCCATCACTTGCAATAATTAACTTCCCCTAAGATGGCCATGTCCTAAATGCCCTTCAGTTTCCTGCAGGTCAAGCCTCCACTGCAATAAGTGTACATAACAAAAGTCTTATATTAAAAGAGTACACCATATCACAAGCCTTAGCTTCCACCCTAAACAGCACTGCTTTAATGGACCAAACCCTTAGGCGCAGCCAACCTCACTTCAAGGGCAAAGTTCACACTAATCTTGCATTTTAGATCCATCTGTACTTTCTAACTTCGGGCTAAGCAAATACAGGTACTCTGTTTCACCTTGTACAATAAAGCACTTACCCCACTCAAATGCAGCTAACTGGAGAGCTGATTAACCACATGACTAATTTGTTGGATTATAATGGAATGATACTGGCTTGCATGGCTACCAGCGTGATCTAAACTCTATCACTTGCTCCAATTTTTTTCTATATACCAATTAATATTTTCATAATGCGGTGATTACAAAGAGAATGTTTATAACTTCTTGTTTACAGGGATTAAATATTTTTAGCAAAATGCTGGGGGATCCCAATAGGTCAGGCAGCATCTATGGAAAAAAGGAAACAGTCAATGTTTCAGGCTAAGACTGTTCTTCAGGACTGAGAAGGAAGGGGGAAGATGCCTGAATAAAAAGGTGGGGGGGAGGAGAAAAGGCTAGCTGGAAGGTGATAGATGAAGCCAGGCGGGTGGGAAAGGTTAAGGGCTGGAGAAGAAAGAACCTGTTAGAAGAGGAGATGATAGGAGAATAGGACAGGAGGAGAAAGGGAAGGAGGAATGGACCCAGGAGGAAGTAATAGGCAGGTGAGGAGAAGTGAAAGGTCAGAGTGGAGATTGGGGAATGGGGGGGGGGGGGGGTGGGGGGTGGCAAAATTTGTTCACCGGAAGGGGAAATCGAAGTTCATGTCATCAGGTTGAAGGGTAGCCAGACAGAGGTTTTGCTCCTCCTCCACTCTGAGGGTGACCTCATCTTGGTTCAAAAAGAGGCAGTGGATCAACATGTCAGAATGGGAATGGGACTCGAAATTAAAATGCAGAGGCTGATGGTGTGGTAGGTGAGGACAAGAGGGACTCTATCACCATTTTGGTGGCGGGAAGATGGCGTGAGCGTGAATGTATGGGAAATGGAGGAGATGCAGATGACGACAGCATCAGTAGTAGAGGGAGGAAAGCACTGTTTTTTAAAGAAGGGGGACATCTCTGATGTCCTTGAATGGGAAGCTGCATCCTCGGAACAGATGTGGTGGAGGCGAAGAAACTGAGAAAAGGGAATAGGAGACAGGAGACAGGGTGGGAAAAGGTATAACTAAGATAACCATGGGAATCCGTAGGTTTATAAAAGGTGTCATCTGATAGTTTGACTCCAGAGATGGGGACAGAGAGATTGAGAAAGGGGAGGGAGGTGTCGAAAATGGACAAAGTGAGTATTTTTAGCTTTCTTTGACAATTGAACAGTTTAGCCAGAAGTGCATTAACAAAAATAAGTCAGTTATTTTATGCTTTCTCTTTTGAATAGCTGTTAATTATTCAGACATTGATTCTTCAGCCTTTGAAGGTAGCAGGTGGTTACTAGACATTTCATAACACCTGACGTAGCTGTTCTCTGAAGTAGTGTAACATTGATCCAAGAAAGGCAGCTCTCCCTTAATTTCTATCCCTGCATCCAATTCCCAAAAATAAAAGTGAGTATCTATTTTGCAAGTTAAGTGTGAACTTATCATGTGTTCTGACAACCAGGAAATATTGAACATATGTCTGTTGAGATGTAAGGCAGTCATACATGCAACCATAGTGAGACAGTTCCTGAAATACTGTACTATTTTGGTATGCTCTAGTTAATTGCCAGAAAAAATAGTAACCACCCTTACGGAATTAATACTCCTTTAAATCTGATCTGCTATTCTTGGTCCTCAATGCTCACTTTAAAGGTCAGGAAGGTAATATTTTGTTTAAAAAATAACTTTGATCACAATGTACAGTTTTAAGTTTGTAACTCTCTAGGCTGTTGCAGTCTTCAAAATTGAATTAAAAACTGTTAATGATTGAATGCATATTTCCAACTTTCTCAGAATATTTCAAACATTTAGGTTGGCCTAGTCTAGGCAAAGACGAAATACCACGGCAAAACATCTGTTGAATTCCACAAAAGTCATTATGTTCAGAAGTCTGAAATATTTCATAACATTCAAGTTGTTGTTGGAAACCATATTGTGGCTGGTGGAAGCCTGGAATACAAAGGTGTACTTAGAATATTTTTGATTTTTTTGCAGCAAAGTGCAGACAGATTGGGTCTGCATAATGGATTAGGCCAATGGACATTTTAACACTAGCATTGTCAAATAAGAGTTATGTTTATTTGTTTATGTAGAATGTTGCATGCATTTTTCACAAACTGCTCTGTGTTGCTGTTTAAAGCAGGTTGCTGGCTACTACATAACATTGGAACATTAGAGTGGAACATTTTGTTTGGATTAGCTGAAAGTATAGAACTTCATCATCTGTCAGGATGGGGTGGAATGCTTAAATTGGAGTGTGATTGCTGCTAGGGTATCAGCAATTTAAATGCAGTATCCTCTAGTAATCAAAAGAGCTCTTTAATCAACTTTGATTAAAGATCAGTTGAAGTTCATTTTATCCAATGGAAAGCTGAATCAGCTATAAACAGTAAATGGAAATACGTGGTCTAAAACTAATTGTTTGTAGGCAATATAACTACAATATAACAAGAATTTGGTACATACTCTATGTATGTTTTGCTCGTTTCTTCCTTCCTCTGGTTTTAGAGTATATTGGTATTTTATATTGTCTCTGACTTCCATTGAACAGTGGGTAGCCCATTCTGATCAGTTGGCTGTTCCCTCATTGAATGTATAATAGCATGGGTCCCCTAAGCTCAATTTGAGGACCAGCCTTTCTGTCAGTTTCAGGATGTCCAGACACATTTATTACTGTGTTGTTAGGCTTTACAAGGTTTCCACTAAGGCAGCACAGAACTTCCCAGATTTTCCAACACCTCAGGCTAGAAATCTCTCCACTGAGCCAACACAGGCTTCATCTGGAATGCAAGTCTTACAAGACCTTTGAAACCAGTTGGGAAAAAATGCCTCCTCACTGAACATTAAGTAGAGGTTAATTTTCTTTTCAATTGATTTAATTGACTGAATCTAAATGTACTTTTTTCCCCAGCATTCTGAATATTCTGAAAGATGTATTTTAGAGTTTGGTTCAGTGCATATGGAACAGATCTTGTAACAATTCTCACAGTAATAACCTGCATTTGAGGAATTATAATATGACCCAGCAAAGTCTGTTAATAGCAGCATAAAAACATTTTCCTTTCCAAAAGTTAAAGATAACGATCTATGGAGTATAAAAAAAAGGTGATATAATAAATTATTATCGTATGGATATACAGTATCTGCTTGGATGCAGTAAACATGTGGATATTACAGAGCCTTCAATGTATATATAGCGACTAATAGGTCTGCTATGTAAACACTAAGTGTGGCCCATTCTTTTATGTCCCTCCATGGCCTCTTCATGTGTCAAGATGAGGCCACCCTCAGGTTGGAGGAGCAACAATTTATATTCCATCTGGGCAACTTCTAACCTGATGGCATGAATATCAATTTCTCCTTCAGGTTAAAAAAAATCCCTCCCCCTCCCCTCTTCTTCCATTCCCCCCTTTGGCATTTTACCTCTCTCTCCTGTCAATCATCTCCTCCTGGGGGCCCTCCTCCTTCCTTTTCTCCTCTGGTCCACACTCCTGTCCTACCCAATTCCTTCCCCTCAAGCCCTTTATCTTTCTAACCCACATGACTTCACCTATCGCCCTTTAGCTATCCTCCTTCCCCTCTCCCCACCTTTTTATTCTGACATCTTTCCCCTTCCTATTCAGTCCTAAAGAAGGGTTTCAGCCCAAAACATCAACCACATATTTATTTGCATAGATGCAGCTGAGTTCCTCCAGCATTTTGTATGTGTTGCATCAGGTATCTAGGTCTTTTTTCCTTCCCTACTATTGAACTAACTTTGAATTTTATGTTCAGTTACGTTACATTCTCCTTTTAGTGATGAATGAAAGGATCAGTATTAATACTGATGCTAACTTTTACAGTTGAGATCAAGAATCCAAGATAAACAGATATCTTTCATTTAACAGTTAAAAGGAAATGCAAGGTAAATATAGATAAATAAAGAAATCAAACACTAGTGAATTAGAATCTGTTTCAATACAGACTGAGAATAAAACAAACCATTGGAGGAACTCCAAGTTAGAGCAGCATCGTGGAGGGGTGGAAGCAGTGGGTTGGAGAAGGGAATTGTCAATGTTTCTGGTTGAGGTTCTGCATTTACATTAAGAGCGGAGAGGGAAGGTAGCCAATATAAATAAGAGTTTGGGTGGGGGGGAGGTGACAGAGCAGTATATAATGAGTGCACCCAACAAGTATGAAGGATGATGGGTAGATGGCACCAGGCATTTAAGGGCGGGGAAGGGTGGGGGAGAGGGTGAGGTGCTAAGACTTGTGAGAGTGCTGAGGGGAAAGAGTATTTTTGAATAAATTGTGTGAATGTGTTTATTTAAACAGAGATGGGTTCTATTTTATGATGAGTTAATTGTCAGTGAGTGAGGCCTCTGTGGGTTAGGGTCAACCATGGATGCTGCATCCTAGATGTCTAGATACACAAGCCTGGGCAGTAGGATATGGAGAGCAAGCAGTTGTCCATGTAGCAAGCTCCCCCTCTCCATGCATCTGATGAACCAAAAGGAACGGTGGAGACCAATACAGTTTGGTACCAGTAGCATCGTGGGGTCACCAGTCAATGGTGAACTCAAAATAGGACTCCCTTGGGAACTTCAGTTCCAGATTCTTCCCTCAGGGTTTATGCCCAAAGCTTTCGCTATGAGGGGTTAGAACTGCAAGGCAGCAGAAGTTTGAGATCAGATATATTCTTTTCCTAGAAGAGCTGCCAATCACAGCTGACGAGCCCTATCTGCCCGAAGTGACTGGTTTTAAAATGCTAGTAACCCACCTTTGACCCTAGAAAAAGTTCAGATTTAGTAGCTGAGCCAAACAAGAAGGCGAGGAGCTGGACTTGGTTGTCAGAGGTTATTTGAAGTGTACAACATTGGGAGCATTTAATAGGTAGTGGGAGCTTGTCCCCATTACCATCTCCACCTATAACAACCTTGGAGTTAATTGAACAGGTGAAAACCATGAAGCTAAGATTTGATTCAAAGTTCAAATACATTTATTATCAAAGGATGTATGGACAATATAACCCTAAGATTAGTTTTTTCTGCAGACAGCCTCAAAACAACAAAACCCCAATGAAAGCGTTCAAAGTAAACATCAAACAACCAACGTGCAAAAAAAGAACACATCAGACATATGGTAAAAGAGGAGCCAATAACACACAGAATATTAAACATTAAACGATAGAGTAAATGAAACAGGTTAAGAATGTACAGTACAGTTTAATTTAGCATTTTGTCATTCGTTGACTACTCCCTGATCAACATCACGCAAAACAATGATTAAAAAAAAGGAGTATCCAGAAATCAGAAACACCTATAACATGAACTGCAGAGTTCCCTAAAAATGAGTCCAATCCACAAACTGCACTAATCAAACCTTGCCCAAGACCCAAGACTCCGGCACCTTCCTCCAGCAGCATCGAGTGAGAGGGAGAGGGAGACCGAACAAATGCAGGCAGACAGCACTGAACACCCGCTTGCCTTCCACTCTTGTCCCCATTGATTTCAACCTTGCTCACTGGCTTAATCGGTGAGTTGGTCATGAATTGTAGCCAATCATGACCTTGTGCTCCATCCGCAACCTCGCTGAATTCCCTCAGTGGCAGCAGAAGTGCCAGAGCACTAGTCGCCACAAAAACACATTATCAAAATGTAAGCTACAGGAGTAAAAGTACATTTAAAAGAAGAAGGAAAAGAATTAGTTTTGTGAACTGTCTGCGGGATGTCACTGTTAGTCATGTCGGTCGCTGCCAGCATCTTGTCAAGATTCTGAATAAAACTTAACTATGATCATTGCCTAGACTTATTTACTTCACTGTAATCTTCCTTTGTGAAGCACTTCGACAACTCTTTTTTGCCAGTCATAGCCATTAATTTCCCTTGGCTGAAGAGCTGGTAACAGTATAAATCACCTACTGTTGAACTAAAGTTTATTTCAACTTCTAAAATGAGTTGCAACATTCAGGAAGCTGGAAGTAAGTAAAATATTGAAAGATAGGATTTTTGGGAGGGGAAAAAAAGTTTGAGAGACCTAGAAGAGGCAACAAAATACTGAAGCAAAGGAAGACAGGGAAAGAAATCCAGAATTTTGACTGCAAAATGAACAGAATTTAAGTATTTCCTTTTGCGGTTAATATTGGAGTTATGACTATAAATCGTACTGTTTATAGTATAATTAAATCAGACAGTTCTATTTCTCTTGAACTGCCACACATCTAAAACTACTTTTATCCAAATGCTAAATGAAGTGTTACTTGAGAAAGAGCTGAGGCTATGAACCTGCTACCACATAAAAGAAGCTGACCATATCCCTATTCCCATGAATGTCCCTAGCCCACTTACGGTGTGCTGATGATTGAGGAAATTTCATGGAATTTTTTTGTTCTGCCTTTTTTCAGCCACATTACAGTACTTTCCTGCCTCAATTCACATTGAATATGTTGCCATTTTTCTTTTTTGTTGCAGATTTGGAGCATACACTATCTGCCTTACTAATTATAACACAGAGGAGGGACATTCAGCTCATATCAGCTTCCAGTGGAACAATCCCTGTCAGAATTTTGCTTGATTACCTCTTCTTCAAACAGAAAGAACTGGACCCAATTCTCTCTGTTGAGGAGCTAGTAATTTACAGAAAATAGATCCCACACAGCATAGTATCAGGTACAATATGATCTTCTGGAATAATTTTAAATGTAATTTGGAAAAAAATGCCCCTGATGTTTTTCCAAACTACTCTGGATTTTTTTTTTCTAATTTATTGTCTCTTCCATTTTCTGATGTATTGTTTCCACCCATTTTAGTGTTTGATGGAATATGTATACATTATGATATACAAGTCATCATAATTGTGTGGGGTTGGGTGAATGGACCACATGGCTTGTTCCTAACTGTTACGATATGTTCATACATATTCCACCTTAGTACACAGTATAGTAATTAAATCAACCAAACTAAGAAATTTATAAAGAATTGCTGAATTTGGAAATTTTTATTGAAATGGACACATTTTAATGTAACTTTTTTAACTTAAAGTATCATTTCTTATCCATTTCCTGGACAATCTCAATTGCTCAGTGATGCTTATTTAAAACATAATAATTTCTCCAAAACACAAACCGCTAATCACAAGCTATTTTTTAAAATTATTGAAAATAGTATATTTTTAAGACTTTGTTGACCTTGGTAAAGAACATTAGTAACAAGCACTGTTTAGCCTAAAGCCTTAAAAACACAAAAATGTTTTCTTCAGAACATTTTTTTCGTAGAGCCAATTATTCTTATCACTGACCTTCACTTGTCCTCTTTTTACCAACTGATTTCAAATTAATTTACGTGGTAATGACTCTCATTTTTTAAGCATGTATGTGAATTATATAAATATATTCCAGAGAAGGTAATTCAATAGATGTCTGCCTTAATTGTGCAGTTAACCCTTCTCTGACTACATTCAAGAGCCGATACGACTTTGAACTATCGAAAACCTTGTCCTGTAGTGAAATAATTGCTTTTAATTTCAATAGATTGATTTAGCTCCCAATTTCTCACTTACTGACTTGCCAATAAATGGAGGAATAAGAAGTACAGAAACATGTAACTCGTCAGAAAGGGGGGACATACATGATAGGATTGGGCGTTATATATTGCAAACCTCCATTCAATTCCTCTCTCTGACTGGTACAGATTCTCTAGTTTCAGCAAGTGTAACGTCCTGAAGTTATAAAGTTGCACACCATAGAAACAGGCCCATCTATACTACTCCCATTTGCCTGCATTAAATCCATATCATTCAGTGCCTTGTTCTTTCAAATAACTATCCAGGTGCCTCTTAGTTGTAATTAATCTTCTTGTCTCCAGCACCTTTTCTAGCAGCTCATTCCAGATATCAACTACTACTTGTGAGAGAAAATTTACTCCCCGTTCCACTTTAAATCTCCTCCCTGCCTTAAATCTATACCCTACAGTATTAAACGTCCTTATCATTGGAAACAGACACCAGCTATATGCTTCATTTAGACCTCTTGAATTTTCTCTCCAGAGAGAACAGACTTATTCTAACTAATCTTGATAGCTCTGCTGACTGCACCAGCTCTTCAGCCATTTAATAATTTGCCATCTGCCCATGCATCTACCTTCACTATTATATGGCACAGAACTAAGTCCAGAGATCACAACTCTAGCTGTGCTGTTTTTAATCTTCTGCCTAACTATGTATGCAACACACACAAAATGCTGGAAGAACTCATCAGGCCAGGCAGCATCTATGGACGTTTTGGGCCGAAACCTTTTGGCAGAGCTGGAGGAAAAAAGCTGAGGAGTAGATTTGAAAGGTGGTGGGGAGAGGAGAGAGGAGGAGCACCAGAGGGAGGCCATTACCACCCACATTAATATCTATATTCACTTTGCAGGACCTCATCTCTCACTCTGTTTAGGCTACATCAAGTTCTCATCTGTTCAGTGAATGTGCAGGATGGTTTTTATAAGTTCATGTAACACCTCAAATTTAAAATAGTTCATAATACTCTATGCTGCTCCATCCCCTATCTGTAATATTCACTAATCTTAATACTAGGAAGAAATGGGCTGTGGCTGGACACTGTACTCCATGATAGCTTTAAGTGCAGAGGCTTTCATCAATTAGATACTTTGTGAATGAAATTTAGTCTCACCCAGCTCTGAGTGTAAGAGTTGAGATCAAATGTAAGCAACATCTATTGAACACGTTTAACAGACATTAACCATACCCAATAACCTTTTACTTCCCCCTTGGTTGTCAGTGGCATTACCTCAATTTAATCCACTACTGTACTGAGGGTTACTAGTGACTAAAAGCTCAACATAGATAATGTGTTTTACAGAATATATCTGAAACTAGGTCTTTTATAATGATTAGTTTATCTCCTAGCTCTCCAAATCACAATCTCTAACACAAAGGTGAAGAGAGAACAGAGAATCTCGAATGTTGTTGCGACTGCAACAAAAATTTAAGTTCATTTCTGTTTAGAAAGGAGGTTTCTGAATTTTGCACCAATGATTAAGAACATCAGGACCCAAAATTATGCCAATGCAAGCATGAGGAACAGTATCTAACCTTCCACCTATGCACTCCGCAGGCAATAGAACCGTGAACTCAACAATTTTAGATTTGTTTTTTCTCTGATGAACAAGTAACATTAGTTTTGTTTTTGCTCTCCATAGATTGAAACCTGACATGGTATTATTTCCAGCCTTCTCTATTGGGTCAGACACTTAGCAACAATGTTTTGTATCTCATAATTCTATCATCTTTACTTTTCTCCCCCTTTTGTTTTACATTTTCTTTATATCTCTGCTCAAGACAGATTAGCTGAACTGTAACCACCCTCGCACAATTGCCACTAGCCCTATTTATAGCATTTAACTTCTGTTGGTCTACTTTCAAACAGAGATATTTCCTTTCTTATCTCCACTGGCTCCATCTCCTCTCTAATTTAAAAGATACTTTATTTCTCACTCACCCAGAACTGATGAACTGTCATTGATCTGAACTTTTAACTCTGTTTCTCTAACTAAAGACACTGTGTGATCAGCTGAGTATTTCCAACACATTCTTTTTATTTATGGAAGTCATTAAACTGAATAGAAAATGCTTCAATCACCATTATTTATTGTTGCTGGACCTAAATCTTGGAACTCACTTGGTCATAGTACAGTGAGTTTATTTTTAGCAGAAGTGCCATTGTAGTTGAAGAGGCCAGTTTTCCGCTGTTTCCTTGATGCTGCTAAAGAATGGGAAAGAAATTCTTGTCTTTCTGGTGATATCTACCTTCCATGAACATGTAACAAAAATATCAGCCGATTACCAAATATTGAAAATAAGATGGGGTAAGTATGTAAAATGAGCCGTAGTTTTACAGTTACAGTGCCTAAAATTTTATAATTCTTCTACAAAATCATTACCATAGAGAATACCAGCTCTTCTAAAAAAAGCAATGAAAAGGAAGAGCAAGCCTCTCAATGTCCACCCTACATCCCCGTAGTGAGAGGTGGAAACGGGAAAGGTAGGCCAAAAGGGCTCTGGTGAAGCTATAGTGGCCAATCCACTGTACAGTGGATGCAATGGATTACAGAAACAATGATGGCCTCCAACCATACCATCAACTTTGAACAAGTGAGACAGGAGGTCATCATCAATGGCCTATGCTCCACTGGGAACAAAGGGCCCATGAAGAAATGAAGAACAAACTCTTATTTTCACAATATTCTGAGCTGATATTTAAGCAGCCCATCAAGGGAAGGATGCCAAATAAGAAGGAAAACATTTTGGGTCAATGGATTGGAACCAAAAACTGTTCAAGTAAACCAGAGAGCAAATAACAGACACATGGATTCATACACCAAACTAATAGTTAAAGGAAAGATGTCAGAGGATGGACAAATTGAAAATATGTGCTATTTTTAAGAAGGCGATAGAACTAATCCAATGAACTATAAATCAGTTGTCTTAATGTCTGCAGCATGAAAAATAATTTGAATTGTAAAAGGTAAGATGAGAAAACATTTAGAGATGGAAAACAAATGGGCAGAGATTTACCCAGATCTGCTGGCTGATATGTACATAACTAAGTTACTCCCAAGCATAGCCTTTCACTCATCGTGGTGCAGATCGCATGATAATAAAGACGTGGAGCTGTGAGAGATCTGTGTGCTGTTCTGAAGTGTTTTGTTTGCCAAGCATTTGGCACAAGTATGACAGCCGCATTTCAATAAATGGAGAGAGCAAATGCTGAGAGAAAGATAGGTAGTACTTTTCCTCTGATCTAATTATGTTAGTTTAAATGTTTTTAACTGGATTTAAATATGTGTGCATACTAATATTTGTGAATTTCATGCACTTGCACAAGCAACCAAAGCAGTAATGATTTCAGCTGGGGATTGCAAAATTACAAAGCAACAATGGGAAGGGAAAAAATGATAATAAAATGATAATAAGCCAACTTGATCATAAAATTGGAGTGACAGCATCTTTGACAAGTCTTTCAAGTGTACGTAAACAGTAACCAATGTCGTGAGATCTACTGTATAACACTGAAAATTTAGCATTGTAGTAGTTGTGCCTAACTCCATTCAGTTACAATAAATTAGCTGTGCTGTATGTATATCAAGCATTGTACCAATTCAGGGATAGACATCTCTCCAACATAAATTATATATAGTATTTTATTGCCTCTTAGCAGCACTTTATTTAAACTATATTACGATCATGATTTTAAAACTTCCATGCTTATTTTCATATGCATTCATGGCCTTAGCCTTCTACAGCACCTCAGTCGCTAGCTGCCTTCACACTCTCAATACTCAGAGCGCCTTCAGTATTGCCTTCTCTGAATGTGACAGATCCACCACTCACGTCTGTGGTTTCAGCTGCCAGGTCATAAGCTCTGTGATCTTTTCCCTCAGCCTTTCCATCTCCCTACTTTTTTCTTTTTTTAAGCTACTCCCTCACAAGCTAATACTAAGCTTTTGTTCATCTGTCCTGGTAGTTCTTTCTGTATATTAATGCCAAAGTCATTTTTAAATATTCCTCTTAGGAAGTACTGCTTGCTGTTATATTGAAGTTCCTGGTCTATACAGTTGCATAGTTTTGCTGCCTCACAACACCAGGGACCAAGATCTGATCCTAACCACAGGTGCTGAGTATGTGGAGTTTTGCATGTTCTCCCCTGTGCCCAAGATCTGTGTGTTGATTAATTAACTGCTGTAACTGTCTTCTTGAGTAGGTATGAGGCAAAAGAATCAAAATGTTGTGAGCATGAGAGAGTTGTCAGGGTAAAGGGTAACATAGGGAATAGGGAGAATTGCTGTGATGGAGAGCTGATGTGGTAATTATGTTAGTACGTGCTGTTGTTATTATGATAAACAGCAGAAACAGACTCAACAAGTTTTGAGCTAATTTGGCTATTACTCTGGAGATCCTTGAGCGTAAGTTCTTTGACAGAGAAGCTATTAAGATGTCAAATCTGCCTTCCATCAAAAAACTTTCTTAAACTTAGTATTCAATAACTGTCATTGTATTAGGTGCTATAAAGTGATGTTGAAATCCCTGATCACAATAAATATCCCAGTTCTCATCTTGACTCACTTTTAATGGCTTCAAATTATCCTTCTGTGCCAGCTTCATTCAAATTCAGACACAAAAATACAGAGAACTGAAATTTACGGTCGCTGAAGCTTTTTTTTCTTTGTCTTCAGTCACATTTAGCATTACTTCAAGCAAAAAGAAATATTCTGTCAGGTAACAGCAAAATCAGAAGTGTGGAAGCTGATTCTGCTGACGCCAAGGTCATTGTTTGCTGATAACTACGGTGCAGATCACCCAGGATGTACAATACTCCCACTGCTAGGAGTCAGCACTGCATCAGCAGCGGTACTGAAACATCCTCCCTCAATGAAAACAGAAGCGTTGGTGGCGTCGGGCAATCATCAGCAGAGACTACTGTAGATGTTTCTGAGGCGCCAAGAAATCATGTGAAAAGCTATTTCATTATCCTGTCCCACATAACTCACAAAATGAGGGAAGGCAGCAAGAATGCTAATCTTTGTTTAAGTAACTGAAGTTCTTTGAAAGCAGACAATTTGATACGTAGGCTAATTTGTATCAGACAACAAAATATAGACACCAACCAGTCACTTGATTCCTCCATCCCACAGCAATCAACAGATTTATAGTGGCATTACTAAATTTATTTACTTCAAAGATCTATTTGTCACTTCGTTGTAATAAAGCTAGTGTATGTAAAAGTGAAAAAAGTTATATCACATTTTGTGCAAAATAGTTATTTAAAGGAAAGATGTTTTAACCTTTATGCCTTTACTCCTAGGTGCTGAAATGTGTGTTTGCTGTTGGTGCTAAATAAGTAACAAAATTTGTTCTCACTTAGTACATTCTGTTCCTCTGACTTCGACTCTACAAAAAAGGTGGAGCTGATTGCAACTGCAGGCTCCTATTCTTCGAAATATCATCTGCTTAGAAAGAAGTAATAATAGCTAAATTTACTTCATTCAAATGTTTTTGAATATAACTACTAATTGAGAACAGTCAAATCCTCCCTTTAATCTTGTAAATTTAGTACACTGTGGGAATAACAGTAATATGGAAACATTAGGAAAACTAATAAGGAGAAAAATAGATAGACAATATGTGGGTCCTACTGGATTGCAAAATCAACAGTTGCAGAATGTAGACTATACTAAGAAGAGAGCAAGTGAGTGGTGTTTTCACTTGGAGTGATTGTTTGGGTTGCTGGATGCTGGCAGTGGAACAGGTGAATGGATATCTCTGGTTGAACGGAAGGTGCCAGTGGATGGGAAATATGAGTGTGAACAGAAGATTGGCTCACTTGCACTTCTAATCGGGTCTACTGCATTGAATGTTCACAACATGGTTTTCTCTACCCTGGAAGAACCAAATGTAGATTGAGTGATCGCTTTGCTGGGTACCTGCACTCAGCAGTGATCCTGAGGTTCCTATTGCATACTTCTTCAGTTTACAAACCCACTTCTATTCTGATGCATCATTCTGTGATCTCCTCCTCTACTATAATGAAGAAAAAAAAACATCATATCTTCCCACTGGACATTCTGCATCATTCTGAAATGAACACTGAATTTTCCAATTTCTGGTACATTTCTTTTTTAATGATTTTTCTTAGATAATTTTCTCAACACAAATCTATAAAATGCCCCCTTAACAGCCAGTGTTTTTCTTCCAGATCATCTGATCTGTTTTAAAAAATATCTATATCATCTTTTATCTGAGCCTCACCCACTAAGCATCACAAAGAGCACTGTTTGAAAACCGTAAACCCTAAACTCTTCCATTAGACCTAAGGAAGGATCACTGACATGAATGTTATCTGGTTTCTTTTCTCACAAATGCTGCTTGGCAGATTTCCTTCCAGAAGTTTTATTTCTGTTTCTGATTCAAGCATCTGCAACTTTATTTGTTTTCCATGAAGATGAGAAAGCCATATTCTAATTCAAAAATAACCCAATCTCAGATGTAAGAAGCATACACACTTAAAAACAAGAGTTCAACATTGAAGAGGTTCAGTCACAATTTCATTGTCCACATTTCAGAAGATATACAAAAGGTCCTCAGAGATACTGCTATATAGCCCTTCAAGAAAAGATAAAACTTTGAGCCTTGGAAATACAAGTGTGACTTTCTGATATCTGAAACAGGGTAAGAGTCCTCCTCATTTAGTTCCTCCAGTGGCTGGAAAGGTGCTCTTCAAATTACATTGTGAATCCCACTTATTCAGAGGCAGAGTGCACAATATCATCACCATTTAACGATAAGAAAATGGAGGAAGCAGCATCAGCCACCGCAAGTGGCAGTCTTCATCTTCACTGAAATCTTTCACTTCATCAGACTGAAGGGACCATGGAACACCCTCCTCGAATTCATCTACCCACTGAAATTCATCTCCATCTTACATCGGCTTCTTAACGACATCTAAACCATGATCCTAACTAATGGGTTCACAACCGTGAAAAATGGTGGTAAATAGGCTGTGTCATAGCTCCAAAACTTTGCTCCATCTTAGTTCTTGTCCCACTTCAAACAAAATTCCCATGGAGCAGTAATAGTTTTAAGTGTAATGAAATACATCAGTGCAACCTACAGCAATTTCACATTCAAGTTTGGTTGGTCACCGAAATCTCAAACTGCAAACTATAGAATTTGAACAGTACATTCTTTTGCCCATGCTCAGAGACTGAGCTCCAAGACATTGTCAACTTGTTCAATCAAGTATGTCAGAAGATAGGCCTTGCATTGAAGCTCTGTAAGACCAAGCACCTGTACCAACTGCCCCATTGCACTACCCTGCCCTCTAACTATAAAGACTCAGAGTGAACTCCTAAAAAACATGGATCACTTCATAATTATCTGTAGCCACTTCTTGAGAAAGGCAGCAAGCACTAGTGAAAATGACAACAGGCTTTAAAGAGCCAGCACAGTCTTTGATTAACTGATGAAATGGGCATTTGAAGGTCAAGACATTAAACCTGGCACTAGATGCATGGTTTATCATACAACAGTGAACTTCACTCTCTTATACCTGGAATACATACAACCACAATCTCAAAACACCAGAGAGATACACCAATGCTGCCTCCACAAAATCCTTTAACTAAATGGATAATCTGCGTAAAGTCAGTGTCCTCACCCAGTGCAACCTCCTCAGCACTGAGGCCCTGGTTAATCTCACACAGCTATCAGATTCTTCTTCTTCAGCCTTTTCTTACTTCCCAGGTTCTTACTTCATCCCCACAACCCACCCACCCACTCACTTGGTTTTACCTTTATCCCACCAGCTTGTACTCCTTCCTCTCTCTTGGCTAAGGACACTAACACTGGGCAGGCCACAATGTTTATGTAGCCAATATTGAACCTCAGAAACAGACACTCTATTCTGAGCTCTAATGCAGGGGGGGGATTGCCAGGCAAACAGAGCTAAAGATTCAAGATCATAGGAGATTCTGCAGACACTGGAAATTGTGAGTAACACAAAATGCTGGAGGAATTCAGTTAGGTAACCATCTATGGAGGAGAATAAGCAATCAACGTCTCAGGCCAAGAATCCTTTTCAGGACTGGAAAGGAAGAGAACAAAAGCCAGAATAAAAAGGTAGGGAGTGAATATTTATAAATATTAGTGATATAGATGACAACAAAACTGGAGGTATAGTGGGCAATGTAAGAGGCTGCCTTAAGCTACAGCAAAATCTAGATCAGCTGGGAAAATGGACAAGAACTTGGCTGATGGAATTTAACTCAGAAAATCGCCAGCTAATGCATTTTGGAAAATTAAATAAGGCCAAGCCATACACAGTGAATGACAGAGCCCTGAAGAGTGTTATAAAACAATGAAACTCTTGGAAATAATTTCATGGTTCCCTATAAGTAGTGACAAAGGTATGCAGAGTAGTGATGAAGGCATATAGTATACTTGCTTTAATCAATCTGTGCACTGGTTATAGGTAGTTGGGATGTCAAGTTGAACAAGTTATTGCCTCAGCTGCACTTGGGGGTATTGTGTGCAATTCTTGTTGTTACACTATAGGAAGGATGTGATTAAGCTCAAAAGGATAAAGAAAGGATTCACAGGAATGTTGCTGAGACTGGAGGGCTTGAATGCTACGGAGAAATTGGGTAGGCTGGGATCGTTTCCTCTGGAACAAAGGAGGTTGTGAGTGGCCTTATAGAGATTTATATAATTATGAAGGGCATATATAGATCACAAACTTTTCCCAGGGTCGGATAGCTTCAAACTAGAGGGCAAAGGTGAATGGAGAGACGAGAAAGATCTGAAATCTGAGGGGCAGCTTTTTATCTCATGGAACAAGCTGCCAGAGGAGATAATTAAATAAGGCCAAGCCAGAGGAGATAGCTACGGGAAAGTTACATATATGGATAGAGCGTTGGTTGATTGGCAGGAAACAGAGAGTCAGAATAAACGGATCCCATTCTGGTTGGCTGCCGGTTACCAGCAGTGTTCCACAGGGGTCCGTGTTGGTGCCGTTTCTTTTTACGTTGTGTATCAACAATTTGGATTATGGAATAGATGGCTTTGTGGCTAAGTTTGCTGATGATACAAGGATAGGTGGAGGGGCCGGTAGTGCTGAGGAAACAGAGGGTCTGCAGAGAGACTTGGATAGATTGGAGGAATGGGCAAAGAATGGGCACTAGAATGATTCCAGGAATGAGAGGGTTAACATATGAGGAATGTTTGACCGCTCTTGGACTGTACTCCTTGGAGTTTAGAAGAATGAGGGGGGATCTCATAGAAACATTTTGAATGTTGAAAGGCATGGACAGAGTGGATGTGGCAAAGTTGCTTCCCATGGTGGGGGAATCTAGTACGAGTGGAAATGACTTAAGGATTGAAGGGCGCCCATTCAGAACAGAGATGCGAAAAAAAAAATTTTAGCCAGAGGGTGGTGAATCTATGGAATTTGTTGCCACAGGCGGCAGTGGAGGCCAAGGCATTGGGTATACATAAGGCAGAGATTGATAGGTATCTGAGAAATCAGGGCATCAAAGGTTATGGTGAGAAGATGGGGGAATGGGACTAAAGGGGAGATTGGATCAGCTCATGATGAAATGGCGGAGCAGACTCAACGGGCCAAATGGCCAGCTTCTGCTCCTTTGTCTTATGGTCTTATAGTAAAAGCAGATGCAATTACTTCTACTAATATACGTTTGGATAGGTGCTGTGAATTGGTCAAACACAAGGGATTAGTGTAGATAGGCATCTTGTTCGCTGTACATGAGTTGGACTGAAAAGCATGCTGTATAACTCTAACCTAATGATCGTGAATCTAATGAATCTTATGCAGTCTACTGTTTAGTCAGTTTGGTAGTTACGATCTGATATTCAAGAAAAGCACAGAAAATTTTTCTTCAAATTTGTCTCAAGTGCTCCTCTGGATCAGTAAGTTAATATTGGAAATAGAATATACTTCAAACAGAATTGAATGTTATATTCAATTTGTAATATTTGTAGATTGGCTGCAAGCAGCATGATTCAGCCCTGACCTCCAGTGCTCCTTCCGTAGGGTTTGCGCATTCGCCCCCTCAGCACGTCATGTAGTATTTTTGTTTCCTTCCACATCCTAAAGGTATAAGTTAATTGTAACTTGCCCTTAATCTCTGGGTGAAGAGCATAAAACAGAAGGAACTGATGGGAGTGAGGAGAGAATAAAATGGGATTAGCGTATGATTACTGTGGATCAGTGTTAAAGGTTGGTGAAATCTCCATGAGGTGAAGGGCCTGTTACTGTTCCTTGTGTCTGATTCTACAACTCTGTGTAATATTCAGCAAGGCTTGTCTACTCTTCTTCACCTGTTTATTGTTAAGAAAGATTGTTAAATAAGCCTATGCCCAAATGGTTTGTATTTACTCTTTTAACAATGAAGTGGTACACATTGATTAAATGAAACTCATTGTAGAGGCAATGATGGATCACAGAGTAAAGTATCCTCACTGTGTCAGTGAGGAAATGCAATTTAGGAAATACAATGCATTGTAAAGTCTTGGATTTAATTAGAAAAAGAATGGAAAGAAATATGGAGTTCAGAGGCAAAGAGCAAGATAAAATAGTGAAATTTTTAAAAGTATTTTCATCTTTTTAATTCTCCAAGAATAATTACAACCTGAAGGAATTAGACCCTGTAAAAGTAAATCTTCATTCCTGAAGGCTGCTTTGAAAGATTTGCTATTAAAGATTCACATGGTTAGTAGTAGTCTGATGGAGTGGTTGCTAAGTCTCTCACTATTCTGCAGACATCTGAGGGTAGCTTTAGCAGCAATTTCCTGATTGTGCAGATGTAAGAACCTGCTCTATAATTTACTCCTTCATAACATCCAACATTGTCTCAGTTTTATTTATTCCTGCCATTTCTTTACTTGTTAGATATGATAGTATATGTTTAATTACTGAATTACTGCATGAACATTTTCACCCAGTCTGGAACAAGCAACGTCATCATTTTATTATTATTTTCACAGCCTTGAATATAAGGAACAATTGACTCCTGTTTTGTCAAGGACAGAACTCCCTTTGGTGTTGGTATAATGATCCAGCCAACTCTCATCTTTCAGCTTTATCAGCATACTCCCTCCTATAAACCTTTGGCAATGGTGCTTAAAAGTTGAGGACACTTCTAGTGAAAACATCATTACCAATGAGGATATTTAACTGGAAAACATGATCACATTTTTTTATAAATAAACAATTTACTTACAAGGTAGAGTGAACTGTTCAGAATTATATTTGACTTAATTTTTTAAATAATTTTTTGGGACCAGTTCATTGCTGATGAAACCAGCATTAACCATCCATAACTTCCCTTGACTGATGATATCGAAGAAACAATTTCTTGAAAAGTTGTATATTTCTGGTAAAGGTATTTTGAAAGCATTATGGAGTAGTGAGTTCAAAGATTTGGACTTGGTGATAATGAAGTAAAAATTACAGTTTAGAAACTCAAAGTAAAAAGGGTCTAGGATTTTTAAAAAGTCTTGATCTAGAGTACAATGCACATTTCATGAGAGTCTTAGAAACGGTAGAATAAAACCCTGACTGATGGGATTTTTATCGGCATTAGTACCATTTTTCTGGTGTGATATTGAATTTTCCTATTGTGATAAACAACCATTCCTGTTCATCAAAAGAACAAACAGGTTTTACTAACAAACCCTGGATGCTGGAAATATTGAGCAACACACAGAAAATGCTGGAGGAACTCAGTAGGTTAGTACAAATGAATAAACCGCTGGCAGTTTGAGCCAAGACCCCTCATCAGGACTAGAAAGGAAGGGAGAAGATGCCAGAATAATAAGGTGGCTAGTGGGGAAGGTGGTCAAGCTAGAAAGTGATAGTTAAAGCCAGGTGGGTGAGGAAGGGGTACAAAGTAAGAAGCTTGAAGGTGATAGGTGATAAAGGTAAAGGGCTGGAGAAGAAGGAATCTAATAGGAGAAGAGAGTGGACCATGGGAGAAAGGGAAGGAGGAGGGGATCCGGGGGATGTGAGAAGAGGTAAGAGTGGGGAATTGAAGAAGAGGGAAGCGGGAGGGTGAAAAAACTTACCAGAACTTGGAGAAATCAATGTTTATGCCATTAGGCTACCTAGATGGAAAATGAGATTTTGCTCCTCCAGCCTGAGAGTGGTCTCATTATAACAGATGAAGAAGCCATGGTCCAACATGTCAGAGTACCCCTGTGGCCAATCCCCTTAAAAACAGGTAAGCCGTTTTGGATACTGTTGGGAGGGAATGACCTAACAAAGGAAAGCCACTGTGATCAGGTCCCTAGAACTGAATCTTTTTCTGTGACTCTGAAGAGAAGAGGGGGGAAGAGGAGTGCGATGGAGACAGGGTATTCCATAGTCAGAGAAGCAGACAGGAGATCCTGTCGATGTGAAAGTGACACCCAGACGGTATGTTGTCCAGAAGTCTCGGTACATATTGGTACCAACGACATAGGTATGAGGCCTTGAAGAGAGAATATAGGTGGTTACTGTAGGTAGAAAACTGACAAGCAGGACCTTCAGGCGAGTAATCTCTGAACTACTGTTTATGCCATGTGCCTTTGAGGGTAAGAACAGAATGATCTGGCAGATGAATGCATGCCTGAGGAATTGGTGCAAGGGGAAGGATTTCAGATTTCAAGATAATTGTGACTTCTTCTGGGTAACGAATGACCTGTACAGAAAAGGACAAGTTACACCTGAATTGGAGCGGGACTGATATCCTTTTGAGCAGATTTGCTAGAACTGTTGGAGAGGGTTTAAATTAATTAGACCAGAGAAATAGGGCTGAGGATCGGGTAGTTGGTATACAAATGGGTGCAGTGTAAAGTGAGACTGTGAGAAGGAAAGTCAGATAATGGGGCAAAATTTTAGTCAGTGGGATAAGTTGAAGTGTAACATGGGAGAAAAATTGAAAAGGGTATGTATACAGAACTGTTGTTGTTCCTTTTCATGCCCTGTGGCACATTGGGTGACAAACTTGCCGTTTCTTTAGCATTTTTGTCTGATTTTTAAGAAGCCGAGTTGCTAGCTCGATGCTCAACCCACCAAGGATGGAAAGTGTGTAAGGATCCAGCCAGATTTGAAACTGGTACCACTTGCTTTGAAGTCTGGTATAGATGCCACTATGCCACCACCTGGCAGAATGCAGGATTGAATGTGTTATGTTTGAATGCCCGAAGGATATGGAATAAGGTAGCGTAGTTATGGATTGGCAGGAATAATGTTGTGGGCATCGTAGTGTCGAGGCTCAAAGAAGTTGGGCCAGATGGCCTAATTCTGCTCCTATGTCTTAATTGGGAGCTTAACATCCATGGATGCATATTGTATCAAAAGGACAGGCAGATAGGCAGAGAGGGTGGGGTGTTTCTATTGGTAAAAAATGAAATCAAATCTTTGGAAGAGGTGACAGAGGATCAGAAAGTGTAGAATCCTTGTGGGTAGAGTTAAGGAAAGGTAAAAAGACCATGGTAGGACTTGTATACAGGCATCTGAACAGTATCCAGGATGTGGGGTACACATTAGAATGGAAGATAGAAAGGGCATATAAAAAGGGCAATGTTATGATAGTTATGGATGATTTCAATACACAGGCAGATTGGGAAAACTAGCTTGGAGCTGGATCCCAAAGGAGGAAATTGTAGAACGTCTACAAGATGGCTGTTTAGAGTAACTTGTGGTTGAGCCCACTAGGGAAAGGCAATTCTAGACTGGGTGTCGTCTATTGAACTAGATTTAATTAGGGAGCTTAAGGTAAAGAAATACTTAGGTCATGATATGATAGGTTTCACCCAGCAGTTTAAGAAGGAGAAACTGAAATCAGATGTATCAATATTACAGTAGAATAAAGGGAATTATGGGGGCATGAGAGAGGAGCTGACCAAAGCTGATGAAAGGGGGCTCTAGCAAGAATGCTGCCAGAATAACAAAGGCACAAGACAGACACATACCAAAGGTGAAGAAGTATTCTAAGGGAGGATGAGGCAACAGTGGTTGACAAGGGAAGTCAAAGACAGCATAAAAGCAAAAGAGAAAACATGCTATCACAAAATATAATGGGAAGCTAGAGGATTAGGAAGCTTTATAACCAACAGACAGCAACTAAAAAAATCAACGAGAGAAAAGATGAAACATGATGGTAAGATAGCCAATTATATAAAAGAGCATACCAGAAGATTTTTTCAGATATATTAAGAGTTAAAGAGAAGCAAGAGTGGATATAGGACTGATAGAAAGTGAGGCTGGAGAGGCAGTAATTGATGATGAATTTAATAGGCATTTTGTGTCATTCTTCACTGTGGAAGACACTAGCAGTATGCCAGAAATTTGTGAGTGTATGGGAGCAGAAGTGAGTACAATTGTGATTACTAGGAAAAAGGAGATTGGGAAGCTGAAAGGTTTGAAGGTACATTAGTCATCTGGACTAGTTGAACTATGCCCCAGGATTCTGAATGAGGTATCTGAAGAGATTGTGGAGGCATTAGTAATGATCTAGGAATCGCTAGACTCTGGTTTTGGAAGGCTAGAAAATTACAAATGTCACTCCACTCTTCAAGAAGGGAGGCAAGCAGAAGAAAGGAGATTATAGACCAGTTATCCTGACCTTAATGGTTGGGAAGATGTTGGAGTCAATTGTTAAGGATGAGGTGTCAGGTTGGAGGCACATGATAAAATAGGCCAATGTCAGCAATGTTTCCTTAAGGAAAAAACTGGCCTGAGAAATCCATTGGAATCCTTGAGGAAATAACAAGCAGGATAGGTGAAGGAAAATCACTGGATATTGTATACTTGGATCTTCAAAAGGCCTTTGACAAGGTGCGGTACATGCTAAACTAAATAAGAGCCCATGGTATTACCACAAAGATACTAGCATGCATAGAAGATCAGGAGACTGAGAGGAACCAAAAAGTGTAACTTTTCTGCTTGGCTGCCAGTGACTAGTGATATTCCACAGGGGTCAGTGTTGGGACTGCTTCTTTTCACATTGTATGTCAATGACTTAGATAAGGGAATGGAAGGCTTTGTGGCCAAGTTTGTGGATGATATGAAGATAGATGGAGGGGCAGATAGCATTGAGCAAGCACTGACTCTGCAGAAGGACTTAGACAGATAGGGTGGAAGGATAAAGAAGTGGCTAAGTAATAGGAAAGAAATAGGGATGTGTATGATCATGTGCGCAGGTAGAAGGAATAAATGTGCAGCTCCAAAACCTGTGTCTCTGTACCTCCCTCTGCACATGGATCATTGACTTCTTCACAAACCACAAACTTTGCAAATCAGAAATAGCATCTCCTTGCTGACGATTAACACTGGCTGTCACAGTATGCACTGGCAATATCGGACCCCATGTGGAGGAAAGACAGACAATTAGAGTTTATTCATAAGAATTCTAATGGAACAACAGTGGCTTAGTCGAGTGTCAATGTGAGATGTATCATTCTCAAAACTAGGACCCCAGGATTAGTGCTAATCAGGCACCTGTTTAATTAATATATGTACACATTATCCCCGAGCCTATGAAAATAAACTTAACAAGTTTAAAAAGAAAGCACCAGGAGCCGCATTACAAAGAGCTCACTACAGAACCCTCTCCCTATGGCCTGCACCTGACTGCCCATGGAGGTCTGAAACTCGAAAGAGACCTGAAAACTCAAAAGAGACCTGGGGAACCTGCGAGGATCCTTGGAACTTGAGAGATACTTTGGAACCTCTAGAAAGACTTGGGAAGCTCATGAGAGGAAAAACACTTAATAAAAATGGGAAAACTGGTGTTCCATGGGAAACCTGATTATCTTAAGAACCTTGGCAGCCTTGAGATGCTTGAGAAACTTGAGAACATGGGAACCTTGAGAAGCGTGAGAACAGGGGATGCTTTGACCCGGATACTCAGACCTGGAAAAACCCTGAGAGCTAGAAAAAGGCTTGAACAGAAACTAGCAAAGCTCAGAATATGGACTTGAGAAGCTTGCATTGTAGGCTAGAGACACACAGAACACCTCTTCATCACTATCTGAGATGTTGCCAACAATATTTGTGTCATTGGTAAATTTATAGATAGCATTTGGGCTGTGCCTAGCCTCACAGTCATACTTGAAGAGAGAGAATAGAATAGTGGACTAAGCACGCATTCTCGAGGTATGTCACTGTAATGATCTTGTAGAATTCTGATAAGATGGTGGTGCATGCGAATCCAGTGTCCTCTCTGGGGCCAACCAAAGGTGCTTTTTCTTTGTAAAATTTGTTTTTTAAGATCAAAAACACAATTCTACTCCAAGAAATTTGGGTACTGCAGGGCTACTTCAACAGTGAGCCACTCATTGATCGGAGTAGCTGGACTGGTGTCAGCAGCAGAGCCGGCCGAGGTGTCGGAGGGGTCGGCCAAGATGTCCAAAGAGCCAGTTGGGATATCGGATCGGGATATTGGAGGAGCCAGACAGGATACTGGAGGAGTCCACCTGGGCATCACAGGATCCAGTCCGGATGTCGGGGAGGCCAGCTTGGGTTCGGAGGAGCTGACCTGGCTGCAGACCGCGTTGCTGACTGCTAGACTTCTGTATGAACATGGAGTGGGTTGGTTGAGGATGTTGTTCAGTAGTCTAGATTCATGAAGGAGAGAGTGACATTTGAGGGGCTAAAGATCAGTATCATATTAAGAATGTGAACAAAGTTTACTATCACTGAAATTTGTTATGAAATTTGTTGTTCTGTGGCAGCAGACATAAAAATTACTGAAGAGCAAGAAAAATAAATGAATGGTATAAAAGATAAATACCAAGTTAGGGTTCATGGATTCTGATGGACATGAGCAAAGACATGTCCTGGATGTATTTCATGTAGCGGTATTTTGTGTGCTGATGTCTCTTTAATATAGCAGGTTTTTTCCCCCCAGTGGTATGCTGCCCTCAACATTTCTTGTGTTTTCATAATATTTCTACCAATATTCTCTACTTAAGGTCATTCAATGAACTAGCCCATTCGTGGAGAAGGCAATAAAAGTGATGTTCAGCCAAACTCTTCTCATGGTGTCCCAGATGTGTATCCTAGAAAACAGAACAGCACAGGAACAGGCCCTTTAGCTCACTGCTATGCACTGAATGAATTAAATTAGTAATTAAATGTCCAACTAAACTAATCACTTCGATCTACACAAAGTACATATCCTTTGATTTATTACACATTTATGTGCCTATCTAAGCTTCTTGAGTCTCCCTGTCATTTTGCCTCCACCATCACTTCTGCAGTGCACTCCAAGCACCCAACACTCTCTGTGTAAGAACATTTGTCCCACACACCTCCTTATCCCATCTCACCTTAAATGCATATTAGACATTTCATAGAAACATAGAAAACCTACAGCATAATACAGCCCTTCAGCCCACAATGCTGTGTCGAACATATTCTCAGCCAACCCTGAGAAAACATTATTGGCTATCTATTATATTTATACCCCTCATAATCTTATAAACTTCCATCAGATCTCTCCTCAACTTCTGCTGCTCCAGAGAAACCATCCTAAGTTTGTCCAACTCCTTCTGATAGAATATGCTGTATAATCCAGGCAAGATCTTGGTAAACCTCTTCTACACCCTTTCCATCCTCCCTGTGATAGATAGATAGATAGATAGATAGATAGATAGATAGATAGATAGATAGATAGATAGATAGATAGATAGATAGATAGATAGATAGATAGATAGATAGGTAGATACTTTATTCATCCCCATGGGGAAATTCAACATTTTTTCCAATGTCCCATACACTTGTTGTAGCAAAACTAATTACATACAATACTTAACTCAGTAAAAATATGATATGCATCTAAATCACTCTCTCAAAAAGCATTAATAATAGCTTTTAAAAAGTTCTTAAGTAGTTTACTTAAATACATTAAATACAATCAACCCCGGCACTTTAACATATCTTACTCCTGGCGGTTGAATTGTAAAGCCTAATGGCATTGGGGAGTATTGACCTCTTCATCCTGTCTGAGGAGCATTGCATCGATAGCAACCTGTCGCTGAAGCTGCTTCTCTGTCTCTGGATGGTGCTATGTAGAGGATGTTCAGGGTTTTCCATAATTGACCGTAGCCTACTCAGCGCCCTTCGCTCAGCTACCGATGTTATACTCTCCAGTACTTTGCCCACGACAGAGCCCACCTTCCTTACCAGCTTATTAAGACGTGAGGCGTCCCTCTTCTTAATGCTGCCTCCCCAACACGCCACCACAAAGAAGAGGGCGCTCTCCACAACTGACCTATAGAACATCTTCAGCATCTCACTACAGACATTGAATGACGCCAACCTTCTAAGGAAGTACAGTCGACTCTGTGCCTTCCTGCACAAGGCATCTGTGTTGGCAGTCCAGTCTAGCTTCTCGTCTAACTGTACTCCCAGATACTTGTAGGTCTTAACCTGCTCCACACATTCTCCATTAATGATCACTGGCTCCATATGAGGCCTAGGTCTCCTAAAGTCCACCACCATCTCCTTGGTCTTGGTGATATTGAGACGCAGGTAGTTTGAGTTGCACCATATCACAAAGTCCTGTATCAGTTTCCTATACTCCTCCTCCTGTCCATTCCTGACACACCCCACTATGGCCGTGTCGTCAGCGAACTTCTGCACGTGGCAGGACTCCGAGTTATATTGGAAGTCTGATGTGTACAGGGTGAACAGGACCGGAGAGAGCACGGTCCCCTGCGGCGCTCCTGTGCTGCTGACCACCGTGTCAGACCTACAGTCTCCCAACCGCACATACTGAGGCCTATCTGTCAAGTAGTCCACTATCCAATCCACCATGTGAGAGTCTACTCCCATCTCCGTTAGTTTGTGCCTTAAGATCTTGAGCTGGATGGTGTTAAAGGCACTAGAGAAGTCCAGGAATGTAATCCTCACAGCACCACTGACCCCATCTAGGTGAGAGAGGGATTTGTGCAGCAAATACGTGATAGCATCCTCCACTCCCACCTTCTCCTTATACGCAAACTGAAGAGCTGATAGCAAACTGATAGCTAACCAGAACTGAATGCAATACTCTAGCCATAGCCTAATAGTAATTTTATAAAGCTGCAACGTAACTTCCCAACTCTTAAACTCACTTCCTCAACTAATAAAGACAAACATGCCAAATGTCTTCTTAACCACCCTATCAACACATGTAGCCACTTTCAGAGAGCTATGAATCTAGGATCTCAAGCTCCATCTGCACATCAGCATTGTTAAGGGTCTATCCATTAAAATATACTGTCTCGTTACATTTGGTATCGTTGCCCTCCTGGTGCCCAGACCTTCTTCCTAGCAAATATTTAATTGATCAAGACTTCTATATTTCTCTCAGACAATCATGGGTCTCTTTCTTGCACCCTGTTTCCTCCATAGTATGTATTGCTGTATTTGACTGCTATGAAGACTGAGCCTTTAAGGTCTCAATCTCTTTTCCGAATGTTGGTTACATTGGGAAATGCTCTTTTTAAAGCCACTTTTAGTTATAAGCCCTCTTTTGCCATTTCAAACTCATTTTGACCAAGTTCAAATGTTTCTTGAGGGTGATAGCATAAAATGAAACTCCATTTTGGCATACCAAAATCTGATGAACTTCATTTTCTCTACATTTGAACCTACAATGGATCTAAATCAAGAATAAAAATATCGATGTTCATAGATGAACAGAAGATTGCTCCATTCAGCTCACCTCTGCGTAATTTATTGATATAGATCCAATTCTATTTAGGACCATAGTCTGTCATGAGTGAGAATGGTAATAATAATGGATTTTGCTCTTCATTATGTGTCTCCTTATAGAACAACTTTAACAGTTGTCGATGTTGCGAGCCAAAATCCTTCTTTAGGACTGTTAAAGTTGTTCTATAAGGAGACACATAATGAAGAGCAAAATCCATTATTATTACCATTCTCACTCATGACCTGACCTGCTGAGTTCCTCCAGCATTTTGTGTGTGTTGCTTTGAATTTCTAGAATCTGCCAAATTTCTTATGTTTATAATGTTCTTTTGTAAACGTATTCTCCCAGTTAAATTTGCTTGTCATCACTTTAGTCGCAACCCCAAGCTTCATCTATTATATCTTCTAGATTTTCAAAGCACAAGTTCATCTTATTTACTGAATCTTCAATCCTTTCATTTCTCTGCTGTGGTTATGAGGTATGTGCAATTCAGCTCAGGGGTAATTTATCCTTTTTTGTTATGATTACATTTGCTTTCATCTTCCCTGCAGCTCTGCACAGTCTGTAGATTACACTGATATTGACAATCTTACTTGTTAATATAATTGAGATCCTGGTACATCTTCAGATAAAACCCTCACTTTCCATTTAGGTGTACTTTGCCAAAGATCTTATTGCACTCCATTTCCATATTATGAAGAATGGTAGTGGTTGTTCAAATGTTTTCCTCATTCTGTCTTGAATTCTCCCAGATGTTGATAAAGTTGGTAGGTGATACAGGGAGTGTTATTTCTTGTAATCCATGATTTGTTTATTTATTTATTTTTGGCATATGGGTATTACTAGCAAGTCTGGAATTTATCACCCATTCGTGGATGTCCTTGATAAATGATGATAGATTTCCAAGTCAGGCTAATGTTTGACATGAGAGGAATGTGAAGGTGTTGGTGTTCCTGTGCTGCCCTTGTCTTTCTTAGTGATAGATGTCAGGTGGTGAGGAATTCCTGTGAAAATAATCAAAGCAAGTAACTGCAGCATATTTTATTATTGGTATAATACAATAGGGATTATTCTGGTGTTACAAAATTATGGATTAATTACATTGAGAGCCATCCTTTAGGAAATAAAACCTATTCACAATTTAACTTCAACTGATTCTTCAATATTTGTGAAACTGGTCATTGGCAATGGGATATTCTGTGTCTGTCCCATTGAAATTACATAGAGGAAGAGGACACATAAATATTCACCTTAATTGGTCGTCATTGAAAAAAATCAAAAGTCAAGAAAGTAATACATGAATCAGAGTCAAAGAACACTACAGCACAGAAACAGACCCTTTGGTCCATCTCATCCATGATGCCTAATCTCATTGAACTGCACCCGGACCATAGCCCTCCATACCCCTCCCATCCATGTACTGATCCAAATCTCTCTTAATTGTTGAAATTGAACATTCTAACCTTGTGGATTTATCCACCCTAATTTTCCTCAAGACAGCAAACACCTCCTCCTCTATAATCTGCATATGGTCCATGACTTACTGCTGCTTTGCCTCACTTCTGTAGACTCTGTTTATGTCTCCTAATTAAACACAGATGCAAAAAATACATTTAAGATCTTTCCATCTCTTACAGCTCCATGCATAGATGACCACTGTCATCTTCCAGAGGGTGAATTTCGTCCTTTGCTATCCATTTGCTCCTAATATATCTCTAGAAGCCCTCGTGATTCTCCTGCACCTTGTCTGCTAGAATAGCCTCATATCTTCTTTTAGCCCTCCTGATTTCCTTCTTAAGTGTCCTCTTGCATTTCTTATACTTCTCAAATATCTCATTTGCTCCTTCCTCCCTGTACTTGCTATGGTCCTCATTCTTTTTCTTAGCTAGGCCTCAGTTTCTTTCAAATACCAAGATTTCCTAAACCTGTTATCCTGCCTTTAATTCTGATAGGAACATACAAACTCTTACTCGCAAAATGCCACTTTTGAATGCCTCCCATTTACCAAGTACACCTATGCCAGAAAAAAACCTGTTCCAATCCACACTTGCCAGATCCTTTCTGATACTATCAAACTTGGCCTTTCTCTAATTTAGAATCTCAACCCAAGGACAAGACGTATTCTTCTCCATAATTATCTTGAAACTAATTGTATTATGATCACTCGATACAGAGTGTTCCTTTACACAAACTTCTGTCACATTCCCTCTCTCATTCCCTAATAGGAGATTTAGTATCACATTTTTTCTAGTTGGAACATTTATGTACTGATTAAGGAAACTGCCCTGAATACATTTGGCAAACTCTTTCTCAACCAGCCCTTTTACAGCATGTGAGTCTCAGTCAATACAATATGTAGAAAGTTGAAATCACCTGCTGTCACAACTTCATGTTTCTAGCAACAGTCTGTGATCTCTCTACAAAATGTGTTCCTCTAAATCTTGCAGACTGTTGAGTGGTTTATAGTATAATCCCATTAATGTGGTCATCCCTTTCTTCTTCCTCACTTCCGCCCAAATTGCCTCAGTAGATGAACACTCCATCCTGTCCTATCTGAGCACTGGCATGATATTTTCCCTGACTAATAACGCCACCCCACGCACTTTAATCCCTCCTGCTCTATTATGTGGACAGAACACTGGACATTGAGCTGCCAGTCCTACCCTTCCTGAAACTAAGTTTCACAATGGCTACAATGTCATAATTCCACCTGCTGATCTATGCGTTAAACCCATCCACCTTTCCTACAATACTCCTTGCATTGAAATATACACAACTCTGAATATTGGTAGAAATTTGCTAGCCTTTGCTGACAGACTAAATATCCTCAAACTCCTAATGCAATATAATTGCTGGTGTGCTTTTCCATGATTGCATCAATACTGTAGAACTGGAAACTGCTCATCATTTCTGCCACCGAGCCGTCAATAAATCCTGGTTTGTGTTCTCTGACCTCCCTTTCCTGAATTCTACAATCAGTGCCTTTGTCTTGCTGATGTTGAGTGCAAGAATGATGTTGTGACTCCACTCAACTTGCTTAACTATTTCATTCCTGTACCCCTCCTCACAGCCATTTCAGATTCTGACAACAACAGTGACGTTATGGGCAAGTTTATAGGTGACATTTAAGCTGTGCCTAAGCCACACAGTCATGAGTGTAGAGATTGTAGAGCAGTGGCTAAAACCTAAGAATGGCTAAGTGAAAAGTAATTATTATCACCAATGCACATTGACTGTGGTCTCCCGATGATGAAGTCAGGATGTTTCATATTTAGAGTGAGACCTTCATCTTTGTTAAAATTCTATTTCTCTAGTTTTATTTCAAAGGCTTCCTTCACCAGGCAGTCCCAAAACCCACTGATGTAGCACAGTTTTGTGCCGTCGGTCAATCTTATGACCATTGCAAATGCAATGTTCTGCTACCACCGATTTCTCCGGTTAACCCAAATGGGTTAATATCTCCTGTGTTCCTTGATGCAGGTTTCCACCATGCGTTCCACCTGGTTGATTTATGCTGCTCTGTCTTAATAGAGGGAATTATTTAGACAATAAGACATAGGAGCAGAATGAGGACATTCAGCCCATCGAGTCTGATCCACCATTTCATCATGGCTGATTCCAGATCCCAACCTCAACTTGCCTTCTCACCATATCCTTTGATGCCCTGACTGAGCAGGAAACTATCAACTTCCACCTTAAATATATCCACAGACTGGCCTCCACTGTAGTCTGTGGCAGAGTATTTCACAAATTCACCACTCTGGATAAAAAAGTTCCTCCTTGTCTCCATTCTAAAAGGTTGCCCCTCACTTTTAAGGCTGTGCCATCTGGTTCTGGATACCCCCACCATAGGAAGCATCCTCTCCACATCCACCTGATCTAGTTTTCAATGTTCAGTTGATTTCAATGAGATATCCACCCCCCGTCCCCACTGTATTCCATTTGCCACCTTTTTGCCCATTCTTCCAATTCGTCAAAGTCTTGCTGCAATTGCATTGCTTTCTCAGCACAATCTTCCCCTCCACCTATCTTCGTATCATCCGGAAACCTTGCCACAAAGCCATCAATTCTATTATCCAAATCATTGACAAACAATGTGAAAAGTAGCGGTCCCAATACTGACCCCTGAGGAACACCACTAGTCACTGGCAGTCAACCAGAAAAGGTCCCCTTTAATTCCATTTTCTGTCTCATGCCTGCCAGCCATTCCTCTATCCATGCCAATATCTTTGCTGTAACGCCATAGAATTTTATCTTGTTAAGCAGCCTTGTGTGTGGCAGCTTATCAAATGCCTTCTGAAAATCTAAGTAAATGACATCCACTACTTCTCCTTTACCACCCTGCTTGTTACTTCTTCAAAAAACTCTAACAGGTTAGTCAGACAAGATTTCCCTTTACAGAAACCATGCTGATTTTGACTTATTTTATCCCAAGGTTACTACTTGGGAAGTCCTGCTTCTCTGCTTCCTTCCTAACTCCCTGTATTCTGTTTTCTCTCTATGTCATTGACACCAATAAGTACCACAACTTCTGGCTGCTCATCCTCCATTTTCAAGACATTCTGGACACGTTCAGAAACATTGCAGACCCTGGCACCCATGAGGCAAACTGCCATCTATGTTTCTTTTTTGCGTCTACAGAATCACCTGCCTGCCCCTCTAACTATAGATTCCCTTATCACTGCTGCCATCCTCTTCAGTTCCCTACCCTTCTGAGCCACAGGGCCAGACTCAGAACTAAAGGCATGGCCCCTCTTGCTTCCCTCAGGTAGGTCATTCCCCTTCACCCCCAACAGTACTCAAAATGGAGTACTTACTGCTGAGAGAGGCAGCCACAGAGGTGCTCTCCATTATCTGATGTTCTCCCTTCCCTCTGCTGCTCTCCTGACAGTCACCTGCTTATCCGTGTCCTGTAGCCTTGGGGTGTCTTCCTCCTTGTAGCTCCCATCCATCGCTGCCTCACTTTCTCCAAGAAGCCAAAGGTCATTGAGCTGCAGCTCCAGTTCCTTATCATGGTCTCTAAGGAGATGCATCTCAATGCACCTGGTGCAGATGTGGCCAATGGGGAGGCTGGTAGTCTTCCGGAATTCCCACATCTGACTCCCAGAACAGAACATTGGCTATGTACACATACCCTCCCCCCATTCTCTCAAGAGTTAAATAAGAAATAAGAGGTTAGGAATGAACTTACCTACTTACCTTCCCTCTGCCTGTTGTCAATGAAGCCCTGTTGAACCAAACCCTTACCACTCCGAGTGAAGTGTCCACCTTCTGCCAACCTTTAATTGTCCACCACCAGTTATGACTAAATATGTTGGAAGTGCATAGTTTTGATCTGACTCACTGATTGTGAGACTGCTTATCTCTATATATTGTGTGCTGATTTAGCAATTCATCACAATTTCACCAGATGAACACTTCATTTTTCATTTTGCCAGATGCTGCTGTCAGTATGCCCTGCACTTCTTAATGAATCAGCTTCCCCACCTTCCCTCTCACCCGATTTCAGCTATCAGCTGCCAGCTGGTACTCCTTCCCCTCCTCTTTCCTTCTTATTCTGGTTTCTTCCCCCTTCCTTTCCAGACCTGATGAAATGTTCATTGTTTATTCTTCTCCATAGATGCTACCTAGATAGATAGATAGATAGATAGATAGATAGATACTTTACTCATCCCCATGGGGAAATTCAACATTTTTTCCAATGTCCCATACACTTGTTGTAGCAAAACTAATTACATACAATACTTAACTCAGTAAAAATATGATATGCATCTAAATCACTCTCTCAAAAAGCATTAATAATAGCTTTTAAAAAGTTCTTAAGTAGTTTACTTAAATACATTAAATACAATCAACCCCGGCACTTTAACATACCTTACTCCTGGCGGTTGAATTGTAAAGCCTAATGGCATTGGGGAGTATTGACCTCTTCATCCTGTCTGAGGAGCATTGCATCGATAGCAACCTGTCGCTGAAACTGCTTCTCTGTCTCTGGATGGTGCTATGTAGAGGATGTTCAGGGTTTTCTTAATAAACTAACTTGGCTCACCAATCCGTCACTGGTAGGTGAATCTGTCCATGAAAATTTTCCAGCTGAACAAGTTTTAAGTGCTTCAACACACAGCAGTTTAAGACCTACAAGTATCTGGGAGTACAGTTAGACGAGAAGCTAGACTGGACTGCCAACACAGATGCCTTGTGCAGGAAGGCACAGAGTCGACTGTACTTCCTTAGAAGGTTGGCGTCATTCAATGTCTGTGTTGAAGCACTTAAACTTGCTCAGCTGGAAAATTTTCATGGACAGATTCACCTACCAGTGACGGATTGGTGAGCCAAGTTAGTTTATCTTTTGGTGTTTAGTTAACTCACTACCTGCTACAGACGAGGTTTAGTCAACATTTAATTTGGGATTCAGCCAGTCTTGGAACTGGTGGTGCAACCAAGTCCCTGTTACTATGTGGGTTGAACTCTCCTAGATGGAGTGCATTCTGTCCTTGCTGCTTCCAGTGTAAAGTAGCACTGATTCATTAGCTTGGAAGGCATATACAAACAAAGGAAAATAGTAGCAGGTGTAGGCCACTTGCTCCCTCAGGTCTCCCTGACATTCGACATGTTTATGACAGATCTCTCTGGCCTCTGTTTCCTCTTCTGTACTGGTTCCTCGCAGATGTTAATTCTCTGATGTTTTAAAAATATATCTAGCCTCTATGATAAAGTTCCTTCGTGCTTCAACTTTTAATGAGCACTCTGAAGGATGCTAGGTGTTAAACAAGAGAAGGTTTTCTTGCCCATGTTTGGTATGTTGTCATGAAACTTCAAAGTCAAAGTCAAATTTATTGTCATATGTGCAAATACATGTATGGTTGGGTTCAGTGGAAAATCCGCAGCAGCATCATGGGCATATAGCATCATAAAAGCAGTACTCACGTGAAAAACGTAAGAATAAATTATGCAAAATTTTTACAAGAAAAACACAATTGTAACAAATAAAACAAAGTCCATATTAGCGCAGAGTAATGAAAGTGGTCATAGTGTTGCTGAACTGTAATATTAACCACTTTGCCAGTTGCTGAAGAACAACGTCATTGCAGGGAAGTAGGTGTTGTTGAATCAGGTGGTGTGGGACTTCCGACTTCTGTACCTCCTCCCAATGGTAGCTATGAGAAGATGGCATGGCCCAGATACCAAGGATCTTTGATGATGGCTGCTGACCTTAAGGCAGTGCCTTCTGTAGATACTACAGATGGTAGGAGAGATGAGTTCCCAGAATATACTGTAAAGATGCTTTTCTTATGGTTGCACCTATGGGCTGGGCAGTTCATCTGACAAGTTCATGATCTCTCAATGTAGATAGGTGCATGTTCACCCTCCTTCCCCTTGCTGAAATCAATAGCCAGCTCTTTAGTTTTGCTGACACAGAGTGAGAGGCTGTTTTTGCAGCAGCGCCTCACAACTAGGTGTCCTATTTCACTCCAGAAAGCTAACTCATCCCCACCTGTGATTGGTATAACAACAGCGGAGTTGAGAGTAGAGCAGTGGGCTAAACATGCAGCCTTGTGGCGCACTTGTGAGGAAGAGCTGCCAGTTAGAAAGTTATGGGATCTGCAATACCGGTGACTCTGTCAACTACTCCTTCTTGACCATCACCACCTCTGATGAGTCAGTCCTGATGATAGGTTGATAGACTTCGGGACTGTGATGGGGAAGTATGCTACATTGTCTGGGAAGTATAATTCTGTGTGTATGACTATGTCAGGCTGCTACCCAACATATCTGTGGAGCAGTTCTCTTAGTACAGGCAGAAGAACCCAGCTGTCTGTAAGGAGAACTTCACAAGGTCAATTGTGTTGAGAGTACATTTGTCATGTCTGAATTCAGTGCCTTGGTCAATGCTCACTGATCCTTCCAGATTATTCTCTGCCTTAGTGTGTTAGTTATGGTACAACTGAGTGGCTTGCTATCTTATTTCAAAACACACTTAACTGTCAACCACATTGGTGAAGCCTGTAATCACATGTAGGCAAATGTGTAGAGCCGATTATCCCTCTGAAGGGGATTTGTGAACTAAAGTGGTCACTGCAGATGACCTTGTATCTGGCCACCTGTTTTGTTCTGATACTCTGGTGAGTTTATGGGTAATGCTTGATTTTAATGAGTTAAAATTCCTCGTTGCAATGAAAAACTAGAAACATCCAAGTATTGTTTAATATTGGAGTAATCTTAGAACTCTAAAATTACCAGTTTTACAATGCTAAATGGCAATGTTATAACCAGTCTAATAGCATTTTTTTAAAAAAATCAGTCAGTTGCATATCTGGGCCAATGTTTGAAGAATTATTGCCTTCCCTGTAAACATGCCATTGCATGACCAAATGTAAAGACAGCTATGCTCACATATTTGTAACTAAAGTCACTATACCTGGTAAAAACATAATTTCAGGGAAATGAATGGAAACATAAATACCTTTGAGACATAATGTCATAGATCAATACAGTGTGGCTAAAGGTCCTTTGGCCTTACCAACCAGGTGCTTGCTCAACTAGTCCCAATTTCCTGCACTTGACCGATATCCCTTGAACCTCACTCCTTCAAGTACTTATCCAAGTGCTACATAACTCATTCTATTGTACCTGCCACAACTATGTTCTCTAGCAGCTCATTCCATATACTCAAAACTCGCAGTGTGAAAAATTGCTCATCAGGTCCCATTTAAATATATTCCTGCTGACCCTAATTCAAGTTGGACTCCACTCGCCAGGGAAGAAGATGATTACCAGCTACTTCATCTAAGTCTGTCATAATTTTAAATACTTCGATAAGATTGCCCCTCCTACTTCCAAGAAATAAAGACACAACCTGGCCAATCATTCCCTATAACCCAAGTCCTCTGCTCCTAGCAATATCCTCAGATATTGTTGGAGCCTGTATGGAGATATTTACTTAATTATTAGCCTCTAATGAGGAAAAATATTCATTAGAAATCCTGACCATCTCCTGTGGCTCAAGACATCAGCACCCCTGCTGATCGCTAAGGAGATCTTCTCTCTCCCTGGCCAACCTTTTACTCTTAATATAACCACAGAACCTCCTGGGTTTTTCCTTACCATTACCTGCCAGATCCATTTCATGGCTGAAGTATGAAGGTAAGCTAGCCAATAATATAAAAAAAAGGATACTAAAGGTTTTTTTTCAGATATATGAAGAGTAAAAGAAAGGTGAGAATGGATATCGGACTGCTGGAAAATGATGCTGGAGAGGTGGTAAAAGCGGACAAAGAAATGGCAGATAAATTAATAAGTATTCTGCATCTGTCTTCACTGTGGCAGTATGTCAGAAATTCAAGATGGTCAGAGGCAGAAGCTGCTACAACTACGGAGAAGGTGCTTGGTAAGTTGCAAGGTCTGAAGGTAGATAAGTCACCTGGACCAGGTGAACTACCGCCCTGGGATTTGAATAAGGTAGGTGAAGAGATTGTGGAAGCATTAGTAATGATCTTCCAAGTATCACTCGATTCTGGAATGTTCTGGAGGACTGACAAATTGCAAATGTCACTCTACTCTTCAAGAAGGAAGGGAGAACATAGAACATACAATAGTATAGCACATTACAGGCCCTTCAGCCCACAATGTTGTGCCAACCCTCAAACCCTGCCTTCCATATAACCCCCCACCTTAAATTCCTCCATATACCTGTCTAGTAGTCTCTTAAACTTCACCGGTGTATCTGCCTCCACCACTGACTCAGGCAGTGCATTCCATGCACCAACCACTCTTTGAGTGAAAAACCTTCCTCTCATATCCCCCTTGAAATTCCCTCCCCTTACCTTAAAGCATATATGTCAAACTCAAGGCCCGCGGGCCAAATCCAGCCCGTGGTGGAATTATCTTTGGCCCGCGAGATAATATCTAATTACTATTAAAGCTGGCCCCAGTAATCGAAGCGCCTATGGCGTATGATATGGCTAATGCTGAGTTTATTCAGGTACCAGGTTTTCAGGGTTTTTAGTGTTTATTCGGCAGTCTTGCTCGGCAGTCTTCTTCATGAGAAACGGAATTTGTAAAGTGAAACACTTTGTAGTTATAGCAGAGACTGAGACACATGAGAGCAGGCTGAAAAAACGGAGGCAATGAAAGCTGCGTTCGCACACGTCCGACTGATCCGGCCTGCATGAAGCTGCATTTTGCTCAATCCGGCCCGTGACCTAAAATGAGTTTGACACCCCTGCCTTAAAGCCATGTCCTCTTGTACTGAGCAGTGGTGCCCTGGGGAAGAGGCACTGGCTATCCACTCTGTCTATTCCTCTTAATATCTTGTACACCTCTATCATGTCTCCTCTCATCCTTCTTCTCTCCAAAGAGTAAAGCCCTAGCTCCCTTAATCTCTGATCATAATCCATACTCTCTAAACCAGGCAGCATCCTGGTAAATCTCCTCTGTACCCTTTCCAATGCTTCCACATCTTTCCTATAGTGAAGAAATAAAATTATAGGCCAGTTAGCCTGACTTCAGTGGTTGGGAAGATGTTGGAATCCATTATTAAGGATGTTTCAGGATACTTGGAGGGACATGATCAAATATGCCAAAGGACAAATCTTGCCTGACAAATCTGTTGGAGTTCTTTGAGGAAATTATAGGGAGATAAACCAAGGAAAGTTAGTGCATGTTGTTTACTTGGATTTTCAAAAGGCTTTTGACAAGGTGCTGTGCACAAACCTTTTCTGGTTGGCTGCTGATGACTAGTGATGTTCCACTACCAACACCTGTGTTGTTACCACTACTTTTCATGTTATATGTCAATGTCTGAGTAGATGGAATTGATGGCTTTGTGGCCAGGCTTGTGGATGATACGAAGATAGGTGGAAGGACAGGTAGTGCTAAGGAAGCAGGAAGTCTGTAGAAAGCCTCAGGCAGATTGGAAAAATGGCAAAGAAGTAGCAGATGGAAAATTGTATAGAGAAATATATGGTCATGCAATTTGGTAGAAGGAATAAAGATGAAGACCTTTTCTAAGCAAAGAGAAAATTTAAAAATGAGAAGTGCAAAGGGACTTGGGAGTCCTTGTGTAGGATTGATTAAAGATTAACTTGAGGTTGAGTCTGTGATGAAGAAGCTAAATGCAAAGTTAGCATTCATTTTGAGAAGGATATAATGCTGAGGCTTTATAAAGCATTGGTCAGACTGCAATTGGAGTATTGTAAGCAACAATAAAACAATTTGTTCAGTCAGGCAGGTTTCTGTTTAGTGGCTGCAATTTTGTCCACGCTCACTTTCATTCCTGACTGTAACTCAGTTGGATCTGTCTGCTGTTTCCATTGACACACTAACTTCACTCCTCTTTTAAATGTAAGCAGTGCTTAAGTCAGGAGCCAATTTTGAATGCTTTCTTGCAAGGTTCCACAAACTGGATGATTCCCCCATGCATTATTAAGTCCATTACAAAGCCTACAATGCTCAAACAATCACTTCAATTCGGTCTAATGGACTCCACTTCCTTTTGATTCCACTTACAAAATCTAAAGCGTTCTGAAATCAACAATGGTTTTGATTGTAAATATTCTTGCATTACTTTCACAATATCAGCAAGCTCAGTTCTGCTGGTTTGGATGGAGCAGTTAAATTTCAAAGCTGACTGTGTTTCTTTAAGCCCAATGCACTCAGCAAAATTGTTACTTGTTTCTCATTGGCCATTTCATTAACTTCAAAATACTGTTTAATTAGTTATGTATACATGAGCCAGTTACCTGTTGAGCAATCAAATGTGTCTGTCTTCCTGATGTCATAGAATATAGAACATAGAAAAGTTACAGAATATGACAGGCCCATAGGCACACAATGTTGTGCCAACCATTTAACCTATTCTAGAAGCTGCTTAGAATTTTCCTTCTGCAAAGCCCTCTATTTTTTGATGCTCCATGTACCAATCTAAGAGACTCTTAAAATAACCTATTGTATCTGCCTTTACCACATTCACTGGCAGTGCATTCCACGCACCCACCACTCTCTGTGTGAAAAACTTACCTCTGACATCCCCCTTGTACCTACTTCCAAGCATCTTAAAACTATACCCCCTCGTGATAGCCATTTCAGCCCTGAGAAAAAGCCTCTGACTATCCACATGATCAATGCATCCCATCATCTGATATGCCTCTATCAGGTCACCTCTCATCCTCCGTCGCTGCAAAGAGAAAAGTACAAGTTCACTCAACCTATTCTCATAAGCCATGCTCTCCAATCCAGGCACACAGAAGTGAGATATGCCAACTAGTCGAATGGTGCCGCAGCAACAACCTGGTACTCAACGTCAGTAAGACGAAAGTCCTGATTGTGGACTTCAGGAAGGGTAAGATGAAGGAGCACATACCAATCCTCACAGAGGGATCAGAAGTGGAGAAAGTGAGCAGCTTCAAGTTCCTCGGTGTCAAGATCTTTAAGGATCTAACCTGGTCCCAACATATCGATGTAGTTATAAAGAAGGCAAGACAGCAGCTATACTTCATTAAGAGTTTGTAGAGATTTGGCATGTCAACAAATACACTCAAAAACTTCTATAGTTGTACCGCGGAGAGCATTCTGACAGGCTGCATCACTGTCTGGTGTGGAGGGGCTACTGTACAGGACCAAAAGAAGCTGCAGAAGGTTGTAAATCTAGTCAGCTCCATCTTGGGTACTAGCCTACAAAGTACCCAGAACATCTTTAGGGAGTGGTGTCTCAGAAAGGCAGTGTCCATTATTAAGGACCTCCAGCACCCAGGGCATGCCCTTTTCTCACTGTTACCATCAGGCATACACTCAGTGATTCAGGAACAGCTTCTTCCCCTCTGCCATCCAATTCCTAAATGGACTTTGAAGCTTTGGACACTACCTCACTTTTTTTAATATACAGTATTTCTGTTTTTGCACATTTTTAAAAATCTATTCAATATATAGAATTATTTACTTGTTTATTTATTATTATGCTTTACTTTATTATTATTACTTTTCTCTCTCTCTGCTAGATTATGTATTGCTTTGAACTGCTACTGCTAAGTTAACAAATTTCACATCACATGCCAGATATAATGAACCTGATTCTGGTTCTGATTCTGACCTGTGCAGCAGCTTTGAGTGTCCTATAGACCCCAAGATCTTGCTGATCCTCCACACTGCCAAGAATATTACCATTAATATTATATTCTGTCTTCATTTTGGACCCACAGAAATGAACCACTTCACACTTATCTGGGTTGAACTCCATCTGTCACTTCTCAGCCCAGTTCTGCATCCTATCAATGTCCCACTATAACCTCTGACAACCCTCCAGACTATCCACAACACTACCAACCTTTGTATCATCAGCAAACTTACTAACCCACCCTTCTACTTCCTCATCCAGGTCATTTATAAAAATCACAAAAAGGAGGGGCCCCAGAACAGATCCCTGTGGAACACCATTGGTCACCGTCCTCCATGCAGAATATAAAACCTCTACATCACCCTTCACCTTCTGTGATCAAGCCAATTCTGTCACCAGCCATTTTCCCCCTTTTTTAATGATTATTATCACCTGGTACTCACTGTTTATAAAGCCGTGATTTCATCCACTTTATGCTTTTTTTAACTGAAGCACATGCTGCGTTTTTTAAAAAAACTCTTTTACTGCTTCTGACTGCTCCTTACTTTAATTTGAATGCCTCACTGCTCTTCAACAGCTTGGGATTATTTTAAAAATACCATGCCACCACTGTTACTGTAAGTTTTGAAACTTCAAGCAAAAGGTGATGTTGCAAAATGAGAGTCTAACTTTATGTTTACTTTAAGCAAGGCACGCATGTATCATGTAGTAGTGTCATGATGTGTGAAGTTTACTTATTTTTACATATAACTCATAATGAATTATTTAAACAAACAGAAAAGGCTTAATCAACAATATATTTACAAGATTACTCAAATTTTACTGAAATATTAAACACAAAAGTTGGAATATTAGATTTTATATTTATACAAGTTATGAATTTAAAGATTTCATCACATCTGAAATTACATATTGTGTATCTACCTCATTTTATGTTTATGAGAATTTTTATGTTCATATATAATTTACCAGAAGCCCATGTATAATTTGCCAATGCCAGAATAGATATTTTAGGTCTCATTTTACTTGGACAGAATTCCAGACCACGACATTTCTTCGAGGAATGGTTATA
The DNA here is from genome assembly GCF_048418815.1 of Hemitrygon akajei. Taxonomy (NCBI): domain Eukaryota; kingdom Metazoa; phylum Chordata; class Chondrichthyes; order Myliobatiformes; family Dasyatidae; genus Hemitrygon; species Hemitrygon akajei. Next base: position 107,094,949 of record NC_133131.1, read on the forward strand.
AATACACGGCACAACTTCTCAACAAAGATGAATACTAAATTAGATAAAAACCTGATTAAGAATGGGGTGAAGAATAGATAGTGATTATTTTAACAGACTTATAATCACCAAATATATATTAAAATAATGATGGTGGTCCATGAAGACTGCAGCCAAGATTATAAGTAATGTTGATAATAGTAAATATAACATTTGAATTTCCGGGAAAATGTAACATTGCCGATTATTTTTATTAAGTAAAACCATGAAGTTAGTCACCAGCCCTGAGAGATAAACACTGTAAATGAGCCAGTCAATGTGGGTGAACAAGTGATTTCATGTGGTGACATCCCACAACAAGCCCTACAAATCTCATAATTATTGCACACATCATGATTTGTTTCCATTGCAATGCAGTTTTGCATAAAAATCCCTTGAGGCAGTGAAAATGCAAGGATCTGATGATGACATACACTTGGTGTAATAAATCAAGGGCTCTGAAGATTGGCACCTTTTTATAGTTTGCAGAATGCCTGACTTCAACAGAAGATTTTATTTTCTTGTTCCATGCATTTCCTATATGGTCAATGTTATAACATATTCACAGGAACAAGAGGACTACAATGATTTATAAGATTAGTGTCAATGCATTACATCTGTTTCTGAAGTCACTCATCAGCCTGCTCAAACATATCAATTTTTTTTGTTAGTATGAATTCTTTATCTAATTTATTAATCACAAAGCATTAGATCCTATCAATTCTATGAATTTCAGATAGACTTACTGTAGATTTGCTTGAGATATTTTACTTCAATTGTGTTCTTAACTTAGCAAAACATGTTTAACATTTTAAGTAATGTTCTAAGTGAATTCTGTTAATATGAACATTTACAAAGCAAAGAAGCACAAAATTATGAAATAACTTCAGCACAAAATATACCTATAGCACAATAATGAAATACTTTTGCACAGACTGAATTAACAGATTGTAATAAGGAATATTATCAGATAGAAATGTTTACATTGTTTCTTAAAATACTGAGGCATTCAGTGGTTAAATTTACATTGCGACAAGAAATTAGCCATGAAAATTAGTGTTATTGTGTTCTTTTAAAATTAATGTTGCAAATTAAAACAAACATTTCAAAGTCTTGAGCAATAAATAAAGGCACTGGAGGAACTCATTGGGTCAGGCAGCATTTTTTGAGGGAAATGGATGTTTGACATTTTGCGTCCTGGCCCTTCATCCTTATTTCAAATACTACTGCATCTTCACCACTTGCAAAATGTTAATATTGCAGGAGACTTAACTCACTGGGGATGTTCCTGCTGTTCTCAGGAAGTCTACCACTCGAATCCTGAACCACACTGCTCCTTCCATTAACTCAATGTATATCCCTGGGGCCCAGCACTTAACCCAGCACAACCTTACAAGAATATTCCCCGAATATGTCAAATCATCTAAATTATTTAAAGAATTAATACCATAAAGACTGGAAGTATGTAAACTAAAGCCCAACACACATATTCATGTTGTCAGGTGGATGTGTTTCTCTCTCTCTCTCTGTCTCTCTCTCTCTCTCTCTCTCTCTCTCCCCCTCCCCCCCCACCCCCCAATGTCCACTCCCTGATCAATAAATTGAAATATACCCGACTTCAACAAAACACTCGGCGGGAGTATACATTCTGCTGTGCGTATGTTTTCACGGAAACATGGCTGACCAATGGAATCCCGGATGCCGCCATTCAGCTGGATGGGATCCCCTTGCTTCCCTTGTTTGACAGGGATGCAGCTCTTTCCAGTAAGACTCATGGTGGTGGCGTGTGTGTTTACATCAATACGGAATGGTGCAAGAACTCTGTGCTGGTTTCCAGATAATGCTCATTGCTAGTGGAGTTTGTGACTATTAGATGCAGACCTTTTTACTTACCATGGGAATTCACCACTGTCCTTATAGTCGGTGTCTACATTCCCTCCAGCGCTAATGCTAAGGAGGCACTCTGTGAACTGTACGGGGCTATTAGCGAACTGCAGAACACACACCCTGATGGACTGTTCATTGTCGCTGGAGATTTTAACCACGCAAACCTTAAGTCAGTGCTCCCCAAATTCCATCAGTATGTGGACTTTGCAATGAGGGGGAAAACGCGTTGGACCTGGTTTACACAAACATCCCCAACGCGTACCGGGCAGAGCCCTGCCCCCACCTCGGATACTCAGACCACATCTCTGTTATGCTAATCCCAGCATACAGACCGCTCGTCAGGTGCTCCAGACCAGTTCTGAAGCAGGTGAAAACCTGGCCAGCAGGAGCCATCTCTGCTCTTCAAGACTGCTTTGAGAACACTGACTGGCACATGTTCAGGAAGGCTGCAACCGATGGCTACTCCACCAACTTAGAGGAGTACACAGCATCAGTGACCAGCTACATCAGCAAGTGCATTGATGACGTCACTGTGTCCAAGACCATCACTATACGTGCCAACTAGAAGCCATGGATGACCGCGGAGGGGCGTGCGCTGCTGAGGACCCGTGACTCCGCCTTCAGAGCAGGCAACAAGGCAGCCTTAACAACAGCGAGGGCCATACTGTCCCGAGCCATCAGAGAGGCAAAGTATGCACACGCCCAGCGAATCCAGAGCCACCTCCAGGACAGCGGCGACACTCAGCGCATGTGGAAGGGCATTCAGGACATCACCAGCTACAGGACAACATCACCTGACTGCGTGGGTGATGCCTCTCTCCCAGATGCACTGAACAACTTCTACGCTCATCTTGAGGTGGAAAATGACGTGGTAGCGAGGAAGTCCACCCCTCCTCCAAATGACCAGGTGCTGTGTCTCACCATGGCCGATGTGAGGAGAACCCTGTGCAGGGTCAACCCACGGAAGGCTGCTGGACCAGACAATATTCCTGGTAGAGTGCTCAGAGGATGTGCAGACCAGCTAGCAGATGTTCTCACTGACATCTTCAACATCTCCCTGAGCAGCGTCACCATTCCAACATGCTTCAAGGCCGCCACCATCATCCCCGTGCTGAAGAAGTCTTCAGTGTCCTGCCTCAATGACTACCATCCCGTTGCACTCACATCCATCATCATGAAGTGTTTCAAGAGGTTCGTCATGAGACACATCAAGACCCTGCTGCCCTGCTCACTGGACCCCCTGCAGTTTGTGTACCGTCCCAACCGTTCAACAGACGACACCATTACCATCACCCTCCACCTGGTCCTAACCTACCTGGACAAAAAAGACACGTTCTTTCGAATGCTGTTCATAGACTTCAGTTCAGCATTCAACACAATCATTCCTCAGAAACTGATTGGAAAGCTGAGCCTACTGGGCCTGAACATCTCCGTCTGCAACTGGACACTAGACTTTCTGACTGGGAGATCTCAGTCAGTCTGGATTGGAAGCAGCATCTCCAACACCATCACACTGAGCACGGGGGCCCCCCCAGGGTTGTGTGCTCAGTCCACTGCTGTTCACTCTGCTGACCCATGACTGTGCTGCAACACACAGCTCGAACCACATCATCAAGTTCGCTGATGACACGACTGTGGTGGGTCTCATCAACAAGAATGACAAGTCAGCTTACAGAGAGGAGGTGCAGCGGCTAATGGACTGGTGCAGAGCCAACAACCTGTCTCTGAATGTGAACAAAACAAAAGAGATGGTTGTTGACTTCAGGATGGCACGGAGCAACCACTCTCCGCAAATATCGACGGCTCTTCAGTAGAGATCGTTAAGAGCACCAAATTTCTTGGTGTTCACCTGGTGGAGAATCTCACCTTGTCCCTCAACACCAGCTCCATAGCAAAGAAAGCCCAGCAGCATCTCTACTTTCTGTGAAGTCTGAGGAAAGTCCATCTCCCACCCCCCACCCTCATCACACTCTACAGGGGTTGCATTGAGAATATGCTGAACAGCTACATCACTGCCTGGTTTGGAAAGTGACCATCTTGGATCGCAAGACCCTGCAGCAGATAGTGAGGTCAGCTGAGAAGACCATTGAGGTCTCTCTTCCCGCCATTACAGACATCTGCACTGCACGCTGCATCTGCAAAGCAAACAGCATTATGAAGGACTCCACGCACCCTTCATACAAACTCTTCTCCCTCCTGCCGTCTGGGAAAAGGCACCAAAGCATTTCTGTAGTCTGTACTGCCTCAAATTTTAATGAGACGTTGAACAAATCAGCAGGAAAGTCTGTTGATTTTGGTGAGGGGACGTCTACTCCACAGTTTCTGCTCTGGAATTGCCTATTGATGAGTGCCTCCATCAGTTAATCTGTGCAAGCTTGGTCCTATTGTTTTGGTCTTTATCTCTTTCTTCCACTGTTTTTGTTTCCTTTTAGGCCCTAAATTGCGATGATCATTCATATCAAAACACAGATGATGGGCCAGGCCACTTCCATATTTTCTGGCCACTCCCTGAATTCTTAGTTTGCAGCAGGTTGTCAGAGAACAGGGAAGGAGGCTAATTCTGACTCTAGTCTACATCACTGAGCCATCACACTTTGCTTAATTTGAGAGTCCAAAGGAAATTGTGGCTTCTCACTGCCCCAGCCGTTCAGAATGGCCATATTGTAATATGTGATACTGCAGCAGCTGGTATGCTGTTGACTAATGAAATAAATATTCATTCACAAGTTACCTCTCCAATTTTCCTTAGAACCATTGAAAGATAAATTGCAAAATGACACATTTCTCTGGAACCATTGACCCTGCTTCATCTGATAACCCATCTATAATTTGCACTGACATTGTACTGCTTCAATTTACATAATCTCATGAGGGATATGAATAACCACAGATAAGAATTTGTGAATTTTCACCATGACTAAAAAAATACAATAGTTACACATCCTGAAAATATCACCCAGTGAAAACAAGCAAGGCTTTATTCTCATTGTAAAAAGACCACCTACCTGTTATGTCTAAACAATGCATGGCAACAAGGTATAACTTGATAATCAAGGTAGCTCATCATTGAAATTGGTAAATGCAGCTGTCTAAACAAGAAAGTAGAAACATGTTTGATTAATATAGACCCAGTCATAATTTGAAAAAATAACTCAAGCGATTATGATACATACAGATCTGTGTTAATACGTATTAAATGAAAAATAATAGATTTTATTAATTACAAAAGTAAGCTTTTTGGATATTTTAAAATGAAATAACACCAACATTTTATTTTTCAATTCAGCTGTTATTCAAACTTGAACATGTCATTACATTATGAGTTTCATCAGTGTTATGATGTGCTACCATCTTCCAAAGTTATTGTAGTTTAAAATGCTGTTGCGATTTTAAGTAAAGTTAGATTGCTTGTGTTGATAGAGTAGAAATACAGGGGAGACAAAACAAAGTAACGTAATAATAAAAATAAGTCTTGATAATTTTGTGAAGGAATGGCTATTTCTGAATCAATTAGGATCACAATATTAACAAAAAAAGGTGCGCATTTATACAGTACCTTAAATAGAAAAGTCAACCAACAGAATCAAAAACAACAGAAATTGACCCAGAACAGTAGGAACTGCGCTATGAGAATGTATATTCAGGAGTTCAGCTGTTCTGAAGCATTTAAAGATAGTATTGATAAATATGTTGCCACTTGCCAAATCTACATGCATGTTTTACCACAGCTTTACAACTGAGTCTTTCCAATCAGGTTTAGAAATCAGAATAACACAGATTTACTTTATCGTCCTCAATTTCTATAGGCTTTGATAAGATTAATAAAATCAGTTTCCTCTAATTCTTTCTCTTCATGGTCCTTCTCAATAGTAGCATTTGCTTGGTTTTCCTTTTATCCAGACAAGCAAACAAAGAATTGATAGCAATAATTCCTTTCCCCACTCCTGCACTATCAACTCTAGAATCCCTCAAGACCAGTAGTTGATTATCTCTCCGATAATCATCATATTAATCCTTATAGGATCAAGTAAAGATATAGGCTCAGCTTCCACTGGCAGACAGATGATATCCAGTGTTGCCTGTGCACCAGTTAGCCTGACCGTTCCCTAGTCGTCTCTTATCTGACTAGTGATCCTATTATCATTTCCTCTTTTAAATACGGCAAAAGCTGAAGATTTTCTTTTAGCCCCAGCTCCAATTTCAGGGATCCCCCTTATTCATATTTTTTATTTGAGGCAACACTGTATTTGGATTGTACTTGACCAGGGGTGGGGGGGGGGTGAATTTTCTACTCCATAATCTCTTTATTACACAGGTTGATTCCTAAACTCTTCCTTGACTCTTCTGATGCTAAATTCTCCATCCATGTATTCGCTGATTTCCTAATTAACTTTTCCATATCCAACTTTTCAGAATTCTCTTATTTTGCTTCCCATTATCCATCCTCCACTGCTGTGAAGAGAACATAATTCAAAACCCACAAACCTAAAACAGTATGCTTTTGCTCAGAAATGATCCTTTTGGTTTATGGATGAAAGAAAATAAACCTATCTACTTAAGAAATGCTCTTCAGTGGAGCAATTCTAATTTGAAACACCCTATAGGTGATCCTAGACACAACTTTATCATTGATTCTTAAAAGCTCTTAGAAAAAGTCTGACAAAATATATAGTTCTATGGTTTTTTTTTACTGAGTTTAAGTATTGTATGTAATTAGTTTTGCTACAACAAGTGTATGGGACATTGGAAAAAAAGTTGAATTTCCCCATGGGGATGAATAAAGTATCTATCTATCTATCTATCTATCTATTACTATGCTGAAATAAAGAAATACTTAAAAATAACCTTGACATTGAGCTAGGCAGTGGTTCTGGACAGGGGAAAATCAATCTATTCTCAGCACAGAATTGGTACTATTTCGGTTTAAGATGGTGCTGGTGAATCTCAGTGACTATTGCCTTTCAGCTAATGAAACAAGGAAAACAGCTAAATACTTTGATAATCACTCTTTTACTGGTAAACAATCATTGCAACCAATAGTCTGTAACTTCTCTTTGGTCTAGGAGGTAATTCAATGTGGAGGAACCAAGGCGAGGTGATGCAGTGGGCCCGCCACTGACAGCGAGGAAGACGTGATGTTCGATCGATATAAGCGCCAGGCTGAATGGGAAAGGCTGAATCGAGGCAGCAGGCTCCAGGCCACATCAAGGCAGCAGGGTCTAGGCCCTAGAGCATATCAAGGCAACTAAACCCAATGTTCGGACGACAATTTCGATGCTGGCCAGATTGAATAGATCAGTGTATCAGGACCTGAGGTAAAGAACAGGCCAGTTCAGCTTGACGCTCCATGATATTTACTTGGCTCTGTGCTGAAATAAGGGTCTGGGTATGGACTCTGTGGACTTCACAACACTACTTGCTCGCACAACTTTGTTTGCATGATTTGTTTTTTTTGTAAATTAGGTGTTCAACAGTCTTTCTTATGTGTTCCTTAGCATTTCTTTGTTACGAATCTCAAGGTTGTATAATGTATACACACTGATAAAAAATGTACTTGGAACTTCAGACTGCCCCACTAAGTTTTCAAGCATCATCCCGCTATTGTCAAATTTACAGAATCTTATTCTACAGCCGACTGACTGTCCTCTTCCATCGTAATTGTTAGGCATATCAACCAATGGGGTTGTGATTGCCCAAAAGCACTGTGTTTTATTGAGGTGGGAAGAACCAGTCCTCAGTATTGACTCCAGATATCACAAGATTAGATCAAGCAGGAGCAAAGAAAATATCTCCTAAATACTACTTGCCATCCTCTCTGAGCTGATGAATCAGTGTTACTCCACGTTGAACAACGTGTGCAAGAGACACTGAAACAAGCAAGAACACAGAGTGCACTCTGGGAGGGTCTTTGCAATGTCCATCGCCAAGGGTGAATGGATAGTACCATCACTGACAGAGCTGTATTTCTAAAGCTTGGTCTCAGGCAGACAATGAGTGAACCCACAAGAAGAATGAAACCATCCTGACCTTGCCCAATACAGCATTGGTAGAGGAAATCACTGGATAGTCCTTGTTGAGGCATAGTCTTGCATTGGCTCTGGGCACATCATCCATTATCTTGTGCAATAAAACAAATAAATACTGAACAGAGATTGAAGCTCAGAAATGAACACCCATAAGATGCTGTGGACGATTTGCAATAGAAGAACTATGCACAATCATAATCTTATGGCCCAGCAAAAGCCTCAGTGCATAACTGCATTCAAGTGAGGAGATTAATGATTGTTTAATGAGAAGTTCAGGAGGGTTATGCTGGGAGTAGCATCTGACAGACTTTAAAAGGAGGTTCCTTAATTGACGAATGTATTTCCACCACCGCCTGGGTCCTGAAAAATGAGTAGGCTAATAAATATTGCATTGCTGAGCATGGTTAATACTCCCTGGAGTGAGAGGCCAAGCAAAATGTTCCACCTTTCTTACCATTTCCTCATTCTTTCTTCCCTCACGTGTGTTTGACCCTCATTGTGTTTGACCCTGATCTACTGTTGCAAATAATGGAAGAGATTAAGTATTTGAGGAGTCTAAATGAGACTTGATTAATTTATTATGTGGAAGAGGAAAATCTTCAAAATGTATCATAAATAATTCCAAATTTTGTTTTGTTCTTTTTTCTTAGCTGTTGATAACAAATATTAAATAATAAGATCTCAGAGAATGAAGTTAAGAGCTGAATTAACATTCTCAGGATGATTAAATGATCCTATTAATATTTCTGTCTCGTAGTGTGAAAGATCACTCAATTATTTAATTCATACGAATCATCTGTTTCCTTGAAGGTTCATAAATATATTTCTACAATTGGCACTCAGTTTTCAATATTAACTTACTATCCTTCTTTAAATGAAAACCACAAAATTAGAACCAGATGGAAAAAGTTATTTATTTAATTATGGGCATCGCTTGTGAAGAGCTTGTAATTATATGAAAAGTATTAAGTTAAGGAAATTTAAGCAAGCGTTCATAAATTAGTTGCAATAGAATTCCTATATTTGAGTCAACAATGTGGTTATTTTTATGATCTCAAATATCTTGTTAATCTAACCCTGCATTTACAGTATTATTTCTCAGAAAATCTGCAATTTATAGGATGAACAACTCCTTGTCTCTTTATTGAACTTAACTTTAGCTACAAATGCATTAAGAAGTGGCTCCATTCTAAATGATGGTTTAAGTAATTTGAATCGTTGATCATTGGGTTTAGTTTTAACTTGGTTTGGATGCTCCCACCTTTAATTCTGAAGGCAGTACATACTATCTCAAACACCTCGTGCACCCTCTCCTCCATTCTAGGTAAATGAGTAGAAAAGCAGGTTGCCACTTCTGTGCAGTAAAAGGAGAGAGCTGCATAATCAAGACATCAGCTTACTCAGACGCAAGTAAAAGACTGCGTGCCGCAGTTCAAAGAAGATTAGTGGAGTTCTCAATGTTTATGGTCATTATTTTTGCTTTAACCAATATTAATAGAATTGATTATCAAGGCAGTGGTTGTCTCTAGATATTACAGTATGAGGGCCAGTACTTCCTTATATCCCAAAGGCATGGGCAGTATTACAGGGTAGAGCAATGTCGGGGCAAGCATGAAGGGGCTAAAAGTGTGGGAAGAGATAAAAGAGACTTGGCAGGGAGCTGCACTCCTAAATTCTTCAGTCATTCTTTGTGGCAAAAGTTTCAAAAGTACTACAGGGGAAGATAAGTGCTAGTAAATCTGCACTTTGAAAACAGAAGTTTGGACAGCCTCCCAAGGACAATCTCTGAAAAATAACCTCAGCAGGTGAAACAACTGAATGAAGCTCACCACGTAGAAATTCTTTTCTGTTAAGGATCCTGCATGAAAATTCCCAATGATCTGACGGAGAGGTAATGTTAATATGGCTGGATGTAACATGCAACCTACCCCCTCAAGCAGTAGGAAATGAATCTAGAAAAGTTTAATTTCTTATTTGCAGCAGAGATTATCAAACAGTACAACAGTGCTCTATTATGCAGATTGCAGTTAAACTCAACACAGTGACTAATGTAGAATGTTACATTTCATAGAGTACTGCAGGCTTTTAACACATTTGATATCCCATTCTGGAATCCATTTAGTGCTTGTCACAAGTGTTAATCAAGGTTCTGCTTTATTAATAAAACCCCTGTAAAGTCAGACATGTCTGTCTGGGTCTCACAGACTCCATGCTATTTGAATTGTTCATTTCTACCCGATTGCAGGCATTAAATTTTGTACAAAGATATTGCATTAACATATCTTATGCATGCAGAATTGTTATGATTGACTTTGAAGTGTTCATCAATAACTTGGAGAACTGAAATTATTTTGCAGTTAATAAAAGACAAACTAGATTTAATTTTTATTGAGGAGAGATACTACTAGGCTGTCTGAAGCTTCCAATACTGCAAAAATTTAAGCATTTATCAGATTCTTCTTTTTCCACCTATAATAATCATCTAACCTTGCAGATTACCAAAATTACCAGATTGCATTAACCAAAACTTACCCTGATAGCAAATCAAAAATTCTTGTATACATCTGTCATGTCTTATTTCTCTCTATGTTCTGATTTCTTGTTGTAGTCATCTACATAATGCAAGATTGGGAGGTGATTTATTCTACTCAATGTAATAATGTCATTTGGATTCCAACTTCTAGCTCGTGGAAATCAATGAGCATCAAGTATTATTGTTTGAATTACCTTTACAATTTTGTGACTAATTTCCCTCAGAAAATTAAAAAGAGCAAAATGTCAGAAGAAAGTTGATTAGATATGGTCTACAGAAAGGGTAGGCTAATGAACGGTATTTATTTGTTCCATGCTTTTAATCATGCATTTTAGCATAAGTGGAAGTGGTTTCTTTTCTTTTCAGACCAGAAGATAATTTTTGAATATTCATGGCATTACCTAGCTCATTCTTAGTGAGCTAGCACACAAAGGGAGACCACATGTAGAATGTCATCATATCCATCACCAATATTTCAGTAACTATCTCTTCCTTCAATGCACTGCAGAATATTTGTTAAGTCAAACTAAAAACAAGAACTCCTTATTTAATAAGAAAAAAGCTTACAGTGTCAAGTTGGCATGATTATAATGGCTTTCTCAATAAAGACGGATATTCAGCAAGTTCCACACCAGTCAAAGCTGTAAGAACACAGGCAGCACAAAATGATTCCTGGAATGATATGTCCCATTATGTTGGCACACTTTTGAATCCAATACTGACACAGGGTCTCAGATGCAGATGGGAACCAAGATACTGTCAGGATTTGTCATCAACATAGAAGAGAGTCTGACAAAATGGCCTATTACAGAAATGTTCAAGAATTTTCCATTTTTGCAAAAGTCCAATTTATTATTGAATTGAATTGAATTTACTTTATTACTTACATCCTTCACATACATGAGGAGTAAAAATCTTTACATTCTGTCTCTGTCTAAATGTAAATATGCAACTTATATTAATTTGTAATAAATAGTATGTACAACAGGACAGTCAATATAGCATAGAAATACAATTGTATCAACGTGAATTAATCAGTCTGATGGCCTGGTGGAAGAAGAAGCTGTCCCAGAGCCTGTTGGTCCTGGCTTTTATGCTGCGATACAGTTTATCTGATGGTAGCAGCTGGAACAGTTTGTGGTTGGGGTGACTTGGGACTCCAATGATCCTTCGGGCCCTCTTTACACACCTGTCTCTCTAAATGTCCTGAATAGTAGGAAGTCCAAATCTACAGATGCGCTGGGCTGTCCACGCCACTCTCTGCAGAGTCCTTCAATTGATGGAAGTACAATTCCCATGCCAGGCAGTGATGTAGCCAGTCTGGATGCTCTCAATTGTGCCTCTGTAGAAAGTCCTTAGGATTTGGGGACCAATACCAAACTTATTCAACTGTCTGAGGTGAAACATGCACTGTTGTGCTTTTTTTCACCACACAGCCGGTATGTACAGATCATGTGAGATCCTCTCAACCCCAGATCCATTGATGTCAACAGGGTTTAGCCTGTCTTCATTCCTCCTGTAGTTCACAACCAGCTCCTTTGTTTTTGCGACATTGAGGGAGAGGTTGCTTACTTGACACCACTTTGATGACTTCTTCTCTGCAGGCAGCCTCATTATTATTTGAGATTAGGCCAATCAATGTAGTAGCATCAGCAAATTTAATTAGCAGATTGGAGCTGTGGGTGGTAACATAGTCATGGGTATACAGAGAGTAAAGAAGGGGGCTCAGGATACAGCTCTGACGAGCACCTGTGTTGAGGGTCAGAGGGGCAGAGGTGAGGGAACCCACACTTACCATCTGCTGGTGACTTGACAGGAAGTCCGGGATCCAGCTGCACCAGGGTTAGAACCCTTTTGAAAAAAGGTATAGTTTCTGCAGGGGCCAGTCGCAGTGGTCAATGCTTGCTCAAACTCTTTTCATAGCCTGCTCCATAGACAAACATTGCACTAAATACCAGAAGTTCACACGTGCCGATGGTAGTGCTGAAACAAGCGTCAATACAAAAAAGAACCAATAAGATACTCACAGTTGTCACTTTTAACTTCCAGCCCTGCCACCTTAATCCAACTTGGATCAGGCATTAGGGACTGTATCAGCATTCTAGCTGAACTTCAAAGATGTTGGAGTGGGGGTTAAGGAAAAGCAGTTTTCTCTTGAGCATCACCCTGAATACCCGGGTGCCTTTCTGGAAAGTCTCAATTTTCAAGTTGAAAAAAAAAACCCAAAAAAATAAAACAATAATATACTTGGTCCAGAGCTTGCACAAAGTTTTGCAACTGGAACACTCTGTAACACATCATTGTTGTTGAATGCTCTGCTGTAAAGTGCTCATTGCCTCACGATTCTGCAGCACTTACACCAGTGTGCACTTAAATGTGGGTGGTGACATTGACCCTTAACCTCACCCTTTTTAGGAGCTATTCCTGCTTTGCCACATTTCCCAATCTACCATTCATAATATTTCTTTTATCCTCCCTGAGGTGGAAAATCACGGGTGATATCAACCTCACTATTTAGAGAAGTATAATGAAACTGTAAAAGGTACATTAAAGTCAAGCCAGCCTTTCAGGATAATGGTAGCAAATATCTGCACAGTGGGTTCACTCACACAAACCTGAAGGAAGAAACACAATTCCTTAATCCTGTAGCAGAGGTTCCTACCATGGATTATATAGAGACCTTCTCAATGCTTGATGTCCTAAAATACCACTGTGACAATGAATAATAAAACACAGGACCCATCATTACAACATGCCCGTTAAAGTCGACTGCAGGAGGCACCATATTTCTTCACATGACATCCAAGGAAGCTATTGACTGTTTGAGAGATTAGACATCCACGTGTGAACATCTCATTTAAAAAGAAAGAAAGACTGAACACTTGCGAAAAACTCTGAAGAATTATTTTTCGTTGTATGCCTTTAGTGTGAGGAATGTCCCTGGTATTTCGGGACATCATATTTTAAGAAGAATATATCGATCCTGAATTTTGAAGTCCCTCAAAATTGTGAGATGAGATTGTATAGGTACTCTGCTGAGATTCACCAGAACAATAATAGTTAAATTGGCATTCCATGTATGATTAAGGTGTTTAAGATGATTAAAGGAATTTATGGAGTATATGAAGGGGAGCCATTTCCTTTGGTAAAGCTAATCAAAGTTATAGCTAGGCCACTCAGGGATAATGACAGGAAATTCTTTTTCATCTAAATAGGTTAAAGATGAAACTCTTAAAGCCATTGGAAGTAGGTTAATGAAATATTAAAAGACAACCAGAAGAAAGTTTGCATTAGGTAACAGTACTGTGATAAGATATAAAGAATTGTGTCAATGAAGATAAGTTACATTATCAATCATGATCTAATTCAATGAAATGGCTTTGAGGAGCTACATTAGGAACAGAATTTACATTGTTTCTATATACATGCTCTTGTCACCTGGTGATGGAATACAAGACATCATGTGGAATCAATCTTTGAAATGACCAACATGGCAAAAGTTGACTTCATATAATCTCTATGAGAAGATTAAGAAGAACTCTGTTTCATATCAAAGTATCCGCCTTGCTGTTTTAATGATTATTTCTAAATTTTGTGAGGATGTGGGTAAAACTAGCTGAAAACCAAAACAAAAATACTGCATCATGTCTTTTCTCCAAGGTCAGTTTGATTCATTTGTGCATCTTTCAGCACAGTGTTGGGAGGTAGTAACTTTACTTCTGGATTTGACAATTTTGGCTGTCACTCTGGTAGATCAATATATTATCAGCAGTGATGTTCATTGAATGAAATGCTAAACTGAAGCATATCTTTCCTGGAATTATTTGAAGAGCAGGAATTTCTCAGTGCCCTCATAATAATCCTTTCTTTATCACCCTCATCCAAAAACAAAACACCTTGCTACTCAGTTTACTCTTTGTAGTATTTATCTCTTGATTACCCGTGTCGTTTCTCCCTGATCCCTTTTATCTATCCTTTTGTTGCACACTCAAAGATCTCTAGCAAATTCGTCAAATACAATTTTTAATTCATAAGACTATGATTGTTTGATTGACATGGTTTTCTAATGACAAATGTTAGACTAACTGGCTTATAGTTTCTTGCTTTCTCTCTCCCTCCTTTCTTGTATAGTTGCTGTTTTCCATTCATCTGTGATCTCTCCAGAATCCAGGGAATTATGGTAAATTACAACTAATGAAAGTAATCCAATAGTTGTGCAATGTTTTAGAAGGTCCTAAGATAAAATCATGTATAAATGTACACATTTTATGAAAATGATACTTATAACAATATTATTTCAATTAATGATAACCAGATATAATCATCTTTCCAAAATGTTACAATAACTGACAGCTGGATAATGAAGATTTGGTTTTATTTATTATTCGATTCTCCCTTTTATCTGAAATGTGAAACTTGTCCCCTTTCTCACATCATTATTAGTGAGTTAAGCAGATTAACTGTTTCATGTCCTCTGCCACATCAGTCCACAAGAGATTCTTGATACTGGTTTGGTGTATCTTATTCTCCTTCTGGGTCTGATCACCAACATATGAATCATTAGTGGAACAACCCCAGGGACCTTCAGAAGATGGTGTTTCATTGCAACAATGTTCAACTGGTTGTTCTTTTCTGAGCTAACTGGGGTCATTGTGTATATGGAATTATCTTGTTTCTGCCTGAATATTTGAAGATGCCATTTTCTTTTAACTGACAGACATTCTGCTTGCAAGAAATAGAAGAAAACAATCAAAGGATAAAACACAGCCATTGCATTTTTGTTCAAGATATAACACATTGCCAATGGGGGAAATAGTTCCTGAACAATGAATGTACACATCAAGGAATAATTTTGATTCAAAAGAAAAATTGAGAAGTCTCACATTTGAGAGCATAACATAAAAGAATTAAAAAGGTAACCTCAACAATAGGCGGAATTGAAGTTTTGGACACTCAGACAAGGATATCAAAGGAAGAGGTTGGCTGAAAGAAATCCTCCTGAACTGGAAGATAGATGAGTGAGGCAAGAACATTCTGAGCATTAGGGAGACCTGAAAAGTCTCAAATATGATACAAGCAATTTGAATGAATCCCAACCCAAATTGACACTCCATCAGGGTTTAAGACAAAGAGCGTCCTCAGTGCAATTAAACCAATGCTAGAAGCAGAAATAGATAAACTTAACATGGAACATAGAACCCTACAGCACAAGAACAGGCCCTCTGCCTCACAATGTTACTCCAAATTAATTAAACTAGTAATGAAATACCTAACTAAACTAATCCCTTCTGCCTACACACTGTCCTTACATAAGGGAATAAGTAACTGAATTTGTTAAGGAACAGGCCTTTGACCCAGAATGCTGTGCCAAACTAATAGTAATTAAATTAGTCCCTCCA
Organism: Hemitrygon akajei; assembly: GCF_048418815.1. NCBI lineage: Eukaryota > Metazoa > Chordata > Chondrichthyes > Myliobatiformes > Dasyatidae > Hemitrygon > Hemitrygon akajei. Next base: position 107,110,812 of record NC_133131.1, read on the forward strand.
TTTCACATGCTGTTTGTATCCCAGAGAATAAATAATTGAATATGCCAAGCCCTCTGAATGGGAAACTGTTATTGTGCCAGTGTTAAAATCTGCTGGATCCATTAGGATTTGTGGAAATTAAAGTAAATTGCTAGTTAAGTCTTGATTCTCAAATCATGTTCCATTCCCAGAACAAAAGTTGTGTTTGCAGCTTTGTTTGGAGAGCAGCAGTTCACTCAGTTGGATGCAAGTCATATGTGTTGGAAGTTGGGTCTGCATCATCTGTCAATATGCAAAAGGCTGGTTCATATCCAGTTGAGCACCCTTGCTGGCTGCATTTTCTATCTTCCGGAGAACCATGGAGGGATTCCTGCAGAGCATTGATAGGATTGCAGTATACTTTGATGATATAATGGTTGTGGAGCCTCAAGGGACAAACATTTGCAGAATTTGAAAGGAATATGGACTAGATAAGACAGGTTTATATTCAGAAAAATGTACTGTATATGTACCTGCAACCAGGGGCGTCTTCCACACTGGGCTTGAACCGATATTGTTATGGCGAAGTTCCATATCTTTAACCTGTGGACTACCAGGAGAGAGTTACACCAGGTGGACTCAAGTGCAGAGGAAACCAGAGACAAGGATGGAATTGAACAAAGATTAGTTAGTAGAGGACACAGGCTAGGACTTCAGAATCATTACACTCAGGGCAAGTAGGCTCAAGACTGAGCAAAAGCTTCTTTCGAGCTAATGGCAGCTTGCACCCATCAGGAAGGTGCATTACCACCAATGGAGTATGACAGAAGCCATGACAGGGATCATATCACACCTCCCAAACCTGCTTTAATCAAAAAGATCATGACTTAACCATCCCTGCTTCAGGTGCCAGAAAATCCTGCGACCCAGGCACCCCAGATCTACCTAATAATTGCCTAAACAGCTTCCTACATTCTAACGAATATCGGTTGCACACCATAATCACATGTTCCACTGTCTCTGGTACACTACAAAAGTCAAAGCACCATTCCCATGTTTACCAACAAGTGCCAAAGTTGAGTACAAACCGATGTCCTAACCACAATCTCACCAACCACACATCTTCCCTTCCATTCCTTCCCAAAAGTGCCTCCCTGAACTCATGAATGAAAATAACACCACCTCCCTGTCCCACTTCTAAGCCATAACTTCTGGATTTCCCAATCCTAGACAACCTTATACAAAACTTGGCTTCATACTTTCCTATATTGACTATAATATCTACCGCTAACATGTTAAGTACCTGTTTTGCTATAACATCTGTCCTTTCACTACCCAATGCACCCTTATGTTCAGGTACCTAACAAAAATGTACTACTTTCCCACACTTTCCAGAACATATAAATTGTAATACACTTCCATCAGCAGATCAGGTCTCCTGAAACAATTTGATTCCAAACTCTGCAGTACCGAGGCAGAATCTGAGCAGATCACGACTCTATTTGGCTTAACCTGTTCGACCCATTGCAAACTAATGATAATGGCCATAATTTCTGCTGTATAGAGAGACAACCCATCTGCTAGCCTTTACTCCGACTTCAACATTAAACCAGGGGGTAAAAATCCCAAAGCCCACCCAGTTAGTAACTGGGTCTTTAGAACCATCTGTAAAGATAGGCAAAAAGGAAAAATACTTCTGCTGAAAATGACCAGACATCCTCTGACCACCTGCAAAACCCTATCTATCCCCCAATAACAACAAATCTATTCCTACAACTGGGAATTTTCAAGGTGGAACTCCTGACCAGGTCACAGTTGGACTAATCTTTGAATCCCCAAGATGATACTCCTGGACATATTCCCATCCAAAATATTTACCAACCCTGTTCGTATATTCCCAGAAATCCATTAAAACTGAATATGTAAAATGGGACATTCCCCACCCTACTACAGAAGTCCAGTATGCAAGGCTCTCTCTGCAGGTCAAGAGACAGCTCACCTAGTTCAACCCCCAATCCATCTCTTAGTGTGGTCCTGTGAACAAAAACAAGCACAAGAGAGGGAACAAATAGAATTAAAACAGGGCAGAGGGCACAGATAACTAAAACAAGATGCTGCTGAAAATAATCATCTAATAATTGTGGATGAAAAGTGTCAGAACCTGGAGGACTCTGGTACCCTCTGGTGATTAGACCGAAGCATGTCAGGATCCCCCTCCCTGGAGCCTAATGGCCCGGAGTGATCAAGGTGGCAATAGTAGAAGTAAATGATTAGGTTTCGGTCCGGGATGTCATTAGAGAGATCTCAGAAACATTCCTTTGGGGTGTAACCCTCCTAATTCACCAAATACTGGAGCTGGCCATGAACCAGACAGGAGTTGAGAAGTCGATGGACTATGTACACCAGCAGACTCTTGATGATGTGAGGAGCCAGTACTGGGGCCAGTGGACTGCACAGAAGGAGTGTTAGATGGTGACATGGAAGGTGGGGTTGATGTGCATGGTGTGAGGCAACTGGAGATGGTTTCTGACAGAGTTGATCTGATAGAGAATCTTGAGTGGTCTGATGTAGTGAGGTGCCAGTTTCCAACACACAACCCATAGAGGAAGGTCCTTGGTGAAGTGCCGGATCCTTTGACCAGGATGGAGTGAAGTCCCCAGCTGCCTCTGGTGATTGGCTTGGTGCTGTTGTTGCAGAGAGGTCCTCGGCAGGGCTGCACGAGCTTCCTTCCACTTCTGCTGGCAACAACGGACCAGCTGTTCAGCAGGTGAGACTCCCTCCTCCTCGGACTCCTGCTCAGGAAACTGAGAGGGTGAATAACTTAAGGTAGAAGAGTGGCATAGAGTGTTATGAGCAAACTCTGCCTAGACCAGATGATCACTCCACGTGGAAGGGTTGCCGTAGGGTCATCTCCAGTCTGCCTGGTGGACTAGGATGAAATCTCAATGAGAGGCTGCCCTTTGCTCCAATGAGCCTACAGAAGGCCATCCAGAACCAGGAAGCAAACTGAGGGCCTTGGTCATAAACAACATCACGGAGAAAGCTGTGTGCTCTAAACAGGTATTGCAGCATATGGTTGAGCATCTCCCTCGCTGAAGAAAGCTTGGGTAGGAGCACAAAATGGCAGGCATTGCAGAAAAAGTCCACTACCACTATAATCATGGCATTACCTCATGATGGTGGCAAACCAGTAAAGAAGTCCATGGAGATATGAGACCAAGTATGGTAAGGAATGGGTAATGGGTGTAACAGACCCTGTGGATGTGATGGTGGTCCAAGCTGTCTGGAGAGGTGTCCAGTTTCTGATTTTCTGATCCTCGGCCTTTAGTAATGATAAAATCAAAATGATTAAAATGAGAAACCACTGAGCATAGAGTGAATTTCACAGCTTTGCCTCTTGAACAATGGCCAGGTTCTTGTGGTCGATCCAGACCACAAATGGATATTTGGCCCCTTCCAGCTAATGCCTCCACTCCTCCAGGGCTAATTTGACTGCCAACAGCTCTTTATTCCCTTTGTCATAATTCCTCACAGCTGGAGAGAGCTGCCAAGAGAAGAAAGACAGGGATGGAGTTTCTAGTCAGTCAAGGGTTGCTGTGAAAGAACAGCCCCAACCCCATTGTTTGAGGTATCTACTTCAACAATGAACAGCAGCACTGTGTCAGGGAGAACAAAGACAGGAGCCATTATGAAGTGTTTCTTCAATCCCTGAAAATCTACCTCATCTTCCCAGGTCCAGCAACATGGGCTGGAGGTTCCCTTAATCAGAGTAGTAAGGGGGGCTGAGATGGAACTGAAGTTACAGGTGAACTTCTGGTAAAAATTAGCAAACCTCAGAAACTGCTAGAACTGCTTGATCATGGTGGGTTGCAGCCGATCACTGATGGTCTGGGTCTTGCTGGGGTCCATTTGCAGATTCCTCTTAGAAGAAGTAAGTCCAAAGGAAGGAAACTGTGGAGACATGGAACTCACTCTTTTCCACTTTGATGAAGAGCTGGTTCTCGAGTGTACATTGAAGGATACGTTGAACACATCCATATCAAATCTTGCAATGACTTCCAGTGCATTGAATGCTACAAACTGATGTGGAGGTGGGGGGAAGCTCATCAAAAACTTTTCCAAAGAACTGCCACAATCTACTAACATCCTATTCAATTACCTAACAATTGGAGAGCTAATCCTATCACCAGAGGTGCTGGTGCCATGTTGTCCCATTACATATAAGATGGTTCTGAAAGAGGAAAAAATTTATGACAGGAATTCTAACAGCAGCAAAGAAAATATATCCTCACAGCTTGGTTTAGCCTCTGTGTTTGCAGTGCAGTGATTCCATCAATATGTTCCAAGAATGTCACTTCACCAATTACAACAATAATAAGCCCTTGTTTTCCCTGTTCCACAGAATGAAATCAGTGATTTAAATGATTTATGATCAAGTTCAAAGAAGGATTTTGACTTGAGAACACTTAAATATGCTCTTGTTCCAAAAATATGGAGATAGGGTGGAGTGGAAAGAAATTTGGTTCACATTGCCCATATAATCGTTTGCCCAAAATCACAGTGGTATTTTTACTAACAAGACTTTGAAGGGAGAAGGTTTACATATTATGATCTGAATAATGGAACTGATGGGTTGGTGGCCAGGTTTTGTGGCTGATACAAAGATAGGCTGAGGGTCAGGCAGTATTGAGGAAGCAGAGAGTCTAAAAAATGATTCAGACAGTTTAGGAAATTTGGAAAATAAGTGACAGATGGAATACAGTATAGGGAAGTTTATGGTCATGCACTTTGGTAGATGGAATAAAGGTTTAGGCTATTTTCTAAACAGAAAGCGAATTCAGAAATTAGAGGTGATAAAAGACATGGGAGTCCTTGTGCAGGGTTATCTAAATGTTAACTTGCAGGTTGAGAACAGTGGCAAAGAAGGCAAATGCAATGTTAGCATTCACTTCAAGAGGAGTACAATATACAAGCAGAACTTAATGCTAAGGCTTCATTAGGCATTACTCAGGCCTCATTTGGGGTATTGTGAGCAGTTTTCAGCTCCATATCCAAGAAAGGATGTGCTGGCATTGAAGAGGAGCTGGGGAGATTTGCAAGAATCATCCCAGGAATGAAAGGGTTAATGTAGGAGGACTATTTGATGGCTCTGGGCCTGTACTCACTGGAGTTTAGAAGAATGAGGAGGGATCTCATTAAAACCTGTCAAATATTGAAAAGCCTAGAGTGGGTGTGAAGAGGCTGTTTCCAATAGTGGGAGAGATTAGGATCAGATGGCATAGCCTTAGAATAGAAGGTATTCCCAGAGATGAATCTCTATAGCCTGAGGGTGGTGAATCTGTGGAATTCAGTACCGCAAATGGCTGTGGAGGCCAAAACATTGAGTATTGTGGAGGTTGACAAGTTCTTGATAGGAAGGGGCATACAAAGTTAAGGAGAGACGACAGGTAAATGGGATTGAGAGGAAAAATAAGTCAGCCATGAATGAATGTTGGAGCAGGCTTGTTGGAAGATTTGGCCCAATTCTGCTCCCATGTCTAATGGTCTTTTCAGTTAGCACCTGAGATCAGGATTGTTCCTGAGTCACTGACGTTGCGAGGTAGAGTCTCTGCTAGCCACATAGCTGTGCTGCCCTTATTTACCAAGTTATATTTGAATGTCATAATGGTGAAATAGAGAAACAAACATTATGTTGTACCTGTGCAAGTCTTGATATCAAGCCTTGCTTTCAAGTTTGGGAAAACAAATTAATTATTGGTAAAGTTCGCAGCACTAAATTTTAGTGAAATATTTACTTTTTTTCTGAAAATTATTCTACAGCTGTATATCATAAATTGGTGTTCCAAATTTCTATTGTTGAACTATATTGCAACCAGACCCTGTTACTGTTAGGTTTTGTAACTCCAGAAATTAATCAAAAGAAAAACACCAAAAATGGATCTACTTAACTCATTTTTCTGTAGTGAACACTCACATATGATGTGGTGGCATAACGACATTTGTCATTCATGTACTTTATACATATAACTCATAATAAATAATGTAAACCACAAAGAATGGTTAATTAACCAATATACTTACAATATTACTCAAAAATTACTAATATACACCAAGGACACAGCCTGGACAACAAGCACACCTTCAGGGTGCTGGATTTTCGTGGCTCTGGAGATGAGTAGACTCACGGCTGGTGCCGCTGGTGAGTGATTTGATCATGCTGATGATGGGTTGATGACGGTTATGCAGTGCAGTGCTGCTTCCAAATCCTGGTTTGCTCATTCTGTTTGACAGTTAGTCTGCCAGAAGACAGGCTTACTGAGGCTCCAAGGGCTTGACAAAAGGGTCTCCAGACTTGAGAGACGAATTGGGGGCCTCAGTCAGAAATTATGTCAGAGGGATTCCATGAAGGCGGAAGACGTGATGGGCTGTTTCACGGGCTGTAGGGAGTTTGAGAAGGGCTACGAAGTGCACGGCTTTGGAGAAGTGGTCCACCACGGTGAGAACAGCAGTGTTCCCATGTGAAGAGGGTAGACCAGTAAAGAAATCCAGAGCAATGTGAGATCAAGGGCGGCTAGGGACAGGTAGGGGACGAAGGAACCCAGCAAGTAGTCAATGGGAGGCTTTTCTGCGGGCAAACACAGAACAGGCAGAGACAAAGGAACAGGTGTCAGCGTCCATGGAGGGCCACCAGAAATGTCTCTTCAGTTCGATCGACTCCGGAATGGCAGGCGTACCGAGAAATGCACTCCCACTGGAGAACCTGAGACCGAACAGAGTCAGGCACAAAGAGGTGACTGGGGGGTGAATTGCCTGGGTCAGGTTGAGTCCATTGGGCCTCTTTGATTATGGATTCGATCTCCCAGGTGAGGGCAGCCACCATACAGGATAGTGGAAGGATGGTCTCGGGCTTGGGAAGGCCCTCCTTGGAGACGTATTGATGAGAGAGAGCATCAGGCTTCCTGTTCTTGGAGCCAGGATGACAGGTGAGTGTGAATCTGAAATGGCCAAAAAATAATGCTCAGTGGGCTTGGTGGGAATTCAGGTGTTTGGTGGTTTGGATGTATGTGAGGTTCTTGTGGTACATTCAGACGATGTATGGATGTTCAGCTCCCTCCAGCCAGTGCCTCCACTCCTCCAAAGCGAGTTTGACGGCCAGTAACTCCTGGTTCCCAATGTCGTAGTTCCATTTGGCGGGGGGATAAACAACAAGAGAAGAAGGCGCAGGGATGGAGCTTTTAGACTGGACCGGAGTGTTGGGAGAGCACCGCTGCCACCCCAGAGTCAGAGGTGTCAACTTCCACAATGAATTGGCGAGAGGGGTCTGGTTGGGCCAGGATGGGAGCAGAAGTGAAATGCCCCTTCAGCTCTAAGAAGGCTGAGTCCGCTTTGGGATCCCAGTGAAAAGGGGTCGCGGGAGAGGTGAGTGGAGAAAGGGGCGCTGCCACCCGGCTGTAATCCCTGATGAAGCAACGGTAGAAGTTTGCGAACCCCAGAAACCGCTGGATTTGCTTGAGCCACTCTGCCACCGCCCGGATCTTTTCGGGACCTATCCTCACTTGCCTGTCTCAATGATGTACCTCAGAAAACTGACAGAAGAGACATGGAACTCGCACTTCTCTGCCTTAACGAATAGCTTGTCTCCAAAAGCCTCTGAAGAACCTGACGGACACGGTGGGTGTGTTCCTGAAGACTGCGGGAGAAGAGTAGGATGTCGTCGAAATAAACAAAAATGAAATGGTTGATAAAGCCCCTAAGGACATTGTTTTAGCAGAGCTTGGAAGACTGTGGGGGCATTGGTGAGACCAAATGGCAGGACCAGATATGTGAAATGACCAAGAGGGGTGTTAAAAGCTGTTTTCTACTCATCTCCCTCCCTTGTCCTGACCAGATGATAGGTGCACCGCAGGTCCAACTTAGAGAAAATTGTGGCTCCGTGAAGGGACTAAAAGCAGTGTTGATAAGGGGCAGTGGATACTTATTCCTTCTGGTGATGCTATTCAGGCTCCGGTCGTCAATGCAGGGGCGCAGTGAGCCATCTTTCTTCCTTACAAAGAAGAAACCTGCCCCTACAGGAGAGGATGAGGGTCGGATAATGCCAGCCATGAGAGAGTCATTTAGGTAAGCCTCCATTGCTTCCCTTTCTGGTCAGGACAGGTTATACAGCCGACTGGTGGGTAGAGGGGCTCTGGGGAGAAGGTCAATTGCACGATCATAAGGGTGGTGTGGAGGAAGGGAAAGAGCTCGTTACCTGCTAAACACTTCTCCCAGATTGTGATACTCTGCGGGAACCTTGGATAAGTCGGGGGGTTCAGAGGCAGACAAGATCACGGTGACTTCCGCTGGGGAAAAGGCTGATCATAGACAGGTGGAGCAACAGAATGAACTCTAGCTGACTATCCTCCTGGTGGACCAGTCAATGTGGGGGTTATGACAGCTTAACCAGGGGTACCCAAGAACTTTTGGAGCTTGAGGAGAGGAAATTAAATTGAATCGTAGCTGTCCCCGATGGTTCCCGGAAAGAAGGAGAGACAGGGGTGGTGTAACTTTGGCCAGTAGTCTACCATCCAGTGCCCAGGCTTCCAGGGGGGGCACTCAATGGCTCACAAGGAATTCCGGCCCGGAAAGCTAAGTCTTCATCCAAAAGGTTTCCCTCAGCGCCAGAGTCTACTAGTGCTGACGGAGGCAGGGACTGTTAGTTGTAACGTAAAGTAGCTTGAAACTGCATCGTGGTTCGGGGAATAGAAGGGAATGTTGTCTGGCTCACCAGGTAACCCCTTTCTACTGTTGAATCTTCCCTTTTTGGCCGAAGGGGACAGGTAGCATGAAAGTGGCTGAACTGACACTCACCCGCTCTCCATCTCCGTAGTTGTTCTGTGGGGAAAAGGCAGTTTCGCCCCAGCTGCGTGGGTTTCTCTCCCGGGGTGGTGGAAACGGCCAGGCTGGGAGCTACTCTAGGAGCAGGAGGAGGAGAGAGGCTTGTTCTTGCAGGAGGCAGAAATGAGTGCCATGGAGTGGCCAAAGGTGGTGGACGACCAGTTCTTTCTCTATGGCATTCTCGGAGACGATTGTCCAACCTGGTGGCTAGGGAGATCAAGGAATCCAGGCTGTTGGTGACATCTCTTGCCACCAACTGGTCTTTTACCATGTTGCTGAGACCATTTCGAAATACCCCTTGGAGTGCCTCATCATCACCCCGAGTTGGCCGCTAACGTCCAGACCTCCACAGAACATTCGGCAACACTGCGTGAACCCTGGCTGAGAGTGAATAGACGCTTGGCGGTGTCTTTACCATGGACAGGATGGTCAAAGAACTTTCTCATTTCCACAATAAAGGTGGCAAAAGAAGAGCAGATATCCGGTTGGTTATCCCAAACAGTTCTGGCCCACGCTAAGGCACTTACTCGCAACAACCCCATGATGTAAGCAATCTTTGACTTTGTACATATAACCCATAATGAATCAGGTGAACAAACAAGGAATGCTTAATCAAACAATATATTTACAATATTACTCAAATATTATGAAATTATCAAATACACTACAGTTACTTTTATTATTTCACACTTGTAGCTTCAGTTTTGCTATGTCAATCCTTCATAATCTGCTGGATAATTCTTTTCAGATGCGTTTATTGAAGCTATAGTATTTGATTCTTTATCGTTTCATAAATGTTTGCCAACAACCGCATTTGGACAACAATCATAAATTCATGTTACATTTGGACACTAAGGCAATTTCAAAGCAGGAAAGCTGAGCTGTGGTAAAAGATCAGGCATTTCTTATGTTCTTAAGTAAAGTCAGTTTATTTGATCTTTTTTGAGATTGTTTACAGAAAAAAAAAATTGTGTCAGCACTATAAACTTGCAGACTAAGCACATTCTTGTCACATCAATTTTAACATAAATGATTGAGAGGTTTTACATTTTGGCAAGATAAGTAAGGAAAATTATTTTAAGAAGATAAATATCCAAATAAAAAATAAGTATCCAAATGGGATAGTGAAAATAAGTGGTTTAGGAGTCCAAAAGTGCAGTGAGACTATGACCATGGCCGAGCAAACCAAGCACTATGGCTGATGGCCAAAGGGACAGAATGGAAAAACAGAGCGGTTATACTAAACTGGCAGTGAGCCTTAATTAGAGCTCAAATACTTCATACAGTTTTATCACTATGTAGAGCAATGGACATTGTGCAAAAAATGTCTGCAAGGATGATAGCAAAAATGCAAAAGTTTTATTTTTAAAATAACAGTCTCTTTTCTTTCAGAAAGGGAAAATGAGAGTTGAATTACTGAAGATTTTGTAAATTCTAGTTAGAGCCAAAATATGTTAATAAGCTGGAAGAGAGTGCAGAGAAGACTCAGAAGGATGTTGCTGGGTCTGAAAGGCTTATGTTATAAGGAAAGACCAACTAGGCTAGAGTTGTTCACCATGACCTAGTAGGAAGGTTCACTCATCCTGCACAGGGTGGGTGTGAAGTTAAACTGGAGTTGCACGGAGATGCTACCAGAGCGTCAGAACATAAAGTGGAGTAGCTGTAAAAAAACATCTTGTTAAGCCTACTCATATACTCAAGAATCAAAAGACCATAAGACATAGGAGCAGAATTAAGCCTTTTGGCCTATCAAGTCTACTCCGCTACTCCATCATGGCTGATCCATCAGCCCTCTTATCCCATTCTCCTGCCTTCTCCTCTTAACCTTTGACATCCTGATTAGTATCAAGAACCTATCAACCACCACCTTAAACATACCCAGACTTGGCCAGCATGCTGTCTGTGGCAATGAATTCCACAGATTCACAACCCACTGGCTGAAGTTTTCCCACATCTCTGTTGTAAATGGACATCTCTCAATACTGATGCTCTCCCACTATACAAAACATACTCACCACATCCAGTCAATGGACAATAGACAATAGGTGCAGAAGTAGACCATTCGGCCCTTTGAGCCTGCACCACCATTCTGAGATCATGGCTGATCATCTACTATCAATACCCGGTTCCTGCCTTGTCCCCATATCCCTTGATTCCCCTATCCATAAGATGCCCATCTAGCTCCTTCTTGAAAGTCCATCCAGTCTTTTCAATATCCGATAGATTTCAATGAGATCTTCCCTCATTCTTCTAAACTCCAGTGAGGATGGGCACAGAGTCATCAAACACACCTCATCTGTTAACCCTTTCATTCCTGGGATCAATCTCATGAATTCAAGGTGGCAGCACGACGCAGTTTGCAGCGGCCTCTCCAGAGTTGGTATCTGTTATTTGTCAAGCGGGGTGCCATGCACAATCCTAATCTGATGAAAAACGGATGTGGGGACGGTGGCGGGGGTGTCGTAGTGTGCTCGGCAGAGGATGGTGCTCAGAGAGGCTGTGCCTGAGGGGATGGTCAGAGGCTCAGAGGTTCGACGGACTCGGAGTCCGCTGCGGTCGGGGCTCTTTCACTGTGTGCTGTGTCTGCAAGGCTGGGTCTGGCGGCGCTTTCATTGTGTGCTGCGCCTGCGAGGCTGAGTCGGACGGCGCCGTGTAAGTCCATAGCGAGAATATTCCCTTCTGCCACCTGCGTGGGATGACGAGTCTGTCGGGACCCTGAGGACTTGTGGAAACTGTGTGGTGGTTTCTTTCGAACTTATAGTCTTTTAACATCTTTGAACTATTTTTACTGTGCCAATGGTCTGTTTTTTTTTTAAATCAATTATGGTATTGTTTGCACTGTTGTAACTATGTGGTTTTGTGTAGTTCTTGTAGCTTTAGTTTTTGGTTTGTTGGGTGGTAGAGTTGGTCTCCTGACTTGGTGTGTCTGGGTAGTCTTGTTTTGTCTGGTGGATTTGGAGCTCCTTTCCGGGGAACACACTAAGATGGTAGCGTGATATTAATACACTGCAGCCTTTCCGGACTCTGGATTTGGGGTTTGCCAAATGTTATGTGGATTTTCTGGTGTAGTCTGTTTTGTCGTGTGCTTTTGTGATATCATTCTGGAGGAACATTGTTTCATTTTGTAACTGCATTGCAGTTGTGGTTTCTAAATGACAATAAACCAAAATTCAATTCAATTCAAATGAACCTTCTCTGGACCTTCCCCAACACAAGCACAACTTTTCTCAGAAAAGTGGCTCAAAACTGTTTACAATACTGCAAGTGCAGTCTGGCCAATGCCTTATAAAGCCTCATATATTCCAGTTCTCTCGAAATGAATGCTAACATTGTATTTGCCTTCCATACCACCTACTAAACTCAAGTTAACTTTTAGGAAATCCTGCTCAAGGACTTTCAAGTCTCTTTGTACTCTGACAGCACATCTTCATTTAGGTAAGGGGCCTAAAGCTGCTTAATATTCCAAGTGCGATCTGACCAAAGCCTGATAAAGCCTAAGCTTACACCCTTGCTTTTTTTATATTAGTCCTCTCAGAATGAATGCTAACATTGCATTTGCCTTCCATGCTGCTGACGTAACCTTCAGGTTAACTTTTTAAGAGAGCCTGCATGTGGACTCCCAAGTTCCTCTGCACCACTTATTATTGAATTTTCTCCCCATTAAGAAAATAGTAGGGAGAAATGCATGGCCATGCACTTCCCTATTTTATATTCCGACTGTTACTTCTTTGCCCATTCTCCCAATCTGTCTAAGTCCATCTGTAGGCACGCTGCTTCGTCAAAATTGCCTGCCCCTCCACCTTGCTCTGTATCATCTACAAGCCTGGCCACAAACCCATTAACTCCTTCATCTAAATCATTGACACGCAACATGAAAAAAGCAGTACCAACACTGTCACCTGCAACACCCAAATAGTCCCTGGCAGCCAACAACAAAAGACTCCCTTTATTCCCACACTTTGCCTGCTGCCAGTCACCCAATCTTCTATCCATGTTAGTACATTTCCTGCTAAACCATGGGTTCTTACTTTGTGAAGCAGCCTCATGTACAGCACCTTATCAAAGGGTTTATGAAAATCCAAATGAACAATATCCACCTTTACTCCTTTGTCTATCTTGTTTGTTATTTCCTCAAAGAATTCTCAAGATTTCCCCTTTAGAAAACCAAGCTAACTTTGGCTTATTTTATCATGTACCTTGAAATACCCCAAATCCTCATCCTCAGTAATAGATGCCAACATTTTTCCAACCACTGAAGTCAGGCTATTCTGTTAGATCCTTTGAAATGGTAACACCAAGGAATTTAAAATTGCTGACCCTCTCCACCTTTGATCCTCTGATAATGACTGGCTCATGGACATTTAGTTTCCTCTACCTGAAGTCAATAATCAGTCCCTTGTTCTTGCTGACGTTGAGTGAGAGGTTGTTGTGACAGCACTCAGCCAGCTTGTCAATATCCCTCCTATATTCTAATTCATCACCACCTTTGATTTGGTCTACGACAGTGGTGTTGTCAGCAAACTTAAATATGGCATTGGAGCTGTACTTAGTCATACAGTCATAAGTGTAAAATGAATAGAGCGGGAGGCTAAACACATAGCATTGTGATGCAACTGTGCTGATGGAAAATGTGGAAGGAATGTTGTTGCAATCCGAACTAACTGGGTCAGTAAGTGAAGAATTCAAGGATCAAATTGCACAAGGAGGTATTGAAGCCAAGGTCCTGAGGCTTTTTGATTAGTTTTGAGGAGATGATAGTACTGAATGCCACTGGTTTCATGGAAATTATGGAAAAGGATAGGTCTGTTCCTCAGGTTGAGATTCTAAATTGGAAAAAAGGCCAATTTTGATTATATCAGCAAGGAGTGGGCAAATAGGGATCGGGATAGGCAATTTTCTGGTAAATGTGGGATTATATTATAATAACCACAGATCAGTCTGCAGGATTAAGAGGAGAAAATTTGTAGAGAGATCGCAGACTGTTGCAAGAAACATAAGGTCAAGATAACAGGTGATTTTAGCTTTCCAGGAGCCAGGGCTTAATGTTCTTAGAACATTGGGATCTCTTCTGACGGAGGTTTTGACCTGTATGAAAGGGACAGCTTGCACCTGAACCTGAGGAGAACCAATATTTTCATGGGTAGGTTTGTCAGAGCAGTTGGGGAGAGTTTAAACTTTTTGACAGGTGGGTGGGAACCCGAGTGAAGGGACTCAGGATAGGACAGTTAGTAAAAAAGCAAAGAGAGCATGCAGTCAGACTGTCAGCAACGGTAAGCGGAGGATAGGACAAAATTACAGCCAACAGGGTAAATATCGGTATATTAGGGATGCAGAACCAAAAAGGATCGGAAATACAGCAGTCAAAGTGTTATATCTCAATGCCTGGTGTATAAGAAATAAGGTGGATCGTCTTTTTACATAGTTACAGATTGTCGGGTATGATGATGTGGCCATCACGGAATCATGGCTGAAGGATGGTTGTAGTTAGAAGCTGAATGTCCAAGGTTACACACTGGATCAGAAGGATAGGAAGGTAGCCAGAGTGGGTGGCATGGATCTGCTGGTAAAGAATGGCATCAAATCACCAGAAAGGTGTGACATAGGATTGGAAAATGCTGAATCCTTGTGGGTTGAGTTAAGAAACTGCAAGGACAAAAGGACCCTGATGGCAGTTATATATAGGCCTCCCAACAGTAGCTGGAATGTGGACCACAGATTACAATGAGAAATAGAAAAGGCATGTCAAAAGGGCAATGTTATGATAGTCATGGGAGATTTTAACATGCAGGTGGATTGGGAAAATCAGATTAGTAATAGATCTCAAGATAGTGAATTTGTTGAATGCCTGTGAGATGGCTTTTTAGAGCATGTTTTCATTGAGACTACTAAGGGATCCGTTATATTGGATTAGGTCTTATGCAATGACCCAGAGGCGATTAGGGAGATTTAAGTAAAATAGCCCTTAGGAGGCACGCTTTGATTGAGTTCAACTTGATATTTGATAGGGAGAAAGTAAAGTCTGACATAGCAGTATTTCAGTGGAGTAAAGGAAACTACAGTAGTATGAGAGAGGAATTGGCCAAAGTAAATTGGAAGGAGATGCTGGCAGGGATGATAGCAGAGCTGCAATGGCGTGAGTTTCTGGGGAAAATGAGGAAGGTGCAGATTAGATGTATTCCAAAAACAAATAAATACTCAAATGGCAAAATAACACAACCATGGCTGACAAGGAAAGTCAAAGCTAATGTAAAAGCAAAAGAGAGGGTACACAACACAGGAAAAATTAGCAGGAAGATGGAAGATTGGGAAGCTTTTAAAACTTATAGAAAGCAACTAAGAAAATCATTAGGAGGGAAAAGATGAAATATGAAAGCAAGCTAGAAAACAATATCAAAGAGGGCAGAAAAAGCTTTTACAAGAATATAAAAAAATAAAAGAGAGATGAGAGTGGATATAGGACCGTTAGAAAATGAGGCTGTCAAATAATAACAAAGGACAAAGTGATGGCAGATGAACTAAATGAGTATGTTGCATTAGTCTTCACCATGGAAGACACTAGCAGCATGCCAGTTATCAAAGAGTGTGAGGGAAGGGAAGTGGGTGCAGTTACTATTACAAGGGAGAGGTGCTCAAAAAGCTGAAGGACCTAAAGGTATATCAGTCACCCAGACCCGATGAACTGCACCCTAGGGTTCTGAAAGAGGTAATGGTGGAGGCATTAGTAATGATCTTTCAAGAATTGTTGGACTCTTGAAATGTCTGGTCTTTGCATTGAGTTTTAAATTGGAGTAATGCCAATTTTCATTGTATCAGCAAGTGTTGATTGGGATAGGTTGTTCTCTGGCAAAGGTATACTTGGTATAAGTGGGGGGGGGGGCTTTCTAAAGTGAAAATTTGAGATAAAAAGAGTTTGTACGTTCCTGTCAGATTAAAAGGCTTAGGGAACCTTGATTTTTGAGAGTTATTGAGGTCTGGGTTAAGAAAAAAAGGTGGTACATAGCAGATATAGGCAGGTAGGAACACATAAGGTACTTAAGGAGTATAAGAAGTGCAAGAGAACACTTAAGAAGGAAATCAAATGTTAGCTTTGATCAGTACTTAGATGAGCTTTACACACTGAGTAAGTCCTGTGAGTCTGGAGATTTGAGAGACTCACTAGTTAGAATCAAAATAGTTTGCGGGATCCCAAATAATGGGCTCAGAGAAAGATTAATCCATGAAAATGAGTTAACACAGGAAAAAGCTGTGGATATGTGTAGGGCAGTGGAGACCATACAAGCTCAAGCTAAGGAGCTGCACAAGGCAGACACAACAAACAGTGCCTGCTGTGAAAACAGAGGGGCAGAGCACAAGCCATTTCCCAAAGCAAAGCAATGAGGAAGTCTTAAACAGCAAATGCAGCAAATGTGGAGGTCATCACATTCCAAAGGTGTGTCCTGCTTATGGAAAGTCCTGCAATAATTGTGGGAAGAAGAATCACTTTGCAAAGTGCTGCAAGGCTAGGGCCATCAAGAGTAAGGTGTACACTGTTCCTGAGGATGTGGAGTCCTCTACAGACTGCTGGTGCTTATAAAACAGAATAGATTATTCCAGCAACTGTGAATGAGACAGTAATTCCATTCAAGCCTGACACCAGAGCAAAGGTAAATTGGTTACAAGAATCACAAAGTAATGAGCAAGATTTACCCAGTGAAGTTAAAAGTGACAGGCTATACTGGAGAGAACATAGCTGTAAAAGTGATCTTCAAGCACAAGCAGCAGTACCTAAAGGCACAGCTGCTGATTGTGGAAAAGAGAGTATAGCCAATATTAGGTCTGAGTACATGTGAATAGCTCAGCCTGGTGAGAAGTGTTTTTGTAGTGGCTTCACAGTCCAAAGAAGATGATGCTTCACTCGTGGAAGTGCACGCAGATATCTCTGAGAGCCTCAGATGCTTACTTGATGTACACAAAATTCATAAAGCTGAGACAGTGGACTCTGATGTCCATATATGCAGGAATATTCTATTTGTACTTAGGGATAAACTCAAACAAGAACTAGCATGCATGGAATGGATAAATGTCATAAAAAAAGAAGAACCAACAGATTGGGTGAGCTCACTGGTTGTTGTGCAAAAGGAAAATGGAACATTGTGGGTATGTCTGGACCTAAAAGATCTCGATCTCAATAAAGCCATACAAGAGAGAGCATTTTCCACTGCCAGCATGGAAGAAAATTGTGTCCTGGTTTTCATGTGCCAAGTGGTTTAGCAACCTTAACGCATTGTCTGGGTTTTGTCAGATGAAGCTTGATGAGGCAAGTTTGAGACTGTGTTAACACACCACAGGGAAGATATTACATTATTCGGTTATTGTATGGGATTCTGTCCACACCAAAAGTCTACCATAAAACCATCTATATGATTTTTAAGGGCAAACATGGTGTCGAGACTCTGATGGATAACATCATCGTCTGGGAGTCCACCAAGGATGAACATGATGAATGACTGAGACAGGTGTTTGAAAAGACATAGAATGTCAATTTGAAATTAAATAAAGAGAAATGTCAGTTTGGTATTAAGACACTGTCTTTCATTGGAGATTCATATCAGAAGGGGGAGCGAAGCCTGACCCAAGGAAGACAGCACCCTTTGAAAACATGGAGATACCCTAAACCAAGGAGGAGCTGAGATATTTCTTTGGGATGTTGACTTATCTGGCTAAGTTCATCCCACAATTGTCTACTGTGCCAGCATCACTTAGGTCACTCCTTGAGCAGCAAAATTCATGGATTTTGTCTCTTGAGCAAGAAGAGAGTTACCAGAGGCTAAAAACTGTCCTAAATGAAGAGCCCATGCTGAAGTTCTATGATCCAAAAAGGATCTTGACTTACACATCCCAGTACAGCCTTGGAGCAGTACTACTGCAGTATATGATGACACATGGCAAAATGTGACCTTTGCATCAAGGGCTTTAACAAATGCAGAAGCCAGCTATGTACAAATAGAGAAAGAGCTTCTTCCCAGCACATACGCATGTAAGGTTCCATCAGTACATCTATGGTCAAGCTTTTGGTGGAGACAGACCATAAACCATTGGTCTCAATTATGTCCAAAACATTGAAGGGCCATCTAATATGTATTCAGGATTATTGAACATGCAGGGCTAACCTCTCAGTAGTGGAAGAGTGGAAGATATGGTCTTCAAAGGGAACAGGTTTGTGATTCCAGTGTTGCTACTCAAGGAAATGCTCCAGAAGGTACATGAAAGACATTTAAATCAGGAAAAGTGTAAACGTAAAGCTTGTGAAGTGATGTGCTCCCCAAGAATAAACCAAATCTTCAGTCAGACCATTGATTCATGTGAAAGATGCAGTACATACAGACCAAGGCAGCAGGCAGAGTTGCCATATTTTAAAGTTAGAGTGTATTAGTTTGATTGCAATATGAAGTCATATTTTTGTAACAAAGTACTTATCCAGTTGCCCAGAGATGGTAACACTGCAATCAACATCCAGCAAAGTGGTCATCACCTTTCTGAAAGCTGTGTCTGTGAGGCATGGAGTTTCATGTGAAGTGGTATCAGACAATGGTGCACAATTTTTGAGCTGTGAATTTAAGTCCTTTGCCAATGATAAGGGGGTTTTGACATATAACTTCAAGCCCACAACTCCCAAAATCTGATGGTCTAGCAGAGAGTTCAGAAAAGGTAGTGAAGGACTTCATGAAGAAAATGCATCATGGATGAAAGGATTTCCAAAAATGTCTATTGATTTACAGAAATGTTCCACTACAGAATGGCATTTCACCAGCCCAAATGCTAATTGGTTGATATATATGCACTAACCTTCCAGTGCATGAGAGCCTGTGGACCCCAAAAGGAGACCACAAGATCAAATTGGTTAAAGTGAAAGGGGAAAAACAAACAGAAACAGTATTATAATAAGATTCTGAATAACCTACCAGCCTGAGGCCTGAACACTGGGAATTAAGTGTGAATCTGACATCAGGATTCTGGCACATGGTCCGTACAAGGCTACGTGCAAGATGAAGTAGCTCTACATTCTTACCAATTCCAGACTAAGTGAGGGACACCCCAGAGGAGGAACCATGTGGCTTTAAGACCACAATCTCCAAACAATAGCTGTGATACGTCACCTGTCAGTTCATCAAAGTGGGCCTGTAGGTGCCAAAAAAGAGGATGTTGATCAGCGTTCTCAGAGATACACTAATATTAACACCACAAGATGAAAGTAATACATCTGTGGAAACAAATAGCAGACCAAAAAAGATCATCAAACCACTTCAGAGACTGATTGAGAGATGTTAAGTGAATAAGGGCCTGTATTTGCTCATTAGAATTGAAGTTCAAGTATATATCTTTGTTGGAAAGGATTATTGTTACTTGCAAGCTTATGAGGACATAGTATTGTGTTTGTTTTTCTTTAAAGAGGGAAGATGTGTTATTATGTGTGTATTATGTGGACATTGTGGGCGGTCCACCCCAGGATCCAGAAGCTTCAATAGTGAGTTGATCACATGCCTCAGTGTTGAACAGCATTCTGTAAATAAAATGTTTTGGTGTTAAACCCATGCCTGGTTTGTCTTTATTAAGAACAAATGTAACAATAGGGGGATCTGGACCAACAGTAAAAAACTGGTTGAAAATGGGGGATGAAATTTAATACAGACAAGTGTGAGGTGTTACACTTTGGGAGGACCAACTAGGGTAGGTTTTACGTTGTGAATGGTAGGACATTGAGAAATGACATAGACCATAAGCCCCACTCCCCAGTCTTCTCACTGTAGCCTTTGATGCCTTGACAAATCAAGAACCTATCAATCTCCACCTTAAATGCATGCAACAACCTGGCCTCCACAGCTGCCTGTGGTAATAAATTCAACCCTCTGGCAAAATAAATTTCTCTGCATCTCTATTTTAAAGAGGCACCCCTCTATCCAGAGGCTGTTCTCTCTTACCTATACTCCCCAACATGGGAAACATCCTTTCCACATCTACTGTCTTGGCCTTTCAACGTTCTAAAGGTTTCAATGAGATCCCTCTTCATTCTTCTAAATTCCAGCGACTACAGGCCCAGAGCCATCAAACATTCCTCATATGATAACCCCTTAATTCCCAGAAACATCCTTGTAAACCTCCTCTCAACACTGTCCAATGCCAGCACAACTTTTCTTAGTTAGGGAATCTGAAACTGTTCACAGTACTCAAGCTGAGGCTGGACCAGTGCCATATAAAGCCACAACATTACAGCATTTGATAAAGTTCCCCATGCAAGGCTCCTTCAGAAAGTAAGGAATTATGAAATCCAAGGAGACCTTGCTTTGTGGATCCAGAATTGGCTTGCCCATGGAAGGCAAAGGGCGGTTGACGCTGGTTTGTATTCTACGTGGAGGTCGGTGACCAGTGTTATGCCTCAGGGATCTGTTCTGGGACCCTTTCTCTTCATGATTTTTATAAATGACCTGGATAAAGAATTGGAGGGATGGGTTAGTAAATTGCTGATGACACAAAGGTTGGGAGTGTTGTGGAAAGTGTGAGGGCTGTCAGAGGTTACAGCAGGACGTCAATAGGTTGCAAAACTGGACTGAGAAGTGGCAGATGGAGTTCAACCCAGATGCAGAAATACTCATTTAGTTCATCTGCCATCTCCTTGACCCCTGTTATTATTTCTCCGGCCTCATTTTCTAGCAGTCCTATATCCACTCTCATCTTTTATTTTTCATACACTTGAAAAGGCTTTTTCTATCCACCTTGATATTGTTTACTAGCTTTGTCTCATATTTCATCTTTTCCCTCCTAACGATTTGTTTAGTTGCTTTTTGTAGGTTTTAAAAAAAGTTTCTCAATCCTCTATCCTCCCGCTAGTTTTCGCTTTGTTGTATGCCCTCTCTTTTGCTTTTACATTAGCTATGTCTTCCCTTGTCAGCCACAGTTGTACTATTTTGCCATTTGAGTATTTTGTTGTTGTTGGCAAACACCTATCCTACACCTTCCTCATTTTTTTCTTGAAACTCAAGTCATTGCTGCTCTGCTTCCTTTCCTACCAGCATCATCTTCCAATTTCCATTGGTCAACTCCTCTCTCATACCACTGTAATTTCCTTTACTCCACTGAAATACTGCTACATCAGACTTTATTTTTTCCCTCTCAAATTTCAAGTTGAACTAAATCATACTGTGATCACTGCCTTCTAAGGGTTCCTTTACTTAAAGTTCTCAAATCATCTCCAGTTCATTGGACAACACCCAACCTAATATAGCTGATCTCTTAGAAGGCTCAATGACAAACTGCTCTAATTCCATCTCTATGCATCTGCAGATCCATAATTCCTTGAAAATGACATCACACTTAAATAGGTTTGTAAAGAAAGCTTTTGGCACATTGGCCTTCATAAATCAATGCATTGAGTACTGAAGTGGTAAGTTATGTAGAAATTGTATAAGACTTTGGTGAAGCCTAATTTGAACTATTGTGTTCAGTTTTAGCCATCTACTTACAGGAAACATGTAAGTAAGATTGAAAGAGAGCAGAAAAAAATTACAAGGCTGTTCCAGGAACTTGAGGACCTGAGTAAGGTTGAATAGGTTGAATAGGTTAGGACTGTATTCCATAGAATAGAAGATTGATGCTCCACTGAGGTTGGGCAGGACTGCAACTAGAGGTCATTGATTAAGGGTGAAAGGTAGAATGTTGAAGGGGAACATGAGTAGAAACGTCTTCACTCTGAGGGTGTTGAGAGTGTTGAATGAGCTGCCAACATGAGTGATGGATGTGCGGTCGATTTCAACATTTTGGATAGGTACGTGGATGGGAGAGATAGCAAGTGCTATATACATGGTGCGTGTCGATGGGACTAGGCAGATTAATGGTTCTGCATGGACTAGCTTAGCTGAGGGTCCTGTTTCTGTGTTGTAGTGTTGTGACTGAAGCATTGGGACTAAAGGGGTCCTTAAAGAGGAGTACAAAATCATGAGAGATTCAGCTAAGTTGAATGGTCACAATTTATTTCCTAGGTTATAGCAGTTCAAAACTTGAGGGCATAGTTTAAAGGTGATACAGAAAAGATTTAAAGGGACTGTTTCACACAGAATGTGGAAGATGTATGGAACAAGCTGCCAGGGGAAGTATTGGAGCTGGATACAAATACAACATCTAAAAATGCTTGACAGGTACATGGACAGAAAAGGTTTGGAGGGATTTGGGCAAACCACAGGCAAATGAGACCAGCTGAAATAGATCAAGATTGACAAATTAGGCCAAAAGGCATGTTTCCATGCTGTTTAATACTCTAAAATTAAATGTGTGCAAAAGAAACCTGTTTACCAAGGGACTGGCAAGAGTATGGAATGCAGTTATGGTTGACAGAAATAATAATAAATATGCAACCAAAGAGAGACTCAGTAGTCATATGAGGGAAAGGGGGAATCGAATTCAGAATGTGTAGGAGGAGGGTTGATAGAAGTATGATTAGCACTGAAGCGTACATTGTTTGTTTTCTGTAATTCTATGTAATTTGCTCTTTTTCTGTAGTTAGGTAATCAGTCTGAGCTGCATTGTGTTTGGTAAGTTGGAGGAGGTGACGGTTAAGCTGGTTTCAATGTTATGTCGGTAATCGTGAAGTAAATGCAGTGCACCTGTCAGTGATGTTAACACACCCAGGTTATTATCATATTTACTTCTGAGCATAATTTTGATTGTGGAATAACAGGCATGATGTAATCTCAACTCCAATAAATGGAAAGATTAAACTCTGAGAAGCTGGAATTGGAGATTAAATGAGGCCAGGTTTGACAGCTGATTCCAGATGTTCAAAGGCTATATTCACTCTCCCTTCAAAGTTGCCTCCTTTGAGGGGATCATAATCCCAAGGATTATTTTTATTGAAAATTTATCCTTTCAGGTTTTGAAGCAGAGTTCAAATAAACTTTGTTTTATTGTATCAAGTTGGACAAATTCTAAAACAAGGTTTAAGAACAAACATGAAATATTCCAAAGCTTTATGAAGTGCTGTCTCAACCCCATTTTTTTTTTCAAATGTCTTCCTTCCATGTGCCAGGTAATTTCAAAATCTGCAGATGCCCAATGTCAGTCACATGTATGGTAAACAGTAACGATAGTTGCTGACTCAATCAATGAGAATCGGGTGTATTATCTCTAACATATGTCATGAAATTTCTTCTTTTGTTGCAACAAGACAGTGCAAGACAAAAATTACTGCAAGTTAGAATAAATAAATAAATAGGGAAAAAGAGGATTAGTGAGATAGTTCATGGACCATTTAGAGATCTGATGGCAGAAGTGAAAATAACTGTTCCTAAAAAGATAGTGTGGATCTTCAAGCGCCTGTACCTCCTATCCAATGGTAATAATGAGAAGAGGGCATTCCCAGATGATGAGTATCCTTACTGAAGATGAAATTGAACAAAGAAGTATGAAGTAAGAAGAATGATGAAAGGCCATATATACTAAGCAGTACAGGTGTATAGATGCATAATTCTATAAGTGGTAGGACAGGTTGAGAAATCTTTTGAGAATGTTACCCTTGGTTTTATTACTAGAGGCTCAATGTACAAAAGGAAGATATGTAAATAGTTTGTAAAGTACTGGCTTGTACATTGTGTCTAATTCCAGCACCACATTATAGGACAGTGATTTGCTAGTGTGGAAACCAGGAGGAATGAAGGACTTCAACTGGAATTTTTCATTGAATGTAGATTAAAAATTGGCTTGAAATAAGTGTTGAAAATTATGTGTTATTTTGATAGAGAAGAAGAAAGGTTCTTTCCATAAAACATCAAGTAATCAAACTCAGAAACTTAAAGGTAAAATCCAAAGAACAAAAAACAAAATGAGGGAAAACATCATTATGCAATAAGTTGGTTTGATTGGAAGTGATCTGCTTCAAAAGGGTGTTATGACTTTCCAATGGGAATTGAATAAATGCTGAAAGGAGAAACATCTGAGTAATGGAAAACATCTGGTTAGATAGGACTTCAAATGAACAAACCTTCCCATGATCTGCTTTAACATTCTCTGTTTCCAGGACAAGAGGAATTGCTCCTCCACAAATTTCCTCACTAAAACAGCTCAAGTCCAAGTGGAAGAGATCAGTATTATTCTAATGCACTTGGCCTTCAGAAGTGAGGAAGTAAGGATTTTTCAGACAGCTAATGCCTCACATGTAGTACAATAGTCAATCATGTTGACATGACTTTCGCTGTGGGTGAAGTATAGTTACCTTTATACTTATAAATTCCTGCTCTTATAAATTCAGTACCCATCCATAGTTCAGACATCTGTTGCTTCAGGATGGCTTTGGGCATTAGGTTTCCTCCATAATCAATGTCAGTTTGTATTCTGGAAAGAACAATGCAAATTTCTAATGTAAACAACTAACTCTTTTGGAAAAAGTAGAGCCATAGGATCAAACATCCTGGGTTTGCAAAGCCAACCAGTTCTTTCCCTTATATCTCCTAAAAACCTTTCTCTGCAGCATACTTCATCTTGTGAGTCCTTGTTAACCACAGTGTGCTCGTTCCTGTCTTCGTCTTATTTCAGTATTGGTGATTTTTTTTTAAATGGTGGTTTGGTAAATGGTTAACCCTGCAAAGCACTTAAATTCTCCTTTTCCTGTGAATAGAGTGGATTTTAGATTTGAGTTCTGTTTGAGTACTGCATTATTTTCTGATTAATCATTATGTCGTCTTTTCACGTTATGCAAATCATACCATTTAACATCTTTTCTATCTTCCACTGAGCTTTCCAAGTCAGTAAAGTGACTTTGAGCCTTTCTCTGACAAATACTTCTGCAGATCAATTTGAGTCTGTACAGATGTAACATCAGTAATACTGTATATCCTATGATTTTATATATTTTATATTGCCCTTCTATTCACCTTTTGCATTGAGGGTGTAGCTTGTTACTACTTATGTTCTCAACAAAACATCAGATGATAAAGTAAATGAATCCTCAGCACATGCCCTTGTGGCGCCAATGCTTAAGCATTGATAAATGGATGACAGATTTATTTTGGCACAGAATCTTTATTCTTGGTTATTTAGTTCGTACAGCATTTGTTGAAAAACTGACAGGGCTTGTACAGATTGGAACGCCAATGAGGAGTGCTATGTTTTATTCTGGATGTGCATTACATCGTTGTCTTTTTTCAGCATATTACATCATTCAAAGCAATTCAATGAACTGAACATGTATTCTGGCGACAAGTTCAAACCAGACCAGCTACTGTCTAAATATGTTTGTTCGCTTTATTTTAACTCAGGAATTAGTAAAAATTGCTGACTTGTTCAAAATTTTTATGAAGAAAGTTAGTCAAATAACTACGTAACTTGGTATCTACAGTGGGTAAAGAAGTCAAAGCAGGTGCAAGCTTAACAAAAAGCTTGTTACCGGAAATCAATTTGTGAGAGTTCAATATGGTTGGCGTTAAAAGTCACAGCTCTTAATTGCTGCTCATGAAATTATGAACAACATTATATTTATTAATAAATCACAATGCCTATACATAACACTACTTAAATATTTATTGGTCTTCCATACACATTTTAGTCTTACTGCAAATTTTTACATTTATGAGCTGATTCCTGACTGCACAAGGTGTTTTGGAGCAAATATTTCACTCACATGTGAAGTATAAACAATGTTTTCATATAAACAAGGAAAATGTGTGATTTTAGATTTTCAACAAATAATATATGAGGAATTTCGGTGATAAAAGAGCATATTTTAAATAAACAATGTGAAACAATAGAAGGATGTTGCAAAAATAAGAACAATGTACTATTCAAGCCAGGATTGCAGGGTCCTGAACAAGTATTATACATCCAAATCAGATCCAGTTCTTTGACCCTATGTGTCAGGAGTTGCAGCTGGGTGCACTTTCCACAGTGGACCCTACTTGGGTGGGATCCACTTTATAAACTTATTATATATTCTGGTGTTGTAGTGACCAACCTAGAATAGGTAAATGAGGGGACTTACCCAGATACCAATTTCACAAAATTCAATATTTGATGCCAATGGTAAATGTAGAAAGACTTGGGTATAAGGGCTGAGAAGTCCTATAAGGCATAGCTTCCTCCTTGATTTAATAAAAGATTCAATCTGGATTAACAATATCACTCCTGGAGTGAAGTTTTAATGCACATTGCTTAGGCTGTGAATCAAGTTGAAACTTAGCAGTGAACAAGGGGCAATGCATGGGTGAACATCTGTAAATGATTTCAGCTGGCATCTAAAAGTGGAACAAGAATAAGAGTTGGAAATAGGTCGTGCAAATTTGGAAGGGAAAAATATGATGGATAGTTAAACCTAGACTGTAGAATCCAAAAGTATTCAAGACTGATAAAATTGGCAAGAGGAGTAGAGGACAGACTTCAGTTTTTAACAAGCTTTTCTCAAAGTGACTAAAAATATAGTGCAAAAATTTCAAAGCAATAGTGTGAATTAAGACATATTTGTGTTTCAAGAAATTATAATCCATTTTATTTACAACTACAAAAATAAAACATTTCAAAGGACACTTCAGAATATTAATCATCAACAAAGAATGTATTTGACTAAACTGATTATTCTTTCAGGACCCTGCAATCCTGGCTCGAATAGTACATAGTTCTTCTTAGTTTTGCAACATCCTCTTATTGTTTCACATTGTTTATTTAAAATATGCTCTTTTATCATCAAAATTCCTCATATTATTTGTTGAAAATCTAAAATCACACATTTTCCTTGTTTATATGAAAACATTGTTTATACTTCACACGTGAGTGAAATATTTGCTCTAAAACACCTTGTGCTGTCAGGAATCAGCTCATAGATGTAAAAATTTGCTGTAAGACTAAAATGTGTATAAAAGATCAATAAATATGACTTTTCCCATTACAATCAAACAAGTCCATTCCAATTTTGAAATATGGCCTGTCCGGGATGGGTTGTGGCGTAAGTGGTTCTGCTTGCTGCTTTGGTCTGCAGGTGAGGCATATTTCACATGAAGTCTGACTGATGTCCTGGTTCATTCTTGGCTAGTACATCACTTCCTGAGCTCGATCACTTTTCCACACCAAGATGCACGTTGTGCATCTTCTGGAGCAATTCATTGCTTAGTGACACTGAAATCACAAACCAGTTCCCCTTGAAGACTATGTCTCTCACTACTGACAGTTCAGCTCTGCATGACCAGTAGTCCCGGAAAAACACTGGACAGTCATTCTTAGCTGCTGGCTGTATTGTTTCTTTGATTTCTTTCATAGTTTCATCTGACCCTGCTGCTTTCCTAATCTGCTCTGTTCTATCGGGAGATATTAGAACGGAGGCGACAATCATGTCAGCCTAGGCCTGTATATCTGCATTAACCTCTTAGTCACTCATTTCTTTCTTGTTGACTGTGCGAGACAGTGCAACATCTACAAATGTAATTTCCTGACGTGAAGATCATCTTCACATTTTATTTCTGCTGTGTTATTAACATGGGCTGTATGTTCATGGGGCATAATTGAGACCAGTGTTTTAGAGTCTGTCTCCACTTCAAAAGCTGGACCATAGACATACTGATAGAACCTTTCACATGCATATATGCTAGTGAGAAGTTCTTTCTCTATCCATGCATAGTTGGCCTCCACACTCATTTAAGCCCTTGATACATAAGCCACAGTTTGCCATGTGTCATCATGCTGCTGCAGTGGTACTGCTCCAGGACCATATCACGATGCATAAGCTGAGATCCTATTACATCTTTTTGGATTATAAAACTTCAATATGGGCTCTTCATTTAGGACTCTTTCCAGCCTCTGGAAACACTCATCTTGCTTGTGAGACAAAATCCACTTATCAAGGAGTGACCTAAGTATTGCTGATACATTTAACAGTTGAGGGACGAACGTAGCCAGTTAAGTCACCATCCGAAAGAAACATCTCACCTCCTGTGCCTTTTGGGGTCTCTCCATATTTTCAATGACTGATGACTTCCTTGGGTCAGGATTCACTCCCTCTTCAGATTTGACATCTCCAACTAAGACTTATTAGCAGACTCAGATTTCTCATTACTTAATTTCAAGTTGACATTCTGTGTCACGTCGAGCACTTTATCTGTCATTTATCATGTTCATCCTTGATCGACCCCTAGAGAATGATGTCATCCATCACGATCTTGACACCAGATATGCCCTCAAAGATCATGTGGGTGGTTTTATGGTAGATTTGTGGTGCAGTCAGAATCTCATACAGTAGCCGAAGAAAACAACATCTTCCCTGTGGTGAGATAAAAGTA
This sequence comes from Hemitrygon akajei, assembly GCF_048418815.1. Lineage (NCBI taxonomy): Eukaryota > Metazoa > Chordata > Chondrichthyes > Myliobatiformes > Dasyatidae > Hemitrygon > Hemitrygon akajei. The sequence goes on from NC_133131.1 coordinate 107,138,927, forward strand.
CACAGTCTTGAACTTGCCTCATCAAGCTTCATCTGCCAAAACCCAGATGGTGGGTCGAGCTTGCTAAACAACTTGGCACCTGCAAACTGGGACATGAACTCCTCCCATGGTGCCAAATGAAAATGTTGTTCCTTGATGGTTTTATTGAAACCTCTTGGGTTCAGACATATCCACAATGCTCTGTTTTTCTTTTGCACAATATTCAGTGAGCTCACCCACTCTGTTGTTTCTTCAGTTTTCTGTAAGACTCTCATTTGCTGCATGCGTGCTACTATAGTTCTTGTTTGAGTTAGTCTCCAAGTGGAAATTAAACTTTTCTACATGCATGGACAACAGGAGTCACTGTCTCCTCTATATGAATTTTGTGTAAACCAGGTAAGTATGCGAGCCCCTCAAACACATCTGTATACACATCTATGCGTATTGTGTGGGCATCCTTGATCTACAGGGAGTTAGTCACCCCGAGGCTGCAGAAGTGGGTGACAGTCAGGGAAGTGAGGGGAAGAGCTCAGATAGTAGAGAGCGCCCCTGTGGCCATTCCCCCTCAGTAATCGTTATCTCGTTTTGGATGTGGTTGAGGGGGATGACCTGACAGAGGACGACCACGGCGATCAGATCTTTGGGACTGAGCCTGGTTCCATGGTGCAGAAGGGAAAGAGGATGATGAGGAATGCGGTAGACTTAGGGGATTCCATAACAGACAGGAGGTTCTGTCAGCCTGATAGAGATACCCACATGGTGTGTTGCCTCCCAGGTGCCAGGGTATGGGATGTCTCAGATCGGGTGCAGAGTATTCTGAAGGGAGAGGGTGAACAGCCAGAAGTCTTGATAGACATTGATACCAATGACATAGGTAGAAAAAGGGAGGAGGTCCTGAAGAGAGAATTTAGGGAGTTAGGTAGGAAGCTGAAAGGCAGGAACTTTAAGGTAGTAATATCAGGATTGCTGTCGGTTCCATGTGCTAGTGAGTGCAAGAATAGAATGATCAGGCATTTTAATATGTGGCTGAGAGACTGGTGTAGGGGACAAAGATTCAGATTCCTGGACCATTGGCGCCTCGTCTGGGGAAGGTACGACCTGTACAAAAAGGACGGGTTACAACTGAACCTAAAGGGGTCCAATATCATAGCAGGCAGGTTTAATAGAGCTGTTAGGGAGGGTTTAAACTAATTTGGCAGGGGGATGGGAACCAGAGTGATAGGGCTGAGAAAGGGGAAAACGGAAATAAATCAAAGATAGTGTGCAACAGAGATTATAGAAAGAACAGGCAGGAGATGAGGCTTAACCAAAGCCAGTGGCTTGAGTTACAGTGTGATAAAGGCATGGTGCAGTTAAATCAGAAAGCAACAAATACTGGACTGATACACGTAGCATAAGGAATAAAATGGACGATCTTGAAATTCAGCTACAGGTTGGCAAATATGATGTGTGGCCACCTCTGAAACTTGGTTAAAGGATGGCTGCCATTGGGAGCTGAACGTCCTAGGATATACGGTGTATTAGAAAGATAGTTTAGTAGGCAGAGGGGGTGGTGTGGTTTTGCATATAAGAAATAATATTAAATCATAGGAAAGAGATGGCATAGGATTGGAAGGTGTAGAGTCTCTGTGGGTTGAGTTAAGAAATAGCAAGGGTAAAAGGACCCTAATGGCAGTTGTATACAGACCTCCAAACAGCAGCCAGGATGTGGATTACAAATTACAGCAGGAGATAGAAAAGGCATGTCAGAAAGGCAATGCCATGATAATTTTTGGGGATTTTAACATGCAATTAGATTGGGAAAACCAGGTCGGTACTGGACCTTAAGGTACAGAATTTGTAGAATGTACCTTAATCTGCATTTACCCACTAGCAGATCGGCTGTGCTGGATTGGATATTGTGCAATGATCTGGAGGTGATAAGATAGTTTAAGGTTAAGGAACACTTAGGGAACAGTGCTCACAATATGACTGAGTTCACATTGAAATTTGAGAGAGAAAAAATAAAATATAATGTGTCAGTATTTCAGTGGAATAAAGGAAATTACAATGGCATGAGAGTGGAACTGGCTGAACTTGACTGGAAAGGGACATTTGCAGGAAGGACAGCAGAGCAGCAATGGCTGGAGTTTCTGTGAAAAATGAGGGAAGTGCAAGACAGATGTATTCCAAATAAGAAGAAATTTTCAAAGGGAAGAAGGACACAACCATGGTTGACAAGTGAAGTCAGAGCCAAATTAAAACCAAGAGGGTATACAAGGAAGCAAGAGCTAATGGGAAGATAGAGAATTGGGGAGCTTTTAAAAACTTGCAGAAGGAAACTAAGAAGGTCATTCAGAAGGAAAAGATGAATTATGAGGGAAAGCTGACAACTAATATCAAAGATGATATTAAAAGCTTTTTAAAGTATATAAAGGGTAAAAGAGAGTCAAGGGTAGATATAGGACCAATACGAAATGGTGCTGAAGATATTGTAATGAGAGATGCAGAGATGACAGAGGAACTGAATGCGTATTTTGTATCAGTCTTCATGGTGGAAGACATCTGCGGTATACCAGACATTCAATAGTGTCAGGGAAGTGAAGTATGTGCATTGAAAATTACGCTTGAGAATGTGCTCAGGGAATTTAATGGTCTGAGGGTGGATAAGTCACATGGACCTGATGGAATGCACCCTCAGGTTGTGAAAGAAGCAGCTGGAGAGAGTGTGGAGGCATTAACAATGACCTTTCAAGAATCGATTCTGGCATTTACCAGTTGACTGGAAAATTGCAAATGTTACTCTGCTATTCAAGAAGTGTGGGAGGCCGCAGAAAGGAAACTATAGACCTGTTAGCCTGACATCAGTGGCTTGGAACTTGTTGGAATTGATTGTTAGGAATGAGATTTCAGAGTACCTGGAGGCACATGATAAGATAGGCCAAAGCCAGCATGATTTCCTGAAAGGAAAATCCTGCCTGACAAACCTACTGCAATTTTTTGAGGAAATTATAAGCAGGGTAGACAAAGGAGATATAGTAGACGTGGTGTACTTGGATTTTCAGAAGGCCTTTGACAAGGTGCCGCACATGAGGCTGCTTAGCAAGATAAGTGCCCATGGAATTACAGGGGAGTTACTAGCGTGGGTGGAGCATTGGCTGGTCAGCAGAAAACAGAGAGTGGGAATAAAGGGATCCTATTCTGGCTGGCTGCCAGTTACCAGTGGAGTTCCACAAGGGTCAGTTTTGGGACCGCTGCTTTTTATGATGTATGTCAATGATTTGAACTATGGTATTTATGGATTTGTGACTAGTTTATTGCTGATGATACAAAGATAGATGGAGGAACAGGTAGTTTTGAGGAAACAGAAAGTCTGCAGAGAGACTTAGATAGTTTAGGGGAATGGGTAGAGAAGTGGCAAATGAAATACAATGTTGGAAAGTGTACGGTCATGCACTTTGGTGGAAGAAATAAACGGGCAAACTGTTATTTAGATGAAGAGAGAATTCAAAATGCAGAGATGCAAAGGGACTGGGAGTCCTTGTGCAGAATACCTTAAAGGTTAATCTCCAGGTTGAGTCTGTTGTGAAGAAGCCAAATGCAATGTTGGCGTTCATTTCTCGAGGTATAGAATATAAGCGCAGGGATGTGATGTTAAGGCTCTATCAGGCACTTTGTGAGACCACACTTGGAGTATTGTGTGCAGTTTTGAGCTCCTTATTTTAGAAAAGATATACTGACATTGGAGAGGGTTCAGAGAAGATTCATGAGAATGATTCCAGGAACAAAAGGGTTACTGTATGAGGAACATCTGGCAGCTCTTGGGCTTTATCCCCTGGAGAATGAGGGAGGATCTAATAGAAACATTCCAAATGTTAAAAGGCCTGAACAGATTAGATATGACAAAGTTATTCCCCATGGTAGGGGACTCTAGGACAAGAGGGCATGATTTCAGGATTGAAGGACGTCCTTTTAGAACTGAGATGCGGAGAAATTACTTTAGTCAGAGGATGGTAAATCTGTGGAATTTGTTACCACGAGCAGCTGTGGAGGCCAAGTCATTGGGTGCATTTAAGGCAGAGATAGATAGACTCTTGATTAGCCAGGGCGTTAAAGGGCATGGGGTGAAAGCAGAGGAGTGGGGATAACTGGAAGAATTGGATCAGCCCATGACTGAATGGCAGAGCAGACTTGATGGGCCAACTGGCCTACTTCTGCTCCTATATCTTATGATCTAATGGTCTGAGCCTGAAGGAGAACTCTTTTCACTAGTTTGAGCTTTTCACATCCACGCAGACCTATCAACAATCAGTAGCTGTGACTCTAGGTACTTCCCCTTGTGCTTGATGGTCACTATACAGCCTCCTTTTATTGGAACGTTCTGTCCAGTATATTAATGTGAGAGCCTTGTAATCATCCATGGATAACAGATTCACCAGGTCTCTAGTATCAAGCTTGAATTGAATTACGGTCTCATTCCCAGTCACTTGAACAATCCATTCTGTTTTATCAGCACCAGTACCCTGTAGATAATCCACAAAGAATAATTTTATTTCCTCCTCAACGTGTGCCCCAGCTTTGCAGCACTTTGCAAACTGATTCTTCTTCCCACGTTTATTGCAGGACTTTCCGTAAATAGGACATGTCTTTGCAATGTGACTACCTCCACATTTGCTCTTTGCTTTGCTGTTGAGTTTAGAGTTTAGAGGGATATTGGCTGAACACAGGAAATTGGAATTAGCTGGGTGGACAGCTTTGTCAGCTTAGACTATTTGGGCCAAAGGATGTGTAACCATGCTGCATTGCTCCATGAATCCATGACTCTATATCAATCATGTCACACCTGCTTAGAATTATTAATCATATTACAAGTTGCCCTAGAAACAGGTATGTCAGTACCTCCAGTTGAACTCTGTCTTTTTGTGTGTTTCCCCCTAGCTGTCAGTCTGTGGTTTTGTATTGCCATGTGCTCCTGTCCCCGCTCCTGCTCTGCTCCGGCCCCTGTATTACTGAGTACTCCGTCTCTCACCTGCTTCTCATTATTATCTGTTTTGCTGCCACCTGTGTCTCATTGTGCTCCACCTATCATCTACCTCTCTTTATTGCTCAGTGTAGTTCAGTCCTGTGATTTCACCTACTTGTTGCCAGATTGTGCTAGTGAATTTTCCTGTCTGTGTCCTGCTGGTTTCCTGTTTCTGGATTTCTCTGGAATTTTTTGATCTTTGCCTGAACTCTGACTTTGTTTGCATCTTTGGATTTGTTACTCAGTTAATATCACTGTGTGCACAGTACTGGGTCTGTGATTGGATCCCTGCTCCAGCATCCTGACAAGGTAATGGATTCTTTCCCTACTGAATGCATGGCTGAGGAATTGATGCAGGAGACAGAGTTTTGGATTTCTGGATTGTTGGGATCTCTTCTGGGGAAGGCATAACCTGTACAAAAGAGACAATTACCCCTGAATCTAAAGTGGACCAACATCCCACCATATAGGTATGCTAGAGCTATTGGGGAGGGTTTAAACTAATTTGGCAGGGAGATAGTAAGCAAAGTGATAAGGTTGAGGATGGGACAGTTGGTATACAAGTTGATGCAGTGTATAGTGAGACTGTGATGAGGGACAGGTGGATGGATGATTGATCAAAATTGTAGTTGGTGGAATGAGTTGAAGTGTAACATGTATTTTAATAAAATTGAGAAGGGTAATTAATTCAGGACTTCAGGTGTTAGATTTGAATAAGCATAGTGGTTTGTGGTTGGCACCCATCAGTCTCAAAGAACAATGGGTGATCATTGTCATCATTACAAGCCTGGGTGGAAGGTAAGGAGATCCTAAGTTGCCAAGGTCCCCTTTTGTCCTCAACAGTGTGGCCCAAAGGAAAGCTTATGAAGCAATATGTTTGGTACCAGCTTGGCTGCAGGAGCTGCCAGAAATGTTCAATGATGTTCAGCTGCCATAGGGGCTCCATACTGGATTTTCTGTCTGGGTTTATTCCCATAACCTTCATCTCTCTTGAGGTTGCTCACAGTGAGACTATTTGCACATAGCTGGAGATCTGGTTCATGAGCACCAGGTGTCCACACACTGGTTGGCCTGTGTGCTACATGTGCAGGGGCCAGATCTCCTGTCATTCAGTCTGTCTGAAAGGAGTTCAGTTTCTGTGCCTCTCCAGTGAGGAGGCACTACCTGAGGCTTGCTGTTGGAGAGGCTATGTACTAGCAGGGAGGGACTTGCACATTCAGCTCTCCTTTTTGCAAGCAGTGGAAGCTGAAAGAGAGCAACAAGCACTACCAGACTAGACAAATCACAACAGCCATTTTGACACCAATGCACATAGTATATGTAAGTAATGACATGGATGATACTGCTGTACAGCTTGAGGGAGGTAGCTATGATGTTATAGGCATTACTGAGTCTTGGCTGAAAGAAGATCTGAGTTGGGAACTTAAAAATCAAGGAAACATATTGTATCAAAATAACAGACAGGTAGACGAAGGGGTGGGGTGTCTTAGTTGGTTAAAATAGAATTTTTAGAAAAAGGTGATATAGGATTGTTGGTAGAATTAAGAAAATGTAAGTGTAAAAAATAACCTGTTGGAAGCTGTATACAGGCCTCCAAATAGTAACCAGGATTTGGGGCACCAATTACAAAAAGATAGACCTGTAAAAAGGATAATGTTACAATAGTCATGGGGATTTCAATATGCTGGTGCTGGATCTCAAGAGTAGGAATTTGTAGAATGCCTGAGATTGTTTTTTAGAGTAGTTATGGTGAGCCCATGAGGGAAAAGCAAACACAAGGAAATCTGCAGATGCTGGAAATTCAAACAACACACAAAATGCTGGTGGAACACAGCAGGCCAGGCAGCATCTATAGGGAGAAGTGCTGTCGACATTTTGGGCTGAGACCCTTCATCTGGACCCTTGTGTGTGTTCTGTGAGGGGAAAAGGTGGTTCTGGATTGGGGGTTGTATAATGAACCAGATTTAATCAGGGAGCTTAAGGCAATTGACTCAAGAGATTCTGCAAGTTTTGACTGTGCAATCAAGTCAATCAAGATTTGAATGGCTCAGACTCAGCAGAAAGCAGCTGATTGGGCAATCGAGGTCAGGTGACAAAGCAGTTTGAAAAGCTCAAACAAATAAATAGAGGGTTACCTCAAGCAGAGCGGCCAGTGAGTGAGTGGAGATTTGAGGCTTTGACTTGAGAGGCTTTGGTGCACCATTAATAACTCTCTCTGAGACGTGAAGGCGAGATATCGGCTTTTATTGACTGGAAGAAAGAACAAGCAGTAGTTGACCACCATACTACATCCTGGGGACTGAGAGCCGGGCTCAGGCCTCAATCGCCTTTATACCAGGGTCAGTGGGAGGGGCCACAGGAGCAGTCAGCAGGGGGCGTGTCCAGATAGGTATATGTAGTTCACCACAGGCTTCGACGAGAAGAGGCTGAGGACGAGCTTCACTACAAGTGAGGTAAGGCAGGGTAAGTTCCTTTCAAAGGAGAAAGTTTCAAAAGTTGAAGCAAGTATTGGGTAGGTTATGGCAGCTGAGATTGGCCCCATGGTTTGTTCATCCTGCGGCATGTGGGAAAGCAGGGATACTTCCAGTGTCCCTGACGACTATGTGTGCAGGAAGTGAGTCCAACTGCAGCTTCTGGCAAACCGCATTGAGTGTCTGGAGCTGTGATTGGATTCATACTGGAGCATCCGCGATGCTGAGAAAGTCGTGAATAGCACGTTCAGTGAGTTGGTCACATCGCAGGTAAAGGCTACACAGGCAGAAAGGGAAGGGGTGGCCACTAGACAGCGTAGCAGTAGTCAGGTAGTGCAGGAGTCCCCTGAGGTCATCTCCCTCCTAAACAGATGTACTGTTTTGGATACTGTTGGGGGAGATCTCATCAGGGGAAGGCAGCAGCAGCCGAGTTCATTGCACCATGGGTGGCTCTGCGGCACAGGAGGGAAGGAAAAGGAGTGGGAGAGCTTTAGTGATAGGGGATTTGATTGTAAGGGGAACAGATAGGCGTTTCTGCGGCTGCAAGCGAGACTCCAGGATGGTATGTTGCCTCCCTGGTGCAAGGGTCAAGGATGTCTCTGAGCGGCTGCAGGACATTCTGGAATGGGAGGGTGAACAGCCAGTGGTCGTGGTGCACATGGGTACCAACGATATAGGTAAAAAACGGGATGAGGTCCTACAAGGTGAATTTGGGGAGTTAGGAGATAAACTTAAAAAGTAGGACCACAAAGGTAATAATCTCTGGATTACTACCAGTGCCATGTGCTAGTCAGAGTAGAAATAGGAGGATATTTCAGTTGAATGTGGCTTGAAAAATGGTGCAAAGGGGAGGGATTCAAATTTTTGGGGCATTGGAACCAGTTCTGGGGGAGGTGGGACCAGTATAAACAGGACGGTCTGCACCTGGGCTGGACTGGAACCAATGTCCTAGGGGGAGTGTTTGCTACTGCTGTTCAGGAGGCTTTAAACTAATGTGGCGGGGGTTGGGAACAAGTGCAGAGAGACGGGTGTAAAATGAGGGTAGAAGCAAAAAGTAGTAAGGTGAAAAGTAAAACTGGCAGGCAGGCAAATCCAGGGCAAAAAGAGCCACTTTTCAACATAATTGTATAAGGGCTAAGTGTTGTAAAAACAAGCCTGAAGGCTTTATGTGTCAATGCGAGGAGCATTTGTAACGAGGTGGATGAATTGAATGTGCAGATAGTTAATGAATATGATTGTTGGGATCACAGAGACATGGCTCCAGGGTGACCAAGGATGGGAGCTCAACATCCAGGGATATTCAATATTCAGGAGGGATAGACAGGAAAGAAAAGGTGGGGTAGCATTGCTGGTTAGAGGAGATTAATGCAATAGAAAGGAAGGACATTAGCCTGGAGGATGTGGAATCGATATGGGTAGAGCTGCATAACACCAAGGGGCAGAAAATGCTGGTGGGAGTGTGTACAGGCCACCTAACAGTAGTAGTGAGGTTGGGGATGGCATTAAACAGGAAATTAGAAATGTGTGCAATAAAGGAACAGTAGTTATAATGGGTGACTTCAATCTACATATAGATTGGGTGAACCAAATTGGTAAGGGTGCTGAGGAAGAGGATTTCTTGGAATGTATGCGGGATGGTTTTCTGAACCAACTAGAGAGCAGGCCATTCTAGATTGGGTATTGAGCAATGAGGAAGGGTTAGTTAGCAATCTTGTCGTGCGAGGCCCCTTGGGTAAGAGTGACCATAATATGGTGGAATTCTTCATTAAGATGGAGAGTGACATAGTTAATTCAGAAACAAAGGTTCTGAACTTAAAGAAGGGTAACTTTGAAGGTATGAGACGTGAATTAGCTAAGATAGACTGGCAAATGATACTGAAAGGGTTGATGGTGGATATGCAATGGCAAGCATTTAAAGATCGCATGGATAAACTACAACAATTGTTCATCCCAGTTTGGCAAAAGAATAAACCAGGGAAGGTAGTGCACCCATGGCTGACAAGGGAAATTGGGGATAGTATCAAGTCCGAAGAAGAAACATATAAATTAGCAAAAAAAGTGGCACACCTGAGGACTGGGAGAAATTCGAGACCAGCAGAGGAGGACAAAGGGCTTAATTGGGAAAGGGGAAAAAAGTTTGAGAGAAAGCTGGCAGGGAACATAAAAACTGACTATAAAAGCTTTTATAGATACGTGAAAAGAACAAGATTGGTCAAGACCAGTGTAGGTCCTTTACAGTCAGAAACAGGTGAATTGATCATAGGGAACAAAGACATGGCAGACCAATTGAATAACTACTTTGGTTCTGCCTTCACTAAGGAGAACATAAATAATCTTCCGGAAATAGTAAGGGACCGAGGGTCTAGTGAGATGGGGGAACTGAGGGAAATACATGTTAATAGGGAAGTGGTGTTAGGTAAATTGAAGGGATTAAAGGCAGATAAATCCCCAGGGCCAGATGGTCTGCATCCCAGAGTACTTAAGGAAGTAGCCCAAGAAATAGTGGATGCATTAGTGATAATTTTTCTAAACTCCTTAGATTCTGGATTAGTTCCTGAGGATTGGAGGGTGGCTAATGTAACCCCACTTTTTAAAAAAGGAGGGAGAGAGAAACCGGGGAATTATAGACCGGTTAGTCTGACATTAGTGGTGGGGAAAATGCTAGAGTCGGTTATCAAAGATGTGATAACAGCACATTTGGAAAGGGGTGAAATCATCGGACAAAGTCCGCATGGATTTGTGAAAGGAAAATCATGTCTGACGAATCTTATAGAATTTTTGAAGATGTAACTAGTAGAGTGGATAGGGGAGAGCCAGTGGATGTGGTATATTTAGATTTTCAAAAGGCTTTTGACAAGGTCCCACACAGGAGATTAGTATGCAAACTTGAAGCACTCGGTATTGGGGGTATGGTATTGATGTGGATAGAGAATTGGTTGGCAGACAGGAAGCAAAGAGTGGGAGTAAATGGGACCTTTTCAGAATGGCAGGCAGTGACTAATGGGGTACCGCAAGGCTCAGTGCTGGGACCCCAGTTGTTTACAATATATATTAATGATTTAGACGAGGGAATTAAATGCAGCATCTCCAAGTTTGTGGATGACACGAAGCTGGGCGGCAGTGTTAGCTGTGAGGAGGATGCTAAGATGATGCAGGGTGACTTGGATAGGTTAGGTGAGTGGGCAAATTCATGGCAGATGCAATTTAATGTGGATAAATGTGAGGTTATCCAATTTGGATGCAAGAACAGGAAAACAGATCATTATCTGAACAGTGGCCTATTAGGAAAAGGGGAGATGCAACGAGACCTGGGTGTCATTGTACACCAGTCATTGAAGGTGGGCATGCAGGTACAGCAGGCGGTGAAAAAGGCAAATGGTATGTTAGCATTCATAGCAAAAGGATTTGAGTACAGGAGCAGGGAGGTTCTACTGCAGTTGTACAAGGCCTTGGTGAGACCGCACCTAGAGTATTGTGTGCAGTTTTGGTCCCCTAATCTGAGGAAAGACATTCTTGCCATAGAATATTCACCAATAGAGAAGGTTCACCAGATTGATTCCTGGGATGGCAGGACTTTCATATGAAGAAAGACTGGATTGACTGGCTTATACTCACTGGAATTTAGAAGATTGAGGGGGGATCTTATTGAAACGTATAAAATTCTAAAGGGATTGGACAGGCTCGATGCAGGAAAATTGTTTCTGATGTTGGGGAAGTCCAGAATGAGGGGTCACAGTTTAAGGATAAAGGGGAAGCCTTTTAGGACCGAGATGAGGAAAAACTTCTTCACAAGAGAGTGATGATTCGGTGGAATTCTCTGCCACAGGAAACAGTTGAGGCCAGTTCATTGGCTATATTTAAGAGGAAGTTAGATATGGCCCTTGTGGCTAAAGGGATCGGGGGTATGGAGAGAAAGCAGGTACAGGGTTTTGAGTTGGATGATCAGCCATGATCATACTGAATGGTGGTGCAGGCTCGAAGGCCCAAATGGCCTACTCCTGCACCTATTTTCTATGTTTCTATGAACTCTTTGAAGGTAGTGATCATAATATGATAGAATTCACCCTGTAGTCAAAGGGAGAAGCTAGTCAGATGTATCAGTATAACAGTAAAGTAAAGGGAATTGCAGAAGCATAAGCTGGCTAAAGTTCACTGGAAGGGTACACTAGCAGGAATGATGACAATATCAATAACTGGAGTTTCTGAAAGCAATTCAGAAGGTGCGGGATAGATGCAGCCAAAGAAAAAGAAATATTCTAAAGGGAAGATGACTCAATGTGGCTGCCAAGTGTGAAATTAAATACAGCATTAAAGCAAATGAGAGGGCATATAATATAACAAAATTAAGTGGGAAATTAAAAGATGGGGAAGCTTTTAAAACCAACGGAAGGCAACTAAAAAAGACATAATGAGAGTAATGATGAAATATGAAGTTAAGTTGGCCAATAAAGGATATAAGAAAGTCTGATTAGATACAAGGTGGAAAAGAGGTGAGAGAATATCAGACTGTTGGAAAATAACGTTGAAGTGGTAGTAATGGGGACAAGGAAATGCCAGACAAAATTAAGTGTTTTATGGCACTCTTTATGAAAGATACCAGCATTATGCCAGAAGTTTGAGGGTAACAAAGGGCAGAAGTGAGTATACTTGCTATTGCTAAGGTGAAGGTGCTTGGGAAGCTGAAATGTCAGAAAATTAGTAATTTGCATGCACCAGGTGGACTACACTCAGGGTTCTGAAGAAGGTAGCTGAAGAGATTGTAGAAGTATTTTGGAGATCTTCCAAGTATCACTAGAATCTGGAATTGTTCTGAAGGACTGAAAATTTGCAAATGTCACTCTTTAAGAAGGGAGGCAGGCAGAAGAAAGGAAATTATAGGCCAGTTAGTTAGTCCCAACTAAACTTTAGTCTTTAGTTGGGAGGATGTTGGAGTCCATTATTAAGAATGATGTTTCAAAGTACTTGGAGCACATGATAATATAGATTCAAGTCCTTAAGGGGAAATCTTGCCTTACAAATCTGTTGGAATTCTTTGAGGAAATAACAGGCAGGATAGACAAAGGAGAATCAGTGGGTGTTGCTTACTTGAATTTTCAGAAGGCCTTGGACAAATTACTGCACATGAGGCAGCTTAACAAGATAAGAACCCATGGTATTACAGAAAAGATGCTAGCATGGATAGAAGATTGGCTGACTGGCAGGAGGCAAAGAGTGGGTTTGGCTGTCAGAGCCAGATGTTGTTCTGCAGGGGTCAGAGATAGAACCATGGAACACTACAGCACAGTACAGGCCCTTCAGCCCTCCATGTTGTGCTGACCCATATAATCCTTTTTTTAAAAAGTACTAAACCCACACTACCCCATAACCTTCCATTTTTCTTTCATCCATGTGCCTGTCCAAGAGGCTCTGAAATACCCCTAATGTTTTAGCCTCCACCACCATCCCTGGCAAGTCATTCCAGGCACTCACAACCCTCTGTTAATAAAAAAAAACTTACCCCTGATGTCTCCCCTAAACTTCTCTCCCTTAATTTTGTACATATGCCCTCTGGTGTTTGGTATTGGTGCCCTGGGAAACAGGTACTGACTATCCACCCTATCTATGCCTCCCAGAATCTCAGAACTGCTTCTTTTTCTGTTATACAGGCAGTCCCCGGATTACGAACGAGTTCCGTTCCTCAGTCTGTCTTTAAGTCGGATTTGTATGTAAGTTGGAACAAGTACATCCAGTATTATTCAGTGTCAGTTGGTCAAATGTTTGCCTTAGAAATTTAAAGTATATATTATACTATGCATATAAAACACTTCAGAAACGTATGTATTCCAATAATTGAACCACTGCGTTGCTTAGTAATGTAGCTTTCATCGGGGCAGGGCCTTTCACATGCTCCATTATTCTCACTTTATTCTTTAAAATTGTTCCCATCGTTGACCGACTGTAGCTTAATGCTTTTCCAGTGACCAATGGTATTTCACCTCTTTCCAATTGCTTTATTATTTCCACTTTGGTTTCAATTGCGATCACTTTCCATCAACAGAACAGAAACACTGAGGGTGGCAGGTCCTGACTTCCGCTGACTACCGAGGTCCATTGGGTCCTAAGGACCACTGCACTGAATTCCCCGGGTCCTAAAGTCCACTGCACTGAGACAGGTTAAATGGGACAAGTGGGGGCTGTGCTGGGTTTGGGTATTTGATCCTCCACAATATTCCACTTGGGAGTTTAAATTGGAGGTGGCAGTGTTTTTTAAACGAGGTTGAGTTGCGAGCTCGACATCAACCCGGCATGGGAGTGATCTGTCACTGGATCGAACTTGGGAACCTCCATTCTTGAGCCCGGCGCTCATCTTACTGCACCACCAGCTGACCGGAAAGGTGGGGGTGAATCTTGCTAAGAAAAATTTAAGCCAAATACAAAGTTACACACTCAACAGTGTCAACGGCAACAACATAAAATAATGGACGGCGTTGCGATTTGACTTAAAATGGCAGACAACATTCTCCTTCCTCGGTTCATAAGTACGAGTTGTCCATAAGTCGGATGTTCATAACTTTGGAACTACCTGTATATCAATGATTTAGATGAAGGAATTGATGGCTTTGTGATCAAGTCTGCAGACGATACGAAGATAGTGGGCAAATAGTGCTAAGGAGGCAGGGTGCTTGCAGTAGGACTTAAACAGATTGGGGAATGGGCAAAGAAGTGGAAGATGGAGTATACTGCAGGGAAGTGTATGGTCATGCACCTCGGTAGAAGGAATAAAGGCACAGACAATTTTCTAACCGGCATTGGGAGAAAATCCAAAACTCAAAGGTGAAAAGGAACTTGGGAGTCATCATGAAGGAATCTGTAAAGGCTAACTTGAAGGTTGAGTTAGTGTTAAAGAAGGCAAATGCAATGTTAGCATTCATTTTAAGAAGATTAGAATATAAAAGGAAGGATGTAATACTGAGGCTTTAAGGCTTAATTCAGACTGCATTTGAGGCATTGTGAGCAGTTTTTGGTCCCTTATCTGAGAAGAGATGTGCTGGCATTGGAGATGATCCAGAGGAGGTTCACGAGATTGATTCTGGGAATGAAAGGGTTAATGTATGAGGAATGTTTGATGGCTCTAGGCCTGTACTCTCTGTAGTTTAGAAGAATGAGGGGGATCTCACTGAAACCTTTTGAATATTGAGAACCCTAGATAGAGTGGATGTTGAGAGTATGTGTCCTATAGTGGGAAAGTCTGGGGCTACAGGCCACAGCCTCAGATAGAAGGCCATCCATTTAGAACAGAAATAAGGAGGAATTTCTTTAGCTAGAGGGTGGTCAGTTTGTGGAATTCATTGCCACAGATGACTGTGGAGGCCAAACATTAGGTATATTTAAAAGAGAAGGTTGATAGGTTCTTGATCAATCGGGGTGTCAATCATTACAGGGAGAAGACAGGAGAATGGGTATGAGTTGGTTTGATGGGTTGTATGCCCTAAGTCTGTTCCTATATCTTATGGATTTATGGTCTATTATTGAAACAACCATCCATTTTCCAAAAAGGAACAGATTGTGAAAGGAACAGATCTGTTGCTGCATTTGTCAAATAAAAAGGTTATGAAGAGATTGTGACATGTTGCAACCAATTCATCCATAATGTTTTTAAATGGTAAAGGACCTCCTGCTCCCAGTTCATTCATTTGTTTATTTACAGTACATGTTCTTTGTAATTGTACAAAACTGCTAAAGTATGGGAAAAGTTAGGAGGAATTTTTTTCTTGGATAATGGAAATAAGAGAAAAGTGAAGTAGATGAGTTCACTTCTCAGAAGAGCATCTGGAAGGAGAAAGTTCAGTACTAGGGCTGGATTGCAATGTCTAATCAACTTGAAATAATGTCTAAGTTTTATCTTGTCTGAAATAAGACACAAAAACAGGGTTTGACTGGCCAGCAGATAACTCACTGAAATCTGGAGTAGCACACAAAGTCCTGGTGAAGTTCAGTAGGTCAGTTAACATCCATGGAGAGAAATTGACAATTGATGTTTCGAGTTGATACCTTTTGCCTGGACTGGAGATAAAGTCTAGAGTCTAGCATTTTGAAAAAGTTTATTCATCTCCGTCCAGATGAAGGGTCTTGACCTGAAACATTTTCTGTCCATTTCCCTGCATAGACAATGCCTGACCTGCTGAGTTCCTCTAGCACTTTGTACCTGTCTCACTGAAATGTTAAAGTAAATTGAGTCTTCGAGAGGCAAGAAAGAAGTTAACTCAAAAAAAAATTTAAAAAGTATTGTTCAAAAGTAAAAGAAAAGTTTATCAGACTCGAATAAACCTGTGGCAGTTTGTGAAATTTGTGACTAAATGTGGCTCCATGTTTATAGATGGTTTCCTCACATAATGCCCCAGAATTCCTCCTCCCTACCTCATATTCTTTCCCACCTTACTTTCTTTCATGATCTTCCTGACCTTTGGCAATATCTTCAAGGCACCTTCTGGCCAAAATCCTATCAACCCTGTGAGACAATGAGTCTGAACCTACATGTTGGGATTTATCATTTCCTCAAGAGAATTAAAGCATAATGTTTTCTTGATGGAAGCATATCTCAGTTTTAATTTTGTAATGGACATCCCGTTTGTCATGAGAAATCATCTTGGTAAATATGTTGCATAGCATAAATGGGTGGAATTCAGTTTCTTGGCTAAATTATGTCTGAAGGGTTGATAGCAATGGCTACAAAGTGCAAAAATCACAGGGGACATGAGGAAATAGAAAATATGCTGCAGGAGCTCAGCAGGTCATGCGGCATCTATGGAGAAGAGTACAGTTGACATTTTGACCGAGATCCTTCATCAGGACACTGCCTGGTCTGGACTGCTGAGTTCCTCCAACATTTTGAGCGTTGCTTAGATTTCCAGCATCTGCAGATTTTCTCTTGTTTGTGACATGATGAACAATTTCAGTGCAACTGGTCAGGATTTGAAAGTGTTGTGCCTCACTGGGTGATGAACACCTTTAATTCACTTCAAAGGAAAGTGGAAGAAACACTCAAAGCAGAAACATAATTATATTTCTCATTGAAAGATGTACATTGACTCAATGGGGCAAATGCCTCCTTTCATGCTGTATTCTGATTTTTTTTTTGATACTATGGAAGCAAAGAGCTCTGGATTCAAAATATTTGTTTGTTGGGGAAAAGAAAGTATAAATTCAACTGGTAAATCAGCAGAAATAGTTTGGAAAAATTCCAGTAGATAATATTCTACTCGCATATTGTTTACAGATAAATCATTTCTCCAGACATGGCTCCAGGCAAATGAATTTTAGGGGGCTCAAGGAATTTACTCTCAGACTTAACAATTTTCCCAACAACAGTCTAGTCTTTAAAGATTAAAGGGAGGTGAGAATGATTAGAAATAATAATTTGTTCATTGTAAACAACGGTCAGGAGTTTTAAGCCAATTGTCATCTGTTAAACTTCACTGACTATCTTTTAATCTCCAAACACAAAATGATTTGGTGTCACTATCTCATTCTGTTGTAAGTAACCTTATGAAAAATCCAAACTCTTCAATTTGTACAATAGTATTTTGATAAGTCATTTTTAAGTAGACAGGAATACTTAGAATTTTTCTTTTGGTAATAGAATCAGTGTTAAAATTCCTTGGCAGGAGAAACCAAACTTAAGTCATTTATGGAGCAGATAAGTCCAGCACACCTGCAATGTGAACATTCAGAAAACTTCACTTTTTTTTCTCAAGGTTACATCACAAAGTCATAAATTAAAGGGGAACTTCTGGGAGACAACTGAAGAACTACCATAGAAACATGTGAGAGGAAGACATTAACTGATAATCCAATATGGAAAATAATAGTTCTGTTAAATTTCTGCAGGTGATACATCAAACTGCAGTCCTAGTAATTTGTATATATTTTGTTCAGTCACCAAAAATATTAGTGTAGACTTTTTAATGCAATTTAAGGTTTCTGTTGATTGATCCACAGAATCAAAGAAAATTAGTGTCATAGGTCCAAATGCATATCCAAATCCTTTGAATGAAAATTAAAACAATGTGCCAATTTAATTAGCTTTCAACCATCTTTGAGGAATGAGTTATGGACCCTATTATTCATTATGTAAAAAAAAATACTTCACCATCATAACACCAGTATCTTTTTTTTATTGCTTAAAATATGTGCAGCTATTTCCTGAACCATCTACTAAGGAGAACAGCTTCATTCTACCTAAGTGAAATTTTACAGCTTTTTCAAATTGATCCTTGGTATACATTGCTCCAGGGAAAAGAATCCTAGCTTCTCCAGCTTAAACATGGAGCTGGAATCCAGCCTAGAACATTCCAGTAAATGTTTTATGCACCTACTCTCAGACCTTTACTGCCTTCACCTATTCCCAATTTTTATTGACTGACAGCATTTTATAAAGTTTCCACATAATTTCTCCGACTTTATATTTGTGAACCTCAAGAACCCAAATTCTTTGCTACCACCTGTCCTACCACTTTCAAAGATTCCTTGGCTTATAAGAAAATTTACGAACAACCATATAAATAAAGTATCGAATGGTCATGAACAGATGCAATTTTGAATGGAGTGCTCCTGCTTCTATTTCCTTACGCTTCTATATTTTTACATTTAACCCTTCCCAACATCCAAGCACCTAAACTGACTTTAAGATGAAGCAACAATTCACTTAAACTTCAAATCTAATAAATTTCATGAATGATCATAATGTTCTGGGTCAACCAACTGCATACTTTGTGACCATTTTGTGAAGCACTTCAGATTACTTTATAGGGGTGAACCCCCAGCTTCCAATCGTTTGGCATTTTAGTTGTCCACCTTACTCCCACTCTGATCTATCTATCTACAATGCCCTGCACCATTTTAATGTGCCTCAACATAAGCTTGAGAAACATATTATTTTCCATTTGTAAATATTGAACCATCCAAATTCAATATTGTATTCAGCATTTTCAGATACCTCACATTCTCACCTTATCAAAGCTTTTTTTTCCTCTCTCGGGAGATTTTGTCCATTTTGCTGGGTATTTCCAAAATTTTTTTTTGGTTTCTGATTTCTGTGACACCTCTACCTATATTTCAGAGCTTTAACATTTCTACCTATTCCCTTTCCTTGTGACAGACTCTTAGCTACCTGCCTCCTGCAACTTAGGTGTGACTACCTCCCTATAGCTCTTATCTGTCACCTCCACATGATTTTATGAGCTGAATGTCAACCAGCTGCAGCTCCAGTTCCCTAATATAGCTGTAAAGAGCTGCAGTTGTATGCACCTTACATTGATGTAGTAATCGGGGAGACTGGAAGTCTCCCATTTCTCTCAGATCTTTTGAGAGGAGCACGCCACTGATCTGGGATCCATTCTTACTACTCTAGCTAGACACTAATATACAAACAAAGACCTGACAATCCTCAACCCATCTTGCACCTTTTTTCACTAAAACTAATTGAGCCAAAGCTTCAGTTCCCTACTGCAACTCTGTTCTACTTACATTCACAATAGCTGCTCTGCTTAAACTTCAAAAAAACACTTGCCAATCTCTAATCGCCAGAGTAAATCCCAACAGTCCCTGCCTGCTTTTGAAATCTGGTGCTTCAACCCCAGAAGCAACTGTCTTCTTGATCTCAATCTGCGCCAAAATTCCCAACAGATCCTGATCACATTTAAATCTGGTGTGTAAAATGCAAAAGCAACTGTCTCCACAATCTCAATTTCCGTATAAAGATATTGTGTCTAGAAAGGGGCCAATAACTACATACAGATTTTAACTGCTTTAAATATAGAATTGTCATTTAATCATTTGCTAAGGTGGTCATATTTCTGCTTATGTTTCTTAAATAGCTGCAATGAACAAGAATAGGCATTAACTTCTCTAAGAAATGCTTTGTATGCTTTTTGTGAATCACTTGCTGCTATAACTATAATTAAATATAAATAAGTGGATTTGTATTTATGAAGTATTTGCAAGACTGCAAATACTATGCAGGCTACAGTTATGCATTGAAATCTGTAAAATTACCCTTGAAATTGCTCTGATTTAAGTCAATAGCATTAATGCTGAAGGAGATGTATGGTTTAAAGAGATATGTTTCTCGTTAGAACATTGTAAGTAAGCAAATAAGTGTGTGTGTGGCTGAATGGGATGACAGTGGCAGTTATGGATAGATAGCATGAGAAAAGGGCATTTTGAATGTGCAGAGACACACAAAATGCTGGGGGACTCAGCAGATCAGGTACCACCTATGGAGAAAAATAAATACAAAGTCTCTGCCCAAGAATCTTCATCAGGACTTTAATCATGACATCAAGACTTCATCATGAGTTCTAATGACTGGTCTCCACACAAAAGATCGATTGTTCTGTTACTTAACCTTCAGAGTTGCTCCAGAATTTTGTTTGTACTGCTCAAAATTCCAGCATATGCAGAATCTTTTATGTCTAGGGTACAAGACCACAACATACAAGATCAGAATTAGGCCATTTAGCACATTGAGATTGCTCCACCATTTCATCATGGCTGATCCATTTTTTCTCTCAACCCCAATCTCCTGCCTTCTCCCAATATCACTTCATGCTCTGACCAATAAAGTATCTATTATCCTCTGCCTTAAATATACAGAGAGACTTGGCCTCTACAGCTGCCTGTGGCAAAGAATTCCACAGATTCACCACCCTCTAGCTAAAGAAACTCCTCTTCATCTCCATTCTAAAAGAACACCCCTCTGTTCTGAAGCTGTGTCCTCTGGTCTTAGACTCTCCCACCACAGGAAACATCTGCTCCACATCCACTCTATCGAGTCCTTTCACCACTCAATAAGTTTAAATTAGGTCACCTTTCATTTTCTGAATGCGAGTAAATACAGGCCCTGAGCCATCGAACACTCATCATAATCTTTCAGCCATGATTCAAAGATGCTTACAACATTATTCCTGCCAATCTGTAACTGTGCTGCAAGTTCATTTACCTTATCCCATATACTACATGCATTCAAATATAGCACCTTTAGTCTTGCATTCACTTTCTTCGATTTTGTCTGCATTTTATGTTGCAACTCATCTTGTTGACTGCAATTTTGCCCAATGAACAGCTAATGAAACACATTGGCTTTGTTTATAAACCAGCTGCCTCATATTCAGCACAATCACTCTGGTTCTTATCTCCCTGTTGAATTATCTTAAACCCTCCTAACAACTCTAGCCAAACTGCCTGCTAGGATATTAGCCCCTCTCTGGTTCAGAGGTAACCCTTTTTTCAGGTGTACCTTCCCCAGGAGAGAATCCCTGCCCCCTGCACCGGTTCCTTGGCCACGTATTCACTTGCTAAATCATCCTATTCTTACCCTCACTGTCACAGGGCACAAGCAGCAATCCAGAGGTTAATACCCTGGAGGTCCTGTTTCTCAGCTTTTGTACCTAGCTCTCTAAAATCTCTCTTCAGGACCTTTTCACCCTGTCTATTTATATCATTGGTGCCAGTATGTACCAAAAATTCAGGCTGCACACCCTCATCCTTGAGAATACCATGGACCTAATCCTGGTACCAGGGAGGCAACATACCCCCTGGGTGTCTCTACTGTGCCCTCAGAACCTCTTTTCTGTTCCACTGACTCAGGAATCTCCTATCAACACTGCAGTCCTCTTTACCTGTCTGCTCTTCTGAGCTATAGAACCAGACTCAATACCTGAGACCTGGTCACCGTGACTCTCCTGGTGTATACTTATTATTGAGGGGAATGGCCACAGGTGTACTCTCCTCCTCTCGACAGTCACCCAGTTACCTGTAGCTCCCGTCTATTACTTCCTTGCTCTCTCGTATGAGTTGAAGGTCATCGCACTGCAGCTCCATTTCCTTAATACTTTCTCTCAGGAGCTGCAGCTCAGTGCACCTGGTGCAGATGTGTTTATCCAGGAGCTTGGCAGTCTCCCAGATTTCCTAAATCCCACTCCAACTGCCCTGGAGCTAGACTCAATAAACTGATATACCCTAACCGATGAGGGATGAATCAAATAAGAACAGGAAGAGAGTAACTTACAAGATACTTGATCTCACCAGAGCCTGATGAGGCAAAGCCAATCTGAACACTGGTACACTCACAGCAATGGTTGCCATGCTTGCACTTGTTAAGTTTTTATTGGCCCTTTCTAATGAATCCCTCTTGCTGATTGGATGCTCCTCAACTAGGAGAAACCGCCATAAAGTTCTTCCTTTAAAGTCTCGATCGCTGTCTGATTGAAAGCTAGCTCTTTTTATGAACTGCCTGATGTCAAATGTCCAACCAAGAGAAAACTGCCATGATGCTCTGCTTATTGAATCTTGAACACTGACCTGACTGAAAGGTAGCTCTTTTTACGTACAGCCTCCTGCTGACTGGTCGCTCCTCAACAGACATTTTCTGTTCTGCCAAACCTGGAACTGGTGATTAAAGTGTCCTTGCTTCCATCTCTACCACATCTGCTCTCAGAATGAGGCTTTTCAGTCTAGAACAAAGGAAATGTCCTCCGTTTTCAAAGAAAGGGGCTTCCCTTCCTCCACCATCAATGCTGTTGTCAACTCCATCTCTTCCATTTCACACATTCCTGCTCTTACTCCATCCTCCTGCCACCCTACCAGGGATAGGGTTCCTCCTGTCCTCACCTACTACCCCACCAGCCTTCGCGTCCAGCACATAATTCTCCATAATGTCTGCCACTTCCAAATGGATCCTACCACCAAACACATCCTTCCCTCCCCACACAATCTGCTTTCCGCAGGGTTTGCTTCCTATATGATTCCCTTGCTAATTCATCTCTCCCCACTGACCTCCCTTCTGGCACATCTTTGCAAATGGAACACCTGCCCCTACACCTCCACCCTCACTTCCATTCAGGGTCCCAAACAGTCCTTACAGGTGAGGCAACACTTCACCTATAAGTCTGTTGGTATCATATACTGTGTTCAGTACTCCTGGTGTGGCCTCTTGTCTATCAGTGAGACCCGATGTAGATTGGGAGACTACTTTGCCAAGTAGTTGTTTTTCTTTTCTTTATAAATTTCTCAATATGCAGCAAACACTGCATGAGCATTCCTCTCTATCACATTATGCAGCAAAAAACATTGCTTGAAGCACTTGAATCACCCAGAGCCAGCACTAAACTTGGTATCGTAGTCTGCTCCCGCTTTCTCTTTAAGCATTTTGAACAAGTTCCTTGCCTTAGCAGTGATCGTCAACATGCTGAGAGGAATTCTCTTTTGTGTTTGGTCCTCAATCCATGTCATTATCAATTTCTCCTTATCCAATATAGGACCCCTCGCATTTTCATGAGTCTTGGAGTTTTCAGTAAAACCAATCCTTTAACAGCTTTGAGAATTTTTTCTTTGTTTTTCAGGATCGCAGTGACAACTGAGGAAGTTGAGAACAGTGATGCAGATTATTCTGATCCTCTTTGATAAATTGTGTGTGATATAGGCTATGAAAATGTTTACATAAAAACTTAAAAAGTGAAAAAAATTAAAAGTTTGAAATGAAATTAAAAAATATAATGTATGTGTATTTATTATAGTGTACAGTATAGAGTTTTAGTGTAAGTTCTTGGCTATTTAGTCAATACAGGCACACTACAGTACTCCATATAGGTTTGCTAAGTATATAATATGGTGTTCACACAAAGTCCAAATCGCATAACGTCCGATTTCACAGAACGTATCGTGGACGTTAAGTAATGCATACCTATATTTCATCTGCTCGTACAAACAACCTGGAGGATCTCAGCAGGTCAGGCAGCATCCGTGGAAACAAGCAGTCAACCCTTTGGGTCTCGGCCTAAAAAGTTGACTGCTCGTTTCCACGGATGCTGCCCAACCTGCGGAGTTCCTCCAGCTTGTTTGTACATGTTGATTTGACCACAGCATCTGCAGTGTACTTTGTGTTTTATATTCCATCTGTGTAGCTTCCAACCTGATGGCATGACTATCGATTTTTCGAACTTCCGGTAATGGCCCAGCCCTCACCCCTCTCTCCTTCACCAGTCCCCATCCCCTTTTCCTTCTCTCACTTTATCTCATTGCCTGCACATTACCTCCCTCTGGTGCTCCTCCCACCTTTTCTTTCTTCTATGGCCTCTGTCCCCATCTATCAGTCTCCCTCTTCTCCAACCGTGTATCTCTTTCAGCAATCAACTTCCCAGCTATTTACTTCATCCTTCCCCTTGCAGTTTCACTTATCACCTTGTGTTTCTCTCTCCCCTCCCCCACCTTTTAAATCTACTCCTCATCTTTGTTTCTCAAGTCCTGTTAAAGGGTCTAGGCCCAAAACATCGACTGTACTTTTTTCTGTAGATGCTGTCTGGCCTGCTGAGTTCCTCCAGCATTTTGTGTGTGTTGACTAGTGATTAAAGCAAGGTAATGGATTTATTTAGTTTATTTGTGATACAATGTGGAGAGAGCCCCACCAGCCCTTTGAGACATACTGCCCCAGTAACACCACAACCCTGATTAACCCTAACATAATCATGGGACAATTTACAATGAACAATTAACCTACCCAGTGTGTCTTTGGACTGTGGGAGAAAACCAGGTCACCCAAATGTTCCACATGGAGGATGTAAAGAGTCTCCTTACAGAATGACGTTGGAATTGACTCTAAACTCTGGAATGCCTGAGCTGTAATAACATCATGTTAACTGCTACACTACCCAGGAACCCAAAATTTGTCCAAGGTAAATTTTGTTTGACCAATTTGATAGAATTGTTTGATGAGATCACATTTAGAGTTGATGAGGCTAATGCAGTTTATGTGATGTTTAAGGACTTACGAACATCACAGCACAGTACAGACTTCCAGAAGGCTTTTGATACTGTGCCACATAAATGACTTATCAGCAAAGTTGAAGCATTAGGAACATTAACAAACAAAAAACAAAAATTGGCTGAGTAACAACAGAAGATCATTAGGAATGGTTATTTTCCAGAATGGAGGAAGGTAAATGGTAGTATTTCCCAGGAATCAGTGTAAGGATTATTGCTTTTTTTCCTAAATTATATTCATTCTTAGATTTGAGACAATTTCTGAAGTTATGTTTGGTATAGAACTTGGCAGTTTTGAGAACAGCAAAGTGGATAGAGATAGTTCAGTGAGATATAAACAGCATGGTAGAATGGACAGGCACATGGCAGATGAAGTTTAATGTAGAGCAATGTCAGGCAATACAGCTTGACTTGAAGAACAAGGGCAGGTAGTATAACATCAGAATACTCTTCTTATAAAGAAATGGTAGCATCTTCCTAATTAGAACTTTTTACTTGACAATCAACTCAGGTACAAATTTGAACACATTTCAGATTCATTACATAAATGATTCATGCTGGAGAACTCTGTGGAAGTCCAATAGAAAGAATGGATTTTGTAACTAATCCCAGACAATGTAGAGATGGAGTTGTGGTAAAAACTCATCAAGTCATTTTAATCCTGTCTCTCTTCCCATAGATTCTGCCTGCTTTGTTGAGCAACTTCAGAATTTTCTGCTATTATTTTTGATTTCCAGGATTGGCTACATTTTACTTTTGGAATAATAAAATGTGGGTTCTCTGACTCCACATTATATTGGGCAATATCAATAGAATAAACAGAATGCAGTTCTGGAAAAAATAATACTATTCTTGGTTTCTTCTATTTAATTGCAGCCACTACAAGCAATAAATGAATTGAGTATATTACATGCTTTGCAATAACTGTTTCCCATGAGAACCAGGCCATACTCAGCACTATACACAGTTACACACAGTCTTAAAGAGGAAATATGCTGTGTTCTTAAAAATAAAATGTGCTAAGATTGTCATGTAGTGATATCTGTTTGACATCTGCAAAGCAATGTTACTCAGCACCCTTAGTGAGTTTAATCTGCTCGGCAATCCATTTGATAGCTGGATAGCAGGTCTACTTGGAATCTACTTGGTATTATTCCCAGGTGGTCTCCTATACAGAGCAAAACTGCATTGGTTTATCTTAGAAATCATAAGCAGAATAACAAGAGTCCTGAACCATTTCACTCCAGCAGAAAATGTACCAGCACAATACTTGCAAGGCTTAGCACTTCAGTTATAACCAAGGAATGCACGTCTTTACAGAATCATATTGCAAGCAAATAGTTCCTTAGAAATATCAGTACAATGGACTTTGAAGCACTGACACCTCATATTTTTATTGTATTTCTTTGTTACTTCTAAAATGCAATTGTTCCATGTAACTGAAAAATTTGGAATATACCAGATCCAGTGTGTCATTTTTTTAAAAATTTCCTTTGCTTGTCGGTAACTTAGCATGGCACCTTCAAGGTATAATTAGTGGTTAGCCATTCAATGAACCATTCCCATTTGAACATTTACAAACAGGACGTTTACACTGTTGTGAACTGCTGCATTCCATGCTGTGGGACATAGCGAAGCTTGGTGCAGCTGCTGCCAAGACTATGGGAAAGGCCACAGGTCAGGGCCCTCCTGCCATTGCACATTGAACAGTTAGACTTTGTGATAGGTAAACAAACTTGTTGATCACAGCATGCTTGGGAAAGAAGAGTTGATATGTTAAAAACAAGTGCACTTGCATGCGAAGTACAGTGAATGGTGACATTAGTATCGTACATTTGGAGATTTTTTTGAATAAAGCATATTTGTGGAATTGAAAGAGCAATCTGTTGAAGACTATGAACCCTTGTAATATGCCATTATTGGGGTCTTTGGGTGTAACCAACAGATCAGTACACTTTTTGGTTGAAACTAGTCAGAACTTAAGCTGTCTTGTTCTTGTTCCAATAGAGTTATGAAGTTCATTAGAAGTTATTTCTGAGGAGATAATTTTCTAGGATTGCCTCCTTGATAAAGAGGAGTAACCCATGGCACTGCTGCTCCAGAAAACCATTTGCCTTGTTCCGCAACAATGAATGTACTTTGTTGGTGATTACCCCCTCTGATTCTAAGACCTAACAACTTTTGAGCTGGTGTTTTCATACATAGTGGGGAAAAAATATTTCTGTTTTATTTCATTCATATTGCATTCTAAAAGTGTGAATTTGTATCCATTAGCTCAAACTGTACATAAATACATCACTTATTACAAAAAATTATTAGTCTACTATGTCAGTGCCTGACATTTTTAATATTTACTTGGTAAATTGCTAAAATAATTTATTGTTATCGCATGTACCGAGTGAAAAACCTTGTTCTGCATGCTATCCACATTGATTATTTCATTACAATGGCACGTTAAGGTACTGTAAGAGGCACTAATAACAAAACAAAGTGTTGTAAGAGTAAGTACAGTGCAGATGGAGAATAAGCTGCAAGGTTACTACACAATAGACTGAGAGCGTGTGCTTTCAGAACTCTATATGTTCTTCCCAAAGGGGTGGGGTTGAATCGAGAATGTCTGGCGATGGGGTTCTGATTATACTGGCTGTATTATGAAAGCACTCTATAGAGAGTCCTTCAGAGAGGAGCCTGGTTTCCAGGATGTGCTGAGCTAGGCCCAAAACTCTGCATTTCAGAGCAGAAGCCGTACCAAGTCTTGATGTATCCAGATAGGATGCTTTCTTTGGTGCTTTAAAATAGTAAAATAAGAGGTATACAATAAATCTATTGATCCATATTTATTAATTTGTTCAAGTGCATAGATTCTAATAACTTTGCTATTGCACAGAGTGAAATAGCCTGGAAACAGGCTCTTCAGCCCATCTCATCCATCCTGACCAATCTGGTACAATTTGTCCAGATTTAGCCCATGTTCCTTTAAACTCCACCTATCTGTGTACTTACTCAAATGTCTTTTGAATGTTGCTATTGTAAGTGCCTCAAGTACTTTCTCTGGCATCTCATTCCATACACATACCACCCTCTGTGT
This sequence comes from Hemitrygon akajei, assembly GCF_048418815.1. NCBI lineage: Eukaryota > Metazoa > Chordata > Chondrichthyes > Myliobatiformes > Dasyatidae > Hemitrygon > Hemitrygon akajei. The sequence goes on from NC_133131.1 coordinate 107,166,264, forward strand.
GAATAGGTTGTCTCTCAGGTCCCTTATAACCTTTCACCTAAAACCTATACCCTCTAAATTTTAGACGTACAGAAAAGCTGGATGAACTCAGCAGGTCAGGCAGCATCTGTTGAAAAAAAAACGGATTTTTTTTCAACGGATGCTACCTGACCTGCTGAGTTCATCCAGCTTTTTTGTACATCTTGATTTGACCACAGCATCTGCAGTGCACTTTGTGTCCCTCTAAATTTTAGTTGGCCTTCCACAGGAAAAGGATTATTATTGTTTTTAATTATTTGCAGCCATAGCAAGGAATAAGCCCTTCTGTCCCTTTGGGTCACACTGCCCCAGAAACCCCCAGTAACCCTATTTTAACCCTAACCTAACCTTGGCACAATTTACAATGATCAATTAACCTGTCTGGTACGTTGCTGGACCATGAGAGGAAACCCAAGCTCCTAGGGGAAATCCACTCATTTCACAGAGGCAACATACAGAGACTCCTTACAGAGGACTCTGGAATTGGACTCCAAACTCCGATGCCCCAAGCTGTAATAGTGTCACCCTGATCGCTACACTACCATGGCATCCATGTGCATTCACCTCTTCTATGCCCCTCATGATTTTATACCTCTCTAAGTTACCCCCTCAATTCCATGTGCTCCAAGGGATAACATTCCAGCCTGTCCAACCTCTCCCTGTAACTCATGTTCTTGCATTCTCGCAGCATCCTTGTCAAACTTCACTGAATTCCTTCCAATGTAATGATATCTTTCCTGTAACATGGTGATTAGAATTGTACTCAATACTCCAAGTACAGCATAACATATGATCTTCCAGTATTTATAACTTTCATACTGACAATATTATACATTGTTAAATTTCTTACAGAATTATGGGAAATACACAAATTAGGATTCCCCTGCCTCTACCATTGATGCTTCCCTCATTCACATCTCTTCTTCTTCCTGGACATAAGCCCTCACTTCATCCTCCCACTGCTTTGATAATGGCAGTCTTACCCTTGTCCTTACCTATCACACAAAAGCCTCCGCACGTAGCACACCATTCTCTGTATCTTCTGTCATCTTTAATGGTATTCGACTGCTAAACACATCTTTCCCTCACCCCCCCCCCCCCCCACCACCACCACACTCGGCATTCCGCAGGGATCAATCTCCACATGACTCCCTTGTTCACTCTTCACTCCCCACTGATCCCTTCTGGTACTTATCCCTTCAAGCAGGACAAGTGCTACACTTGCCTCTTTGCCTCCTCCCTCACCATCGTACAGGCACCAAACAGTCCTTCCAGATGAGGTGACACTTCACCTGTTATACTGTGGGGTTACCTGCGGTATCAGGTGGTTCCGGTCTTCTCTACATCAGTGAGGCTCAATGCAGACTGGGAATTGCTTTGCTGAGCATTTTTGCTCCATCCGCTACAAAAGGCCTTTTAATTCTACTTCCCATTCCCATCAGTCCATGGTCTCCTCTGTAGTCACAATGAAGCCTCTCTCAGGTTGGAAAAGTAACACCTCATTCTGTCTAAGTAGCCTCCAACCTTCAGGCACTTACATTGATTTCTCTAACTTCTGGTACTCTCTTTCTCCATTCCACATCCGGCCTCCATTGTTACCCCTTCTCTTCTCCTCACCTGCCTATTACCATCCTCTGATCATCTGCTCCTTCCATTTCTCCACTGTCTTCTATCAGATTTCTTCTTCTTCAGCCCTCTACCTCTTCCACCTATCACCACACAGCTTTCCAATTCATCCCCTCTCCCCCACTCCCCTACCTTATCTCTCACCAGGTTTCACCTATCACCTGCCAGCCTGTACCCCCACTTTCTCTCTCCCAGCTTCTTATTTTGACTTTTTCCCCCTTCCTTTCCAGTCTTGATGAAGACCTTGGCTCCAAAGTGTTGACAGTTCTATTCCTCTCTATAGATAATGCCTAACCTGAAGTGTTCCTCTATAATTTTGTGTGCATTGCTCTGGCTTCCCAGCATCTGCAGAATATCTTGTGTTCACAACTTAGAATTTCCTGTGCAAAGCCTCATGTGACAAAACAGCAGTTATGAATTCAGATTACATAAGGTCAAAGAGGATGTGACTGATATTCTAAAAATGAAGATTGGATTAGAGTTAGTCGGGTTGGTTACTTAAGGAGGATGGGGAGAGTAACATGAGAGGGTGTGCATTTAAAATATGTAGGATGACTAGGTTAGTGCAAGGAAGTATTTCTTCTCGCAGACAGTCATCATTTTCGGGAACAGAATATCTGGACATCTGATAAATTTTGATTTTTTAAACAGGAAACCTAAGAGGTTATCTAATTTAATGGGCTCATTTTTGTTAGCTGTCATTAAAAAGAGTTATGGAAATGGATAGGTTCACAGAGTCAAATCAGAACTTCCATGGGCTTTCCCTAAAATAGCTGCACATTTATTTTTCTAATCTGGGGGACAGTTTTGTGAGGGAATGGGTGAATGATTATATCTTGCCAGAACAGCGATGATAAGGGGGTGGAGATGGAGGGGGGAAGTGGGGAATTTGATGGACCCGGTGCCTTAATCTGACATTTACATTTATTTGTAAATCGGACCTGTAATATAGTTGCTCCCACTTTCATTACTTCCAGAAAGATATTACAAGGAATATTTAAATTGCTGAGATGGCAAAAAAAAAAAGCTAAGTTATATTTTGAAAGTGACAGGATCTAATCTGCCCCCGTAGCTGTAGAAGCTGTGTTGCTGGAGCCGCGGTGTTGTGGATGAGTGGAGATTGATTGCGGGTTTTGCAGGCCCACACCCTGCCTCCTCAGCCCAACATGCCTGACAGACTTCAATTTCAGTCGCACATCTCACCCTCAGGGAAGTCTAAAGGTAAAAAAATCTGGTGAGTCACTAGCAGTCCATCTGCTCCTGTGACTCCATAGGAGTGTTTCGTTAAAGTACTTTATTTTCACAATCTTTTATTGGTTTGCAGGTACTGGAAGCAGCTGATAATCCTTCATTAAAGCAAGCACTGGTTCCTGACCATTTCATTGGAAATACATTTCCAGAAGGAATCCTCAATAAGCACTAAATCCCTCCTTTACTCAGTCAAGAGACGAAAGTATTCAATGCATTTGCTTATATGTAATGTAGGTCAAACGAATCCAGCCTGGGCATTCAAGCACTAAATCTGAACACTTGGTGCCGAATTTGTTTGTTCACTGAAGGTTTGTATTGCTCTTCAATTTGCAGCCCAAACTATTTCTAAGTAGCAGCATTACCTGCTAAGAGAAAGAGTTTCAGATCAGTGTCAGGTCAATCAGTGATCCTACAAAAGATCAGCTGTTCACATTTAACATTCCATCAAAGCTTAAATGTCTCAAATATATTCACACACTGAGTGCCACTTTAAACATTTTAAATCCATGTCTTTCTTGCACCATTTTAATATGCCCAGCAAATTTTAATAGACTGGTATGAAAGACTATCTGACTCCTCAGATCGTGAAACAGTTCATAACTAAATGCAGCAGGACCTGGACAATATCCAAGCTTAGGCTAACAACTGGCAAGTAATATTCGAGCCACACAACTGCAGGCAATGACCATCTCCAACAAGAGAGGCTCTAAACATTGTCCCTTGACATTCTCTGACATCACCATCACTGAATCCCCAGCTATCAACATCTTAGACAGTTACCATTGACAAGAAACTGAACTGGTCTAGCTATATAAACACAGTGGTTACCAGCGCAAGTCAACGGCTAGGAATCCCATGGCATGTAACTCAACTCCTGACTTGCCAAAGTCTGTCCACCATCTGCAAGGCTCAGGTCAGGAGTGTAATAGAATGCTCGCCACTCGCCTGGATGAGTGCAACTCCATCAACACTCAGGAAGCTTGACACAAGGCAGCCCACTTGATCGGTACACCTTCCACATGCATCCAATCCCTCCACCATCGATGAACAGTTGCAGCAGTGTGCACAATCTACAAGATGCACTGCAGCAACACACCAAATTTCCTAAAGCAGCAATTTCCAGACCCACAACCACTACCATTTAGAAGGACGAGAGCAGCAGATACCTGGGAATACCCCCACATGGAAATTCCCCTCCAAGTCACTCACCATCTTGACTTGGAAACATATCACCATTTCTTCTTTGGTGCTGGGTCAAAATCATGGAATTCCCTCCCTAACAGCACTGTGGGTGTACCTACACCTCAGGGACTGCAGCGGTTCAAGAAGGCAGCTCATCACCACCTTCTCAAGGGCAACTAGGGATGGGCAATAAATGCTGGCTTAGCTGGTGATGCCCACATCCCATAACTGAATAAATTTTAAATTTTTAATTAATTTTTAAAGTAATACTACAAGAATCTCTAATATCATATTGATTCTATTTTCAAATATTTGAAAGGTTCATATAAATCATATATACATTCTAAGTTTTACTTAATGATTATCAGCTTCATTGTGTAATGGAATAGTGGAGATGCACTGGGATAACATCCATTCTGGTATTTGATCCGTCACTTCTCAGATCAATTGGACTCAACCATGAGGTCTCAATGCAACAAAATGATGGTTGCATTTTTTTTTGTGTTGGAATTGCATCATCTCAACCACACCTCCTAATTCTTAGTTTGTAGATGGAATAGTATGGAGGTGTGGGGTTGGAGGATGAGGTTGCTATGCTTAACATTTCCCTTGCTGGTCCCCTTGTGTTTCCCTTGCACGTGACAGGTTTTGGAACGGACAGGGGAACATCAAACTACTCACTATTTTTCTAGCGGTTGTGGAGCATACAGATCTTGGACCTCCAGTTAGTGTCCACAGCAGGGGTGATTGATAAGTTTGTGGCCGAAGGTAGAAGGAGATGAGTTATACAGCTCTCATTACATGCACGTGCAGGTCAACTCTTTGAGTGACTATGCAGAAAGTTTGAAGTTAATAACTCATCTCCTTCTACCTTAGGCCATGAACTTATTAATCACCCCTGCTGTGGACACTTTCTGGAGGTCCAAGATCAGTATGTTCCACGACCGCTGGACTAAGTGTGTAAATGTAGGAGGGGACTATGTTGGAAAATAAATGTGCTAGGTTTTCTACTGTTTGTAAAATCGACTCCTTCTACCCTTAGGCCACAAACTTATCAATCACTCCTCGTATGTTTCAATGAGAAACTCTGCCATCTTTTTCACGGATGATTGCCGGACACATCTAGTCTAGTGGTATTTATACCCCTGTGGTCCATCCCTCCTGATTGGTTAGTGCTCATTCAATCAGATTTGCGCTAACCCACCTTGTTTACAATCAAATTCCAGTTCTTTCTTAGAGCGAGACCTTCGTCTTTGTTAAAATTCTTTTCCTCTAGTTTTATTTCAATGGCATCCTCTACCAGGCGGTCCCTAAAGCCACTGGCATAGAAAGTGAAAAAGACTTGGGGGTGAGATTAATATCTGCTGTGCAATGAAATTTTGGGTTCCCTTAGCCGCTGCCCTTTGCAATAAAACAAAAAAAGTCCATTTTTAGTAGAGCAAATAGTTCTATTAGGGCTATCAAGAAAACTATTGAAAAAAAGAAGAAAAGATTGGAAATGTAAAGAGTTGGCATCAGTAGGGACAGCAGTCAAGTATCAGAAATCCTGACCTTTCTGTCTCTCTTTAGATACTTATGTAACTATGATCAGATTTCCATTATCTGCTAACTTTTATTTTTTAATTTAGAACAGGAATAAATCCTTTCCTTTGTAAAACTTCTCCACATTTATTGCAATGTCTCTGGCATCATTCCATGATGAGACATGGAATTTAGCAATACTCGGTTTACTCTTCCACACACACACACAGGAACATTTCTAAACCACACCAACTTCTATGTGCTGTGGTTAGTATTTACTGTAAGAAAAAAGCCAAGTGAAAATTTTGATGGGCTACACGCACTGTAGGAAGGATGTGGAGGCTTTGGAGAGGGTTCAAAAGAGGTTTACCAGCATACTGCCTGGATTAGAGACCATAAGATATAGGAGCAGAATTAGACCATTTGGCCCATCAAGTCTGTTCCACCATTCCATCATGGCTGATTTATTATCTCTCTCAACTCCATTCTGCTGCCTGTAATCTTTGATATCCTTACTAAGCAAAAAGCTATCAACCTCTGCTTTAAATATACCCAGTGACTTGTACTCCACAGCTGACTGTGCCAACGAATTCCACAGATTCACTACCATCTGGTTAAAGAGATTCCTCTTCATCTCTAACCTAAATAGACATCTGTTTATTCTGAGGCCGTGCCCTCTAAGCCTTGACTCCCCAACTACAGGACACACATAGTGGATATTAGCTATAAGGAGAGATTGGGCAACTTGGATTGGTTTCTCTGGAGCTCCAGAGGCTGAGGGGAGACCTGGCAGAAGTTTACAAAATTATGAGAGACATAGACAGAGTGGATAGCCAAAAACTTTTTCCCAGTGTGGAAAGGTCAAATAGTAGAGTGCATCGCTTTAAGATTAGAGGGATGAAGGTTAAGTTTGCTACACAGAAAGCAGCTGTTGCCCGGAATGTGGTAGAGGAAGCAGACAAAATAGTGGCATTCAAGAGGCTTTTAGATAGGGACATGAATATGCAACGAGTGGAGGGATATGGATCTGCTCAAGAGGAAGAGATCAGTTTAATTTGGTATCATGTTCAGCACAGGTGAAGTGGGCCCAGAAGCCTGTTCCTACGATGTACTGTTCTATGTACAACAATACATTTAAAAACCAGTGCTGATCTCTTTGAAAATGAGAAGTGCAAGACGATGATTGGAACCCTGCTGCAAGGGAGGAGCAGCAAATGAATCCAGCAAATGTGGACAGTCATCTCAGTTAATAGGGGCTGGTGACATTATGTGAAAAGAGGAACTAAGAATCAAAAGGCAAGAGACTGCACGTGCTGGAACTCTAGAACAACACCCAAAAGCTGGTGGAACTCAACTGGTCAGGCAGCATCTATGGAGGAAAATGGACAATTGGCATTTCAGTTTGAAGGCCTTCATCAGAACTGCACAAGGATCAGTTTCAGTCTTGGTATAAATGAATGTTTCTTAAAAATGTTGTGCCTTTCTGACTTTAATGTGGATACAAAATTAGCATGGCAAAAAACGAACTAGAGATACTACTATGTTCTGTTCAATGCCTTTTGGAATGATAAACTGACAGATTTACGATACAGCTGGTGTACTTCCCACTGTGCACTTCCTATAGTTATTTAAATAAGTGCTACCAAGAGTTCATACCTGTAGCATAACATTGCAATGTGTTTATCTTGATGTGTGTTGTTTGACTAAGATGTATTAATATAATTCCACAGAGAAATGTACATTATTATTGTAGTTACCTATTTTCTCAGGACATACTGTAGGTCTCTACAAGGACTCCTGTATGTGTGGAGCTCAGTACTTGAGCACTGGTAAGGTCCTGACTTACTTTCTAACTAGGATCAGCCTGTTAATTAGAAAAATGACTTTCAGAATGATCTGAAGGTTATCCCAGTTGCAAGTGACAGGGCTACCCTTCCTGGTTACATTAGCAAAGCTTGCTGGCAAATCATCAACAATGCCTTAGACATTTGCAGACTTGTCAGTACAATGTCAGTTTATCAAGTCTGCCACAGAACGTTGACTTGGTTCCAAGCTTCTATCCGCAAACCAACCAGCTCTGAGGAGGCTAATCAGTGGCTGGTTAGCAGACAACTAACAAGTGCATTCTTGAACCCAGTGTCAAGCAGCAGGTGCTAGAATTCCCCACCAATATTACAATTCTGAGTACAAATGTATGATTGTTTTGCCATCATCTCCTGATACGACATGAACACATTACCAACCTCAATGAGTTGTGGCTTTACCAGTTGGGTGTGTGGGACAGCTGCTTACAACTTGGTAACTCAATCGTATGTAAATGATTCTCGTAACCTGCCATCAGATAAGGTCCCCAGCAGCTGTCGGCTCAAGTCTCACATTTTCAACATCAGATTTATTATAGATATGATGGAGGAATCCACTTTGGATTTTTTTAAACTATACTCCTGTATTGTCCAATATATTTCACATATTTAACTCCAAAAGCACATGCCACTAACTAATATTAAACAATGTATCATTTTGTATGCTGATTTTGGAAGTGCCATCTTCTTAATTTCAATTACAAGATGTGGAAGTTAAAATAGTAATCTTTACAATAGTTCAATCATTCCATTTAATATCAGAGAAATGTATACAATAAACATCCTAAAATTCTTTTTCCTGTTCTGCATTCTGTTACTATTGATGGTGAGGGCGTGGATGAGGTGAGGACCTACAAGAACCTGGGGGTGCACCTGGATGACAGATTTAGGTGGAGCACCAACACACAGGCTGTGTTAAAGTAGAACCAAAGTCTCTTCTACTTCCTGAAAAGAATAAGGTCCTTCGGAGTATTCAGGCCTCTCCTTCACGTGTTCTACCAGGCTGTTGTCACCAGTACAATTTTCTATGCGGTGGTGTGTTGGGACAATGGCATTAACAGGCTGGCTCTTTTGTAGGAGTCAAGCTGAACTCTGAAGACTGTGGTAGGTCAAAGGACCCCATGGAAAATCCTGGCAATTCTGGAGAATGTTTCTCACCCTCTGCATACCACCTTGGCAGAACAGAGCAGCACTTTTAGTAACAGACTAAGTGAACTCTGCTATATGAGGTCATTCTCTTCCACGGACATTAGGCTCTAATAAGAGTCAACCTATAGCCGGGTAAGTGAAGACCCCTTCCCCCCACCCCCACCATTAGACTGTTTGACTTACTTTTTAATTCCTTCTTACTTCACTTCTAATACTTACATGTTTATATATCTGTCCATTTGTAATGTTACTGTGACACTGTCATTTTCTTTGGGATCAATAAAGTATCTATATCTATCTGAACAAAACAACTCGCTGATTAACGTTGATAAAGTCTGCCACATTGCTTCTTTTGCTGAGTTCTCCGACCCAAGAATCGGCAATAAGCTCTCCACCACCAACAAGAGAGACGGAGCACGATTTGCTGAGTAGAGCCCCAGACAGCCGATCCGCTGTTCCTGATGTTCTGTTTTCTCCCACGGTGCTTCAGTCAGGGGCACTGGCACAGAGTTTTCTAGGCCATGCCTTCGGGATATTGAAAAGCGTCTGGTCATGAGCCCCCAGGAGGAAGCCCCGCCAACGCATCTAATCAAAATCCGAATGTAACTTCTGGTTCTCTGACAGAACCCAACCCACCCTGAAAAGAAAAAAAGAGAGACATCAAAGGTAGAAATTAAGCTGTTTCCACAGATGAACTTGAAGGAGTCGCTGTTAAGTGCCATCATAACTCTGCCCCTTGGACCCTCAGATGTCTATTTAATAGCCATTCCTAATTACTCTGAGGAGGTTTTTGTAATCTGCTTTAACCAAACTCAAGGGCAGCTTCTACCCTACTTTTATCAGATTACTAAATGGACTTTCACACATTAAATAATGAATTCCTGACCTCCCAGTCTACCTCGCTGTGGGCATTGTACTTTATTAGTTTAGTGGCACTGTTGGTAGAATCTCAAATGGAGATGAGAGGGTTACGGGAGTGAGATATGCCAATTAATGGAGTGGTGTCACAGCAGCAACCTTGCACTCAATATCAGTAAGACGAAAAAGCTGATTGTGAGCTTCAGGACAAAGGAACACATACCAATCCTCATAGAGGGATCAGAAGTGGACAGAGTGAGTAGTTTCAAGTTTTTGGCTGTCAGGATCTCTGAAGTCTTAGCCTGGTCCCAACATATCAATGAAGTTATAAAGAAGACAAGACAGCAACTTTAATTCATTAGGAGTTTGAAGAGTTTTAGTATGTCAACAAATACACTCAAAAACTTCTATAGATGTACCGTGGAGAGCATTCTGACAGGCTGCATCACTGTCTGGTATGGGGGGGTGTGGGGGTTACTGCACAGGACCGAAAGAAGCTTCAGTGAGTTGTAAATCTTGTCAGCTCCATCTTGGGTACTAGCCTACAAAGTACCCAGGACATCTTCAGGGAGCAGTGTCTCAGAAAGACAGCGTCCATTATTAAGGACCTCTAGCACCCAGGGCATGTCCTTTTCTCACTGTTACCATCAGGTAGGAGGTACAGAAGCCTGAAGGGACACACTCAGTGATTCAGGAACAGCTTCTTCTCCTCTGACATCTGATTCCTAAATTGACACTGAACCTGTGAACACGACCTCACTTTTTTAATGTATATTATTTCTGGTTTCTGCATAATTTTAATCTGTTCAATATACATATACTGTAATCAATTTACTTAATAAATAACTATCATTTTTTCTTCTATATTATGTATTGCATTGAACAGTTGCTGATAAGTTAACAAACTTCACGTTACATGCCAGTTTCCTGATTCTGATTCTGATTATGAATTCTGAGTCTGAACTGGCATTCTTCTTCCCTCTTCCTGCTGGAATGTATTTGTGGATAAACAGTGTTCCTGCCAAATGAGTACAGGAATTCTCATTCCTGCAGGGGACACAACAGGTAATGGCAAATGAGAGGCCTTTTGTGAGTGCATTGGTGGGACCTTCCAGTCCTGTCCAGCAGCAAGGATCGTTAGGAGCTCTCATTAGGCATGAAGCTAACATGGCTCTCATTGCAAAAGCACTCCACTCATGTAACTCAAGGCTTGATGTCAGAAGACACATACTCAAAGGGCAGCTCTTTACCCCAAGAGCTACTTCAGATGTGGCACAGTGGCCATAAGAGAGTAGGCATGGCTGAACACGGCTGAATAAAAGAATTGTGTGAGCTACCCAGGAATATAGGAATGATCATCAACATTTTTTGAATATAGCTGCACAAACTCTTCAAGTACTTGGGGAGCAAAAATCCCTACAAATTTAGTAAAAGATTAAGCTTTTGGGGTGGAAATCTGAATAGCAGATACACCTTGTCATTCTTCCACTTCACTATGAAGAAGCCAGAAATAAAAACAAAGCTGGCAAAGATGGTAAGTGTTGTCTGCCACTGCCTGGCCATGCTGAAGAAAATATGCTACTCCTCACCATTCCTCAAAAATCTGCCGTACCCCATCCCTGAGTAAAGAACCTCTGTCACTTACTAAACGATAGGAGATGTGGCTGCAAATTAGCATTTTTATTAGCTGCTAGAGAGAGCATAAGGGAAATGCAGTAAACTGGGAAGGGCCAGAATTTCAATCCTCCCCAGGCTGATTAGTTCAGGCACATCCCTACAGCAGCTGTTCTGCCCATGTCAACCTGTAGATCCTGGTGACCACCTCCATGGAGAATTTTAACCTCCAATATAGCTTCTACTCTAACAGACACATGACTGTGACTGCTCTTCAATGGTAGGCCATCCCAAATATTTTTTTCTCTTTCTACCTCCTGACTATTCTTCAAGACTTCCACCTTTCTATTTTACTGAATGCCAAGGAGTCTACCTCCTTTGTCTCTTCGTGCCAATTTCAGACATTTTATCCTCTGAACAGCTTTTAATAAACATATTCAAATTGTGTAATCAGCAAGGAAAACTAAGCACGAAACTGAGGGATGGGGATACCCTGCTACTGTGAAGACCAGTTTACACAGTGGCATTAGCATGGTAAGTCCAGTCCTTATGGCAGGGCTGGCATCAAATTAGTGCTGCACACTAACTGTTTCACCAACTATACATATTTTCAGGGTGTACAGAGAATTAAGACAAGCCACACAAAAAAGGACCTGTATTTGCAAATGAAATTGCGTTGATGTTAACACCTGTGATACAAAAAAAAGAGATTCTATGAATCCAGTTTCTCAGTGATATTTCAAAATCAGAATGGCTAGAAAGCCAAAAATAGCTAGTCCGTGGAAAGAGAATCAGAGTTAACATTTCAGGTCAATGATCTTTTATTATATCTATTAAAAATAAGAGATGAAAAATCTTTTCAATTGTAGGGAAAGTAGAGGGAGAAAGAAAACAAAGAACAAAAGTGGAATAGAACAAAAAAATACTGTAAGTGTTCAGCAACTCAGGCAGCATCTATGGAAAGTGGAAAAGAACATAAATTGACCTGAAATGCAGGATTGTAAAACATGATCAGCAAGTTATTTGCTGCTCATGGAAAGGGAGGGGAAAGCAGCCAATATCACAGGTAGATATCTGAAAGGAGAAATGGCCAGTTCGGCCGTAGATGGAAAATGACAGGCTTGGTTCACTTGAAAGAAGTTTTTGGTTCCCTGGATGCTAAGAAAGAAGGAGTTAAAAGGGTAGATGTGGCATCATTGCAGTTACGTAGGAAGGAAAGGGTTACTGGTGGAGATTGTCATAGTATTTTGTTCTTTATTTACTAATTTATTCTTAACACAGCTTCTCTGTTCCCTTTTCTCTCCACCTAACAATACAATCACCTCTCAGCAATTTAACACAAGTTCAGTCTGTAGTGACCTGAGAATGAAGGATTTCTTGTGAGACAAAGCAATACAAGAAAGAGAAAACAAGTGAATTCAGCTGAAAAGGTGGGTATTATCTCTGATTTCTAGCTATATTTATTTTTAATACTGATTATCTTGGAGTCCGATGTATTTGTTTATGTGGAGTTAACATGTAGCTTGAAGTGTGCAGTGTTACAGAGCGTATGATTGTGTAATCTGGGTGGAGAGTGGTAATTTGTTACACAAAAATAGCTAAATTTTCATGTTTGTGCCTGCAATTTTGTTGGCATCACTTGTCTAACAAAGCCCTTATTAGACCACACCTGGAGTAACATGATCAGTTCTGGGCACCAAGCAGTCGGAAGAATGTGTTAAGCTTGGAGGGAGTATTGCACAGAAAGCAGCCAGAGAAGAGTCCCTGAAACAGCTCGTAGCATTACCTTCTGCCGAGAGACTTTTCATCAAATAGTCGTTCTCCTAAACAAACTGCATGGGAAACAGTACATATTAAGCTCCGCTCTATACTAGGTAATCTCAAATATCAAAATATCAGGTCTCAAACTGCCTGAAGAGTCCCAACATGCATGATAAAACCTCATATAATCCTTCTGAAACTTTGTCTCAACTGACATTTAAACCAGTGAGGAGAGGGGCCTACTCATGATGGCAACTTCCTATTCCGTAAGGCCGATACTTTGCTTCCAGCTGGCTTTCCACTATTCACCTAGAGCACCAAACTACAAACTACAGCTGTGTGCTGGAGATACACAGTCTAACTGGATACAAAGGCAGAAAGGTAGAGTGGCCTCCATTTGGCGTCTTCTTCTGTCATTCTGTGTGAGCGAATGATGCCTGCGGTTAAGTGCTCACAGTTTTTTGAAATCAAGACATGGCATTCAGGTTCTTTGCAACCTCTGTGAGCATGGAAGTAGACTTTTCCTTTCTCCTTGCCTTCATCGGTCTGGTAGAGCATTCACCTTCCATCCACATTGGCATTGGCATAAAATACGCTAATGATGGCCTCGTCTGAGCTCTCTGGGACAGTATCGATAGGTGCTTCCCTTCCCACTTCTGCTGGACAAAAGGCCAGTGTGAAATGGCATGGGCCTACTTTAAAAAGTGCTACCGGTCTAAAACTCATTGGTGCCCATTTTATCCATCTGGGACATGCATTCCCTGAAGGTGCCAGTCTTTGAGGCGATGCTTTGGAGTGACAGGCACTTAGATTTAAATAGGTCGAGAGATAAATGGATACAGATAGCCTGGCACTTAGAGAGACGCTTCTTAGTAATACAACCAGAACCTTGACTGACTGGAGTGAAGTTAGGAAGCCTATCTGAAAGTAGAACTTCGATTGCTGTTCCTTGTGCAAATACAAATTAATGTTAAGTGTAGGGTTTTATTAACCAGTAGTATTACGAGAGATCGAAAACAAGGTGGGAATAGAAAGCAGAGCATCTAGTAATCCGCCAAGCAATGAGATAGTTTGGAGGGATTCAGTGACGAACTTCTGTTCCTGTGACCAAATGATTTAACCTAGATCCTTCTCATGAGCCTGCGGGTTGATGAATTACACAGCTAGGCAGGAGAAAAACATATGACATTTTGTAAATGTCAGATTTAACACCAAAGGTGTGGATCAGACAGCATTAACAGTAACCAGAAGTTTCCAATTTCCTGGTCACACCTTGCTCGTTATCCTTTCAGCAACATTTTACATCATTTCTGGACCTAGGCTGATGAGGATTTCCAGCGTAATGCCAAAAAAGTGGAATGATTTATAAGATGGAATAAATTTCTGGGTGCAAAGCAATCGGCTGAAGTCTCACCGTAAAACAAATCTTGTGTACATAACCAAACTTCATACATCACCCAGGTAACCAGACACAGTTCATGTAACAAGCCAAGAGCGTCAGAAATCATTAAGATCTGTAGATATGGAAAATATATGAGCATATTAACATCAGGAATCATTAACTTTTTAAAAAAATTTTGAACTTATTTCAAAACATAATCATTATACATGCAAAGAAGCATTTGTGGTCTACTTTTGGAGTATCAGTGAACAGAGGTCTTGGTTTTGTAAAATAGTTTTGTCTTTGCAACAGTAGTCTGTGTTTTACTGTAAAGGATTTACGATCTGAAAATGCAAACAACTGAGGTTCAAATTCCACTTTATAAATCAGGCTTATGCATTAGTTTAGATCTTCATGTTTGCCAGTGAAAAGTCATCAACAATGAGCCTATTCTTGCTGGGAAATGTGAAAGCTTCTACATGGACCTGCTGGCATTTCTCCAAATAAATACCTATATTTGCAGCTATTAAACTGGGGAGAATACTTGCTTTTTGTGGCTCTATTCATTTCAAAGAAGAAGAACAGCTGCGAGAGGAATAGTAAGCGTCAGGCTAAATATTTTAAGTTGTCTTAAGAATTTCACCAATGTTTTTGTTTCAGTTTCAGTTTGTTTGTTTTTTAAATAATTATTTCATTTGTTTGATTTATATTCAATTTTAAATGTTTCTTGGCCGGCTAAATAATTTCAAACTAGCTTAAATAAATCAAATAATTTTTGAGTGAATATAGAATAGGACTTACTCAAGGACAAAATCAAAGTCAAGTTTATTGTCCTATGCACAAATACACTCTGTGGTCACTTTATGAGGTACACCTGTACAACTGCTCGTTAATGCAAATATCTAATCAGCCTATCAAGTCAGTGCATAAAACCAAGCAGAGATGGTCAGGATATTCTGCTGATGTTCAGACTAAAGGTCAGAATAGAGAAAAATTGTGATCTAAGTGACTTTGACATTGGAATGATTATTGGTGCCAGAGTAGGTGGCTTGAGTAAATTAGAAACTGCTAATCTCCCAGGATTTTCACACACAATGGTCTTTAGAGTTTACAGAGAATGGTGTAAAAACATTTTTAAAACATCCAATGAGCAACAGTTCTGTGGGTGAAAACATTTTGTTAATGAGGGAGATCAAAGGAGAATGGACATACTGGTTTAAGCTAACAGGAAGGTGATAGTTAACTCAATCAGAATCAATATTATCACTGGCATGTGACATGAAATTTGTTAACTTGTCAGCAGCAGTTCAATGTGACACATAATCTAGCAATGAGAGAAAAAAAATAGGATAAATAAATAGAATAAAAATTTAGGATCATGGAACGGGAGGTCTAGGGAGAAAGAAAGGGGGAGGGGAGCACCAGAGGGAGATGGAGAACAGGCAGAGTGATGGGCAGAAAGAGAGTAAAAAAGGAGGGGGGAGAAAACTAAATATATCAGGGATGGGTTAAGAAGGGGAGGAGGGGCATTAACGAAAGTTAGAGAAGTCAATGTTCATGCCATCAGGTTGGAGGCTACCCAGCTGGTATATAAGCTGGTGTTCCTCCAACCTGAGTGTGGCTTCATCTTGACAATAGAGGAGGCCATGGATAGACATATCAGAATGGGATGTGGAATTAAAATGTGTGGCCACTGGGAGATCCTGCTTTCTCTGGCAGACAGAGCGTAGGTGTTCAGCGAAACAGTCTCCCAGTCTGCGTCGGGTCTCACCAATATATAAAAGGCCACACCGGGAGCACCGGACGCAGTATACCACACCAGCCAACTCACAGGTGAAGTGTCGCCTCACCAGGAAGGACTGTCTGGGGCCCTGAATGGTGGTGAGGAAGGAAGTGTAAGGGCAGGTGTAGCACTTGTTCCACTTACAAGGATAAGTGCCAGGAGGGAGATCGGTGGGAAGGGATGGGTGGACGAATGGACAAGGGAGTCACGTAGGATCCTTGTGGAAAGTAGAAAGGGGGGGAGGGAAAGATGTGTTTGGTAGTGGGATCCTGTTGAAGGTGGCAGAAGTTACGGAGAATTATACGTTGGATCCGGAGGCTGGTGGGGTGATAGGTGAGGACAAGGGGAACCCTATCCCGAGTGGGGTGGTATGCAGATGGGGTGAGGGCGGATGTGCGGGAAATGGGAGAGATGCGTTTGAGAACAGAGTTGATGGTGGAAGAAGGGAAGTCCCTTTGTTTAAAAAGGAAGCTATTTCCTTCGTCCTGGAATGAAAAGCCTCATCCTGAGAGCAGATGCGGCGGAGACGGAGGAATTGCGAGAAGGGGATAGCATTTTTGCAAGAGACAGGGTGGGAAGAGGAATAGTCCAGGTAGCTGTGAGAGTCTGTAGGCTTATAGTAGATATCAGTAGATAAGCCGTCTCCAGAGATGGAGACTGAAAGATCAAGAAAGGGGAGGGAGATGATCAGTAGATAAGCCACCTCCAAGCACATCTTTCCCACCCCCCCCCTTTCTGCTTTCCACAGGGATCGCTCCCTACGCGACTCCCTTGTCCATTCGTCCCCCCCCCCATCCCTTCCCACCGATCTCCCTCCTGGCACTTACCCTTGTAAGCGGAACAAGTGCTACACCTACCCTTACACTTCCTCCCTCACCACCATTCAGGGCCCCAGACAGTTCTTCCAGGTGAGGTGACACTTCACCTGTGAGTCGGCTGGTGTGGTATACTGTGTCCAGTGCTCCTGGTGTGGCCTTTTATATATTGGTGAGACCCAACACAGACTGGGAGACCGTTTCACTGAACACCTACGCTCGGTCCGCCAGAGAAAGCAGGATCTCCCAGTGGCTACACATTTTAATTCCATGTCTCATTCCCATTCTGATATGGGTAGCCTCCAAACTGATGGCATGAACATTGAGTTCTCTAACTTTCGTTAATGCCCCTCCTCCCCTTCTTATCTCATCCTTGATATATTCAGTTTCCCCCCCCCCCTCCTTTTTTTCTCTCTTTCTACCCATCACTCTGCCTGTTCTCCATCTCCCTCTGGTGCTCCCCTCCCCCTTTCTTTCTCCCTAGGCCTCCTGTCCCATGATCCTTTCCCTTCTCCAGCTCTGTATCCCTTTTGCCAATCATCTTTCCGGCTCTCGGCTTCACCCCACCCCCTCCGGTCTTCTACTATCATTTCCCATTTCCCCCTCCCCCACTACTTTCAAATTTCTTACTATCTTTCCTTTCAGTTAGTCCTGACGAAGGGTCTCGGCCTGAAACGTCGACAGTGCTTCTCCCTATAGATGCTGCCTGGCCTGCTGTGTTCTACCAGCATTTTGTGTGTGTTGCTTGAATTTCCAGCATCTGCAGATTTCCTCATGTTTGATTTGTTAATGGTAATCGCTTAGTGATTTTTTTGGACTGGCCTGGTTAAAATCATCCAAAACGATAGTGAAAATGTTGGGGTGCACTATTTTGTGCATGTTGCTCCCATTACTCAGATCTTCTAAAGCCTGATAGGCATTGGCCTGAGGTGTAATGTATACTGCTACTAAAAATCCTGGAGAACTCCCGTGGTAGGTAAAAAGGATAGCACTTTACTGCTAGATACTCCAGGTCTGGTAAGCATAATTGGGACCGCATTGATATATTTGTGCACCAAGAAGAGTTGATCATGACGCATTCTCCTCCACCTCTGCTTTTAAGAGACTCTATAGATCTATCCTAATAGTGTATAGTAAGCCTGTCAATCTGGATCGCTGCATTTTGTACAGAAGGGGTTAACCAGGATTCCATGAAACAAAGGACACAGGCTGAATGTCCCTCTAATTCAGCACCCTAGCTCTGAGATCATTGATTTTATTCACCAGTGACTGCAGATTTGCCAGCAAGTTAGTCGGTATAGGGAGTTTAAAACCCCGTTTCCTTAAACACACTTGTAGCCCCGATCTACACTCGCGCTTCCTCCGAGGTGTCCTCTGTGGGCACTTCTGACCACAATTGGTGTTGTTTCCATCAGTTTTAAGCAGCGATAGTTCATTTAAATGCAATAAAACATCTTTCTTGACTGTACTGACCTTGGAAGCAGTTGTGATTTTCAGCTGTATCAGGCTGAAACGGGAATATTTAATCGTATCCATTGAGAGTACTGCTGCTACTCAAGTTGCGCCTAGGCGCCCCAGAAGTAGTCACAGTAGTCAAATAACCACACTTTACAACCAGTGGTATGCAGAGAAATTTCTCTGAATGCACAATATGTCAAACCTTGAAATGGATCAATTACAGCAGCAAAAAACCTTAAACGTACACTCAATGACCAATTGATTAGGTACAGGTGGTACCTGATAAAGTGGCCATTGAATGAGCATACATGCACAGGTGCAAGGAAAATCTGACTGGCAACAACATCACATGTACAGAGCATTATATAAGCAGCATTTTGTATGTTTTATCTTTAATACAAATTAAAGATAAAATATATACACTTTTTACAAGAAAGAGCACAATTAGAACAAAGACAAAGCCCATGTTAATGCAAAGTGATCAAAGTAGTCCTGATGTTAATAAACTAGAGTGATCAATGATTTTCTGATTGGTTCAAGAACTGAGTGGTTTAAGGAAAGTAACTGTCCTGAACCTGCTGGGGTGGGACTTCCAATCGTAGCTGAAAAGAGTTGGCATGTCTCCGGTAGTGGGAATCATTGATATTGCCTTCTTGAAGTTGTGGTTCCTAGAGATACTACCAATGGTGGGGTGGGATCTACTTAATCACCAACAAACCTGCCCAAACCACCAGATTAGAGTTTTTCACAAGGCCTTACCATTTCATGGGGTAACACCACAGAGGATCAGTGCAATCTGCAGATGAAAGTTGCCAATGAAAAGGTATGTTCATGCTTTCTACAGAGGTCAATGCCAAGTGAAGGCACCTCACTTGATGGTCTGGACCATCAAGTCAATAGCTATCATACACCTATCTTAATATAACAAGAGCAAAGTTGTCTTCAGAGATGATTTAGTGCGGTTTAGTAATTTAAAAAGGAGTAGCTCCAATTAAGTTCTTGGCTTTAATCACAGATCCATATCATATGATAAGCAGCAAGGTGCCTCTATCCATCAAGAATTCAGAATGCTGATGTGTGTTTAATATTTCAGTAATAATTGAATAATATATTGTTTGATTAAGCACTCCTTGTTCTTTGAATAATTCATTATGGGTTATATGTAAAAGTACATGAATGGCATACATCATCACTCCACCATGTCATATGTGTATGCCTTGCTTAAAGTAAAGACAAACGTACATGAGTTATCTCCTAACTCGTTGTTTTGCTTTCAGTTTTCATGCTTTGGAGTTACAAAACGTAACAGTGGCAATGAGGTAATTTATAAAATGAAGCCAATACAACTGCCTACCCGTTAAAGTGCAGCAAGAGATTTGAGCAAGAAAAGGTGTTGTGAAAAATGGTTGAATAAAAAATTAGCACAGTAGGTGCTTCTTTTGAAGGACCAGCCAAAATTGAGTTTAAAAAGAGGCAGAAAATGGAAGGATTAATGCGTTCATAAACAGTGAGTATTGGGTGATAATAAACTTAATTAAACACAGCAGAAATAGCTGGCTACATCTGAAAGACTGACGTGTTCAATTTGCACAAGAGATAACTGTGTTTTGTATACTGAATGGATTGAGCAGTATTTTAAAGCAAATGAAATAGCCTATGAAAAGCAGGTGCCAATTTTGCAGAGTGCATTGGGTTTAAAGGCTCACAGTTTGCTTTGCAGTTTGATCACTCCAACCAAACCATCCTAAGTGAGCTTTGCTAATATCGTGAAAGTAACAAAAGAACATTTAGAACTGAAACCATTGTTGACTGCAGAACACTTTAAGTTTCAAAGGGAAGGGGAGTTCATTGCAGCATAAGTGGCTGAATTAAAGAAGTTGCCTGAGCATTGTCAGTTCAGTGATGGACTTAATGATGCACTAAAAGATCATTTAGGTTGTGGAATCTTACAAGAAAACATTGAAAAATGGCTCCTAACTGAAGCAGTTAGAAAAGCAGTTGAAATAACTGTATCAATGGAAAGAACAGAAAGAGATACAACTGAGCTACAATCTGGAATTAAAGCGAGCATGAATAAAATCTAAATGGAAACTGGCCTGGTCGAACAAATTGTGTTACTGTTGTGGTGGGGCTCACATATTTCAGACCAATGCAGATTTAAAGGGAAAATTTGAAGAAAATACAACAAAGTAGAAGGCATACTTCAAAAAGCCTGTCAGGCAAACAAAAATAGAAGGACTGCACAGGGAAGAGAATAAGTTAAGTAGTCAAGCTGCAGTTTCAAAAACAGGACTGATCTGTATGCTGTTGATGAAAAATCTGATCATTGTGAGTGTGACACAGAAAAGGGTAGCCATGAGCTTTACAATGAGAAAACTAACAAGGGACAAGCAATATGACTTACACCAGAATTGAATGGCTAACTAACTAACGGCTCAGCTGTTTCAGTCATTCCACAAAATGAGTTTGAATGACATTTCAAAGATACTAATCTGATATCTACAGATATCCAACTAGATAAGAATTTTTCTTGAAAAGTTAGCTCCTATTCGGATTACATTTGTAACAATAATATACAACATTCGACGAGCCACATTGGGGTAGTATGTGGTAAAACGAGGAGGACCAGCATTATGCGGGAGTGCCATTGACTCAGACAACTACAACTTGATTGGGCATCCATCCACCATTTGCATATCACATCCCCTGTAATAGAGTCAACTGAAATTGAATTCTGAAAGGTTCTTGATGAGAGAGAGTGCCTTATGAAAATAGGTTGAGTGAACTATGCCTTTTCTCCTTGGAGTGACGGAGGATGAGAGGTGACCTGATAGAGGTGTATAGAATGATGCAAAACATTGATCTTGTGGAAAGCCAGAGTCTCAGAACCACTTTCTGTAGTCTCAGAGTCAACTCCTACAACCACCACAGAGGAGACTTCAGAACCTAAGATTGTTTTCATAGCTACAAACCTTACCTGCCAACCAGAGTGATCTCCCTTGTCAGGAAA
This sequence comes from Hemitrygon akajei, assembly GCF_048418815.1. Taxonomy (NCBI): domain Eukaryota; kingdom Metazoa; phylum Chordata; class Chondrichthyes; order Myliobatiformes; family Dasyatidae; genus Hemitrygon; species Hemitrygon akajei. The sequence continues at coordinate 107,187,553 of NC_133131.1, forward strand.
GATGTTATCTCACATCTTGGTAGAAAAACCCAAAGAATGAATGACATGAAAATGTTGGAACCTCAAAGCCCCCCTCAACCTTCCCAAGCACAAGCAGTGATAAGGAAACAACCCTCCCCCAACTTGTTCCAGCAGGAAGTGTCAGCACTGGCCATCCACCAAGCAAGCAAAAGCAAAGCCCCAAAGAGGGATCATGATCTGCATTCCAACAAAAACCATTGTTCACCCAACAGATCAACACGCCAAAGGTTCCCTCTCTCACTAACAAGGGAGGAGAAGTGTCACCCCTTCCGCAGTGAGAGGGAAGACCAACAGATCACTGTTTTGATGTTACAGTTTGAAGTGATGCTTGTTCGAGCTCACCCAACTCGAGAACCAGCAGACTTTACCTCCTCCCATAGAGAGAGAGAGAGAGAGAGAGAGATCAGCTGAGTGCAGAGGACTCTGATAGCCATACCCATTATCTCAATGTTCCTGTCTTCTGCAACACTTCAATTACAACATTGGTGAGGAATTCGTCATCCACATGGCCACCCAAAGCCACACCCTGAAAGCACATTTTCCAGGCCATTCCTGGAACAACAATAAATATATTGGTTGATGAATCATTCTTTGTTAAAAAAATAATTCATTACAAGTTATATGTAAAAGTACGTGCATGTTCTTTGCAATGATGCCACCGTATCATATGTGTACTCCTTGGTTAAAGTTAAGACAAGTGTATATGAGTTACTTCCTGGCTCCATACTTTGCTTTCAATTAGTTTTAATGTTTTGAAGATACAAAACGTAACAGTTGTCCACTTACTGTATTTTCAATGGACTTGAGTTGAGCAGATTGCTGTTATTATCTGAAGAGTAATCTGCATTATTGAATGAGGTAAATTGTATATAAATATTGCAGAGCTGATGTCATGACAGGCAATTGATTATTATGGCAGCTAGGATTTAAGTTAACAGTTAACTAATTAACTCTGACATCTCTGACATCTTGTATTTAAATATCACTTTTTAAATTGTAAAACATCAAAAACTGATTGAAAAGAACGTTAAATAAGAACATGTGACATCAAACCACAAGAAGGTATTAGGATAGTGACCAAATCTAGATCAAAAGTATGCTTTAAGGAGCTCTAAAAGAGAAAAGATGAAAGAGAAGAGGTTTAGGGATGTAATTCCAGAACATATGCCTTTGGTAGTTGGACTCCATGGTTGTCACTGTTAGAATGATTACTTTAAGAATAAATGAGAGGAAAAGAGATAACTTGCAAAGTTATGGAGGTGGAAGAAAGTACAAAGATGGTAACAAGTAAGAGTTTTGAAAATAATGAAGATTTTTAAGATATGGTGATGCTTAACGTGAAAGCAGTGCATGTCAGCAAAGCAAAGGGTAGGTATCAGTAGGACTTGTGAATTAGGAAATATATGAAGCAAAGTTTTACTTGACCTCACTTTTATGGATCTGAACTATGGATAGTTGTCACCATCACACGCCCTTCCCCCCCCCCCCCCATATTCCCCACAACTGGTCCTCTCCTTTACTGCTGTCAGCTTCCCATCACTCCACAAGATGAACACCATTGGATTATTCCCTCCAGCCATTTCTCACTATTACAAATTATTTCCAATAGTGCCTCAGTACTAACATCTTGAGCTTAATATGTCCCATATGGAAACCATTGCTGCAGATGATTTTTGTTTAAGATAATAATTTCTACTTAAACCCTCACACCTTGCGTGAATTACACATCTCCACTACCTAACTGTGTGACTGTAGAAAAATAGCTTCAATTCTATTCTATTTGAATTTCAATTGAACTATTTTGCCCATCTTTGGTTTCCACTTTGGTCATTCACGTACTTGTTATGGAAGTTCTTTTCATAGGTTTTCCACAATTCCATAAGGAATAGTTGGCATTTGACTGCATAACAGTCAGCTACTTCGAGATTCTTGATGAAGTGTGCATGAATATGGAACTCCTGAACTTCCAGTGCTCATAAGCAGGTATTTCCATGTCCGCACTCCAGCACTGATTATTTTTCAGTGGCAGAGTGCATAATTGCATCAATTTTGTGACCTACATTTGACAAAGTGCAAGGAGTTCAATGCAGGAAAATATCTTTTTATTGTGGACTGAGGTAAATATTGTTTTTTTGACACATTTTAATTATTTCAATATATATATATATGAATTTTAAACACTACTGTTTAATTTTATCTTGTATTTTAATAGCTTAATGTTTAAAATCATTAAACATTAATCATTAACTAATTGAGCAGAAGAGTATGTTTCTGTGCTCTATGATTGTATAGCCGCAATGAATCAGAAACAGAATTAGAACCAGATGAAATATTACTGACATATGTTTTGAAGTTTGTTGTTTTGTAGCAGCAGTAGAGTGTAATACATAAAAATATCCTATAGATTGCAATAAGAATATATAAAGAGAGCAGCATAGTGTGATAGTGTTCATGGTTTGGTTCATTGTCTGCACAGGAATCTGATTGTGGAGGGGTAGAATCTGTTTATAGAAGTTTGAGTATGTGTCTTCGGGCTTTTGTACTTTTTCTCTGATGGTATAATAAGAAGAGACATGTCCTGGGTGATAGGGGTCCTTAATAATGGGTGCCATCTTTTTGAGGCATTATCTTTTGAAGATGTCCTCGATGCTGCTGCCCCAGTGTCAATGCTCCAATGTTAATATTTCCAATGGTTCTGATAGGTTAAATAATCAGTTAAGAATGGGTGCATGACCTCAGAGCTGACAAAGGTTTTTTCAGCAGCTTTACAGAAAAGGCTTATTAGACCATAAGACCATAAGATATAGGAGCAGAATTAGGCCATTTGGCCCATCAAATTTTCTACGCCATTCAATCGTGGCTGATCCTCAGCCCCACTCTCTGGCCTTCTCCCCTAACTTTTGATGCATTGGCCAATGAAGAATCTATCAATCTCCACCTTAAATACATGCAGTGAACTGGCCTCCACAGCCGCCTGTGGTAACAAATTAAGCAAATTCACCACCCTGTGGCTGAAGAAATTTCTCCGCATCTCTGTTTAAATGGACGGCCTTCTATCCTGAGGCTGAGCCCTCTTGTCTAGACTCCCCCATCATGGGAAACATCCTTTCCACATCTACTCCGTCTAGGCCTTTCAACATTCAAAAAATTTCAATGAAATCCCACCCCTCCCCCAATCATTCTAAATTCCAGTGAGTACAGGCCTAGAGCCATCAAGCATTCCTCACCCTTACATTCCCAGATTCAACCTTGTGAACCTCCTCTGAACCCTCTCCAATACCAGCACATCTTTTCTTAATTAAGGAGCCCAAAACTGTTCACAATACTCAAGGTGAGGTCTCACCAGTGCCTTATAAAACTTCAGCATCACATCCCTGCTCTTATATTCTAGACCCCTTGAAATTAATGCTAACATTGCATTTGCCTTCTTCACAACCAATTCAACCTTTAGGGTGTTCAGCACAAGGGCTCCCAAGTCCCTTTGTATCTCAGATTTTTGAATTTTCTTCCCGTTTAGAAAATATTCTGCACATTTATTTCTTCTTCTGAAGTGCTTGACCATTTTCCAACATTGTACTTCATTTGCCACTTTCTTGCCCACTCAGCTAATCTGTCTAAGTCCTTCTGCAACCTTCCTGTTTCCTCAACACTACCTGCCCCTCCACTAATCTTTGTATCATCTGCAAACTTAGCAACAAAGCCATCTATTCCATCATCTAAATCATTGATATACAGCATAAAAAGCATTATTCTGTGTTTCTCCCCTGTCTGCTACTCGCATCACAACCCACCCTTCTCTTTCTCTGTCCAATATGATGTGCTTTACTTGCTAGAAGAGTCTGCCATGCCACATGGCTTTTGCATTGAGTTTGGACTCCGTTCGCTCCAGAAATATCTTTGCAGGGGCTGTGGTAGACTCAGTCTTATATACTTTAATTGGCCAATGTTCAGTTTTATAAAATTATGACACCACATATCGCATCTGTTTCCAGGAACTGCAGTCAGTCATCAAGCTAGCCATTTCTACCTAAAACACTGAGACACACTGATAAATCATCATCAAGCTCAGTAAAAACATTAATGTTTTCTGGACTTCCATACCTGCATACTAAATCAGGAATAGAACCTGATGGCCCAGAACTGAGTGCACAAATACCACTTCACATTCAGCTCCCCCACCCCCCAGCATCACATGAGGCACGTACTAAATGCTTTTACTTTAGGTAAGAAAACTCAGTGGATTAGTATTTACTCTTTTAGTTCAATTAATATTAATATAGGTTGAGAACCTCATTATCCAGAGGTGTTTCTGATTTCTGATTTTTTGGGATATTTGCATCTACAAAATTAGATACCTTGGGGATGCAACTCAAGTCTAAACAATAAATTAATTTATGTCACATATCCGAGTTTATACATACACCCTGAAGGCAGTTTTATATAATATTTTGAATGGCTATCATTATCTTGGCTGCCCAGATAGACAGACAGTGGCTATCATTCCCGACTCTGAACTTATATGCTACTGGTAAGCAGTTTTTGTTTTACACTTGTTGATCACACTTATGTATTGACACAGCCATTCAGTGTGTTAGATTTTCATCAGCAACATTCTTGGCAAACTCATCAATGAATTTCTCTGCTGCTTTGTGATCAGCAGACGCTTAATCATCTTGAAAAATTTAATACTGTTCCTTTTCTTAAATTTCTGAGACAGCCTGCTGAATATTCACAATTACCTGCAATTTTCAATTTGCCGTAATAGATATTTGCTTGTTTCATGATCAGCATACCGTTAAACAGCATATGTTCACTCCGATGTTAATGAATCCACTCTTTGAATACATGCTCAAGATCTTTATTTTCACTTTATGCAGTGTTTTCATTAACCTGTCACTTCTCAGAACTCTGTGCTGTGCAGGCCTGTGCATCACCTGTCAACCTTTCCATTGCCATATGGAATTTTCCAATTGTGACATCATGTCAGAGCTCAAAATAATTTTGAATTTCGGAAGTTTATGGAATTTGCAATTTTGGATAAATGGCGCTGTATTATTAATTAATTTAATCTATAGCTGGAGAATGGTAATGGGGACAAGCTCCCACTATCCAATAAATGCTCCCAATGGTGTGTATCTCAAGTAGCCTGTGATGACCAAGTCTACTTCCTAGTGTTCACATGTGACTTAACTACTAACTCTGTTGGAAACTTTTCTACTGACAGGGGAAGGGGGCAAAAGCAGGTTACTGGTGCCTTAAAACCAATTGCTTCTGGTGTATGTGGCTCGACAGCCATGTTTGGCAGCTCATTTAGGAGAAGAAAAAGTGTGGTCTCAAACCTCCACTGAATTGTGACTATACCCACTTATAGGGAAGTGTACATTCTGAGGAAGAGTCCAGAACTGGAATCCTTAAGTCAGTCCCATGTTGAGCTCAATACTGACTGGAAACTCCTGCATCACTGCTGGTGCCAAACTGTATTGGTCTCTGCTGTCCCTTGGGTTTCATTAGGTGTCTAGAGAGGGGCAGTCTGATACATGGGCAACAGCTTATTCTACATATCGTGCTGCCTTGGCTTATGTATCACGTAGACAGCTGAGACAGAACATGCCTGGTTGACCCTGAACAATGGAGGGCCTCAAAAATAGGTATTCACTGGTGAAAACAGCTATATTCTCAAATCAAACCAAGTCTTCTCACACTTCCCTGCAATAGAATTTCCATTTCAGTATACATCATTAATAATCTTGGATCAGAATTTGGATCTCATCCATTTACCCACAAATGGATTTGTGTTTGTTCGTTGCATTGAAATTCTTCCTGCCAGTTTTCTTTTCTCTCTCAAATGCAGACTTTTCAAAGGTGGATATATACCACCTTCTATTTTGAAGTTTTAAAGCATTCTGACATTAAAGCAATAGCCCTTTAAGGGCTATGCTGTCCAGATTTATTGGATCTTCTTTTCCATTCATCCCTGTGCAAGACTTAAATTGACTTACAAAATGTCTGTATATTATTTAAAGTGGTAATATTATTAGGAATGTGCTACCAGTTAAACAAGATGACTGAAAGGTGTTACGTTCCCCAGTAACCGGGTAGTTTTCCAGCAAAGATAGATGGATCCACCAAAGCCTGATGCTACTATTTTCAAAGGTTTTTATTTATAAAGGGGCACAAACATATGGTTAATACAAAACATTCAGATCATATACGTCGTCACAACTCAATCTAAAGCACAGGTATAGTAATAATCAATCAGAAATAAGCTCTACAGTTGTCTAGGGGTAATGTAGATATATATTGTTTACTGGATATTTAAAAGTCTTTTTTTCGGTCACTGCAGTTCCACCCGCTGCCGTTGTCGTGGTGTCGCGTTGGTGCACTTTTGTTAGAAAGAGAGAGAGAGAATGAAACATTTACCCGACAGGTTTTCCAACCTGTAGGAGGTAGTCAGAAGTCTCGTTGGGGAATGGACTCTCATCTGTGGCTTCCCCTGTAGCTAGGCCGTTCTTCCGTGGTGAGGTCGCCAATCCCAGGCAAGGGAAGGACGCACACGAACCCCACCACCGGCTGTCGCTCTCTAAACGCAGTAGCAGGAATTCTCGCGTATCTTCTGGTGCGTCTCACGCCCCGCCTCGGCAGCCCACCTTTTATCTGGACTGGCAGGGTTGTAGATGTCCATCAGGGTAGGGGGGTGAGGCAATCCTTCCCCCATCACCCATCTCACATTGCCCTGAAATTTTGCACGTAGGCCAATTCCTTATCCCACAAAGGTGTCTCCCAAGACAATGGCTATGTCCGAGGCTTTTGTCTTGTTGAGCGACCAGCCCACTTTGCCCGAGGGCTTTACACGTGGTCTTCATGAGACAATAGTCAAAGAGTCGCTTTATTCTGCTTCCCTGGGGAACGTGGTCTTCAGCACGTCTCCCTCTCTCTCTTGGGTCATTTGACCCCACCTTGACTAGGGCTCTTGCGAATTTCACAAAGGAGGGGGCTGGGGTCATAACAAAGGACGGCAAGAACATAGAATCTGCCTCCCATATCCATTTCACAACTCATGTTCCCTCCACAATCTAGTAATGGAGCCCTATTACACCTATCTGTCATGGAACTTTTTAAAAAAGGAGTCAGATACAATCAACATGCGAGATTCAAACAAGCATTTCAAATGGCAAGGCGTAGAAGGAAATGGAGCAAGTGCTGTCATATAGGATTAGGATAGATTGGTGATATAGTTATCATGCATTTGATGGGCCAGAGAGCCCATTTATGTGCTGTGCAGCTCTTTACTGCAATGGAAATTTGTGGGGCAAAATTTGCTAAGTGTGTTCAGCATTGTTTTCTGAAGCAATATGTAAATGTCCCTTCTTATGAAGTGAGGGTGTGCAAGTGGCTGATTTGTCAGCTGGGGACATTTTTGAATCACCGTCCATGATCCTGATAGTTTAAAGAAGTCACTGAAGAAGACAGGAGGAACAGTAACAATTTCTAAAAGACAACTGCATAGGTATTTGAATGTGTATGGCATAGAGGGATATGGAATTAATGCAGGCATGGGATTAGTGTGGATGGTCAGCACAGATGCGGTGATCTGAAAGGTTTGCTTCAATGCTGTACAACTCAATCACTCTCTGATTTTCAATGAAATTCAGCTCATAATTGTGTGCATGGTTAGCTTTCATTCTAAAGGATTTTCTTAGCATAAAAAGCAATGTGTACACCAAGCCAATTTTCACCTTGTATGACCCAGAGATGATTCATATAATTACATGACTACTTAGTGAGTCAGGTATGAAGGTAGCCATGAGAAGATGTGCTCATCTGGTCTCAGATAACATGAAAGCAATGAGAGTCTGAACAATTAGGATAACTAAAACTAATTGACCATACTTAACATTATTCAGAAGACCAGGAGCTAGGAATATTATCTGTTAAAATATCTTAAAGAAGTAAGTGAAGAACTAATTGAAATATTCTATGATTGAATGGTGGAGCAGACTCGACGGGCCAAATGGCCTAATTCTGCTCCCATGTCTTCTGGCTTATTTAATCAGAATAAATCAATGCACACACAAAAGCAGTACATACTTTGCACTAGATAATTGTGGTCCTAAACAAATTAAGTCAAATGAAGAGGAAAAAGAAAAGCCTACTAGTTACCCTGCAGATGGAAAAGAGAAGTTGCTTATTGAAATGAATATGAGGTCATGCAGAAATATTAAAAATCCACCATTATGGACCCCCATCACCCAGGATATTCTCTTCTCATTGTACCATCAAGGAGGAGGTATCAGAACCTGAAGGCACACATTCAACATTTCAGGAATAGCTTTGACCCCTTTGCCATCAAATTTCTGTATGGACAATAAACACATTAACACAATATTTTATTTCCTTTCTTTCTGCATTAATTATTAAGGTCCTACAAAATCTTAGCTCTGTCAATCTCCAATACCTTCTCGGGTGTTTCCCATTTGAACTTGGGAGTGTCCAATCCATACTCAGTGCAGATGTTCCCGTACACAATTCCTGCAACTAGGCTGTGCTTTTCAGTGTATGCTGCCCCTGCCTGCATCTTGCACCCTGCTGGCTGGTTTCAGCAGATTCCTTGCACGGTATGCATCTTGGGTCTTGTCTGGTGTGATAGATCCCTGCTTCCATTGCTCTTGTGCTCAGCGCCTGTTCTTGTGCAGCCATGAACAGTGCCTCTGTGTTTTCCCTCAAATCTGCCAATTCCAGCCTTTGTCAGCCACCTCTGGTATCTGGTGATGGTACATCCAGTGCTGTGGCTTGTCCTGTCATGGCCTCCTGCTCTGCTTTACCCACTTCCATTTCCATATCCCCTAAGGATGTGGAAGGTTAAAGCTAGAGCAATCCCAGTAGTGATAGGAGCACACCTGGACTGGGAGAGTGGCTCCAAAAAACCCCGGAAACAACATCTGAGATCTCAGTCCAGAAGAGCACATTACTAGGAACAACAAGGATACTGTGTTGAAACGTCAAGCTCCCAGGCCTCTGGGAGAGGACCCGAGATTGAGAGAAAAATACACACACATATATGTATATAAACCATTCTGATTAAAATAATGATCACAGGGCCTAAACGTAACTAGGAAAAAGATGAGCTCAAAAGGAAAAGTATAATGAAATTATGCATAATATAAAAGTGTTAGACATGCAGAAAGCTGAATGGGGCTCCTTGGGCTGTAATCACCAGCTAGACAACAGGTTGTCCTATGAATGCAGTGGCTTGGACCATGCCCCACCTACAAAACTGAAAAAAACCTTTGATAGATGGCAAAACTCTACTGCAAGTCATGTTCCAATATTCCTGGCATTCTGAAACATACAAGTATCAATATTAATGAAATGAATAATTTAAAAACTGTTGCAAATTATCAACTGTACCACATTGAGAAAAATAACAAGTAAAAATCACAGTGTTTACTTATAAATGCTTTTAAATAATTGAAAGCTTTGCAGTTAATAAAAAATAATTAAAAACAAATATATATTAGTTTATTCAAAGTTTTCATCCCCTGCACCCCACTTTAAAATCTGTGTTCAGATGAGTCAACTCAATTCTTCAACATTCAAACTAGGAATGTAGAATATTGAAGGCAGTATTGAGGGTTAATCCTTCACATTATGGAGGAACTGAGGGATCTTTTGGTAAATGTCCATAGTTCAGTCAAAGTTGCCACACAAGTTGATAAATGTTTAAGAAGATATATGATGTATTGGCCTTCATTAGTCAGGAGATTGAATTCAAGAGCCGTGAACTAATGTTGCAGCTCTATAAAAATCTAGTTAGACTGTACTTGGGATATTTTGTTCAGTTTTGGTTGCTTCATTATAGGAAGGATGTGTAAGTTTGGTGCAGTGGAGACTTACCAAGATGCTTCCTGGATTAGAGACCATGTCTTATGAGGTAAGGTTAAATGACCTAGCACTTTTCTCTTTGGAGCTAAGGAGTATGAGAGGAGACTTACAAAAGGCATATGAGATAATAAGAGGCATAGATTGAGTGCACAGCCAGAAAATTTTTCCCAGTGTGGAAATGGTTAATACAAAAGAGCATAATTTTAAGGTGATTGGAGGAAAATATAGGGAGGATGTCAGAGGTAAGTTTTTCTACAGAGTGGTAGGTACTTGCAACCTAGCAAGCGGTGGTAGAGGAAGATACATTGGAGACATTCAGGAAAATCTTAGAACATGGTTGAAAGAAAAATGGAGGACTATGCAGGCAAGAATGGTTTGATCTTAGTGTAGATTCAAATATTGGCACAACCTTATGAGTCAAAGGTTCTGTGCTGTATTTTTATTTGTTCTATGTTCTAAAATTTCATCTGAGTAAATGCCAGTAGTTTAGTATAGAATTGCTAACAAAATGCTACAAATCAATAGACCGATACATTGCAAGAATTAGATGATGCATGTATCAAAGTGTAAAATGTCACTTATTAAGTCCTGCTAGGGCCCCCCAGTGCTAGAATTCTCTGCCTTGGCAAATAAAGGCAAGCATCCTTTGCCTTCTTTGGCACTCTGCACTTCTGTGCTGCCACTTTCATGGATCTTTGTATACCAAGATCAGATCTGAAACAAATTCAGAATCAGGTTAATGATCAAGGACATATGTTGAGATATTTGTTGTTTCATGGCAGCTGTACAGTGCAAGACATTAAAAATCAGTATAGATTACAATAAGATAAATAATGCAAAAAAGAAATAGTGAGATGGTGATTATAGATTTATGGACTGTTCAGAAATCTATAGGGGAGATGTCCTGGATAGTGAGGTTCCTTATGATGGATGCTGCCTTCTTGAGGCACTGCCACTTGAAGTTATCCTCAATGGTGAGAAGGCTTGTGCCTGTGTTGGAGCTGCTGAGTCTGCAACCCTTTGGAGCCTCCATGCCAGGTGATAATGCAACCAGTCAGAATGCTCTCAACGGTGCATCTTGCCATCTAGGATTCTGTCAGCAACAGTGGTGTCATCGGCAAATTTATAAGCCGCGCCTAGCCACACAGTCATGAGTGTAGAGAGGGTAAAGCAGTGATCTAAGCACATATTGTATCCTTGGGATGCGCATGTGTTGATTGTCAGCGAGAGGATTACCAGTCCACGTTGACCGTGATCTCCTGATGAGGAAGTCAAAAGTCTAGTTGAAGAGGAAGATACAGAGGCTCAAGTTGTGCATCTTGTTGACTAGTACTGAGAGGATAATGGTGTTGAACACTGAGCTATGATCAATAAACAGCAGCCTGATGTAGGTATTGCTTGGTCCAACGCCAAGTGGAGAACCATTGAGATTGATTCCGCTATTGACCTGTTGTGATGGTAGGCAAATTGCAACAGGTTTAGGTCCTTGCTCAGGCAGAAGCTAACTCTACGCAAGGCCAAACTTTCAAATCACTTCTTCACAGTATATATGAATACTACTGGGTGACAGTTGTTGAGGTAGATTTCTCTACTCTTCTTAGGAACCAGAATGATTAATACCCTTTTGAAGCAGGTGGGAACCTCTAACTGCAGCAGTGAGAGGTTGAAGATGTCCTCGAACACACCATCTAGTTGGTTGGCATTACTTTTCAGGACCCTTCAGATACAATAGATAATAGACAGCAGGTGCAGGAGTAGGCCATTTGGCCCCTCCAGCCAGCACCGCCATTCACTGTGATCATGGCTGATCATACACAATCAGTACCCCATTCCTGCCCTCTCCCCATATCCCTTGACCCCACTATCTATAAGAGCTCTATCTAACTTTCTCTTGAATGCATCCAGAGACTTGGCCTCCACTGCCTTCTGGGGCAGAGCATTCCACATATCCACCACTCTCTGGATGAAAAAGTTTTTCTGCATCTCTGTTCTAAATGGCCTACCCCTTATTCTTAAACTGTGGCCTCTAGTTCTGGACTCACCCATCAGCGGGAACATGCTTCCTGCCTCCAGCGTGTCCAATCCCTTAATAATCTTATATGTTTCGATCAGATCCCCTCTCATCCTTCTAAATTCCAGTGTATACAAGCCCAGTCGCTCCAATCTTTCAACATATAACAGTCCCGCCATTCCGGGAATTAACCTTGTGAACCTACGCTGCACTCCCTCAATAGCAAGAATGTCCTTCCTCAAATTTGGAGACCAAAACTGCACACAATACTTCAGGTGGGGTCTCACTAGGGCCCTGTACAGCTGCAGAAGGACCTCTTTACTCCTATACTCAATTCCTCTTGTTATAAAGGCCAGCATGCCATTAGCTTTCTTCACCTCCTGCTGTACCTGCATGCTTGCTTTCATTGACTGATGTACAAGAACACCTAGATCTCGTTGTACTTCCCCTTTTCCTAACTTGACTCCATTTAGATAGTAATCTGCCTTCCTGTTCTTGCCACCAAAGTGGATGACCTCACATTTATCAAATTTAAACTGCATCTGCCATACATTTGCCCACTCACCCAACCTGTCCAAGTCACCCTGCATTCTCATAACATCCTCCTGACATTTCACACTGCCACCCAGCTTTACTGGAGCATAGTCCTTTGTGAGGTTCACCCTCTTAAAAGGTATTCTGAAGTAAGTCTTCAAGACAGGGGTCGCTATGTTCCTCAATACACCTGGTCTCTATCATTCATGGTAAATATCCTTCTCAAATTTGGGCTTCCAAAATGCATCACCTTACAATTATCAGGATGAAATTAAATTAAATTATTAGGCACGATAGCATAATGCTTTACAGTACCAGCGACTCGGGTTCAACTCTGATGAAAGAGATAAGCTCGAGGTTCTTTAGCCCTTTCTATTAATCTTAGCTTAGACCTTCAGATTTTTTATCTCTCCAGAATTGGGCTTATTAATTATTTTGCTTTCCAAAAGACTTAAGTTTCTGCTGTAGGATAATAGAAAGTAGAACATAGAACAGTACAGCACAGGAACAGATCCTTCGACCCACAATATTGTTCTGAACTAATGCCCAACTAAAGTAATCCCTTCTGCCTACACAATGTCTTTATACTTTCACCTCCTGCACATTCATGTGACTAAGAGTCTTCTGAACTCCTCCATTGTATTTGCCTTCACCACCACTGCTGGCAGATCATTCCAGGCACCCACTACTCTGTGTAAAAAAAAAACTTGCCCCTCACATTTCCTTTGAACTTACACACTCTCACCATAAATGCATTTCAACCCCGAGATATAGATACTGGCTGTCTAACGTATAGATGCCTCTCATAATCTTATAAATCTTAATCAAGTTTCCCCTCAGACTCCCTCACTCCTGAGAAAGTAACCTAACTTTATTCAAGTTCTCCTTTATAGCAAATAGACCTCTATTCCAGCCAGTATCCTGGTGAAAAATTTTCTGCACTCTCTGCAAAGCCTCACATCCTTGCTATAATGGACTGAATGCAACACATGTTATTAACAGTCTACTGTCTCTTTACATTTCAAAGTCTCCCAAACTTCCACAATTCACATTTTGGCCAGGTTAAACTCCACTTCCCATATCTTTGTCCATATATCGGCAAATGATCTCCATCTCCATTTTTTCCATTTGGGCTTCTAAAATGCATCACCTTACAGTTATCAGATGAAATTAAATTAAATGATTAGGCATGGTAGCATAATGCTTTACAGTACCAGCGACGCGGGTTCAATTCCCACCGCTGTCTGTAAGAAGTTTGCACGTTCTCCCTGTGACCATTTCCTCCGGCAGCTCGGTTTCCTCCCACAGTCCAAAAATGAACCGGTTTGTGGGTTAATTGATCATTATAAATGTTCCCATAATTAGGCTAGGATTACATAGGGCACTGCTGGGCGGTGCAGCCCTTCCAGCCTACTCCACACCGTATTTCAATAAATATCTATCTACCTCAGCCCTGCGGAGCTTACAACATGATTAACATCATCCTGTTGGCTAACACTACCCTCTGCAACGTCAATAACACAACCGCAGACTTACTAATCATTCCTCTAACATTAAGTTTTCAATGTAACTATCAAATAGTAATGCTTCTGCCACCAATGCTGATAGTATACTGCTGGCACAGGATTTCAAATACAAAAGCAATCCTTTTTATCCTATTAATAACTCAATTTGCCATTTTGCCTTGGACCCTGTGGACTCTAACCTTTGGTGCAGCCTGTCATGTGGGACCTTATCAAAAGCCTTACTGAAATCCATGGTAAACCATATCATCTGTATTACCCTCATCAATAAATTTAGAAAACATTTCAAAAAATTTAATAAAGTTCATTGGATAGCAACTCCCACTAACATACCCATGCTGACTATCTCTGATCTGTGCCTGTCATTCCAGTGCAGATTATTCATACACCTCAGAATTTTATACAGTAGCTTCCCTACCACTCACATGAGACAAATGGGTATATGATTATTTGGCTTACCCCACTACCCTTCTGGAATAAAGGTACCACATTTGCCGTCTTCTGAACATTTGGCACTTCAACTGAAGCTAGTGAAGATCTGAATATCCCTATCAGGGTTGCAACAATCTTTTCCCCAGGTTCTGGAGACTTACAGTATTTGTCTTCATGCCCACTAAGATACCCAATCTATCATTCTTTTTAATCTTAACATACTCTAGAATTTCCCCATCTCAAATGAAATTTGGACCTACAATATCTTTCTGCTGAAGAATATATGTGATAGAAAAGTATTTATTTAAAACTTTGCCCTCATCTTCTAGTTCCATGCACAGATTGCCCCTTTGGTCCCTATTTAGCCCACTCTTCCCCTGGTTATCCTTTTGTACATTTTATTCCTTGGAATTATCATTAATCCAATCTGCCATTGATATTCTGTGGCTCCTCTTTAACCTCCACATTTCTTTTTTAAATTATCCCTCTACATTATCTATATTCCTGAAGGGATTTCCCCATTTTCAGAATTCTGTACCTATCATATGCCTTCTTTCGTTTTCTTTTCATCAAACTTTCAGTATAACTTGACATCCTTGGATTATTGAGGGAGATAATGAATTTGGTCAGGAAGAAAAAGAAAAAGTGTGTAAAACTTTGGAAGCCAGAATCAAATGGAGACCTGGAGCATGATAAAGAAACCAGAAAATAACTCAAGAAAGGAATTAGGAATGCCAGGAGGACCCATGGAAAGTCTTTGGCAAGTAGGATCAAGGCATTCAGGATCAGAATCAGGTTTAATATCACTGGCATGTCACGTGAAATACATACATGAGGAAGAAGATAACTAGGGAGAGGGTAGGATCATTCAAGAGTAAATTGGGAACCATTTGCTTGGATGCAAAGGATATACTATAGGTGATATCCTTAATGAGTACTTTGCCTCAGTATGTACCGAGGAGAAGGATATGGAGTATAGGGAGATCAGTGCTGAGTGTGTTAATATATTAGGGCATTTCAAGATAAAGAAGGAGGTAGTGTTGGATCTCTTAAAGAGCATTAACATGGATAAGTCCATAGGGCTTGATGGGATATACCCCAGCTAATAAACCTAACCCCTAAAAAAACTCCCACCCCATCTAAACCCCTTGCACTAAGGAGATGCTAATCATTATCAGGAAAGTTAAAATCTCTCATCACTAAAACTCTGTTATTATTGCTCCATTCCAGAATCTGCCTCCTTATCTACCCCTCGATATCCCTGTTACTATTGGGGGGGGGGGGTCTATAAAAAATACACAGCAGAGTTCTTGCCCCTTTCTTGTTTCTGACTTCCACCCACTCTAACTCTGTAAACCATCCCTGCATGACTTCCTCCTTTTCTGCAGCCATGACACTATCCCTAATTAGCAATTCCATGCCCCACCTCTTTTGCCTCCCTCTCTGTTCTTTTTGAAACATCTAAAGCCTGGCACACTCAGCAGCCCTTCCTGCTCCTGAGACATCAAAGTCACCATCATGGCCACAATGTCATAGCTCCAGAGTAGACAGATAGTATTTTTCTTTCTAGGGTTAAACTAACACAAGAGGGAATTCATTTTCAGTGAGAGTGTGGTGGGTGCCTGGGGTGCTTGTAGAGGCACATTAGGGATTAGTGATGTTTAGATAAGCACGTGAATGTGAGGAAAATTGAAGGATATGGACATTGTGTCGGCAGAACGGATTAGTTTAATTTGCCATTTGATTATTAATTTAATTGGTTTGGCACAACATTGTGGGCCCAAGGGCCTGTTCTATGTTCTATCCTGGGTTCCCTGGACTTCTAATCCTAACGCTTTGCCCTTAAAAGAAATATGTTGGACCTGAACTCTTATTTCACTTTCAAGCATAGATTGACCTGCTTGTTTCAATTCCTTTCTTAGCTTCTTCATTAAAAGCTTCTCAGTGTATTGTCATGAAAATAGGAAGCAAGGAAGCTGTTATTTGGAAGGTATCAGAAGAAATCCATTGCATGATTTGTTTTTAATGATGTTTAAAATCAAGGAGGTAGGTATCTGAAAAGCTACATTAAGTAGATCCTCAGAACTGTCCAAATTTTGCCCAACATCCCTGACACCATATCACAAATAGATTGGTATGCTTTTTAGTTAGCATATATTTAAACACATTCAAAATTCACTTCCAACATCTTTTCAATATATCTATTTAGATGCTGGAAATCTAAAATAAAAACTGAAATAGCTTTAAATATTCAGAGGATTAGGCCGTATTTTGGGGAAAAGGTTCAATGTTTCAGGTTGAGGATCCTATATCATAACTGGGCAGGAAAGAAAAGAAGGGAGGGTGGAGAGGTAGGAATCTGAAGTTATAGATAGGTCAGAAGTGGTGTGGAATGGAGAATTAAAAAGTCAAACAATAGGAATCTCAGTGTTGCTGTGAATAGTAATCACAAGATCTGCATTCTCCCAATCTAGTGTACAGAGTACAGTGTTCACACTGTGGCATCCTCTACACTGGAGAAAGCAATTGCACATTGGGTGGCCAGTCAGTCTGTAGCCACTTGCAATAGCAATTTTGAAGATCAGAACTTTAATTTCTTCCTGGACACGTTCTGTACTCAATATTGAATTCTACAACATAAGGTAACTTGATTTCTTTGTCAGTAGCAGTCTTCCATCTGTGAAATTGATCTAGCCTTGTTTTTTTTTGCTTCTTGTTTACTTTTCATTTAATCTCTGCAAGTGGGGGATTTGGTCAGCCTGACCTTCCTGCTCTTCATTGTGTAACACCTATATTAATTTGTCATTCTTCATTAGTAGACGTCCTTAATCTCTAGGTGTTACCATTCACTCATTAACAATTTATTCTCCTGGTCATCCTGGTTATACTCTTTCAGAAACATCTCCCTTACCCCACCCTCCCTGTAGTTTAAACTTCTTTTCTATCTTCACAGTTCTGATAAAAGGTCTTTGACTTAAAATGTTAACTCTGCTTCTCTTCCAATAGATGTTTCCTGGCCTGCTGAGTATTTCATGATGTTAAAATTTTATTCTCACCATTTTAAAACATTAAAATAATAAAGACACCCACCTTTTTATTTCGGTGTCTACCCCCTTATTTTTCAGTCCTGAAGAAGGGCCTTGGCCTGAAACGTCAGCTGTTTATTTATTTTCATAGATGCTCATTGAGCTGCTGAGTCTTCTAGCATTGTGTATGCATTGCTTTGGATTTCCAGCATCTGCAGGCTTTCTCATGTTCAATATAAAGGAGGGTAGTACACTTGTGCCACGGTGGAGCCACGGTGACACAATGCCAGCAATGTGGTTCAATTCTGGTGTCAGGTGAATGATAAATTGTAGAGAGGGTGGGAGAGAAATAATTGGACAATGAGGATACCTAGATGGCATGAGAATAAGCTGTTACTGTACTACAAGGGTGTAGTACTTATATACAATTATTTAAATAGTTGAATTCTAGGTGCTCCATTTGGAAGCACTTGTCTATCTATCCACTATGGTTTAGTCTGAAGTTGCCCATTCAGGGGTGGGAGAATATGTTTGTGGCTGGACCAATTTATGGGCATGAAGTGACTGAAAATAAGGACAGAGTCCTTGAAAACATACTATTTGTTTGAAATGAGTGCGGTAAGATCTGCCCCCTTAAGCACTCGGGATTCCTTCTATGCAGAACACTACAAATGCTTGGAGACAAAAGAGATTGCAAATGCTGGAATCTGGTGCAACAAGCAATCTGCTAGAGGAATTCAGTGGGTTGAGCAGCATCTATAGTGGGATTGGAAGAAGAATAGTCAGCATTTTGGGTTGAAACGCTGCATCAGGACTCTCATAGATGCGGCTCAACCCACTGAGTACCTCCATCTTATTTGATATTACAAAGGTTTGGCAGGACTTGACGTTGTGAACTAATGCTGAGAATAGGATTTGGAAGTAATTACAAACTAATAAAATGCAGTTTAAAGCAAGCATCATGTCAAGAGGATAGCAATTTCATCTGCCAGATAAAGGCACACACTGAATATGCATGCTCCATGTATTGCATGTTACTTTGTTCCATAACTATTGCTAGCCCAGACTAAAATCTGACAAAAGCCCCATAATTTGGATGGTGTTGATTAAATCCCAGCAGGTTATACATTAAAGCTATGGAATTGAATTTGAACTCTTGGCAAGCTTATATTTTTTGAAATTGTTTCCCAAATAATATCAATGCAATTCATGCAGATGTAGTGTCTCATGTTCAGATATAGAATTGTCTGCAGATTGAGTTGTTAATTGCCCTGTAACTGTTCTTCTTCCACTTAATGTGCCATAAGAATATTTCTCTGCCTATTAGAGACCAATTTTCCCTTGAAGGAGGATACTGAGGACATCTTCAGAGGAAGGAAGCCTGCTGGTAAGAATGAAAACTAATGAAAATACCATCTGCAATGGGATTAAGTCACCAAACTATACAGTGTACTGCATGAGATTTTGTGTGTGTGTGTGTGTTTGTTTAGAAAATACACGTGGTGTCATTCAGGTCTTGGAAACACATGCATTTGACTTTTTTTGGCACCTTTGCCTAATCGGAGTGGAAGTACATACAGCTAAATCTGAGAAACCCAAAGGCACTATGTAAACTTCCTTATAACTCCTTTAACCTTTTTGAAAAGTGTCTTGTCATTTTTTGGTTTTGTTTCATTCTGATCTTTCACTGGATATTCCTGTTTACGGTACTTCTTATAGTCCTTGAACAACTAATTTTGGATTTCCATAATGCATCTTCTGATTTTAACATTTGTGAATTTTCTATTGTTTGCAAACTTAATAACTCATCCTGAGAGTTTGCCTTCATGGACTTGGTGGGCTGAAGGACCTGTTTCCTTGCTGTATCTCTCAAAAAATCATTATGACTCTATGGTTTTTACTGTTTCTCCAAATGTGTCATATGATTGCCCTCTTCCCAAACTCCACTAAAGCCACACTTAACGTATGGCCAGGAAGAACAGTCTGGAGGAAGATTATAGAGAAAATAGGGTGGATGGTTTGAAGTGTGTGTGCATTTTAATGCTCAAAGTGTAATGGATAAGGCTGATGAACTTGGAACATGGATCAGTACATGGAAGTATAATGCTGTGGCCATAACAGAGTCTTGGTAGAAAGAGATACAGGAAAGGGTTTCAATGTTTTAGAGATGTTAGAAAAAGAGGTAAAAGAGGATGGTGGTGGTGTTGGGGGGGGTGCAGGGACAATATGGTAGCTGTACTCAGAGGGGAGAAATAGAGAGCACATCCTCTCAGTCTGTAAGAGCAGAAATCAAAAATAAAAGTGCAACACACACGAAATGCTGGTGGAACGCAGCAGGCAAGGCAGCTTCCATAGAAAGAAATACAGTCGACGTTTGGGCCGAGACCCTTCGTCAGGACTAACTGAAAGAAAAGATAGTAAGAGATTTGAAAGTAGGAGGGGGAGGGGAAATCCAAAATGATAGAAGACAGGAGGGGGAGGTGTGAAGCTAAGAGCTGGAAAGTTGATTGGCAAAAGGGATACGGAGCTGGAGAAGGGAAAGGATCATCTGACGGGAGCACCAGAGGGAGATGGAGAACAGGCAAAGAGTGATTGTGAGAGGGGCAGAGAGAGAAAAAAAAGTGAGAGACCGTTTTGCTAAACACCTACACTCTGTCTGCCAGAGAAAGCAGGATCTCCCAGTGGCCACACATTTTAATTCCACATCCCTTTCCCATTCTGACATGTCTATCCATGGCCTCCTCTACTGTCAAGATGAGGCCACCACACAGGTTGGAGGAACAACACCTTATATACCGGCTGGGTAGCCTCCAACCTGATGGCATGAACATTGATTTCTCTAACTTTCGTTAATGACCCTCCTCACCTCATCCCTTATTTATTTATTTATTCCCCTCCCCCCTCTTTTATTTTTCTCTCTCCCTTCAGTGATCACCTGCTGGGTTGTACTCCTTCCATTCCCCTTACCTTCTTATTCTGGCATCTTCCTCCTTGCTTTCCAGTCCTGACAAAGGGCCTTGGCCTGAAACATCCACTGTTTATTTCCATAGATGATGACTGACCTGCTGAGCTCCTCCAGCATTTTGTGTGTTGCTAGGGAACCGTAATCACGACTCCTTAAGTTTGAAGGTAGCAATGGAAAAGAATAAGTGTGGACCTTGTGAGAGAGAATTAAACTGGAGCAAGGCAAATGATAAGAGTATTACACAGAAACTATGGAGGCTTAGTTGGAAGCAGTTGAGTTTGAGCAAGTCCATATCTGCATAGGAAGTGTGTTTAAAGACCAATTGCCCAGAGTGCAGGACAGGTACGTTCCATTAAGAGTGAAGGACAAGGATAGCAAGATAAAGGAACCTTGAATGTTGAGAAAGGTGGTGAATTTAGTCAAGAAGGAAAAGGAAACATATGTAATGTTTAGGAAGCTAAAAATCATGGATTACTATGGATTTCAGTAAGGCTTTTGATAAGGTCCCACATGACAGGCTGCACCAAAGGTTAGAGTCCACAGGGTCCAAGGCAAAATGGCAAATTGAGTTATTAATAGGATAAAAAGGATTGCTTTTGCTTTTGAAATCCTGTGCCAGCAGTGTACTGTCAGCATTGGTGGCAGAAGCATTACTATTTGATAGTTACATTGATAACTTAATGTTAGAGGAATGATTAGTAAGTCTGCGGTTGTGTTATTGACGTTGCAGAGGGTAGTGTTAGCCAACAGGATGATGTTAATCATGTTGTAAGCTCCGCAGGGCTGAGGTAGATAGATATTTATTGAAATACGGTGTGGAGTAGGCTGGAAGGGCTGCACCGCCCAGCAGTGCCCTATGTAATCCTAGCCTAATTATGGGAACATTTATAATGATCAATTAACCCACAAACCGGTTCATTTTTGGACTGTGGGAGGAAACCGAGCTGCCGGAGGAAATGGTCACAGGGAGAACGTGCAAACTTCTTACAGACAGCGGTGGGAATTGAACCCGCGTCGCTGGTACTGTAAAGCATTATGCTACCATGCCTAATCATTTAATTTAATTTCATCTGATAACTGTAAGGTGATGCATTTTAGAAGCCCAAATGGAAAAAATGGAGATGGAGATCATTTGCCGATATATGGACAAAGATATGGGAAGTGGAGTTTAACCTGGCCAAAATGTGAATTGTGGAAGTTTGGGAGACTTTGAAATGTAAAGAGACAGTAGACTGTTAATAACATGTGTTGCATTCAGTCCATTATAGCAAGGATGTGAGGCTTTGCAGAGAGTGCAGAAAATTTTTCACCAGGATACTGGCTGGAATAGAGGTCTATTTGCTATAAAGGAGAACTTGAATAAAGTTAGGTTACTTTCTCAGGAGTGAGGGAGTCTGAGGGGAAACTTGATTAAGATTTATAAGATTATGAGAGGCATCTATACGTTAGACAGCCAGTATCTATATCTCGGGGTTGAAATGCATTTATGGTGAGAGTGTGTAAGTTCAAAGGAAATGTGAGGGGCAAGTTTTTTTTTTACACAGAGTAGTGGGTGCCTGGAATGATCTGCCAGCAGTGGTGGTGAAGGCAAATACAATGGAGGAGTTCAGAAGACTCTTAGTCACATGAATGTGCAGGAGGTGAAAGTATAAAGACATTGTGTAGGCAGAAGGGATTACTTTAGTTGGGCATTAGTTCAGAACAATATTGTGGGTCGAAGGATCTGTTCCTGTGCTGTACTGTTCTATGTTCTACTTTCTATTATCCTACAGCAGAAACTTAAGTCTTTTGGAAAGCAAAATAATTAATAAGCCCAATTCTGGAGAGATAAAAAATCTGAAGGTCTAAGCTAAGATTAATAGAAAGGGCTAAAGAACCTCGAGCTTATCTCTTTCATCAGAGTTGCATAAAGGAATTTAATAAATAGATCATGCAGGACTTCTGAATTTATTGAAAAATTGTGTATTCTAGAATATCTGTTTTTTCAAAGAAGGCTGTACATTGAGGTGTAGAATGTCCTTTGAAAATGAAGCTTGTTATTCCACTGGGCTATTACCTACTTTAAATTCTTTTGTGCTCCAAATTACATAACTATTCAAATAACATTTATCGTATTACTCTTTTCTGAATGCCAGTGCCTAGTTTACTTACCTTTTTCAGAAACATAATTTGCTGTGACTGGTGCAAAACCATAATGGATGTCAGGCCTGCAGAGGCAGGCACCTCCCAGTCTCCAACCAGCTAACAGGAGTCACCTACCACTTATTCCCAACTCATCACCTGCAGCCTATTTAAACCCAACCCTCATCCACAGTCCATTTAATCAGCTAGTTAACCAGCTGCTCCTAGCTTTCAGTTACCTTGATGCCTCATCATGGTTTTTCATATGTTTTTTATTGTTTTGTGGCCCCTCATGGATTGGTATTTTGCATTTTATTAGTAAAGTATCATTTACCACTAAATAGTCTGCACTGCTCTGCATTAGAGTGAAGCCTCCTTTACAATGCTTGACGACAATAATCAAGAAATGAATTAATATTTTTGTGATACATGACGACGAGAATCTGAAAGCTGATAATAATTCCATTCCCACAACACTGATACTGTCACTTCTACCAGACTCTCTCTGGTTCCTTCAGATCAAAATAATTTACCTTTTTCAATCGACTTATGTTCCACTCAGTTGTATGATGAAAATTATGAGAATATGGGTCAGGTGATTCACAAAGAAACAAGACTAAGGAACAAGGAATCAGAAAACTTTGCTTTTCCCTGGTGAAAACTGTTGGGGTAAGCAATATTTGTTAAGAAGCCACACTCAGATCTGTTATAAAACAAAGGATGTTTGAAACACATCACAGTTGTGTAAGGGCTCTGTTACTGTCCTCGTTTGTGGTGATGAAAGATAGATTTTTCTCCTTCATTTCTCTAGACTCCAACTGTAACTATACTTAAAACATAACTAATTGGCTGTGGAGAGCTTCGGGACATTCTGAGGCAATGAAAGGTGCAAGAGTTGTTTTTATTTCCTTTCTTTATTGGAAACATCAATGGAATATTGAAATTCTGTAACCATTTCACCAAACCGCCTCAGAAATGACTCAGTATAAGTCAGTGCCTCATTTCTTCAGAAGTGTAGACTGTAGCCCTGGAGGTCCAGCAAAATAGTATGAGGGATCTGAGAAATCCAAACCTCTGGCACTGCTCTGGCCCAGCCTCTCAGAGTGCTACGGAAGAGCAATTATATTGTCAAACCAGGCTAGAAAAGCAGTTACAAAAAAGGACTAGTACACATAGGTGAACTGTCAAGATGAAAACTAATTACTTCTTACAGCTCTTGGATTCAAGTGGCATCTGGAGGAACCATTATGGTATAAAATAATGGAGTCATGTAATAAGGAACAATCCCTTGCAATAAGGTTAATGTATCATATATGAGTCATTGATTTATTGCTGACAAAATTGCTTCCTGGATTGCATAAAATCTTAGGCAGCTAGTTTGAGGATGTGACACTAATTTCAGATTACATTAAGCCATCATTGGAGTTGGTCAGCACATCAAAAGGTACTTTGATCAGGCAGTTTACATGAGTCACAGTTTTATTTGTGGGTCTGCTGCTGGGATATATTGTAGTGCACCAAACGCTAAATGAAATGCCTGAAGGAACACATTAACCCACAAATTACTCAACCCTTTACCTGCAGCAGAGTCTTCTCAATATCAGCTACTTCTGATTCCACAATACCAGAGTGGAGTCAAATTATCCTTGATTCAAAGGTACCTCCTAATATGAAAAAAAAACCTTTAATATGTGCTTTTATTCTAGAGGTCTCTGAGTAAATGTGTATATCTGTGTATTCAACGCTGGAAGAACTCAGCAGGCCAGGCAGCATCCATGAGAAAAGAGTAGCCAACGTTTTGGGCCAAGACCCTTCATCACAGATGTTGCCTGGCCTGCTGAGTTCTTCCAGCGTTGTGTACATATTCTTTGATCCACAGCATCTGCAGTTGTATTTTTGTATATCTGTGTATTCCTGGCTCCAGAAACAAATGCATTATATAACTGGGATTTGTAGATCATTCTTTTCCACGTCCAAGTATCATACACTTTAATCTGGCCATACATTTCCCAACATGAACCTCATAAGATCGTCAATATCTTCCATCTGTGGAAGAGTCTGCATTTCCCATGTTAGTCTCATCAGTCACCTCAGAAAACAGCACTGGAAACAAATCAATCTTCAGTCCTCAGAGTCTGCCAAAGAAGAGGACCTACATGGAATTCATGCATGTGTGGCAGCTTCTTCCTTCCAGTGTTATTGTTTCAAGTTGATATTGTTGTACTGATCTATTGAGCAGCCAGGTTCTTTCCACATCCAAGCAAATGTAATGTTGTCCAGAGAGTGATGGTGTAGTGTGATTACATAATCCAGCTAATTTGAACAGATAATCAACCTGACAAAATTGTGAAAAATCAGCATAAGGTTTTATTGACAGTTCTCTATGCATTCATATAGCAATTATTGCAGATATTCCAGGTGCCAACATATGAATAAAGGTAGTCTAAAGAATTTTAATTCTGAACCGAGGAAGCTTAAAATGGAGACACAAGAGACAACTGATGCTGGAGCTGGAGCAACATGCAAAGCATTGGAGGAACTCAATGGATCGGGCAGCATCTATGGAGAGACATGGATGGTTGATATTTTGGAACGCTTCATCTGGATTTTGACTGTCAACTTCCCTCCCTAGATCCTACCCGACTTGTTGAGCTCTTGCAGCACTCTCTAGTTCCTTCTTTGGTCTCACCTCCACTTTTTCACTTACGTTCTGTACATCACAAAATAAGCTTTCTTACAGTCAGCAGATAAATTCCCTACAATGCAGTAACCTGCAGTATAATTTGACAGAGCAGATTGGGCACTTTGTAGTAAATGATGTGCTCAGTTCAGAAAACTCTATGACAGAATGATAACGTAGCAATCAGCATAATCCTGTTGCAGCACCAGCGACCAGGGTTCACTGCTTCTGTCTGTGAGGTTGTATGTTCTCTCCATGACCACATGGGTTTCCCCCAAGTGTTCTGTTTTCCTCCAAATGTCCTGCTTTACTCCCACATTCCAAAGCTGTATGTGCTGGTAAGTTAATTGCTCCCATGGGTATAATTGGCTGCACAGTCTAGTTGGGCCAAGAGGGCTTGTTAACAAGCTATATTTTGAATGTAGTAAAATAAAATCAAAATTTCTTTCACCATTCCTGCAGATGTAGATAGACGAAAATGAGTATCAAGAAGTTTTCTTTCAACCATGTTGCTAAGCAACTGGCTGAAACAAGAAGGCGAACTTAGAGTGCTGTTGCCAGTCCAGATACAAATGATATCCAAAATTGTACAGGTTTTGAGAAACAGTTCTGCTTCTTGATGTTCTGCTCAGCTGTGTGTTAATAGAGATAAAGTCTGTTCTAAACCAATTTAGTTAAGCAGCAATTTAAAAAATGCTTTATTTTAAGTTTGTTTCTCAGAATATTACTTGAAATATTTTAGAATATCAGGCTTGGCAATGTTTAGTTAAAACTGCAGAAAGTAAATTCATGATGAAAAAAGCTGTTTAATCAGAGTGTCTGAAGAAAATGGGCTGGACAAGATGTGATATAAACAATGCAAAGGATCGGCATATTTCTGCTGAAGGTAATTCTTACCTGAATTTCGGTGGCCTAGAAATTCTATCACATAATGCAACATTTACCCAGCACCACAGAGTTTTATCTGAAAGCCCATCAGGTGCATACTGATTTTTGTTTCAAATTGTCTTTGTGCATTAGGTGTACTAAGTCAGAGATGAACTTGGATATATGGATCAGTGTCCATCTGGATATCACTTGCTTGAGAACAGAAATCCAGGACACTCTTATAGAAGTAGACCTTCATCATAAATTTGACCTGTCTGAGCAAATTTCAAACCATGGAGGTAGTGCTGAAAACCAGCTACTGGTACCATTGCATCACCAATACACGATGTGTGTTGCTGATCACCACCTTCGTAATCTGTGAATGAGGTTGCAGCATTTAGCAGTTATCTGTGAATCTTGCTCCATCACAAGCTTCCCCACACAAGCCCATGATTTCCCCTCAATATAAAACTCTGTGGTGGTCTATTAAATCTTATGTGATGTTTGCACCCTTAAAGCACACATTGAATCTAGATGCATTGCCTTTTCTGGCACAGGATATGTTCTGCTCTTGCAACACTAATTTCAGTCCAACTATATCAAAAAACATCCCTACATAGCAATAAATAGAGATGCGGTGCAATGGCTAAGTGCAACGTCTGTCTTTGCCTTTTTCTGTATCATATTCTCATCCTTACATTCATGTTATATGACTGGAGGGCTTGAATTATAAGGGGAGACTGTTTTCCTTGGAGCATAGTAGGCTGAGGGATAACCTTAAAGAGGTATATAACATCATGAGGAGCATAAATCAAGTAAATTGTCACAGTTATTGTCCCAGGTAGGTAAATCTAAAACTATCGAGATAGGTTTAAGGTGACAGGTGGAAGATTTAAACAGGGACCAGAGGGTGTGTGGAAAATAGCTTCCAAAGAAAGTGGTAGAGGTAGGAATAAATTCAGTGTTTAAATAACATTTAGACAGTGTATGGATATGCACGTTTTAGAGGGATGTGGTTAAATGCAGGCAAATGGCACTAGTTCAGGTAAGCAGCTTGGTTAGCATGGATAAGTTCAGCTGAAGAGCCTCTTTCCAAGCAGCATCACTCTGTGACTCCTAATCAAAACAAAAAGCTGAAGGGAATTGGAAATGCTGTTGTATCCATTACACTGGGTGCCAACTTAGTGACTGAACTGGCAGATGAGAGAAGTGTTGTCAAAGTAATCCTCATGCGTGGCTTTCATATTCTCAGTGGAATTGTCCCTACCAAGAGTACTAGGTATCACTGTTCATGCTTAAATTGATTTTACAGCTTCCTAATCCAAGCAAATTGCTTCCATTTATCTCATATGAGAACTTGAGCTCCCTTAATGGCTGTTTTCCAATTCCACTTACCTCAGTTTGACTTTATTTCCAGTGGATGACTTAACTTGCTAAAATTCCTCTTTATTGTTCAATGTCAAGAAGTACGCTGCTAATTAAAATTGCTGCATTGAATTGGGAGTTGTGCTACCCAAAGCAACTTTAGTGTCTGTTAAATTCAGTACCTTGCTGGACTTCGTGCCAGGAAGCTATTCTACATCACAAGTCTGCTGATGATACTGGAATGTATTAATGACCACATCCTCCAATTGTCATAAAGCATTATGAATCGTAATTATAATGGATGGGCATGTCCTGCGGGGAAAAGTGATCAACATTCCTGTTGCCTTTACTCATACAAAACTGGTCATTAGGTTAAACAAACTGCATTGAATCAAATCAACTATAACAAAACTATCAAAATACCTGAAGACAGATTTAGAAAACACCAAACACATAAAATATTTGAATAAAGAAACTGGAATATATTAAAATATCAACACCTTAATCTCTTGCAGCATCATACAGAAAATGCTGGAGAAACTCAGGAGGTTAGGCAACACCTATGGGAAGGAATTAACAGTCGACATTTTGGGACAAAAGCCTTCATTAGAACTGGAAGGGAGAAAGGAAATAAAAAACAGACTGAGAGGTGGGGAGAGGGGAAAGAGTACAAACTGGCAAACTGGTGAAACCAGGGGAGGGGAAGGGTGGATCAGTAGGGGGGATGGATAAAGTGAGAAGCTGAATCTCTTAGAGAAGTTTTCCATTGAAATCAAAGGAGTGAATTCCTCTACTGGGTCTAAGCAGCAGTAGTTTCCTCAAAAAGTGGTGGGAATTTGCTGCACCTTTGTATCCATGAGCAGGATAGAATCAGAGCGTGAAGAAAACAGAACTGATAAGTGACTTATCAACCTTTCCTTTAACATGGTGTTTGTTCACCAAAAGAACTTGGCACTCAGAATCCTTTACAACTTCATTCTAGATAGTACTACCCACTTGTGGGCAAGAGCTATTTGCTTTTTATCTTTCTCAGGTGTCAAACCTCACATTTACAATCAGCTTCATATTTGTACTGCATTAGAAATATCTTGGGATTGGGTGTGGGAGTGTCTATGAGAATCCTTTGTGATGGGGTTCAGTAGTATCTAGGAGAATTCTTGAAACATTATCCTGGTTATTTCTTATTTGCTCTTTGTTACTACCAAAACCCTAGCCTCCCTTACCATAATAAGGTCCATCCCGACAGCTTGTTTTACTTGTTCATTGGCTAATTTATGACAATAGCTGTGTAACTGGCCTGCAGTATGTTCCAGGATGTATAACACTGTCGAGTCAATAAAAAACATTCTTTTACATGGACAGATGTAGAAGTAGTTTACTTCTGTGCGCTCTCTATCCAGTAGATGACAAGATGTGAAAGATCTCTTTCTACTGCATTTCGAACATGATTAGAGTCTATCGATATCAAGACTGGTTCTGTTTTAATTACTTGTTTTAGCCATAATTCTAGGATTTTAGCTTCTGAAAAATGAGCTGTTGGATTCTGTAAAGGATACACTTGTAATTCATGAGATTCAAGTTCAGTTTCCAATAAAAAAATTTCCTTTGCTAATCTCTGCTCCTGCTTGTGATTGAGTGGTCCCATCTTTCGGAGTTTCGATTGCTGATCCATCACAGTCCCATATTTGAGGATAGTGCTCTAAAGGATGTCATGCTACACTGGGCCGTGGAGAAAATGGTTCTGCGTCTTCCATGACAGGTAAGGATTGTAAGTCATAGTTTTCAATACCATATTCCCACTTTAAGGTGTTGTCTTGTAACTGAGTGATGATGGTACTAAACGATGATTCCTTTGCTTGTATCTTCAGAAACAGCTTTATTTCTATCTTTGATATCTCTTTTTTTTCCTTTCAAGGTTCTTTTGAAGTCCCTGACTTGAACTTACACTCTAAAATTGGTTCTTTGTGGGAATCGGACCCGTTCCTGGGGACTCACAACCGGCTGCTTGTGTGAGAGAGAGACTGTGGTATGTTGAATTACCGGGTGAACGAGTAGTCTTTGGGGTACTGCAAGTCTGTGTCTTTATTGATGCTTTGCTGCACACTTGACTGTTCAGTGGGGGGTGCCAATGCTTTTTTGCTGGTGGGGGAGGGAGGTCATTGTATTTCAATTGCTTGTGCATGGGAGGAGGGAGTTGGGGGTGCTTTGGGGTTCGAACATTTAACAGTCATTCATTCTTTGGCGCACTCCTTTGTTTTTGTGGATATTTGTGAAGAAAAAGAATTTCAGGATGTATATCGTATACATCTCTCTGACATTAGATGTACCTATTGAAGCCTATTGAAAACTAAAAGTCTTCACCATTTTCCATATCCAGTGTGGTAGCTCTGCTTTCATTTGTTATCACTTATCAAAGCCACAATCTCTGCTTGTATAATAATTGATTTGTCCCTTACAGTGGTCTTACCTCAATAAACTTATGGAATGCCATAGTAAGGTGTTGTTCTAAAGCAATATATTTCTGTTCTACTGGGGTGAAAATATATGATAAAGGGGCTTCTGTTTCTCCCTCATTATAGTGGTTTTTGGAGAACCATGAATTCGCAGAACAAAAGATTTTGTTAGGTCTCTTGTCTGGAGGTCCATCAATTGCTGAACTGCATTCATCGATTTCTCTAAGGCTGCATAACCTCCGGGGGTAAAAGCAAAAGATTTTTTTGCTTTTCTGTGTATATCTGTTTTGACAATTGAACATAGTCACGTATGAAAGCCTGGGGTTGATTGTAAGGCCTTTAGGATCTTTGGATATCCTACTCAAGAGACTTCTTGTATAAATTCAGGGGTTAAACCATGTCCCTGATAAATAATTGTTATACATCAGG
Organism: Hemitrygon akajei; assembly: GCF_048418815.1. Lineage (NCBI taxonomy): Eukaryota > Metazoa > Chordata > Chondrichthyes > Myliobatiformes > Dasyatidae > Hemitrygon > Hemitrygon akajei. Next base: position 107,217,862 of record NC_133131.1, read on the forward strand.
TATTTACAGCAGAGTTGAGATTTTTTAAATGATAATTACATAGCCTCTGTCTGTCTTCCGTTTAATGACATTTTTAATCTGTCGTGTGTTGGCTGTGCTGTACACATCACCTATATTTGCACAAATGCCTAGTACTCCTTGTTGAGTCTGAATGACTCCTGAAGAAAATACCTGTGGACTAACTTGGAAATCTTGTGGGAGTCCAGTTCACTGAAATTGTGAGCCATCGGGTGTTGTAAGGCTGTGCAATGTCTGTCATTTCAAGAATTGGATGTGACCAGAAACCACTGGCCATATCTATGCAAGATTTATACTTTTTACAAATTAATCCTTGCAGAATTTGCTGTAATGCCTGCTGCTGAGGTGAATTACATTCTGTGTGTTTATTCAGAATGATGATGATCTCCATCATGCATCAGGCTTCATTACGCTGAACATGGGCGAGTTAAATCAAGAAGGTTCTTTTATCAGAACACCTTGTTTATAGAGGAAGTCTACTGTTTCCTGTAGGGATTGCTTTTCTTTATGGTCAGGCAAATGCCACTGTGTGTGGCATGGGAAAGAAATTTAGTCGACTCAATATCAACCATCCCACAATGGTTAGGATGGTGTAGATGGTCATAATATTTATACAAAATATGTTTCAACTTCACTCTGATTGCTTTATCCTGATGATAGTTCAACTGTTTTTGACTAAGTATGTCTCATTCATCTGGTACAGTTGCATTGGTTGTTGGTTTGATTATAGTATGAATCCAACAAGAAACGTAGAAGCACAAGTTTAGTATGATCTGGGGCAAGCTGGTGTAATGTAAAGACTTTATGGCTATTTCTATTGTTCTTTAATTTTGAATATCTGTATAGGAACTTCATAAGTTGAACACTATCTTGTTTCCATGTATGTCTCCAATTCTAATTTTCCCTGTTGTCTTGCCTAGTTTAGCGCCTTGAATAATATCAGAATTTAGCATTGTAATGTCTGCACCTGTATCAAAATGGCAGAGTCATACAGCGGGGTTTAGTCTGTCTAAACTGCATCCTAAACTACGTTCTATCCCTTCATCATTCCAGTACCTGTCTTGAAGAATAAAATATTCATCATGTTCAATGTGAGGAGCAGTGGTGGTATTGTCCCATATTTCTGTTATACTATTAACACATTCATAATATCGACCAGATTTGCCTGCGCATCTACTGGAACCAGGATGTTGGCCATTTTATAGTGCTAGGTTGAGTGCAATCTGAATTGAACTACTGTTAAATAGTAATTCTTTCCAAAATAGTATTTTTGATATAGTGTGACCATGTTGGGTGCCAACTGTGATGGTTCTGGGTTTGTTGACCGTGAAGTTCTAAGATCATATGCCCTATCTGATATAGTTAGCTACAGATGCCCTCTCTAAGGGGAGGTTATACTGTAACCACCTACTCTTCAAAGGCTTGAGTACTTCCCTGTTTATCTTCCATGCTGAGTTTAACTGCCAATACCCACTATTTGAGCAGTGGGTTCCCTCTCCCTACCAAGGTGGAGAAACATCAAGCTAACAAAATAGTTTAAACACAGTTACTTTAGTTTTAGTGATATCGTAGGATAATGTATTTGATAGAAACGTATATAATTCACAAACACTGACATTGAGTTGGGACTCACTTTAAGCGGCTGGACAGACATGATGACATATTACAAGAAGTTCTGTTACCACACTTTTTATGTTCAGTTTTTGGATTAGAATAAATGAGTTGTTACATTTTTCCTTAAACATAAAATGCCTCACGTAGTTTTATTTGTGCTAACCCACATTGGTGACCCCGATGCTCTAGGATGATTCCAGTGTTATTGAAAATGTCAGCCAATGTAGTCACTTTAAACTGCCAGAGTTTTGGGAGCAAACTACTGTTACTTGGATAAACACCGATCGCTGAAAACTCTCCTTTTAAAGACCTTTGAATTATTAGCGTCTGAGCGCGCCAAACAGTCGGTCTCCATGCCAGGCCTCAGTATTGTCAAGCCATCGGGACTAATGGACCCCATGTGGTCTTTCCTGGGAAATCACCATCCTTGTTTTATTTTTAAAGAACTCTTCATGCAGCAAATGCCTGATCAAGTTTGCATAGCCCTTGCTAATGCACCCGTGATGGACTACAGGGAGCTTGTTAAAATGGCTGATAATCTACAATCAGTCAGACAGCGGTATATAATTCCTCCTCTTTTCACTGTTTCCATAAGCCTGATCAGCAAAGCCTCCAACATAAGCACGCAAGGCAGACTACTAACTAATGCTGCAATACAGACTGTGCTGGGTCTGTGTTTTTACCATGCTCGCTTTGGTATGAACACTAGGAAGAGACAACCACCTGTGGCTTCAACAGTGCCAGTGCACTGAGACATCAGAGGTTTCTCTATAGCAGGGGCTCCACCTGCCAGGGATGACTACTGTCCAGTACAGACATCCTTTCAGGGCGATGCTTCCTCTGTGACATGGGTGCTCAAGTGAGTGTGCTGCTAGCATCGCCTATTGATGAGAAGGCAAAGAGGGGTGAAAGTGCTGAAGGCTGCCAATGGCAACAGGATCCAGACTTAGGGAACACTATAGTTGGCTCTCTGCTTTAGTGGACGATGTTACACATTGGACTTTATCTTGGCTAAAGTGGCTAGACCTCTGCTCAGTGCAGATAACCTGTGTGGCCAAGGACTATTAGCTGATCTTAAGAATTTCCAGCATGTAAATGTTAAGGTCTTTGGGTCATTAAGTTCCCCGCAATAACTGTCAAGCACATGCACCACCACAGGTGAGTTTGCTCACCTGCTGGGTGAATTCCCAAACCTTACCAAGCCCACTTTCTTCACTGCAGTCACAAAACATGGGGTCAAGAACCACAATTGGCCCACCAGTGTATGCCCCTGTGCATAGACTGGACCCAGAGAAGCTAGCAACTGTGAAGGCTGAGTTTTCCAACATTGTACACTGGTCGAGTCGCCTCTGAGCTACTCCCCTCTATATAGTCCCTAAGTCCGATGGTGGTTGCTAACCACGTGGTGACTACTGACACCGTAATGAAGCCACCACCCCCGATCATTACCTGGTCCCACACACCCAAGACGTTTTGGCACAATTAATTCAAATCAGACCTCTGGGCTCTGGTGGCCCAGAACCTTAGAGTTTGGCTATGTCACACCATGGCGTACCACCCGCACTCTAATGGCCTTTGCGAGTGGTTGCATCGTTCCTTACAGGCTGCTCTGAGGGCTTCCTAGATGGATGAGTGTTGGCATATTTGCCTCCCCGTGGGTCCTTTTGGGCATCAGAACAGCTCCAAAAGAGGACCTGCAGTCATCTGCAGCTGAGTTGGTATACGGGTAGCCATTGTGAGTGCCAAGGTGATGTTATTCCTGATGCCACAACCACATGGTGGCCCTCTACAGCGTTCCACCTTTCTCAGTAAACTCAATTCCTTTGCACCTGTTCCTACCTCCCATCATGACGTACAGTCCTCCTGGGTTCCTGTTGACCTATATATTGCCTCACTTGTTTTCATCTGCTATGATGCACACAGATATCCCCTTATGCCCTCTTATGATGGCCTGTTCCATGTTCTGGAATGCGGAGAAAAGACTTTTAGCATAGATAAGGGTAAACCTGAAATGTGTTTCAGTAGATTGTCTTAAAACAGACCACCAAGATTTGAAGGATTTCACTACCATCCCCCTGCCATCTTGACTTGACCATGAGTGTACCAATACTCCTCTGGACAAGCCAGAGGCCCCTGTTGTTACTCCACTCATCTACCATAGGACCTAAGCCGTGTGGCTCACCCACGTTCTGGACAGGGTCACAATTCCAGCTTTAGTGAATTCTAGGGGGACCTATGTAGAGTGATGTAATTAGTGGAAACATACATAATTCACAACTGCCAACATTGAGCTGTGGTTCACTTTAAGAAGCTGGCCGGACATGATGACATATTGCATGAAGTTCCTTTTTGTGTTCAGTGTGTGGAGTACCACAAATGAGTTATTACAGTTTTGCCTAAACATAAAATGTCTCACATCATTTTATTTGCGAAAACCTACAATATACATTTTAATTCTGATGAAATTCTTAAAACACATTTAAAATTTCCTAAGTACAAATGATTTCTAAAATACAATGGATTTCCAAATCACAGGTAAAATTCCTATAAGCTGAAAAGGCATACCAATGAGTAGCAGACAAACAAGTTTTGTGTCAATAAATCAAAGGTAGAGGAATGGATATACTGTCATTTCAAAATTAGGCGTTACAAAGTCAGATGAACGATGGTGATTGGTCAATAACTACATCATACTGAATAAACACAAGGAACCTAATTCAGGCCAGAAGTCTCATAATTACAACAAATGCTGTAAGGATTGACTTGAAAAAGGTATAAATCTTGAATTGATCTGGCCAATGTTTTCTGGTCACACCCAGTTCTTGAAAGTGACAGCACTCAGCATATTGTGAGCTATTGCGTGCTTTTATAGCACCCAATAGCTCACAATATCAGTATATCAGACTCCAATAAGGTTTTCAGAATAGTGTACAGATATTCTCTGTAGGAGTCATTTAGACTCAACAAGGAATACTGGATATCTGTGCTTATGTTGATGACGTGATGTATACTGCACACCTAACACACTGTGTGAGCATTTAACACAAATTGAGACTGTCATTAAAGTTTGACAGGCAGACACAATGTAATTGACATGAAAAAAAATCTCAAGTCTGCTGTACCGAAGTAAATTTCTTACATATGACAATCAACTATCAAGCACGTGGTTTAAAGTCTAAATTTATACAAAAACACTCTCAAGTAGGATATCAAAAGACCCTAAAAGCCTTTCAATTAACCATGGGCCTATTGAATTATTTGAGAGCTTTCATACCTGACTATGCTCAATTGCCAAAACTATTACACAGAAACCTAATTAAAAACCTTTGTTTTTAACCCAGATGATTGAGGATTGAGAGAAGTTGATGAATGCAGTTCAGCAAACAGTAGATCTCCGCACAAGAGACCTAGCAAAACCTCTTGTTCTGCTAGTTTGTGTTTCTCCAAAAGCCTCTGCGGAGATCTGCTATAAAGAGTGAGAAGAAACGCAAGCCCCGATACACTATGCCTCATATAATACTTCACCCCATTTTTCTGTCAATCATCTTATTGCTCTTTGATCATTCCTAACAAGCCTGACTGCTCTCTTACATTTATACTATGTTTTTTGTTGTCACTCGGGTAACTTCACACGTATATATTTTTCTTGGATATTTTTTTCTGAAAGATGGTATAAAGGTTTTTGTGGATGGATTACTCAAGCACCTACAATTAATGATGTGAAGCTCACTCTCTGAGTACACAAATCATCCAACCATTGATAGATCAGCTATTTGATGTGCAGAGTGATAGTACCAATCTGGTTTGCAAGCTTTCTTGAACTAAATAACTTAGCTAGTGTTGTCGGGTTTGATTCGAGCCAATTAATATAATCCCATTGTTTTAGATTTCATCTAGCCCCATGCTGTGGGCCAACAGTCTGCTCAATAGACAGTTCCGATGTTTGCAAAGTTGTTCTTTTAACTTCAGACTGATTATTCCTTACAGTTTAAATTAAGAACAGAAGACTGGCTCATGTTGACGACAAGAAGTTGAACAAAGAATATTGTAGGAAGTTTAATTTACTCAAAAACAACTCTTCAAACTCCTGAAGTGTCATCTGCCATGTGAGAAAGCTGAGCTTGGCAAAAAGCCCCTTTTGGGCCTTGTCACTAAATATCCATCACATAGCCTGATGTAAAAGATTTCCAACAGCTATTAAAAAATCTTCAAGAAGTCTAATGCTCTTTTTTCTTGCACCTCTGGTCATTGTTTACCAATCTTTTTGTTATTTTTCCCCCTATCCAGTTCCACTCTGAATGAGACACCATACTTCGCTCTCATCACATATTATCAACTTATAATATCATGGTTCATCAAATCCCCAGTGCTATCATTACCATTCAGTGAGAGTCGTCACTCTGGTTGAATAATAAGTATAGGGAGGCTTACCCGGAGAAGCGTCTGAACCTGTTAATAGAGCAGCAACTCATCAGTGCTGCAGATGTGATAAACCCAGCAAATAAGCAGATCAAAGCTGCACAGTTCCATCCTATTAAGTCACAAATGCTGATGTATAATCAGTGAACAAACAATGACAGAAGGAAGAGATGGAAACTCTGTGAACATTATCAGATATTTTGGACCCTGTGCAGAGAAAATGATAAGCAAGGATGCTGCATTTGCCTAGCATCTTAAGCGATCAAGTGATCCATAAACTCAGACATCATGGCTTCTTCCTGAAGTCCCCTTCATCACAAGAGCAATATCTGGATATGATATAAAATGTCTGGTTGTAGCAACACCCTGCTTAAAGCACTGGAAAACAATATTTCATATCTACTCATACATTTGACCATACTGTTTTAGTGAACTACAAAACTGCCATTTAATTGACAAATTGAAAAATTTTCTAGCTGTTTTTAGCCACAAAAATAACAGAATAAATTTGATCCAGCCAAATAACGTTGAAACACTCCACTCTCAATCATTGGCAAAGTGATGGAAAATGACATCAATGGTGCTGGCAAAGTTAGGGTAGTTGGCTAATTTGTGAGATGGTGCAATCTGGTTTGCTGCATGCTCCCAATGCAGACACAAAGTTTTTAGTGCTAACCTTAATGTTCCTTCTCATTTTGAGTGATTATCTGCCAAGAATTCCCAGCAGTGGGGAGCGGTTTCTGCACTTATATAAGGAGATTTTAAAAACATTATTCAATCTTTTTATCTATCCACCCGCTAATCTATGAGAGAACTTGGGCAGAGTGCCTATTTCAAGAATCTGAAGTTCAAGTCAAGTCAAGTCAAGTTTATTATCATTTAACTATATGCATGTATATAATGTATATGGAAATTAGGCATTTCTCTGGACATTTCTGTGGTGTAAAGTATAACACACATTACATATGATAACTTATAAAGGTAAAGATAAAATGTAGAGAAGAATCAAATATAAATGACAAACTAAAGTGCATTACTATTAAATATTGTAAGGTATCGAACAGATTAACCAGTGACATTTTGAATACGATGCAGCAGGAAGTTGTTCTGAAATCTAATGGCCTGGGTGAAGGAACTAACTCCCATCCTTATCATTCTTGTTTTCAGTCTCCCGCCTGATGGTAGAAAGTCAAAGAAGATGCTGGATGCAAACTATGTCACTTGTCAGTTCTGGAGGACTTTAGTCTAGAGAGAATATTGATTTTGGTTCACTTGATAGTAGATTGGAGAATATAGTGAATATGCCTTTCCTTTACTTAAAGTCAAGTCAAGTCACTTTTTATTGTCATTTCAACCATAACGGGTGGTACAGTACACAGTAAAAATGAAACGACATTTTTCAGAACCGTGGTGCTACATGAAACAGTACAAAAACTACACTGAACTACCTGAAAACAACACAGAAATAAAAACTACGCTAGACTACAGACTTATCCAGGATTGCATAAAGTGCACAAAACAGTGCAGACATTACAATAAGTAATAAACAAGACAATAGGCACAGTAGAAGGCAGTAAGTTGGTGTCAGTCCAGGCTCTGGGTATTGAGGAGTCTGATAGCCTGGAGGAAGAAACTGTTACGTAGTCTGGTCATGAAGTGCAACCGTGCAACTTGAAATATTGAAAAAAGGCAGATGCACAACCTTGCTAGACACTGAGGATGGGTTTGTTGAGGACTCATCGGTCAGCGTGATGAGTTGCATGCCAGTATCGGTAAAGTGAAGTGCTTTAAGAAGATAGATAATAGCTGTTGCTCCCTGCATTTCCAGGGGCTGAAATGCAGACTGAAATACAGGAAAATAAGGTGAATGCAAGAAATCTGAAATAAAAATGCTGGAAATTCTCAATATCTAAAATTGTTGAACTCAGTGTCTGTAAGAAAATTGGGTAGTGGTTGCATACAATAACAGAACAAAAAATCCTGCAAAATGTGATGGATGCAGTCCAGTCAGTCACCAGGCTTAAATCCTCCTCACCATTGAGCACATCTACAAGGAACATTGACATAAGAAAACACCACCCATCGTCAAGTGCCGTTTCCATCTAAGCCATGCTCTCTTCTTGCTACTGCCATCAGGAAAGAGGTACAGGAGCCTTAGGTCTCACTACTCAGAGTTTTGGAATAGTTATTACCCTTCATCCATCAGGCTTTTGAACTAGGGTGGATAACTTCACTCACCTCAACACTGTACTGATTTCAGAACCTATGGACTTGCTTTCAAGGACTGTACAACCCATGTTCTCAGTATTATTTACTTCCTTATTTATTTCGTGTTTCTTTTTTGTATTTGCAGTTTGTCTTCTTTTACACGTTGGTTGCTTGTCAGCCTCTTTGTGTAGTTTTTCACTGTTTCTGTTGTACTTTTGTGTGGTATATGGTGTCATATGTATAGCTCAATAACAAATTTACGTTGAACACTGAACTTTGAATAATATGATATTTTTGACATAGAGGAGACTAAATTTAGAGTGACTGCATTTTGGACTTTTTACAGTAAGTACAGTCTGCATTATGGCTCTGAGTTTAAGTTGTCTCTTACTTCAACTTCCCAACTCATACCACTTTGCTTTTTAGCCTCCTACTGAGTTCCAATGCATCTCAATGTGGGGCTGAGCAACACCACTTCATCTTCTAGCTAGGCTCAATAAAACCTCTGCACTCAGCATTCCTAACTATATTAGTGCATTCAGTTGCCTAATTATTCCTCCTAGGTTTCTGATACAATCCAGAAGGAACAGTATATTCATAGTTAAGTGATGTCAGAGGAAGGGCAATGTATTTGCACCAAGAATATTTCCATGGATGATTGATTTTACATGAAAGCAGAGTTGGTAGCATATTAAATCGTGTTAAATTTAAGCTAACAACTGAGCTTAAACCACCATCAGGGAATCTGTTGTCGGGGACTTAAAATGTTCTTTAAATTTTTGCAAGCTTTACTGAAAGAAGTACCACAAAGTAAAGACCCTGTTGAAATATCATGTTAGTTTAGGTATTGCAGAGAGAATACATAATATTTTATTTAAAGTGAAAACATTTGCTGCAGTTAACACCTACCTTTCCTACTGTGGATGCAACTAGATGCCAACCAATCAGAGCCAGCTGCCACATCTGCAGGAGATTCACAAAGAAATACCAAGAGTGTTTTATCTTTAAAGAACATTTTGATATTTTTTTTTAAGATAGGCAGGATATTTCACTGAAAATATCCTGCCAACAATTGCTCCTAAGTAACATGCTTAAACAGCAGCCCTTCACTGGAGAATTTTCACCACTAAGAGCTTGCATTTCAGCTTGCATTACCACTTTTGAAGATGCAGACATGTGGGAGTCAGCTTAAAAAGAAAATGCAGAGGTGAAAAATAGCTCTCTATTTTTCAACACTTGCACTTTAAGAGAATGATAACTGAAGTTCCACAATGTCATAAGGTGATTATTATCCATGTATATTTAGAAGAAGTGAGAACTAGGGCACAGTTACTTTGTTCCCATGGGTTTATATAGCATTCGATTGCTCTGAGATGTTGCAGAGCCTGCACTTCAGGCTCTGTGAGAGCCTAACTGGGAATATATCAAAAAAACAGGCTTCCACAATGTGACATGAGAACTAATTTATATAAGATTAATAGCCATAGAATATCTATTAACATGACTAGGCATTCGACGATCCTTTACATTTCCAGTGAACAGCTAGACTAACGACTATTGCTTGATCTTAATACTTTATAAATATGCTTACGAATATTGTGTATTTGGTATGCATACAACAACATATAATCTAGCACCATTATAAAATCAATATATCGGAAGGTTAAAAGTTGGCACACTTTTGAAAAATGTCTTTAATAAATCAGCTTGAAAGTGGCATTACAAACCTTCCACAATTTTCAAGATCAATTGCAACCCCTGCATAACTCTGTGATCAAATCATGCACGAGTGGGAGAAGCAACCCAACAACAATCCCAAGGTGTGATTAAATACTAATCAAAAGGTAAGAGTTCTACTGCATGCCACCACACCAACAGATTATAAAGTGTCTGCTCTATCATTTCAAGGAATTGTCCTGTCCAGATGATACGATGTCAAAATGGGTCAAAATGTTACAAAGCTCATCCTTTGTTGGTGGTGCTTCCTGAAACATGTCCATCCATTTAGTGTGTTTATACCTTAATTTTACCTTCAGAAAGAATTGCTGGGAGGCAAAGACACTTCAAGGAAATCAGGAAAAAAAGCTAAAAATTCCAGCTCAGACAGGTTTCTTATTTCCTTTTGGATTTTATGGATTCACCAGCCATTACCCTGAAACGTTTGCATTGAGTTTTGATCAAATTTTGCCATGTAAATGTTTACATGGGATGTTTGCATGTAAATTTTCAATGTTAAAAGTTGACATAAGAAGCATTATTCAAAACTGAGATGGAAAGCAAGCTATGCACATGTTGTACGCATTGGGTAAATAACATGTAGATTAAGATGAGCAAGAAGGAAAAAGTGATAAGTATTTTTTTTAAAAAGAGGATGGGATTTGACGCAGTAAAGAAAGCTATTGATGGTACTGGTAAAAAGTAAAAGATGCTGGATTGCTGAAATACAGCTGCTCTATGGTCATAATAATTCTGTGTTTGTTGTTAAACTTATGTAAGATGCACCAAAGCAGTAAGAAATTCCAATGTACTGTTAGAGAGACCTTCATCCCAGCAGGAATCCATAGTGCTTGTTCAAAAAATGTCCAATATTTCTGCTGCCACCACAGACTTAGAGTTCCTTAGCTATTTTTCAATGATATTATGTATCAAGTCAAGTCACTTTTTATTGTCATTTTGACCATAACTGCTGGTACTGTACACAGTAAAAATGAGACAACGTTTTTCAGGACCATGGTGCTACATGAAACAGTACAAAAACTACACTGAACTACGTAAAAACAACACAGAAAAAAATACACTAGACTATAGACCTACCCAGGACTGCATAAAGTGCACAAAACAGTATTGCACAATCTAAGATATATCTACTAGGAATAGGGTTGTAAGAAACTTCAACTATAACTCTAAAGACTCACGCAGACAGCCCCAACAATTCATATACTATTTGTGTGGCGGTTTCAAATTCTGCCCGTGGATGCTTAAGTTCTGATTACTTTAAGACATATTGGCTGATGAAGATTTTCAGCCTGTACTTTCTACAGTTGCTACCTGACCTGCTGAATGTTTCTAGCACTTTCTGCTTTTATGTCCAATTCAGCATCTTTTAAATTCCATTGACCTCTCTCTCCTGAGGCTCTCACACATTTATACCCTACTTCTATATAAATCTATATGGGTACCATACAGATTTCTGGGCTCAGCACTGAGCTCAAAACTTTTAGATCTTTGCAATCAGCTCTGCTTCTTTCTTATGGTAACTGGAAATCTTCAACTATTTCTATTAACACATTCTCTGTAATCATCTTTTATTCTGTTGCTTAGCACAATAGCCTTGATCTATCAACTTTTTGTAACTTAGAATAAGAAATTCAACTTCGTTAATCATACTAATGCATTATGTATCAGTACTAGCATAGTTTTATGTCTGTAAAATACATTCTATTAAAGTTATTGAAAATAGTTCCTGACAATGAAATGTTACTAGTATATCACACAATTAATCAGAGGTGAATTGTTCGAATTTTACCTTTTCATGTTACAAGACTTCCTTTTAGGCCCTTTCCTCTCCTGACCATTTTCCCTTTCACTGAACTTGCTTTATTCAGAGAGGTCATTAACCCTTTTTCAGATCATTGTGTACAGTTTTGCTCAGCCTGTTATAGGAAAGATGTCATTTAACTGGAAAGGGTGAAGAAAACATTGACAAGGATATGCCAAGACTCAAGAAACAAAATTAAAGGGATGGGCTAGGAAATCCAAGACATTACTCGTGAAATGTAGAAAACTGAGGATGACTTTATAGAAGAGCATTAAATCTTATTGATATAGATCAGGTGAACACATGTTATTTTCCCCAGTGAAGGGGAACTAAAAACTAGAAGGCATAGGTTTAAGGTGAGAGGTGGAAGATTTAAAAGGGACTGGAGTGACAACTTCTTCACAAAGGATGGTGTATATACTGTATATGGAATGAGTTGAAAGAAGAAAGGGTTGAGGTAGGTGCAATAACAACATTTGAAATACATTTGGGTAAGCTCATGGATATGCTGAGGTTAAAGCAGTGGTTCCCAATCTTCTTTATGCCATGGATCCATACCATCAACCGAGTGGTCTGTGGACCCTAGTTTGGGAGTCTCTGGTTTAGAGGCTTAAGGGCAGAATATAGGCAAATGGCACTAATTTGGTAGGTAGCATGGATAAGTTGGATCAAAGGGCCTGTTTCAAAGCTGTATTACTCTATGACTTCATGATTGAAGCCTAATTTTGTTCAGCTCTATATGAGTGGTGCCTAGCCAGATGTATATTTCCAGTGTTTTTTTGCTGTTTTATGCAGAATAGAGCTTAAATCACTAGGTTGGATTTGTCATAAGCATGTTTTCAGTGTGTTATTTTTGAACTGTCAGCACTTTAGAAGTGACTTCTCACCTTTTCCAATTTTAAGGCTGGCATATTTACTGTGGGTTTGGCAATTGATTTTAAGACAAGGTGGAAGAACCTCCTACTCACCAATAGCTAATTCAGGGATGTCAATGACTTCTTTGGTGCTGATGCCAAACTATCTTGAGAAATGGAACTTAGATAAAATCATTTGCTTGTTGAACCAAAATAACCGTTCACAGAACATTAAATATCCATATTAATTCACACACATTGACAGCATATTTTTGAATATATTTCTCCCTACCTCCTAATATAACAGTGATAGGCTGGGATATGGGTTGAAATAAATTTAAGCTGTGTTTAAAATAATTAAGTTGCCAGCAAAGCAGCATATTATTCTAAATGTAGCATATATTGTCATATAGTAAGTTACTCTTTTGCTATTGTTTCAACTTTAATGGCCTTGCATTCAAGCTTGGATGAAATAAGAGTAAATGAAGTTGTGGTGATTGCAGGCTTGATTGTACTGCATTCTATAACTTTATGGTGTGGAGTCAGAGTTGCACAGAAATATAGCACAGATACAGACCCTTTGGCCTAGGCAGTCCTACCCAGCTAGTCTCAACTTCCTCCATTCAGCCCAAATCTTTCCAAAATTGTGCACATGTGCTGCCTCACAAATGTCCTATACAACTGCAACATAATGATCCAGCCACTATATTCCTTTCCCTGACTGGTGAAGGCCAGCATGCTAAACGTCTTTTTCATGATCTACCTATGATGTTTCTTTCAACAAACTAAGCACTTGTACACCTAGATCTCTCAGTTCCATTATAATTCCTCTTGTCTTAGCATTCATTGTATACAGTATGTCATACGTTGGTTTGACTTTCCAAAATACATCACCTCACACTTATCTATATTGATATTATATTGACTTCCAGTTAAGATGGTGTCCAGCTATGATGTCTGTCAAGGTCGTGGTTCAGACTTGGTTGTTTCTTTGGTTTGTAGGGATAGTTTTGGGGGCAGTGCAAGGAGTTGGGAGAAGGTTAGACAAATCCATATGTCTTTGTAGTGTAGGAGGAAGCAAAAGCCCTTGGAGGAAACCAACACGGTCATTAGTAGAATGTACAAACTCCTTAAGGTCAGCAGCAGAAATGAACCCAGGTCCCTGTTGCTGTAATAGCATTACACTAACCACTACATTTATATAAATAACAAACAACAATGGTACCGCACCAGTCACCAGTCTTCTTTCCGAAAAACTACCTTCAGCCACCACGCTCTGCTTGCTACCACCAAGCCAGTATTGAACCCACTTAATTAAAAAAATTCCAAAGGTTTGCAACCCTCTGCAGACATAACTTTCCCCTTAGGCCTTGATCCTAATTGTTTGCCAATTTGAGGCAACACCAGCCAGTTTCAGCTTCTCTGGCTCGAGGAAATGGCTTCTCAGCATCTAACCTGCCAGATTCTCATAGAATATGGTGAGGTTCAATGAGACCAATACGCATTCTAAACTCCAGTGACAATAAAACACTCATATTATATTTGTCTTCAAGAGGTATGCCCCTTCATTTCCAAAATTAATCTAATGAATTCATACTACACTCTCAATTTCATTACCTGCGATGTCCAAGGTTGTATACACTACATGAAAAGAGAATTTTTAAAAAAGCAAATACTAGAAGGCTGAAATCAAAACAGAAAGTGCTTGAAATACTCAGCAAGTCAAGTATCATCTGTGCAAATAAGTATATGTCTAGGACCTTACTGCAGTTCTGATTAAGTATCATGAATCTGAAACATTAAATGTTTCTCTGGCCTTAATTAATATTTCTGTTCCATGATCCTTCAACAGAACTAGTGAAAGCTCCCAGACCTGAATCATGAATTGTTTGTCTTTTGACAAATGCTGCCTGACCTGAGTATTTCCAGTCCAAGTGAGGCCTCACCAATGGTTCATCCAAGTTCAGTAAGGCTTACTTTATGCTTATTCTACTTGGAACCAAAAAAAACCTAACATGCCACTTGTTTTCCCAATCACAGACAGAATATAATAACTGAAAGGATACAGCTATACAGGAAAAAAATCTGCTGAATATTTACACTTCAGGCAGTATATTGCTGCCTGTTTGCTCCCAATGCAGGACTAATTAAAAAAAAATATTGTGGAACAAGTTATCTATTTACATTGTTTGGGGTTTGGGAGCTAACTAATCTTAATGCTTTCCCTGACACATAGCAGGCCAGCCTATTAAAAAAATCTCCTCACAAATGTCCTGTACAAAAAAGAACAGAAGGCTTTTTATCCTTTCAAAAATTACTGGGAAGGCAAAGACAGCTGATAACTGTTAATTTTTCATAACACAGCCCTCACTGTGTCTAATGTAAGGAATGCAAATGTCACGGTTGGATCTCGCTTAATATCACATCTGAACCAGCAACCAGAATGTCTACTTTTGCTTCCAGAAATTCCCTGCATCTACTCCCTGACTGTTGAAATCAATAGATACACCCTTTTTCATCCCTAACTATGTGTGGCAGTATGGTAGCTTAGCGGCTGGTGCAATCACTTTACAATCGGGGTTCGATTCCCTTCGCTGCTTGTACATTCTCTCTGTGACTGCATGAGGATCCTCCATGCTATGTTGGTGCTGGAAGTGTGGCGATACTTGAGGGGTGGCCAGTACAATCCTCGCTGATTTGATTTGACGCAAACGATGCATTTCACTTTATGTTTTAATGAACACACAACTAATAAAGCCAATCTTTAAAATCTCTTTAATCTAATCAAATTATTGCTTCACAAGCATTTTTATCTACCATTTACTAAAAAGGAAGACTTTCATTGATATAGCATCTTTTACCATCTTACAGAACAGCCCCAAATATATTACAACCAATGAAGCATATCAACAGTTCATTAGCACACAGCAAAATCTCACAAGTTGCAATATGATAATGACTGGATATAGAAATGACTGATTTTAGCATTGCTGATTAATGGATAAATATTGCAAAACACTAGGCAGATTTCCAGTGGTCTATAAAATTGAGTTATGGGATCTTTTACATACACCTCATGGACGAGGCAGAGCATTAGCTTAAAATCTCATCCAATGGATTCAACTACCATCAGTATTGTGTACCCTACTGGCCCATTTTAGCCAATTTTGGATTTAATTTTATGGAATTCCTTAATCAAAGTAATAAAGGACTATAGTACCATCAGATACCTAAGAGTATGAAAAAACATCACATCCAGAATTCCATACCAGACCAATGTCCAGGATCATCTTGATGAGGGGACATAATGTTCAATGGTACATAATGAGTGTTTGTGGATGGAATGCTAGGAAAAACCTACTTAGCATTGTTAGGATTTAGTGATCAGATTCAGAATGTCCTTAATTGGTGTTATCAACATTCAAGGGAAAGTTAAAATTTATTTTAAATGAATTCAAAATTTAAGATAGCATATCTTTTCCAAATCTGATTACAGTTCCAAAGACATGTTTGAGCTGTTTATATTTAAAATAGAATGCCCATTATTCCACCTGAATTAAATTTGTAGCTCTGTCATTTTCTTCTCTCAGAAGATAAAGCAGAAGATGCTGTATAAACGAAACTTCTGCAATTCCTTGTGTCAACAATCCACCAGCAACCAGCTACACAAGAATGGAAAAGGCCCAGGACCCATCATGTCTACACCAATCATCAGGCCTCATTTTACTCTCCCCCACATTTCCATCAACTCCCCCAGATTCTATTACACATACCTATAGTGTAACCTATAATGGGCAGCTAACTGACTAACCTGTGTGTCTTTCAGAAAGCAGAGCACCTGGAAGAGACCCGTGCAGTTGTCAGGGGAAGGTGCAAAACTGATTTGGAATCCTTTACCTAAGTTGCTTCACCATCACTCTCTTTCTAGTGTTAGATGTTGAATTAGGGCACCGTGTCTCGGTAAATAGAGGTTGGAACAGACATTATCCCCATTCCGACCACCACCTGATGAAGACTCACCAAGTTTAAATGGCTACAAACTGAACTACTGTAGATGTCAAAGTATGAAGAGAGGCATTTGAGCAAATAGATGAGTTAGTAACAGATGTCCAGATTTGCTTAGGAGTATGTAATGCACCGCCAAAGCATAAGAGAAAGTACATGGGTATGAAGCAGATGTTCGTTGCCTTGCCATAGTAAGTCAACAGTACATCTTTAGATCGATGATCCCTTTAAAATGCCTCTTTTCATGTCCTTGAATCTCAGCAACATTGGCTTGAAGCCATTAAAATTTGAATGGAATTAAAAAGCATGGGATTCAAAGTCCTTTGTAAAAGAATGAAGCATGATAAAAATAACGTGAATCACTGAGAATTTTGTGAACACCTCTCCCATCCAGGCAACCCCAACACCACCATGGTGTTCCCATAGGGTGCTTAATCAACACCATTTTCAAGGAATGGCTGTTAGGAACTTGTGAGCTCAGAGTCTACGAAATCATAGAAGAAGCAATAACACAAAACATATTGGCACATTATTCAACTTTTCACACTTTTGGTTTGTACATTCATCTGGGAATCTATTGAATGTCAAGAGAAGCTTGATATCTACAGGGACAGAAAGGAATAGGCTGCGCATAATGATGAAGTGCTTGAAAAATTTGTGGTGTGCATAATCATCTTGCTAGATCTATTGGAGTGGATATCCTGGCTCTGTTAGAACATAGAACACTAGAGCACAGTACAGGCCCTTCAGACAATGATGTTCTGCCAAGCTTTTAACCTACCCTACGATCAATCTAATCTTCCTCCTACATAGACCTCCATTTTTCTATCATGCATGAGCCCATCTAAGAGTTTCTTACGTATCCTAATGTATCTGCCTCTACCACTACCCCAGGCAGGGCATTCACCACTCTGTAAAAAAAGCTTTCCTCCAATCACCTTAAAATTATGCCTCCTAGTATTAGCCATTTCTGCCGTGGGAAAAAAGTATCTCTGGCTATTCACTCGATCTATGCCTCTTATCATCTTGTACACATCTATGAAGTCACCTCTCAACCTCCTTCTCTCAAAAGAGAAAAGCTCTTACTGGGGTTAAATGTAATTTTATATGCTTTTTGGTGACTCTGTGTGTTAATATACCATTGATCAAAAGTTGAGCATTACTAAAGTATTTGGTAAAAGTGCTTTCAGATCATTTCTTCAGTACTGCTAGATAGAAAAGGCTTAGGCACTGATCCATAGATTTTTTATGATTATTGCCTTTTTCAATATTCCTCCAGACTGCTGTGTTTCAGGAGTGGCTTCCTACTTTTCACTGCCTTGTTCTCTCCTTTAGGGTTTAACTTCTGCATGTTGTTTTCCTTCTTGTATGATTCAGCGTGTTTGCAGAGCACCATGTGCAGCCAAAATATTTGTCCTGGAAACTTTGGGAGGGAGAGTGCTATAAAGTTAAGATGATCGGTCCAGCCAGGAGAACTGCTGTTTCAAATTAATAGTGGTATGCACAATAATGATTGTGCTGGTGATTCAGGTCTAGTTACATCTGCACTTTGCTCCATCTGCAACTGTCACATTAGCACTCAAAGTAAAAATCTTTCTGAAAGAATTTGGTTTGTGTTGGGAAACAGATTGCAAGTAAATTCTATACCAGTCTTCCAACAATGCTGGACAGTATCACTCAAGTGTGACGTAAAACTTGATACCAGCAGCTAATTCTAGGTTTCTGAGAAAGTCGCCTCTAGAGCCAATAAGGCTATGGTGCTATTATTTCAATACAAAAATTCCCTTGGAATTCCAAGTATCTGCAATTGACACTGACTTAAAATTACCCTGATACTGTGCATTATCCAGATGTCAACAGCTGTAGATTTACCAAAGGTGGCTTGGTCAGTCCAAAAGATGTATTAAGTTTTTTTGATAAAATCTTGCAAACTTTACACTTGATCTACAGTTTTGAGTAATAGATACACTGTTTTTTTCTTTTCTCATAGTCTCGCTATGTCTGTCATTTTAGGCACAGAAACATCCCTGTATATGCTTCTGTCTTAAATGCTTTAAGTCCAATCAATTGACAGCATAATTTGGAAACTGTTTTGGTATTTCCCATTATTAAACCAGCCAGCATTTTTTCTCTTTAAAATAAATACTTGACTACTCCAGACAATTTGTTCAAGTTCACATGATTAGAAAAGACTGTCTGATTCTGAAATGGATTCATTAAAAGCTTTGCAGTTATTATTTACAGGCACACTGGGTCATGTGTGTAACCTGAGAGTTTCTGCTGCTATAAATTTTCAGCTTAATAATCTACTGTTAGATTTTTTTGTAAGAATGCACCTGCTAACAGATAGGAGGAACTTCCTTGCTCAAACAACTTCATAAAATCTGCTGAAGAAGACAATGGAAGATTTAGCATTCAGAAAGAATAAAATGGAGGTTTTATGGCAGAATGTTGTTTCTTCTGAAGTAGAACTTGTGGATGGTTGACTATAATGAGCAATAGATGGGGTACAAAGGCAATGTCCTCCAAGTTAATGGTGCAGTAAATCTAGTGGCTGCTTGTAAACTTGGTCATTACCTGGAGTATCACGTAGGAAATGGACAGAAGGACTTAAGGTCATTTGATCTTTGTGGCCATGTTTCACATAAATAGCGTAAGACCTTTACATATATTAACCTGAAAGATGGAAAATTTTCTTTTAATAGGACCCTTTAATGTTGTTTACTTGGATTTTCAGAAGATCTTTGAAAAGGTGCTGCACGTAAGAAAGGTAAAAGCCCATTGTATTAGAAGGAAAAAATGCAAGCATGAACAGAAGATTGTCTGACTGGCAGAAGGCAAAGGAGTGGAAATAAAGGGTGCCTTTTAGGGTGTTCTGCAGGAATCAGTTTTTGATCCATTACTTTTCACATATGTTAATGACCTGGAGCACAGAACTGATGGCTCCGTGGCCAAGTTTGAGGATGATACAAAGATAAGTGGAGAAGCAGGTAATGTTAAGGAAGCAGAGTCTGTAAAAGAATTTGGACAGATTAGGATAATGGGTAAAGAAGTGACCGGTGGAATACAGTGAATGGCAACGCATTTTGGTAGAAGGAATAAAGTGTAGACCATTTTATAAATTGGGATTGAATTTATAAATTGGAAATGCAAAGGGATTTGGGAGACTTAATGCAGATTCCCTAAAGGTTAAGTTGCAGGTTGAGTCAATAGTAAGGAAGGCAAATGTAATTTTAGTCTTCATTTCCTAAAGAATAGAATATAAAAGCAAGGATGTAATGCTGATGCTTTATAAAGCATTGGTCAGGCCACATTTAGAGTGCTGTAAGCAGTTTTGGGCCCCATAAGTGAAAAAGGTTGTGCTGGCATTGGAAAGGGTCCAGATGAGGTTTATGAGAATTATCTCAGGAATGTAAGGGTTAACATACAAGGAGCATTTGATGGCTCTGAACCTGTACTTGCTGGAGTTTAGGAGAAAGTGGGGGGAGTGGAGGGGTGCTGCTGGAGATCTCATTGAAACTTATTGAAAATTGAAAGGCCTGTATAGAATGGGCATGGAGAGGATGCTTCCTATAGTGGGGTGGTCGAGGATCAGAGGGCACAGCCTCAGAATACAAGGATGCCCCTTTAGAAGAGAGATGAGGAGAAATTTCTTTAGCTAGGTGGTGGTGAATCTGTGAAATGCACTGCCACTGACAGTTGTGGAAGACAGGTCATTGGGTATATTTAAAGCAGATGATAATAGGTTCTTGAGTAGGAAAGGTGTCAAAGGCCTCAGGAAAAAGTCAGAAGAATGGAGTTGAAAGGGAGAATAAGCCAGCAATGATGGAATGGCGGAGGAGACACAATGGGACAAATCGCTTACTTTTGCTCCTGTGCCTCATGGTCTTACGCTCTTGATTCAGAACTGAACCATATCCGAGATGTTTTAGAGCTGCATGATCAGACAAATATGGATGGTGAACCACATTCAGAGACATAAATGCAATGGACCATAAGATGTGTAAAGAAGTGAGTAGAAGGAGTCTAGTAATAGTTCATTAGAATGCGGAGGGAATAAAATGCGCTTACTGTAGGATTAGTACAAGTAGCCACCTGATGGTTGGTGTTAACTCAGTGGTCCAGGCAGCCTTGTTCTAAGTCACATGATTCTTTGATAAGTAGATTTTAAGGAGTATTAAAAAGACACTGAGGGCTAAAAAGATCTACAATGTCAATTTCAGAAATTATATTAATTTGTAGAAATTTAATGATGTAGAATTGAGGAGCAGAGATATCTTGAAATATTATAGAGAGGCAAGATCACAAAGAAATCAGGGAGCAAAGATCATAGTGGGGTTTGACTAAGAACCACTATAGGCCACCAAATGAACATAGCATGGCACAAATAGTTCAGAGGCAGTACAACTTTGAATAGCCTCAAATTTAACATGACTAGAAGAAGGAAGGTGTGCCAAAAGTAAATTATGATAAATGCATGGATGAACAGTTCCAAATCAGTTGAGCTGAGGCTGAAACAAAATAAAATATAATCTGTGATGTATGGATCTCTTTCTTTTACAGCAATGACACCCTCTCTTAGCAGTACGTATTGATCTATTGACTGCGCATGTGCATTGATCTGTTGTCTGTGCATGCACTATTGTCTACGCATGCGCATTGTCCTCTCTCTCTCACTGCAATGCAAATACACCAGTTAAAACCATCTCCTGTGTGCATGCTTTTATTTAATTGAAATGTAGTTGTGCACAAAATTAACAAATTGGCAACGACTACGAACCTGAATGTCAGAAAATACACAAACTGCACCGACAGTTACAGGACGAAACAGCGAGAGTTAAACAGCACGAGAATGCCAAAGGACCTGTGAGTAACAGTGGAAGATGTGCTGAATTTAAAGTAAAAATAACATGGTGGCAATGGCTTCAGGAGGAAAAGTTGATGAATTTGATAACGCTAATGAAGGACTGGGACTTTTCCTCCTGAAGCCATTGCCACCATGTTATTTTTGATTTAAATTCAGCACATCTTCCATTGTTACTCCATGATCAACATGGAGGAGCAAAAGCAAGCACCTACACTTCTTAGTTTAATAAGCCAAAAAAAATCTCTTACACAACTTAGTAACCCCTGCAAAGCCAACAAGCAAGATGTTCAGTGAAATTGTTACAATTTTACAATATCACTTGAGCCCTAAATTGCTGGTAATAACTGAGAGATTTAGATTTTACAAAAGTAATCAGTTAAAAGCTGAAAGATTTTCTGAATACATTGCAGAACTCTGCAAACTTTCCATGTAGTATGACTTCAGAGTTGGACTTTCTGGTGAATTAAGGGATAGGCTTGTTTCTGGCATACAAGTGGTAGTCAAAGCACTCAAAAGAGGCCACTGTCCGAAAGAGACCTAACCTTGGAACGGGCATCGAGTGTTGCAATTTCGTTAGAGACTGCAGCAAAGGATGCAGCAGAACTACAGAAAACGAGGCTAGAATGTGAAATGCAAAAAATGTCCCTGAATGGTACAAAGAGCCAAAAATGTTTTCAATGTGGCAAATCCTCCCATTATGCAAATGACTGCTGCTTCAAAGAAAAAATCACAGACAAGGTCACACAGAGAGAGTGTGCAAGGCAGACAAGTCCAACTGAGTGAAAAGTCTCAAGCACAAAACTAAGCAAATGCATGAAGTTCCTGAATGTAAAGCAGAATCAGACAACATAGAAAAGACAAAAATCTACAGGTGCGGGAAATCCAAGCAACACACATAAAATGCTGGAGGAACTCAGCAGGCCAGGCAGCATCTATGGAAAAGAGTACAGTCGATGTTTTGGGCCAAGACCCTTCTTCAGAACTGGAAAGAAAGATGAGGAGTCAGAGTAAGAAAAGGGGGGGGGAGGGAGCAAGAGTCACCAAATGATAGGTGAAACTGGGAGGGGGGGAAGAGTGCTGGGATTTTGATTAGTGAAAGAGATACAGAACTGGAGAAGGGGGAACCTGATGAGAGAGGACAGAAGGCCAGGGAAGAAAGACAAGGGGGAGGAGCACCAGAGGGAGGTGATAGGCAGGTAAGGAGATAAGGTGAGAGAAGGAAATGGCAATGGGGAATGCTGAAGGAGAAGTTGTGGAGCTTTACTGGAAGTTCGAGAAATCGATTCTCAAGGTGCCACTCCTCCAACTCAAGTGCAGCCCCACCACAACAGTAGAGGAGGCTATAGACTGACATGTTGGAATGGAAATGGAAAGCAGAACTAAAATGGGTGGTCACTCACTGGGAGATCCCTCTTCCTCTGGCAGACAGAATGTAGGTGCTCAGCGAAGTGGTCTCCCAATCTGTGTTGGGTCTCCCTAATATATAGGAGGCCCCACCAGCAGCACCAGATACAGTAGATGACCCCAACAGGCTCACAGGTGAGGTATCAAAACACCCAGAAGGACTGCCCTGAATGGTAGTGAGGAAGGAGGTGTAGGGGCAGGTATAGCACTTGTTCCGCTTACAAAGTTAAATGCCAGGAGGGATATCAGTAGGGAGAGGTGGAGTCTGTCAAAGGTCAGCTGTCATGCCTAGAACAGCATAGAATAACACAAGTAGATCACAAAATCATCTGGATCACAATAGATGTGTCTGGTGTAAAACTGAAAATGGAGCTGGATACAGTGTAGGCTTTGTCCATAATTCCAGAGGCTGACTACAACAGACTGTTTTCTAAGATACTATTAGAGAAGACTTCGGTGATACTGAAGACCTACACTGATGAAAAAGTGTCTCCCAAAGGCAAACTGAAGGTAAATGTGATGTATGGAGGCCAAACACAGCAGTTACAGCTTTATGTATTGAAAAGTGGAGGGCCAGCACTTTTTGGATGTGAATGGTTGAGAAAAATCCAACTAGACTGGCACTCAATCAGAGCAGATAACTGCTGCCCAAATGGTAGCACTAACCAGAGGTTGTCACCGCTGCATAATGCTAATGAGAAGGTGTCTGAGAGAGGAATAGATAAACAGATTGAAGACTTGGTCAAAATCTGTCTGGGATGCCAACAAGTTCAAAATGCATCCCCACAGGTGCCATTTCACCTGTGGGAGTGGCCACCTTCACCATGACAAAGTGTTCATATTGACTTCGCTGGGCTATTCAAGGACTCCATGTTACTGATTGCTGTGGATGTTCATTTGAAGTGGCCAGAGGTTATACAATGAAGTCAACCACCTCAGCAAAGACTGCCTCTGCTCTAAGGACTACTTTCAGAAACAGTTACCAAAACAAATTGTGACAACGGACCACAATAAATATCAGAAAATTTCCAGCTGTTCATGAAGATAATTGGCATCAGACATTGCAAACAACACACACAAAATGCTGGTGGAACACAGCAGGTCAGGCTGCATCTATAAGGAGAAGCACTGTCGATGTTTCGGGCCGAGACCCTTCATCAGGACTTCATCAGGAATTGCAAGTCAGCTTCTCACCACCCAGGAACAAGTGGGTTAGCTGAAAGGTTTATTCAGACCTTCAAGAAATCCATTAAAGCGATGAACCAGGAGGACATTTCTCTACAGTACAACTTCCTTTTTGTGTATCGGAACTCTGTTCATGCAATGCAAATCAAACACCTGCAATGCTGTTCATAACCAGGAATCTGTGATCTCGCATAGACCTCTGGAGGGAAATGCAGAATAAGCAGCTCAGCCAGTTGCCAAGTGAAGCAGCAAGGAGCTTCGTGATTGGACAGGAAGTCCAAGCGTGTGACTACCAAGAAGGCAAGTGGATTCTCGGTAGGATAGCTACAAGAACTGGACCACTGATGTACAGAGTGGATGTCAGATATCAGACATGGAGACGTCATGTGGACCAGATTCTGGATGCTCAACAGAAGAACACACCTGAGTCGACTGTATCCAACAAGATGGACACATTACAGTCACCTGACCTAACTCTCAATGATGATTATGTCACCGACAGCAACATGACACTGGAAACTGAGAATGTTGTCTTCGAAATGACACCCTCCAAGCCTGATGCCACTCAACAGGCCCAGAGGCACGACAAGAATATTATTGCTGACAAGACACCTGCCAAACCTGATGCCACTCCTCATGTCCAGAGGCGCTATCCTGAAAGATACAGAGTGCCACCCAAAAGAACAGTGAAATTAATAATGGGTGGTTATTGTGAAAGTGTGCTTATTTTGGAATATGTTTATGAAAGAAAAATTGAATGTTTTGCACATATGCAGTTTTATGTCCATTTATCTAAAGGGGGAGGAAGTGCAATATTCTATCTATTTCTTTTAGAGCACAGACCCCCTTCCCTTACACTACATATTAATCTCTATCTGCATATGCGCATTTGTCTCCACAAGCGAATTGTTTCCTCTCTCTCCCTTTCACTCTCTCCCGCTGCAATCTGAATACACCAGTTAATGACATCTTCCACAAGCATACTTTTATTTAATATATATATGTAGTTGTGCACAGACACAACAGAGTCATTGAGTTTATAGCACAAAAACAGGTTCCTTGATCCATAATGTTCATCACAACCAGAATGCTGATCTGAACTAGTCCCTTTGTCTGTGTTTGACTCTTACCACTTTAAACCTTTCCCATCCATATACCTGTCCAAATGTCTTTTAAACACGGTAGTTGTACTACATCTACCAATGGTTCTGGCAGAGTGGTTCACATACCCACTAATCTTTATGTGAAAACTATCCATAGGAAAGTAAGAGTTAATATTTCATGTAGTATATCATTTGTAAAAGATAAAGGCAGTGTATGTTACAGAGATAAAAGTGGATAATTATAGTGATCACAATCACGGGAGGGTCAGTAGTTGCTAGAAATCCAAAGCAGCGCACACAGAATGCTGGAGGAACTCAATAGGCCGGGAAGCATCTGTGGAAAAGAGTCAACTGTCGATGTTTTAGGTCCAGACCCTTCTTTAGGACTGAGAAGGAAGGGGGAAGATGCCTGAATAAAAAGGTAGGTGGAGGGGAAAGAGGCTAGCTGGAAGGTGACAGGTGAAGCCAGTTGGGTGGGAAAGGTCAAGGGCTGGGGAAGAAAGATTCTGATAGGAGAGAAGCGTGGTCAATAGGAGGAGGGAAGGAGGAGAGGACCCAGGGGAAGTAATAGGCAGGTGAGAAAGCATGAAAGGCCAGAGTGGGGAATGGGGCGGGGGGGGGGGATTGTTGTTTACAAGAATGAGAAATTGATACTCGTGCCATCAGGTTGGAGGGCACCCAAACAGAATATAAGGGCAGCCTCATCTTGGCACAAGAGGAGGCTATGGATCAACATGTCAGAATGGGAATGGGAAACAAAATTCAAATGTTTGCCCATTGGGAAGTCCTGCTTGAAGCTTAATGATAAGATCACAAGACCATAACACATAAGAGCAGAGTTTGGCCATCGGGCCTATCAAGTCTGCTCCACTATTCAATCATGGCTGATCCTTTTTTTTCCCTGTTCAACCCCAGTTCTCAGAATTCTCCCTGCAATCTTTGATGCTATGTCCAATCAAGAACCTATCAATCTCTGCCTTAAGTATACCCAATGACCTGGCCTCGACAGTTGCATTCCACAAATTCACCACCCTTTCACTAAAGAAATTTATCCGCATCTCCGTTTTGAAAGGGTGCCCCAATATCTTGAGGCTGTGCCCTCTTGTCCTAGACTCTCCCACCATGGGAAACATCCACATCTACTCTATCTACACCTTTCAACATTTGAAAGGTTTCAATGAGATCCTTGCTCATCCTTTTGAATTCCAGCGAGTACAGACCCAGAGCCATCAAACATTCCTTGTATGATAACCCTTTCATACCTCGAATCAGCCTTGTGAACCTCCTCTGAACCTTCTCCAATGCCAGCATATCTTTTCTAAGATGAGGGTCCCAAAACTGTTCACAATACTGTACTCAAAGTGAGGCCCCACCAGTGCCTTATAAAGCCTCAGCATCACATCCTTGCTCTTGTATTCTAGACCTCTTGAAACAAATGCTAACATGACATTTGTCTTCCTCATCACCAACTCAACCTGCAAGTTAATCTATAGGGTGTTCTGCACAAAGACTGTCAAGATCCTTTGCATCTCAGATTTATAGATTTTCTCCCTGTTTAGAAAATAATCTGCACATTTATTTCTACTACCAAAGTACATGACCATGCATTTTCCAATATTATATTTCATTTGTCATTTTCTTGCCCATTCTCCTAATCTGTCTAAGTCCTTCTGCATCCTACCTGCTTCCTCAACTCTAACTGCCCCTCCACCAATTTTTGTATCATCTGCAAACTTGGCAACAAAGCCATCTATTCCATCATCTAAATCGTTTATATATAGCATTAAAAGAAGTGGTCCCAACACCGACCCCAGCGGAACACCACTAGTCACTGGCAGCCGACCAGAAAAGGATCCTTTTATTCCCATTCACTGCCTCCTACCAAACAGCCAATGTTCTAACCATGTTAGAAACTTTCCTTTAATACCATGGGCTCTTAACTTGGTAAGCAGCCTCATGTGTGGCACCTTGTCAAAGGCCTTCTGAAAATCCAAATATACAACATCCACTGCATCCCTTTTGTCTATCCTACTTGAATTTCAACAGGTTCGTCAGGCAGGAATTTCCCTAAAGGAAACAATGGTGACTTTGTACTATCTTGTCCTGTATCACCAAGTACTCCATCACTTCATCTTTAACAATTGACTTTAACATCTTCACAACCACTGAGGTCAGGCTA
Organism: Hemitrygon akajei; assembly: GCF_048418815.1. Classification (NCBI taxonomy): domain Eukaryota; kingdom Metazoa; phylum Chordata; class Chondrichthyes; order Myliobatiformes; family Dasyatidae; genus Hemitrygon; species Hemitrygon akajei. Next base: position 107,245,256 of record NC_133131.1, read on the forward strand.
TCTGGTCTGTAATTTTCTTTCTGCTGCCTTCCTCCTTTCTTAAAGAGTGGAGTGACATTTGCAGTTTTCCAGTGGCACCATGCCAGAGTCCAAAGATAATTTCTATTGCCACTACAATCTCTAACACTGCCTCTTTCAGAACCCTAGGGTGCAGTTCGTCTGGTCTGGGTGACTAATGTACCTTTAGGTCTTTTAGCTTTTTGAGCACCATCTCTTTTGTAATAGTAACCATGCCCACTTCTCTTCCTTCACACACTACAACATCAAACATATTGCTAGTGTCTTCGACAGTGAAGACTGATGCAAAATACTTATTTAGTTCATCAGCCATCTCCTTGTCCCCAATTATTATTTCTCCTGCCTCATTTTCTAGTGGTCCTATGTCCACTCTTATTTCTCTTTTATTTTTAGCATACTTGAAAAAACTTTTACTATCCACTTAGATAGTATTTGCTAGATTACTTTCAATATTTCATCTTTTCCCTTCTAATGATTTTTTTAGTTGCTTGGCGTAGGTTTTTAAAAATTTCCCAATCCTCTATATTTCCACTAATTTTTGATTTGTTGTATGCCATTTCCTTTGATTTTACAATGGCTTTGACTTCCCTTGTCAGCAATGGTTGTACCATTTTACCATTTGAGTATTTCTTCATTTTTGGAATACACATGTCCTGCACCTTCCTGATTTTTTCCAGAAACGCACACCATTGCTGCTCTGCTGTCATCCCTGCCAGCATCTCCTTCCAACTGACTTTGGCCAACTCCTCTCTCATACCACTGTAATTCCCTTTACTCCACTGAAATACTGTTATATCAGAATTTACTTTCTCCCTTTCAAATTCCAAGTTGAAGTCAATCATATTGTGTTAATTGCCTCCTAAGGGTTCTTTTAGTTTAGGCTCCCTAATAAATTCTGGTTTATTGCATAAAACCCAATCCAGTATAACTGATCCCCTCGTAGGCTCAATGAGAAACAGCTCTAAAAAGCCATCTTGTAATCATTCAACAAACTCACTCTCTTGAGATCCATTGCCAACCAGATCGTTCCAATCAACCTGCATGTTAAAATCTCCCATGACTACCATAACATTGCCCTTTTGGCTCGCCTTTTCTATTTCCTGTTGTAATCTGTGGTCCACTGTTGGGAGGCCTGTATATAACTGCCATCACTGTCCTTGTACCCATGCAGTTTCTCAACTCAACCCACAAGAATTCAACATCTTCTGACCCTATGTCACATCTTTCTGCTGATTTGATGCCATTCTTTACCAGTAGAGCCAGACCACCCCCTCTGCCTACCTTCCTATCCATCCAATATAACGTGTAAACTTAGACGTTCAGCTACCAACTACAACCATCCTTCAGCCATGACTCAGTGATGGCCATGCAGATACATGGTTCAAAGCTCAACCTGAGGTCAAATATGGTAACAAAATTATACACCATCTTGTTTGGGGAGGAGGACTGTAACCAATGCTTAAGGAATACAAATTCGCATAAAATAACTTTATTTGATGTTCTCAATGTTAAATTTGGAAGAAATTTTTTACTCATCAAATAATGGCTATCAGACAAATAGTAAATAGTAAATGAAGTTTTGGTCTCCTTACTTGAAGGAGGATGTACTGGCTTTGAAGGCAGTGCAGAGGAGGTTCACCAGGTTGATTTCCAGAAGAAAGATTGGACTGTACGACATATAAAATTATGAAAGGGATAGATAAGATAGAGGCAGGAAAGTTGTTTCCACTGATAGGTGAGACTAGAACTAGGGAACATAACCTGAGATTCGGGGGGGTAGATTGAGGATGGAGATGAGGAGGAACTGATTTTCCCAGAGAGTGCTGAATCTGTTGAAGTCTCTGCCCAATGCAGCAGTGGAGGCTACCTCAGTAAATATATTTAAGACAACGTTAGGTAGATTTTTGCATAGTAGAGAATTAAGGGTTATGGGGAAAAGGCAGGCAGGTGGAGATGAGTCCATGGCCAGATCAGCCAAGAATGGCAGGGCAGGCTTGATGGGTCAGATGTCCTACTCTTGCTCCTATTTCTTAAGCTCTTACGTTAGTCTAAAAATCGACACTGGAGACATTAAAGGAGGTGGTAATAGGGTAAAACTTGATGCTATTGGTCCACCTGTTGAGTTAGAATTTTTTGACCATGTTCCTGAGAGGTAGTATGTAGATGGGAAACTGGATGGCATCAAAAGGAGTCCCTTATTAAACACCAGAGTTAACAGTATGGATATCGGAAGCACATATTATCCCTTATCTTTAGAGGCCAAGGAGCTTACCAGCCAATTTTGAATTATGAGCACTATACAAACAATTACTCTGTGAATAGCATGTTCCGAACATTTCAAATGAGATGATGACCAGATAATTTATTTTTTGTTGATACTGGTTTAAGGATAACCATTGACCAGGATAATGGAGTTAACTTCCCTAGTGATTCCTTGAAACAATACCATGGGATTTTATTTTACTATCTGTTGCACAGTGGATTAAATTGGCATCTAAAAGATACAAGTCTAACAGTACAAAGCTTTCTCGATAATCAGCTGGAAATTGTGTACCAACCTCACCATGACTGCAATGTGTAGGTTTATTGTGCATGGGCATGCATCCATATAATATACTCTGGATTTTTAAGTTCGAGCAGTAAGATAATAATCTGTGGATGAATAAAAAAAATCACAAAATTGGATATTTTCCATCTGTTCCATATAAAACTCTAAAAATAGTCTGCATAAATCTCAACTATGCCCTTATTCAGATGTTTTATGTGCAAGCTCACAAAGTGTCTTGCTCAAGGTTTTTACTAGTTTATTAAACTAAATGGTGTGATGGGTAAAGATGGAAATAGGGCAGATTGATCATGGCATAAGAGATTAAAAATAACATTTTGGCTACCTAATAGTGATTAATACACTGCAAGTTTAACTGGCCATTTTACTAGCAAGTATTAGGATAGGTATCTACATATTCTCTGGAGCTCAGTTTGTCCTGTTTGTTATTTTTTACGTGCATGGGTAACACTTCAATATTAGACAAAAAAGTCTATAGACCAAAGTTTCCTAATGACAAAGGAATATACTGTATATGGAAAAATTGCAAAGCAATGAATGTTCCAGAATGTCCCAATAAGCATCCAACATGCAAATTCCCATTTATATAATCACATCTCTTTGCAAAAATAATTTCTTCAATCTTGTTTAAAGCTTGTTGATTGATGAGGGAGCATTAGCAAACAGAAGCCGCACTCTGCAGCACGTCAACAAAATAATCACAGGAAAAGCAGGTTTCATTTTACCTGTCCCTATAAATCTACCCCTATAGCCATGATTATCAAATGCTTGTGTGTATGTGACTTTGCAGTCTACTCCACCTGTACAGGTTGGAGCTGACTGTAGTTGCAGTGTGTATTGGACAGACAATATTCTACATTTGTCTACAATCCACCCAGTGAAAGACGAATCAAGTGTTGTGGGTAGACCTCACTTCCATTTAGGAAACAAGCTACTAGTGCAGATTGCAGACAGGTCACTGTCAGGAAGGTTAGGAAATCCAGCATTACATAAATAAAAATGCAATTCTTTAAAAAAGAGCCGATATTATTACAGCAGATGCCGCAATGCCATTCAGATTCCTATGGAACAAGTCACTGATAGAAAAGTCTCTTTTCCCTCCAACATTAACACAGCAGCATCACAGCATCACTGGGCCAAGACTGCTTGGCAGCTGCTTTATTCCCTTTGTCTCCGGGCAGTACAGGAAGACATTTAACAAGCTTACAAGGACTGAAGGGGTACGTAAAGAGAGAGATGTAGTGTGTCTTTATTTAGTATTTATCAATAAAATTTAAAACAATAGAAACTCCTCTGTACTGATCTCATGTGGATGTGCATCATCCTATCTTCGTCCTAATTCTGTCCTCCCTTCCTCATACGTTTCTGATCACCATGGAGCTCTGAGTCAGAAAGACAAAAATTATTTTTCCATCTTTGCCAAAAAATACTGGTTCATCTTCTCAAGCAGGAGTTTAAGAGTAATTGTTTTCTTTCCTTTTTCATTTCACTGTCCACCAGTCATCTGGGCTTTAGGGATTCAAAGGTGAGCAGGAGCACCCTCCTGATGCTGCCTCATTACTTACTCTCATGCAATAAAACAGCTGCATAATAGCAGCATCTCGACTGGTATAGGCAATCCAAGCCCATGCAGGGTAACTCTCAGAAGATGTGGCATAATTGTAAAGGACAGGCCAGTGCTGAATCATGGACAGCAAACATGTGTTTCAACAGAACATGTTCTATACAGGACTGAGATGTAGATGTTAGGGTCTAGGCTTGGAAAGCTGGTGTATTCTGTGTATTATCAATTGCTAAGTGCTCTGCACTGTATGCCAAGGAATTTCCGTGACGTGCCAGGGAGTTTGAGTGTGACTACTTTACTCTTAGAATGAATATTATGAAATACGTGTCATCGCAATTGGTATTGCAGCTGAGCCACCCTTAAATATGTCTTTGGCACCATTGTAACTCAGCCTTGTACAGTGCATGCCTACTGCTCCCCTTGTAAGCTTACCCAGGTTAGAATGGCAGACCCAAGCATGACAGCATGTTGCCTTTCCATAACAGCAGATATGGTAGTTTTGCAGGTACTGAGGCACATGAGAAGACAAGCCTTATGTACAATGCCCACAAAGCAAAGATTCCCCTGCTGCACCTTACAGCCACCCAACAATAAGTGTTCACAGTGAAAATGAGGACTATTTCCCATATCTCAGGAGCATCCTCCCAAAGCAGATATTGATGTAGGAATCCACTTTCAATGCACCAGTTTATTATTTGGTCAGTTGAGGAAGATCAAGAACTCAGAACTAGCACAAAACATACTCAGTATTGAGCAACAGTAATGCACACCCTTCAATAGACATCTGTGACCTGGCCTACTCAGAGCAGACACCCCAAAGATTCAGCAAAATATCACCAATTTTGTCTCCGTCAAATTCACTAGAAGGTTAAAAAGAACAATGTCAGTGTCGTCTCCCAGGCCAACATTCCAAATACTGAGACATTTGTTTCATTCAGTCAACTACAGGCAAGTCACCTCACTTGTATATCTACTGCAGATACCCAAAACACACTCTACTCTGAGCTCTAAGGGAAGAGAAGGTGAGATAGACAAATGCAAAATAGAAATCACAAATGAGTCCAAACCCTCCTTGAAGAAATGCAACATCCTCTGTGACTGTTGTGATTCCTTAGATGACTGTTTAAAGCGGTGGAGCATTCTTCATGGCATTAAAAGCATGGAGTCATATATTAGGAGCATGAGGAAATCATGCATTAGTGGCACTGGCCCACAAAGAACCTATCTGCCCACTCTTTTGTCCACCTCTTGCACCATCTGTGGAAGATACTGTGATTCCATGATTGGCCCTATCAGCTATCTCAGAACTCACAAAGCCACAGCTAAAATAAATCACTCTCAGTCCTAAGAGCAAACACGAGTAAATCTGCAGATGCTGGAAATTCAAACAACACACACAAAATGCTGGTGGAACACAGCAGGCCAGGCAGCATCTATAGGGAGAAGCGCTGTTGACGTTTTGGGCCGAGACCCTTCGTCAGGACTAACTGAAAGGAAAGATACTAAGAGATTTGAAAGTAGTGGGGGGAGAGGGAAATGTGAAATGATAGGAGAAGACCGGAGGGGGTGGGATGAAGCTAAGAGCTGGAAAGGTGATTGGCGAAAGTGATACAGAGCTGGAGAAGGGAAAGGATCATGGGACAGGAGGCCTCGGGAGAAAGAAAGGGGGAGGGAGGGGAGCACCCGAGGGAGATGGAGAACGGGCAGGATGATGGGCAGAGACAGAGGAAAAAAACAAACAACTAAATATGTCAGGGATGGGGTAAGAGGGGGAGGAGGGGCATTAACGGAAGTTAGAGAAATCAGTGTTCATGCTATCAGGTTGGAGGCTACCCAGCCGGTATATAAGGTGTTGTTCCTCCAACCTGAATGTGGTTTCATCTTGACAGTAGAGATCCTGACATATTTAGTTGTTTTTTTCTCTCTCTCTGCCCATCACTCTACCCGTTCTCCATCTCCCTCTGGCGCTCCCCTCCCCCTTTCTTTCTCCCTAGGCCTCCCGTCCCATGATCCTTTCCCTTCTCCAGCACTGTATCACTTTCGCCAATCACCTTTCCAGCTCTTAGCTTCATCACACCCCCTCCGGTCTTCTCCTATCATTTCGCATTTCCCCTTCCCCCTCCTACTTTCAAATCTCTTAGTACCTTTCCTTTCAGTTAGTCCTGAAGAAGGGTCTCAGCCCGAAACGTCGACAGCGCTTCTCCCTATAGATGCTGCCTGGCCTGCTGTGTTCCACCAGCATTTTGTGTGTGTTCTCTCAATCCTATGAGACTGTTTAGAAAAGGGTGAAGGTTAAGGCAATGAATTAGCAGGCATAGCTCTGGAGTGAGTAGAGTTTGAATCCTACTAAGACAGCTACACAATTGTAATTAACATGATGATAGCTGACTTTAATGATAAGCATGAAACTTTCATAAAGTTGCTCATCTTCTTAAGAGAAGGGAATCAGGCATTCTTATTTGGTCTTGTCTATATGTGGGATAACTGGATTCTCTTTCATAGATTGTAAGAAGTTTATAAATGTTAGTATTGCTAGTGAATAAGAAGTTGTCAGCCCCTTAAAACAATGCCCAAGTACATCACAAAGCCAGATTAGATCGACTTCCCCAGCAGTCAAAGAGTTACTGCAGAAGATTCTTCCAAATTCGGCTCTGAAGAATCACAATCGAAAGAGTCTTTGACGGAGCCAAAGTAAACTTGAAGGCCACATACAAAAAGCAAAAGGATAGCCAATGACGAAATTGGTCCTTTTGAAGATCAGAGTGGTCATCTATGCATGGAGCCAACAGAAATAGGGAAGATCTTAAATGGATATTTTGCATCTGTATTTACTTGGGAGACAGACACAGAGTTTATAGAAGAAAAGCAGGGAGGTCATGGACCCTATACAGATTAGAGAGGAGATGTTTGCTGTCTTGAGGCAAATGAGAGTGGATTAACCCCTAGGACCTGATCAGATGTAACCGTAGATTTTGTGGCAAGCTAGTGTAGAAATTGTAGGAGCCCAGCAGAGAAATTGAAAATGCTCTTAGCAACAGGAGAGTGGATGAAGGATTGGAGGAGAGCTAGTGTTGTTCCATTGTTTAAAATGGAATAAAAATAAGACAGAAAATTATAAGAGAGGGAGCCTAACTTCAGTAGTGGGTAAGTTATTGGAAGGTATTCTCAGGGACCAGATATATAAGTATTTGGATAGATTGAGACTGATTAGGGATATTTAGCATGGCTTTGTGCATGGTAGGTCATGTCTAATCAATCTTATGGAGTTTTCTGAGTAAGTTACCAGGAAAGACGATGAAGGCAAGGCAGTGGATGTTGTCTACATAGACTTTAGCAAGGCATTTGACAAGGTCTCGCATGGGCAGTTGCTCAAGAAGGTTCAATTGCTTGGCATTCAGAATGAGGTGGTAAATTTGATTAAACAATGGTTGGTAGATGGTTGCCTCTCTGCCTGGAGGCCTGTCACTAGTGGTGTGGTGCAGGGATTGATGCTGAGTCTGTTCTTGGTTGTCATGTATGTTAACAATCTGGATGATAATGTAGTAAACTGGATCAGTACATTAGTGGACACCACCAATAATGGGTGCAGAGTGGATAGCAAGGAAGGCTATTGAAGCTTGTAGCATGATCTGGACCAGCAGGAAAATGGGCTGAGATATGGCAGATGGAATTTAATGCAGATAAGTGTGAGTTGTTGCGCTTTGGGAGGACAAACTGGGGTAGGACTTACATGGTGAACAGTAGGGCACTGAGGAATATGGATGAACAGAGGCCAGGCCCATCCTCTCCATCCATGTCCGCAGGGAAATGATCACTCACCGCTCACTTGGCTATGTCTAAGTCAACTTCCAGCAGCCGGTCAATGCCGAGCGGGCTTTGGATATGAAGAATTTTGATGTTACCAATCTATGACAGGGAATAGATACATAATTCATTGAAAGTGGCATCATAGGTAGATAGGATTGTAAAGAGAGCTTTTGGCACATTGGCCTTCATAAATCAAGGTAATTAGTACATGAGCTGGAATATTATGTTGAAGTTGTATAAGACATTGCTGAGGCCTTATATGGAGCACTCTGTGCAGATTTGGACACCTACTTGTAGGAAAAGTAACAATAAGATTGAAAGAGTGCAGAAAAATTTACAGGGATGTTGCTGGGATTTGAGGACCTGAGTTATGAGGAAAGGATGAATAGGTTAAGACTTTATTCCCTGAAACATGGGAGAATAAGGAGAGATTGGATAGAAGTATACACAATTATGAGGGGCATAGGTAAGTTAAATGTAAGCAAGCTTTTTCCACTGAGGTTGGGTAAGACTAGAACTAGAGGTCATGGCTTAAGGGTGAAATGTGAAATGTTTAAGGGGGACATGAGAGGGAATTTCTTCACTGAGGGGATGAGAGAGTGAGTAATGAGCTACTAGTGGATGTGATGGATGCAGTTTTGATTTAAATATTTAAGAGATATTTGGATAGATAGAAGGATGGGAGGGGTATTGAGGGCTATGGTCCAGGTGTAGATTGATGGAACTAGGCAGATTAATAGTATGTCATGAAAACAAATGCATAGGGCAACACTTGAGTGCAAATTATTATGCAGTCAGTTTTATTGGCAAGATCAGTATAACCCATCTTGAAATTCTCTGGATGAAAAACATGGGCAAGTGAAAAACTGCAGATGCTGGACATTCAAATCAACACATACAAAATACTGAGGAACCCAACAGGCCAGCCAGCATCTATGGAAAAGAATGCAGTCAACATTTCAGGCTGTTTTCAGTTTATTTTTTCCATAGATGCTGCCTGGCCTGCTGAGTTCCCCCAGCATTTTGTGTGTGTTGCTTGGGCAGAGGCAAAATTGAATTATAGGCATGAAAACAAGCCCATTGGCTCAACTCATCCATGCTGACTAAGAAGTCTGTATGAACTAGTTTCATCCATCTGCATTTGGTCCATATCCCTCTAAACTTTTTCTATCCCTGTACCTATCTAAATGCCTTTTACATGACATTTTTACCTGCATCGCCCACTTCCCCTGGCAGCTTGTTCCATATGACAATTGGAGCTTTGTGCAATTGGAGTGATCTGAAGCCTGAGAAGATGCAGTTCACTCAGGTTCACTGATTGAGTGGAAAAGGTTGCGACTCGCAGCAGAGTTGGTGCTTTTAGCAGCGCCCAGTTGGAGAGATCAGAAGCCTGAAAATTCATTGATTGAGTCAAAAAGGCAGTGGCTCACAGCATTAGGGCTTTGAGAAGCAGCCAATCAGTGTTCAGGGTTGATGAGCAAGAACTAATTAAAGTAAGACAGGGGCAAGTGCACAGCCGTTGGCAGAGTGGACAGAATTAGAGTGGAGAGTTTGAGGCTTTAGCTCTTCAGGCTTCAATGAGGAGAGGTTTTAGTCAGGAAAGGCAAAAAGAGCTGTAGGTAGAGTTCCCCCCCCCCCCTTACAGTTGCTCAGTTAGAAAAGTAGTGATGCCAGGTAAGATGGGGAAAACTCCTCTTGCAGGATGTGGGGAGGCAGGAAGATTTCCAGTGTCCCTGGTGACTACACCCTGCAAGGAGTGCATCTAGCTGCAGCTTCTAATACTCTGCATTAAGGAGATGGAACCAGAACTGGATAAATTCCAAATCATTTGTAAGGCTGAGGGGGTGATAGATAGGACATATAGAGAGGTAGTTACACCCAAGATGTAGGAAACAAGAAACTGCGTGACATTCAAGAAGGGGAAAGGCTTAAACAGCCAGTGCAGAGCTTGTGGCCATCTCCCTCAACAACAGGTTTGGATACTGTTGGGGGTGGGGGTTGTCTGAGCCGAGGAAAGTCAGAGCGGTCAGGTTTCTGGCCTTGAGTCTGACTCCATGACTCAGAAGGGAAGTGGGGAGAAGAGGCGAGCTTTGGTGATAGGGGATTCATTAGCTAGTGGAATGGAAAGGAGGAACATGTGGAACATGGCTAAGGAGTTGGTTTAGGAGGGAGGGCATAAGATTTTTGGATTATTGGGCTCTCTTCCAGGGAAGGTGGGGCCTGTACAGAAGGGACATTTCCTGCAGAACTGGAAGGGGACTAAAATCTTAGCGGGAAGATTTGCTGATGCTAAACAGTGAGGTTTAACCTAAAGTTGCGGGGGATAGGAACTAGACCAGAACAGTCCATGGAGAAGCTGTGGAGACAGATGTTGGTAAGACCTCAGACAGAGTCAGGAATCAAAAGGTTGAGTATGGAGCATTTATTGGCCAGAGCTGCATATACTTCAATGCAAGAAGTATTGTAGGAAAGGTGGATGACTCAGGGCATGGATCAACACCTGGAATTTTGATACTGTGGGCATTACTTGCTGGAGGGGCAGGACTGGCAGCTCAATATTCCAGGCTTCCGTTGTTTTGGATGTGACAAAGTGGGAAAGATTAAAAGAGGAGGTGTGGAGTTACTAGTCAGGGAAAATGTCACAGCGATGCTTAGTCAGGACAGACAGGAGATCTCAGTCAGTGAGGCATTATGGGTGGAACTGAGTAATAAGGAAGTTATGACCGTGTTAATGGTGCTATATTACAGACCACCCAATAGACCAAGGGATTTAGAGAAACAAATATGTAAAGAGATTGCAGACTGTTGCAAGGAACATAAATTTCTTATAGTAGGCCATTTTAACTTTCAGTACATCTCTGAGGCTTGCCACTTGCAGAAGTTCTCTGCTGACTATTTGTGGTTGGGCGTAGCAGAGATGGGCAGGAGTCGGAGTATGAGGACTGGTGGACAAGTTTGTGGAGTGGTGTGGGAGGATTCACCTGCTCCTGAATGTGGCCAAAACCAGGAAGATGGGGATTGATCTTAGGATGAAGAGGACTGTGGTGTCCTGTATATATTCTGGGAGAAGAAGCTGCAGTGGCGGAGCAGTACAAATACTTGGGTGTTCACCTCGACAACAGACTTGACTGGAAAACCAACACCAAGGCTGTTTACAAGAAGGGAATGAGCAGACTCTATTTTTTAAGCAAGTTGAGATTCTTCAATGTATGCAACAGGATGTTGGAAATCTTTTTACCAGTCTGTTGAAGCAAGTGCAGTCTTCTTTGCTGTTTGATGTTACAGAGCACCATCAGTGCTGGTGATGCAAAAAGTCTAAATAAACTCATCAAATAGGTTGGATCCGTTCTTGGCTACAACCCAGACTTTTGAGTTTGCGATGGAGAAGAGGTCACTAAACAAACTGTTATGGATTGTGGACAATCTAGCACATCCTCCCCATGTCCTACTGAATAAGCAGCAGAGCAGCCTTTCAAATAGACTCCTTCAGCTCTGCTGTCACAGGGGTCATTATAGAAAATCCTTCCTACCAAATGCAATAAGCATGTACAACAGTTCATCTCTGTGCAACAGGAGAACACACGTCATAGTATAATGGTCTCTGCTTTATTATTTTCTACATTATTGCTGCACGTTGGTACATAATTATTGTGCATATTATTATTCTGTACTTTATTATTAGTTAAGTCTCAAAATTGCTTAGTGTGTTTTTAAATGATGCTGCTGTAATGAAAGGATTTCCCACTCGGGATCAATAGAGGAATTATTATTATTATTAACCAGAATTCTCATATTGTAAAAAGGCTTGATGGGATGGAGTCAGTCAAATGTGTTCAAGAAAGTTTCCTTAGTCAGTATGTAGAATTCCCAATGAGAGAGAGCATGTGATATTTGACCTGCCGTTAGGGAATGAGACAGGGCAGGTGACAGAAGTTTGTGTAGGGGAACACTTTCCATCTAGTGATCACAGTGTCATTACTTTCAACATAAATATGTTAAAAGATAGGTCTGGTCTGTTAGTTGAGATTCTAAATTGGAGAAAGGTAAGAAATGATCTGGCAAGTGTGCATGGGTTGGCTGTTTTCTGGCAAAGGTGTACTTAGTATGTGGGAGGTCTTAAAAAGTGAAATTTTGAGAGTACTAAGCTTGTATGTGTGTGTCAGAATAAAAGGTAAAGATAACAGGTGCAGGGAAGCTTGGTTTTCAAGAGATATTGAGGTGCTGGTTAAGAAATAGAAGGAGATGCATAGCGGGTTTTGGCAGCTAGGAACAAACAAGGTACTTACAGAGTATAAGAAACGCAAGAGGTCACTTAAGGAAGAAATCAGGAGGGCTAAAAGAAGCTATGAGGTTTCCCTCGCAGAGAAGGTAAAGGAGAATCTTGAGGGATTCTACAGATATGTTAAGAGCAAATGGACTGCAAGAGACAAAATGGGTCCTCAGGAATATCAGAATATTGATCCATGTGTGCAGCCTAAAAAGATGAAGTGATCTTAAGTAAATTTTTTGCATGTGTATTTACTTGGGAGATGGCCACAGAGTATACAGTATATAAGTGAAGCAAAGAGACATCAAATTCATGCACCCTATACAGATTACAAAAGAGAGGTGTTTGCTGCCCTGAGGCAAATCAGGGTGGATAAGTCCCCAGGGCCTCACAAGGTGTTCCCTTGGACCCGATGGGAGGTTAGTGCACAAATTGCCAAGGACCTAGCAGAGATATTTAAATCATCCTTAGCAACAGGATAGGTACCAGAAAATTGGAGGATAGCCAATGTTGTTCAGCTGTTTCTGTAGGAAAGTAATTGGATGGTATTCAAGGGACCTGATATGTAAGTATTTGGATAAACGTGTACTGATTAAGGATAGTCAGCATGACTTCATGTGTCATATCTAACCAATCATACAGTTTTTTGAGAAATTTACCAGGAAAATAGATGAAGGCAAGGCAGTGGATAGTTTTTACATGGACATTAGCAAGGTATTTGACAAGGTCCCACATGGGAGGTTGGTCAAGAAGGTTCAGTCACTTGGTATCCAAGAAGTGGTAATAAATTGGATTAGACATTGGTTTTGAGGGAGAAGTTGGAGAGTGGTAGTAGATGGTTGCCTCTCTGACAAGAGGCCTGTGACTAGTGAAGAGCTGCAGGGATCAGTGCTGGGTCTGTTGTTGTTTGTCATCTATATCAATGATCTGGATGATAATGTCATTAACTGTATCTGCAAATTTTCAGATGACACCAAGATAGAGGTTGTAGTGGACAACGAGGAAGGCTATCGAAGCTTGCAGTGGGATCTGAACCAGTTGGAAAAATGAGCTAAAAAATGGCAAATGGAATCTAAAGCAGACAAGTGCGAGATGGTGCAATCCAATAGGACCAACCAGGGTAGGTCTTACACAGTGAAGAGCAGGGAATACCTGGAATACAAATCCGTAATTGATTGCAAGTGGTGTCACAGGTAGATAGGATCATAAAGAAAGCTTTGGCACATTGGCCTTCATATTGAGTACAGGAGATTAGATGCTATGACTTAGGAAAAGCCTAATTTGGAGTACTGTGTGCAGTTTTGGTCACCTACCTGCAGGAAATATGTAAATAAGATTGAAAGAGTGCGGAGAAAATTTACAAGGACGTAGCTGAGTCTGAAAGAACTGAGTTATACGGAAAGATTAAATGAGTTAAATCAGACTCCTCGATACCCAGAGCCTGGACTGACACCTTACTGCCCTATTGTCTTGTTTATTATTTAGTGTAATGCCTGCACTGTTTTGTGCACTTTATGCAGTCCTGGGTAGGTTTGTAGTCTAGTGTAGTTTTTTTCTGTGTTGTTTTTTACGTAGTTCAGTCTAGTTTTTGTACTGTATCATGTAACACCATTGTCCTGAAAAAACATTGTCTTATTTTTACTATGTACTGTACTAGCAGTTATGGTCGAAATGACAATAAAAGTGACTTGACTTAACTTGAAGTTAGGACTTCATGCCTTAGAATGTAAAAGTTTGAGAGGAGATTTGATAGAGGTATACAGAATTATGAGGTGTATGTAGGGTAAATGCACACAGGCTTTTTCCACTGTAGTTGGTTGGGACTACAACCAGAGGTTATAGGTTAAGGTGAAAGGAGAAAAGTTTAAGGGGAGCATGAGGGGAATTGTCTTCACCCAGAGGGTCATGAAAATGTGGAATGAGCTGCCTGCACAAGTGGTGCATGCAAGCTTGTTTTCAATGTTTAAGCGAAGCTTGGCCAGGTACCCAGATGGTAGAGGTATGGAGAGCTATGATCTCATTACAGGTCAATGTCAGTGGGCAATTTAAATGGTTTTGGCATGGACTAAGTGAGCTAAAGGTCTTGTTTCTGTGCTGTACTTTTCCATGTTTCTCTGACTCCAATGCCCTCTGTATGAAAAAATTGCCCTTAAGGTCCCTTTAAAATATTTCCACTCCTATCTTAAATTTATGTCCTATAGTTTTAGACTGACCTACGCTGTTGAAAAGATTACAGGCATCTACTTTATTTGTTCCCCTTGTGATTTTATATACCTCCTTACAGTCACCCCTCAGCCTCGTATGTTTGATGAAAAATATTTCCAGCCTATCCAGCCTCCTGGTCTCTTAAAAACCTTCGGAATCTTTTCTGCACCTATTCCAGCTTAATGACTTCCACAGTTAATGAAACCTCATTCTCTGCTAACTCCAACTTTCATTCTCAGTTCAATACTCTATCCAGATAACTCTTCAGTTGTTCACAAGCAAAGCTCTCAATGTGTTTACATAGCAACAAAAGCTTTGCTGAAATGCTGACTCTTTGATATCACTGAGGCTGAAACATGGCGACTTTATTCAGCCTGAAGTGCTAAAGTAATGATTCATTGCGGCCTCCTCCTGAGACCTCCACCATCACAGATGCCACTCTCCAGCCAATTCAATTCATTCCACATGAAATTAAAAGAATAGAGCTGAGAGCACTGGGCATAGAAAAGTCTATAAAACCAAACACTATCCCAGCTGTGATTCTAAAAGCCTATGCTTCAGAACTAGCTGCACCACCAGCCAAGCAGTTCCAGTGAAGTCAAAAGTCAGACAT
Organism: Hemitrygon akajei; assembly: GCF_048418815.1. Lineage (NCBI taxonomy): Eukaryota > Metazoa > Chordata > Chondrichthyes > Myliobatiformes > Dasyatidae > Hemitrygon > Hemitrygon akajei. The sequence continues at coordinate 107,260,296 of NC_133131.1, forward strand.
TTAGGCAGTCATGAGGAAAGTTGCCCAAATACTGTATTTTCACAATATTGAGACAAATATAATTGTGTTAATTATTTATTCTCCAATTGGTCTCCATTCACTTATCAGCAAATTTATCAGAGGCCTTTGTTAAGAGTGCTATCAAATGGTACTTACCCACCAATGCTACTTTCAGAGTCTGGGTGTTTCCAATACCACTCAATTACAGGCCACATCACTGTCTTGGTCCAAACATCTTGCAAAGAGACGGAATTGTAGAAAGGAGGTAAGAAGTGAGATCAAAGCAGAATTTGATGGAACAACAAGCAATCTGATGGAGAAGCTCCGTGGGTTAAGCAGTGCCTGTGGGAAGAAACTTTCATTGGCAGTGCTGGCTCAAAGGGCCGAATGGCCTACTCCTGCACTAGTTGTCTATTGGAACTGTCAATGAAGGCTTTTGACCTGAAACACCTACACTTCTTTTCCTCTCAGAGCTCTGCTCAAAATTGCAGCATCTGCCAGTTCCCTGTATGGCATTAAGGCACCTTGTTAGTATCTTCCCCTTCCTTCTCAGTCCTGAAGAAAAATCTTAGCTCAAAACATCAACTATCTATTCATTTCCATAAATTCTGCCTGACCTACTGTGTTCCTTTGGTATTTTGAGTGTGTTGTCCTGTTAAAATTGATGTAATTGGGTACAGTATTCCAGTCATTGTAGTTATACCTTGCCTAAAGGAAGATACAGAGCCTATAAAAAATATTCACCCTCCCCTCAGAAGTTTTCATGTTTTGTTATTTCACAACATTGAAATGCGGTGGATTTCATTAGATTTTTTGTGACATCGATTAGCAGAAAAAGACACTTTTGAGTCAAAGTGAAAACAGATCTCTACAAAGTGATTTTAATTAATTTAAAATCTAAAACACAAAATAATTTTGGATATGTATTCATCCCCTCTATAATATGACACACCAAATCATCACTGGTGCAGCCAGTTGGTTTTATAAGTCTCAAAATTAGTTAAATGGAAATCACCTATGTGCAGTCAAGGTACTCCAATTGATTGTCGCAAAAATACACATGTTTCTGGAAGGTCCAACTGCTGGAGAGTCAGTATCCTGGTAAAAACTGCAGCATGCAGACAAAAGACCACTACAAGCAACTCTGTGAAAATGTCTTTGAGAAGCACAAGTCAGGAGTTGGATAAAAGAAAATTTCCAAGTCACTGAATATCCCTTTGTTAAGTCAATCATCAAGAAATGGGGAAAATATGACACAGATGTAAATCTGTATTGAGCAAGTTGTCTTCAAAATTTGAGTGACTGTGCAAGAAGGCAACTCATGAGGGAGGCCACCAAGAGACCTATAACAACTCTGGAGGAGTTACAAGCCTCAGTGGCTAAGATGGGAGACACTATGCATATAACAACTGTTGCCCAGGTGCTTCACCAGTCACAGCTTTATAGGAAAGTGGCAAAAAGGAAGCCATTGTTGAAAAAAACTCACATGAAATCTTGGCTGGAGTTTGTCAGAAACATGCAAGAGGCTCTTAAGTCAGCTGGAAGAAGGTTCTATAGTCTGATAAAACCAAAGTTGAGCTTTTTGGCCATCAGCTTAAACGCTATGCACATAATCAGAAACACACCATTCCTACCATGAAGGATGGTGGTGGCTGCATCATGCTGTGGGGATGCTTCACTGCACCAGAATCTGGAAGGCTTGAGAAGGTAGAAGGTAAAATCAATGCACAAAATACAAGAACACCTGATGCAGTCTGTAAGATAACTGTGACTTAGGAGAAGATTTGTGTTCCAGCAAGTCAATAACCCCAAGCAGAAAGCCAAAGCTACACAGGAATGGCTTAGAAACAACAGTTAATGTCCTGGAGTGGCCAAGTCAGAGGCTAGACCTCAATCCAATTGAAAATTTGCATCTGGACTTGAAAAGGGCTGTTCACTCTCAATCCCCATGCAATTTAGCAGTTTTGTACAGAAGGACAGGGAAAAACTGTAGTGTCCAGATGTACAACGCTGGTAGAGACTTATCCACATAGAGTCAAAGCTGTAATTGCTGCCAAATGTTCATTTACTAAATACTAATTTGAAGAGCGTGAATACTTATGCAATCAATTGTTTTGTGTTTTATATTGGTAATTAATTGAGATCACTTCATAGAGATCTGTTTTCACTTTGACATGGAAGACTTTTCTTCTGTTGATCAGTGTTAAAAAAAAGCCAAATTATATGCACTGTGATTCAATGTTGTAAAACAATAAAACATGAAAACTTTCAAGGGAGGTGAATACTTTTCACAAGGGAGGTCAGTCCTGCCAAAGAGTTTTGGCCCGAAATGTCAACTGTACTTTTTTTCCATAGGTGCTGCCTGGCATGTTGAGTTCCTCTAGCATTCTGTGTGTGTTGCTTGGATTTCCAGCATCTGCAGATTTTCTCTTGTTTGAGGTGAATACTTTTTATAGGTACTGTAATTGTTATTGGAGGCTAACAGTCCCAGCTCCAGAACATAATTTTAGAAGTTCCTACGCCCATTATCTATAGCTGCTTCATCAATTACCTTATTTCAGTTATCAGGTCAGAAGAATAAGCTGTGAAATCTTCAGTGGGTAAAGATATAAATGGTGCATGGCATGGACAGTATTTGGCATAGGCTGAGAAGTGGCAATAGCATTCATATCTCAGAAGTACCAAAACGTAGCCATCTCCAACACTCAATAGAATTAGCATTGCTGAATCCTAAATATAAGTATCTTGGAAAAGATTAGAGGCTGGGTATTGTTTGGCAAGTGATTCCGCTCCTGACACTCCAGTTATTGGGCTCAAATCAGGAGCATGATGGAAAAAAATCTGACCCTTTGAGTATAGTGTCAACAACTCTCAAGAAGCTCAGCGGCCAACTAGAATAACTTCTTGTTTTCCATATTATGTATCTACTATCTCCACAAGGAGTGGCTGACGGCTCCAGTGTGTGATATCTATAACATGGTCATGTTTACTTTAACAAACTACTCCAGCAACATCTCCCAAATATGTGACACCTACCACTAAGGAAGTGAAGGGATCGCGTACAGATTCCCTTCCAAGTTGCTCACTGTTCTGACTTTGAGATCCTTCATTGCTACTGGGTCTAATTCTTCAAGCTCCCCATGCAGCAGCTCTGTAGTTGCATCTTTATCAAACGGACATTTTCATTCAAGTAGGCAGTTCACCATCATTTTCTCAACAGCATTGAGAATCATTACTTCCCATGAACTGCGAGTGTTTGAAGAAATGGCTATAGAAAAAGTGTATAGTTTAACTTCAAATGACCTCTCACCAGGATGTTGAGAACGCAGCCATCTGTAATTACACAATGTCTGACTTGAATATGAATCATTGTTTCTTCACTGTGACTGAAAAATAGTACTAATTTCATCAAAATGTTAATATGAGAAGAGTGCAATATCAAAAATGTTTGCAGTTATTGAAAATTCAACTGAGAATTGTTTAATCCTAAATTCTACCATAGTCCTTGCCCTGCCATACAAAGAAGTCACTTTGACATGGAGAAATTGAAGTATTCCAGATATCCTCCAAACAACTGCTTGAAGTTTTCTGTTATCACAAGGGTCCATTTGTAAGCAAATAGTTCAATGTTTACACAGACTCTTCTAGCTTTGGCAATTCATCTTTTAGTTTGCTGACATCCACCTATTGAGCCAATTAGAGCTCAAGGAGGCTGTGATGAATATTAGAATGGTTTAAATGAATAATAACTGTTCTGAAAACATCATAATTAATTTTAAATATTGACCAGACAAGGCATTTTACATAAGACACCTGGTCTAAGGATACAAAATAATTTGCTGGAAAAGTGAGTGTTCAACCTGCTTTAGTGAAAGAGAGAATATGGCCAACTTACAGTACTGTGCAAAAGTCTTATGCATATATATAGACTTCTCAGACTTCTGCGCAATACTATGGAACTGTTATGTAATGCACTGTACTGCTGTCACAAAAAATCAAATTTCATGACAGATGTGAATGATGATAAACTTGATTCTGATATGGGTCTCTTCTTTGTGGTGGCGTGTTGGGGAGGAAGCATTAAGAAGAAGGACGCCTCACGTCTTAATAAGCTGGTAAGGAAGGCGGGCTCTGTCGTGGGCAAAGTACTGGAGAGTTTAACATCGGTAGCTGAGCGAAGGGCGCTGAGTAGGCTACGGTCAATTATGGAAAACCCTGAACATCCTCTACATAGCACCATCCAGAGACAGAGAAGCAGTTTCAGCGACAGGTTACTGTCGATGCAATGCTCCTCAGACAGGATGAAGAGGTCAATACTCCCCAATGCCATTAGGCTTTACAATTCAACTGCCAGGACTTAAGAACTTTTTTTTTTAAAGCTATTATTAATGCTTTTTGAGTTAGTGATTTAGATGCATATCATATTATTACTGAGTTAAGTATTGTATATAATGAGTTTTTGCTACAACAAGTGTATGGGACATTGGAAAAAAATGTTGAATTTCCCCATGGGGATGAATAAAGTATCTATCTATCTATCTATCTATCTATCTATCTATCTATCTATCTATCTATCTATCTACTGAGAGTGGGAAGGGGGTCAAGGGAGGGAACCATGGTTGTGAAAAAGGGAAAGGAGAGGGGAGGTGCAGGAAGCACCAGAGAGACATTCTGTAATGATTACTAAGGCAATTGTTTTGAATCAAATGACTGTGCCTGGTGTCTCAGGTCTAGGTGGGTCTGCACTTGTATCATCGTCCTGCTCCCCCACACCCCCCACCCCTGGCACACCTTCTCTGCTACCTGTCCCACACCCCTCCCACAATACACTACACTTGCCATTCCCAAAATGCTTTGCTCCCACCAGATTTATAAACACGATCTCCACTCCACATTGACAAGTATAGTACTGTGCAGAAGTCTTAGGCACCCGAGGTACATATATGCACCAAATACTTTTGCACAGTGCTGTATATCATAACTTTAGTAAATACCTTCTATTCAAATGCAGTTGATAACTAAAGTAATGTTCTCACACTTAAAACATCCATGACAACACTTTCTTTAGCTGATAATTTTCCCATTTTATGATCCTCCTATCCTGAGATAAGAGATGGCATTTACTCAGCTTTGATAACTAACAGTTGAATCATCTCTGTTAATGCTAACATTAAGTTTTGAACCCATAGTTTATTGTATTTCAGACACTGGAGCCACTGGGTGTCTGTCATGCTCCAAGATTTCCTCAGGCTAAAGTCAGACAGATAACCAGTCATATCCATTACGTTTTTGAACCAAGGCCAGTTTCAAATTGAATGTGAACTGGACTTATTGAAGGATTATGGCTGATGTGAGTCTGGCTGAAGATAATTAATTTGATTTTTTTTGGTATCAAACTACTGAGATAGCTTACTCCCTTGAGACTTTTGAACTGAATCTTTCTCCACAATCTGTGGTATCATGTTTAAATTAGAATGTTTTTGAGGACCTAAACAAAGGCAGGTTTGGTGGGAGCTTTGATGGATGTATTTCTCTGCTTGTACAGTGAGTATTAATCATTTGGACACAAAGACATTAATCATTAACATGATGATTGCTGTGAGATTAGTATTTATGAGAGATTTGATTTGTGATTTCTGTCCTGCTTGATTCAAGTGAATTTATTAACTATTCAGACAACCTCTTACTATTTGAAACAAAAAATGTAGCTATTAAATTTACTTGGGCCTCGAACAGCTTTGCATTTAGTACCCTACAGTTGAAGTGACTTTTTGTAACTGTATGTTAAATGCAACTATAAGCCGATCACAACTTTTTTTAAAACACAAAAGATCCTGCAGATGCTGGAAATCCAGAGCAACACACACAAAATGCTGGAGGAACCCAACAGGTCAGGCAGTGCCTATGGAAATGAATAAAACATCTTTGTTCCGGGCTGAGACCCATCATCAGGACTGGAAACAAATGAGGAAGATGCAGGAAAGGGAAGGAGGACAAACTAGAAGGTGATAGGTGAAGCCAGGTTGATGAGGTAAGAAGCTGGGAGGTGATAAGCGGAAAAGACAAAGGGCTGGAGAAGAAGGAATCTGATAGGAGAAGAGGGTGGATCATGGGAAAAAGGGAAAGAGGTAGGGCACCAGAGGAAGGTGATAGGCAGCTGAGGAGAAGAGGTAAGAGGCCAAAGTGCGGAAATGAAGAAGGTGGAACAGGGAAGGGGAAAAATTACCGAAAGTTGGAGACATCGATGTTCATGCCAGCAGCTTGGAGGCTACCAGATGGAATATGAAGTGTTGCTCCTCCAAGCATCTTTGTATTTTTTATTCACTCATTTGTGAGACCAAGTTAATTAGCCAGCCCTAATTCCACCTGAAAGGGCAATGAACCACAAGTTGATAAATACTGAAAATACACAATCACTGTCTTTAATCACTTTATTGCTGCTGTCAATGTTAGTTTCTTGCCAACAGAGATACATAAAAATGAATGATAAAAATTTGAATTGGTAATGTTATCAAATATCAACAGAGGATGGGTAGATAGCTGTTAATAAAAGTCATTATATGTCACATGCGATGTGAATATTACTTGTCTAATTAGAACTGCAGTTACTTTTGGAACACAAGTTTTCAGCCGGCATGTTTTTGGGCAGAATCATTGTTATATCCAATGTATCAAGCCATTCATTGATAACTGTTCTCTTCGGAGACCTCAGGAGCAGGTTAATATTGATTATTTAATTGGAATTTATAGCAGCAAATATGAACATAGGATAACTAAATAAACTATGAAAGTATGAATGGGCCTTTTGGGCCCTTGTACTTCTCCACATTTTTACAAAATAATGTATTTTCTTTAATCTCTGTGTCTCTTTCCTACACTAATTCCATCTGCCACTTTTTTGCCCATTTCCCAATCTGTCCAAACCCTTCAACAAGCTTCCCACTTCATCAATACTCCATGCCCCTCCACCTATCTTCATATTGTCTGTAAACTTGGCCACAAAGAGGATAATTCGATCTCCAAGTCGTTGACATATAATGTGAAAAAAAAGGTCCCTCGCTAACCACTGCAGAACACAACACCACAATCAGCGGTAGTCAACCAGAAAAGGGTCCCTTTATTCCCACTCTTCGCCTCCTTCCTGTTAACCAGTTTTCTATCCCTACTGGTATCTTTCCTGCAATACCATGGGCTCTTGTTAAGCAGCCTCATGTGCGGCACCTTGTCAAAAGCCTTCCGAAAATCCAATTAAACAACATCCACTGTCTCTCATTTGTCTACCCTGCCTGTTATTTCCTCAAAGAATTCCAACAGATTTGTCAGGAAAGATTTCCCTTTATAGAAACTATGCTGACTTTGGCCTATTTCTGTTATGTCCCTCCAAGTATTCTGAAACCTCATGCTTAAAAATGTATTTCAACATCTTCCCAACTGCTGATGTCAGATTAACTGGCCTATAATTCCCTTCTTTCTGCCATCTTTCCTTCTTAAAGAGTGGAGTTGCATTTGATATTCTCCAGTCCTCTGGAACCATTCCATAATCAAGTGATTCTTGAAAGGTCATTTCTAATGCCTGCACAATCGCTTTCGCCACCCTGGGGTGTGGTCCATCTAGTCCAAGTGACTTATCTACCTTCAGACCATTCAGCTTCCCAAAAACCTTCTCCTTAGAAATTACAAATTCACTCACTTCTGCCCTCTAACACTCTTGAATTTCTATTCTGCTGCTGTTGTCATCCACAGTGAAGACTGATACGAGATATTTATTGTTCTTCCACCATTTTTTCGTCCCCAATTAATACCTCTCCAGTGTTATTTTCCAGCATCTGATGTTCACTCTCTCCTCTCTTTTACGCTTTATATATTTGAAAAATAACATTTGGTATCCCCTTTTATATTATTGACTGGCTTTCCTTCATATCACATCTTTTCTCACCTTTTTATTGATTTATGATAGAGTGCAGGCACATGTAAACATCTGCAGATGACTTCCCTTCCATCATGAAGTCAAAATAGAATGTATTCGCTTCTGATAGTTCATTATATAATTCCATTCATACATCTTCAACAAATGGAACAGTCCAGCCTCTATGCAGTAAAACCAAGACAACATCAGGTCCAGGCTGATAAATAGCAAGTAAAATTGCTGTCCTGGTGCCATAAAATGTTCATCTCCAACCGTGTAACTTGGTGGACTGACCAAGATTTAAATTTCCATTTAAATTCTTATATATTTTGAAACCACACACATAATATGGATCATAATTGACCAAAAGAACCAGCAATATAAATAACATCTAGAAGAGCAAGTAAGGAGCATGGAATCCTATGGTGAATGAAATGCCACCTGATACCCTAAAGCCTTTCTACCATCTACAAGTTATAAGTCAAGAATCTGATGTAATACTATCCACTTGCCCAAACAACTCTCAAGTAACTTTTTCCCTTTAAGGAGAAAGCAGTCTGTTTTTTCAACACCCAGAGAACAACTATATTTCCTCCATTAATGCCCAATGGGTATGGTGTGTAACAACTGCACATTGTACCTGAGTTACTCTGACAATGCCCAATTAAAAACTCACAACCACATGCAACCAAAAAAGACCAAGGAGAACAGAGATATGGGAACACCATAACCTATGGCTTCTGCTCCAGGTCCCAGTGATTTAGAAAAATCTCTTTGATCCTTCATTGTTGCTGGACTAAATCCTGGAACTCAGATCCCAGCAATACTGTGGAAGTACCTTCGGCAGCTCACCAAGGGCATTTAAGGAATGCTGGGTTCATCTGCAATGGCCAGATCCTAAAAGTGAATAAAGCAAAACCTCAGAATATCAGACATGTTTAGCTTTTTGCCCCATCATATTCAGTATGCACGTTGTCATTTCAGACATCTTCCCTGTGGGAGTTTTTTTTATCCTAGTCCACTTTAACCTCCTTAAACACCTTTTCTCCAAACTGATATGTTATCACCTAGTTGTTCTAAAAACACCTTAAATATATCATTTCTTATAGCAGTTAAGTTGACTTAACATCAGTTATGAACTTTTGCCCTGTTTTGTCACAGATAAAATAGCTCAAACACAATCTAGAAATTTGGCAAAGACTCCACAATTGTTGGCAGAATCCCAGATGACAACAATGAGGTGTAGAGGAGAACAGTAGATTAGGTGGTTGAATGATGTCTCAGTAAAAACTTCATACTCATTGTCAGCAAGAACAAGGAGCTGAATGTGAACTTCCTGAAGTGGTGAAAGGGGTGAGCAGCTTCCAATTTCTGAGTGTCAGCATCACTATCGTTGGCCCAACACATTGATACAATCCTGAGAAGGCACACCAGTGGTTATCCTTCATTAGGAGTTTAAGAAGGTTTGGTATGACACCAGAGACAGTAGGAAATTTCTTAAGGAGTACAGTGGAGGGCATTCTGTCTGGTTGCATCACTGCCTTGTGTGGAGGCTCCAATGAACAGGTTCAAAAGGGGCTGCGCAGGATTGTGGACTCAGACAAGCATACCATCAAGGACACCTTCAAGCAGTAGAGCCTCAAGAACGGGGTACCCATCATGAAGGACCTTCATCATCCAGGGCACACGCTTTTCTCATTGCTACCAATAAGGAGGAGGTACAGGAGACTGGTGACCCACACCAAATGTTTTAGAAATAGCTTCTGCTGCTCCAACACCAGATTTCTGAACAGTCCATGAACCTATCAACACTATCTTGCTATTCCTCTTTTGGACTACGTGTTTGTTTATTTATTGAAATTTAAAGTAATTTTTATTTCTTGCACTTTGCTGCAAAACAACAAATTACAGCGTGTATGTCAGTGATAATAAACCTCATTCTGATTCTGACTTTCCATAACAGTGCTAAATCTAATTGAATCATGGTTACTACCAAAAGAATGCTCTCCCCTCCACTAACCCATCTTCACTTCCAAACACTAACTCCAGAATTTTCCCTCCAGTACCACCCACAGCCCCTACTTTTTGTTAAGTTATATGTGGCTATGTGGTTATGTGGTATGAAGTAAAAAGTATTTCTGAATGCTGTTTAGAAATTTGGTCTCTTCTAACTTTTACACCATGGCTCAGATAATATTTCAGTAACTGAAATCCCTCACTGTTACTTACCTCGTGTCTTTGGATTTGACTGAAATATGATTGCAAATTTACTTTTCTATCTTCTTTGGGCTATATGCAGGTCCTTAGTCTGTACAATTGCCCTTTGTTCTTTAGTTCCATCCACATAAAATCATTTATGTTTCTCATAATGTGACATCTCTTTCTGAGATTGTTCCTTGCACTAATATCACTTCTCCTTTTCATTCCTCCTCATCTAACAACACCTTAGCCAGTCCTGCCCCCTTATTTAGTTATAAATCCTACATCCTGATGTATGTTAGTGTCCTCAATTAATTTGTATTATTTATTTACAAAAGATAATGTGTTCATATGGACCTAAAATAGAATTTTAGTTAATCCTGCTTTGCAAATCTTGGTCCACAGACCTTTGGGTTATAGCCCTTCAAGTGCCCATCCACTGTTTCTACCTCTATCCTCATTCCAGTGAATGAGGTCCAGACCTCCAATACTTGTTGCATGAAGTATTTCCCTTTTAACACTTTTTCCAATTAAGTTCAATCTACGTCCCAAGGTTAGTAACTTTTCTGCTAGCAGTAAAAAGGTATTTTCACTTTATCCATTCAAGGCCTCTTGTGATGTTATTCACCTCAGCTAAAACCCCATTCATTCTCCTTCATTCCAAAGAAAACAACCTTAACATGGTCAGTCTCTCTTCACAGTCATAATTCTTCAACTCTGATGGCATCCTCATAAATTTTCCCTGCATTCTTTCTAATATTGTGCAACCTTCCTGTCCTGTGGGGAACAAAACTGTAATTGGGACCTAATGCAGTGCCTAACAAATACTTTGAGGGAGACAGAATCATAGTTTCACGACATTATGTAGGAAAGAATGCCTCCTGATTTCATTCAAAACTGAGATGAAGAAATACATTTGAGAGAAATATTGGTTGACGTCAGAATAGCAGCATCTTTCATAAATTGGCATGCTTGAGATGCCAACTTAAACCATCTTAAAGTTCAGTTAACTAAGACTCATGTATTTTCTGACCACAAGGCTCTTGACTGTGGTAAAACATTCCTGATGCATGATTATGGTTAGAAATAGCAACATAAAAACAAATGTCTTTACTCTGGGGCAATTGGTAAGTAACTGAGCTTTAAATGTATATTTTTCTGTTGAAATAATCAAACGTATCTAACTAATGTAACTAGACATAAGCTGTTTCATACTCATGGATTGGAGCAATGGCAGACTCAAATGATCCAATTGGTCTTGGTTCCCCAATAGTGTAAAATTATCCTCTTGGTCACATTATTTTGGCAGTAGCTGTGCCGGTCACTTGCAGCTTCTCCAACCTCTTTCTGATCAGTCAGCCTTCCTTAAATTCTAATGCCTTAGGCAACACTTCATCTACCTTTGCTGTTAACTTCTGTCTGAACTCTGCACTCTAAATTTTGCTTCATTAAACTTTTCACCTAACAAGTTTCCTCTTCTCTTTTCAAGACTTTCATTAACATCCATCCTCTAGCCAAGCTGTCAGTCATATTTCCATCTCTATTAAGTGTCTCTGTTCAATTTTGTTATGATAATGGTTTTGTGAAGAATTTTGTGTTGTGCCTCTATACTGAAGTTATATGTCAATGAAAAATATTTGTGATGCTTTAAGTATCCTAAGCTGAATTCCTCTTGCATTGTTACTGTCCAGAAACAGCCCTATGGGGTTATTCCACAGTTAACCTTGGTCTGCTCTTTCAGAAGCTCTTCTGCTCTTTTGCTGAAGTGCTAGTAATGCTGGAATGAAGATTCTTGACTAGTGATGTATGTTCAAAGAAATGTTCCAATTTACAAAATTCTAATAGGACTGGGCAGATCATATGCAGGAAAAATGTTTGCCATGGCTGGAGAGAACAGGACCTGGACTCCCATTTTAAAGATAAGGATAAGCCATTTAACAGTGAGACGAGGAGGAATTCTCTTCTCCCAAAGAGTGAGCAATTTGCAGAATCGCCTTTCGTGAGAGTAGTTGGAGCCAAATCATTAAATATATTTAAGAAAGAGATGAAGATATTTCTCTGTGGATTAAAGAGATTAAGGTTTATGGGGATGAACCTAACTTTGGGTGATCAGCAGTGCAGTTTTGAAGGGTCAAAAGCCCTACTTCTGTTCTATATTTTCATGTTTCTACACCATTATGGCAGAACATCAAAAATAGCACTGTAATTTATTAATTGTTTATGCACATGATTCATCAAAAAGCACGTAACTAATTCTCATGAGCCAGATCACGCTAAATCTATTACGCATTGCACATTCACAGCTTATGCTAGCCTGCTGCCAAATTGAAAATTTTTTAGCCTTAAGCACTGCTGGTGTCACCATGATAGCCCCTGAGATGCATGAGGACAGTTAAATATGGTAATTAAAACAATTAAAAGTTATGAAAGTAAAAGCAAGTACAGTTTTATAAATATAAAACTGAGATTAATTAGCTAAAAGCTAATATGCTTAAGAGAAAAATAAGCCAATAATTTATTCTAATTTAGCTTTCAAGTAAAAGGCAGTGACTGTATTCATATAAATGGGACAATGTTAGATGTGCCAAAAATGTGGGTGTATAGCTGAATAGTCAGATACAATGTGTATCTGAGCTCTGGGATAACACTTAAAGAATATCTCTATAATCTGTGGAGAATTTAGGGTTTGGATTAGCGGTCCAATGTGACCTTCTGATTTCTGCACTGCCCTCATCAAACAAAGGATATATTAGCTTTGGAGACAACCCAAAAGAGACTCAAAGCTAATTCCTGTTATGAGAGGTTGTACAGCTGAAGAAGCTGTAGTTTTATTCTTTGAAGCTTACAATAATTCGGGTGATCTTATTTAAAGATTTAAGAACCGAAGGTGTAGATGTCGAGATGTTTTCGCAAATGGGGAAAGTCTCCAATGGAGGGGGGGGGCCCACATTGTTACGAGGTAATGAAGCAGTTGTTTAAAACTGAATTTTTTCTTGTAAGGGGTGGTGAACCTCTGGATTTCTCTATTCCTGAGAGTGACAGAGGCTAAATCATTGGAGATACTTGAAGAGGAGATGAGTAACATTTTGAAAATCATGAATTGAGGGCTTTGGGAAACTGATATTAAAGTGCTTTTGTATATCAGCCATGATTAGAATGAGTGGCAGGAAAAGCTTGAGCTGCTCACCTCTGCTGATATTGTGTTCTTCTGTCTACAATGCCATGTTCTCTTCAACCAGCTCAGGGTTCTCTGCAGATCTGCTAGGTAGTAATCAACAATGCAGCAATCTCCAGATGAGTAAAAGGCAAAAGGCAAAATATAATATAGTATCTACACTCCCTATTGTCAATGCAGAAGAATATTGTCAATAAAGCTTCATTGCAGGTCTACTTTAGTTACTCCTTTGTAAACTTATTTGAAATCAAAAGATATGCAAGTTTACACTTCATATTCATATTTTGGCTATTGTACATCAAAGAAGGGGCAGTAAAGTTGGTGTGACACAATTGCAGTGCCTGGGTTCAATTCTGCCACTGTCTGTAGTGAGAACATTTCATTCTAAGGAAGCAGGATGCCAACTCAGTCAAATTTAAGACAAAAATATATTCCTTTTAAATACAAAGAAGTGTTTTGGGGTTAGAGTTAATCTAATAATTATCCTTGAATGTTCAAGTTATTATAATTAACAAAATGAATATACCACTAAAAAAAATCCTCAGCAGTGGGATCTGGAAAACAGTCAAAAAGCTGTGTGTGAAGAAGCTGGGAAATGAAGGACACCACCTAGCAACAAAGATGAAAGCCAATCCCATCTGTAACATCGTAGGTTTGCCAGAACGAGCAGAGAAAACATTCCAACTGATTTGTATTTTTCTTGAACAAAATTGGCTCCTGTAGTGAAGTTACATGGGTTATTCCCCTTTGTGGTAGAGCTAGATTCTGGAGTCATAGAAACTTACAGCACAGAAGGAGACATCTGGCTCATCCATTCTGCATTGTTACACTTTGTTCAGTTTGACCTCCTAACGCTAATCCCTCTTTTCAAGTTGTGCTCCTCTTATACACAAACAACACACAATTTAAGTTTTATGTTTATCTGTTAGACAAATTATATAAATCCGCAGCATTGCTAAACATGCATTATTTTTGCCGATGTGACGTTGGCTTACTTCTTTCTATGAGTGTACAGATGGCTAATAAACCTCCACATGGTCCAGCTTTCACCGATGTTTTACATACAGAATATTCATACTGTCTAGTCAAGTGTCTGAGCTAAGCGACAAATATTCAGCAGCATCCACAACATGAGCATTCATGGAAAACTCAGTGTTTTTCCCTGGAATAAAATAGCTCATGGGTGTCGTACAGATTGGAGAAAGGAGAAAAATGAAGGTTAGGGATAAAACTTGATTGGTAAATCACTGAAGTTTAATAGCTGCAGCATAGAATAGAAATGGTGATAACAGTAAGCTTTCTGTGATGGGTTCAATGATAATGACCTTATTTTCTTCAATTTTCATGGTAGGAATTTCATTGATGAATGGATATTTGACAATCTAACAACACAATGGCATGGAAAGTGCAAAGAAAGGTAATGAAGTTGTACAGTTAGATGTCCTTATGTACCTAATGATACAAGGTAGATTCATCTCCGTATTCCCATGGTAAGTGGGTCTCTGCCTCAGAGCAGGGGGGACGAGGGCTGAATCAAATTCTTTGAAATGTAAAATCTGACATTAGTCCCTTGGTGTTTAACTGTTGTGGGATTGGGGCTACACTATCACTTAATGTATTTAAATGATACCTAAAGCTTCCAAACTTGATCAGTGATGTGGAACTAGAAGTAAGTCAGTATAAGTAAGAAGGGATATTCTGTCAGTTAATAGATAGCCAAGAATAAACAATTCAGCTGTACAGAACAATGAAGAAATGCTCAGAAGAGGATGGTGTGTTGACCATTTTGAAGATTCCAGGGACGTTAAGAAGATCACAGACAAACAATGCAATTTGGCCATGCTCTCTTCTTGCTGTTGGTATCTGGAAGGAGGTACAGGACCACACCACCAGGTTCAGGAGCAGTTATTATAATGTATAGATCTATTACTTGTAAAGCAATGATTACCCTTATCACTACATATGGACTGATAACTATGCACATTGATCTGTTGTCTACATATGCGCGTGTGGCACATGAGCAAGTGGATAAGGCGTTGGTCTAGTGATCTGAAGGTCGCAAGTTCAAGCCTTAGTTGAGGCAGCGTGTTGTGTCCTTGAGCAAGGCACTTAACCACACATTGCTCTGCGACGACACCGGTGCCAAGTTGTATGGGTCCTAATGCCCTTCCCTTGGACAACATCGGTGGCATGGAGAGGGCAGACTTGCAGCATGGGCAACTGCAGGTCTTCCATACAACCTAGCCCAGGCCTCAGTCACCATCGAAAATTGATGGACAGCAAAGAAGAACATATGTACATATTGATCTGCTCTCTCTCTCTCTCTCTCACTCTGCAATGTGAATACACCAGTTAAAGCCAAGTCCCACATGCATGCTTTTATTTTAATTGATATACAGTTGCACAGGCAGAACAAATTGGCGACGAGAATGAACCTGAAAGTCAGCGAATATCAGCAACAGCACCGACCGTTCCAGACAGCAGAATTTGGAGGAAGATTCAGTGAGAGGAAAGTGTTAATCAGTATGGAGAGATGTGTAGGTACCTGTATAGTACACTGTGAAAGTCACACAACTAACATAGTTAAAGGGAAAATCACGTGATGATGGCCTAAAGTCAGGAAAGTTGATGACTTTGATAGCATTACTGAGGACTGGGAGAGGGTTGAACTATATTGTAATGTGAACAATAAAGATGAGGAAAAGAAACCCTCCACGCTTCTTAGCTTAATGAGTGCTAAAATGTACAGGCTTTTATGCAACTTAGCAATTCTGAAAAATGCCAGCAAGCAAGATATTTGACAAAATTGTAACAATTTTACAAACTCTCTCAGCTGGTAATAGCTGAGAGATTTATATTTTAGAAAAGGAACCAATCAAAAGATGAAAGCATTTCTGAATGCATTGCAGAAGTGCAAAAACATTCCCAGTATTGTGCCTTTAGAAATGGACTTTCTGATTCATTAAGGGAACAGACTTTTGTGGGACATGTATAGTCAAAGCACTCAAATGAGGCTACTGTCAGAAAGAGACCTAGTCTTAGAATGGGCATTGACAATTGAAATATCATTTTTTGCAGAAAAGGATGCAGCAGAACTACAGAAAAAAAAAGTTTAGAATATGAAACACACAATACGTCCCTGGATAGTGTAAAAAAACAAAAATGTTATCGATGAGGCAAATCCTCCCATGATGCAAATAGCTGTTGGTTCAAAAAAAAAGTCTGCAGAAAGTGTTACAGATAAGGTCACATAGAGTGTGCAAATCAGACAAAGAGAAAAAAAAATCACACAGAGTGAAAAGTTTCAAACACAGTAACAAGCATCTGCATAAAGTGACTCAATGTGCAACTGAATCAGACAACACAGTGTCTTTCAAAGGTGAGCTACCATGCCTAGAACTGTATAGCATTACTGAAGCAGATCACAAAATCACATGGATCACAATAGATGTGTCTGTTGCAA
This sequence comes from Hemitrygon akajei, assembly GCF_048418815.1. Classification (NCBI taxonomy): domain Eukaryota; kingdom Metazoa; phylum Chordata; class Chondrichthyes; order Myliobatiformes; family Dasyatidae; genus Hemitrygon; species Hemitrygon akajei. Next base: position 107,277,039 of record NC_133131.1, read on the forward strand.
AAGTGAAAATGGAGCTGGATGCAGGGTCAATTTTGTATACAATTTCAGAGGCTGACATCAAAAGATTGTTTTCTAGGCCACCATTAGAGAAGACCTCAGTGATGCTGAAGACCTGCTCCAGAGAAAAAGTGTCTCCCAAAGGCAAACTGAAAATGAATGTGATGTATGGAGGCCAAACACAGCAGTTAGAACTTCATGTATTGAAATGTGGAGGACCAGCACTTTGTGGACATGAATGCTTGAGAAAAATCCAACTGGACTGGCACTCAATCAAAGCTCTCAATGTGGTATAAATGGGCAATGGCAGCTGAAATGGTAGCACTAACCAGAGACTGTCACAGCTGCTTAATGCTCATGAGAAGGCGTTTGAGAAGAGAACCAGTAAACTCAAAAGCATGAAAGTCAGATGATCTGGATGAAACAGCAGCACCAAGATTCCATAAAGCGTGTCTAGTGCCTTGCACACTATGCCCTAAAGTGGACACTGAACTGCGGAGCTTGAAGGCAGCTGGCACTCTCTCTAAGACTGAGTGGAACAACTCAGCCATGCTCATTGTCCAGGTGATCAAGAATTTATTTGATATGTAGTTGTATAGACACAACAGTTATGACCCCTCAACCATCAGAAATTTCAACCAGAGGGGATAACTTCACTCACCTTATCACTCAACATTTCCCACAACCTATGGACACATTTTCAAGTACTCTTTATCTCATGTTCTCAATATTAATTGCTTATTTTTGTTATTATTAATAACAATTACTGATGAGAGGGCATACAGAGTGAGATATGCCAACTAGTGGAATGGTGCTGCAGCAACAACCTCGCACTTAACATCAATAAGACGAAAGAGCTGATTGTGGACTTCAGGACGGGTAAGATAAAGTAACGCATACCAATCATCATGGAGGTATCAGAAGTGGAGAGAATGAGCAGCTTCAAGTTACTGGGCATCAAGATCTCGGAGGATCTAACCTGGTCCCAACATATTGATGTAGTTAAAAAGAAGGCAAGACAGTGGCTATACTTCATTAAGAATTTGAAGAGATTTGGCATGTGAACAAATACTCTCAAAAACTTCTATAGTTGTACCGTGGACAGCATTCTGCCAGGCTGCATCACTGTCTGGTGTGGAGGGGCTACTGCACAGGACTGAAAAGAGCTGCAGAAGGTTGTAAATCTAGTAAGCTCCATCTTGGGCACTAGCCTACAAAGTACTCAGGACACCTTTAGGGAGCGGTGTCTCAGAAAGGCAGTATCCATTATTAAGGACCTCCAGCACCCAGGGCATGCCCTTTTCTCACTGTTACCATCAGGTAGGAGATACAGAAGCCTGAAGGCACACACTCAGTGATTCAGGAACAGCTTCTTCCCCTCTGCCAACCGATTCCTAAATGGGCATTGAAGCTTTGGACACTACCTCACTCTTTTTAATATACAGTATTTCTGTTTTGCACATTTTAAAAAATCTATTCAATATACATAATTGAGTTACTTGTTTATTTATTATGTTTTATTTCATTTATTATTATTATTTCTCTCTCTACTAGAGTATGTATTGCATTGAACTGCTGCTGCTAAGTTAACAAACTGCACGTCACATGCCGGTGATAATAAACCTGATTCTGATTCTGATTCTAAATAATAATAATAATTTATTAATTAAGTTTATTACTCTTTTCTATTTTATTTTTATTTTTATTGTTTCTCAACTCCAGGTGGTAAAACCTGAGGTACAGGCATAGTCAAGCATACTCATTGCTCAATTGCCAGGAACTTTCAGACTATTTCAGTGGTGTTTAGTATTGTAACTTTCTGGAGATTTACATTACTGTATTCCGGTATAGGCCTGATTGTTTAATACTACTGTATAGTGACTTTGGGATGATACTAGTTGCAGATATTACTTCTGGGAAAATATTCATGCTCCATAGTCTTTCAATTTCCTCTTTTAATTTAGCATATTTCTGTTGTTTTTCACTTATTGATTTCAGTATATTATGTGTGCTTGGAATGGCAATATCAATTTAGTAAGTTTTTCTTCCTTGATTATCTTGTAATATTATAGCCAGATGGTTGTTATGGATTGTCCTTTCCGCAATAACTGATCAGTCATAATATAATTTGAAGGATTCTGACTCTACTGTTCCGGGCTTGTATTTATAATAAGGGAGGGTGTCCGTTATGAGTTTGCATTTTAATGCAAAATTTTGGTATATGATGTTTGCCACTTGATTGTGCCTGTGTAAATAATCAGATTGAGTTAAACTGCTGCAGGATCTTGTAATGTTTTGGATTGCTTCTGGTTTCACTTGACATTTATCATCTTGAATTTAATGGCCTTTTATTATAAGTTTTTAATATTTTTTGTGTGAACCACCATGACCTGTATTGCCACAAGAAACCCCTTTGTTTCTGGGAAGAGCTCTCTAACTCTGAGCCAGGTATTTGATGCGTCCTTTCCAACATCTAGTCGGCTCAGATCATGGGGATGTCTTCCATGGAGGGTCACGCTCTTCCATCGGTTAACATTATCTTCTAAAGTGATCATTTCTTCATTTTTCTGGGTTGTATACTACTTATCTTGTGGGGTACTGGATCCTGCTATCATTGACGAAAACATATCCTTAGAAGTTTTATCTAACTTATGTAATTATTTATTGTCTGCTATTTCTTTTCCTCCTACTGTCCTAGGTAGTGTTAATAAAGGTGCATCCAGTTAGTTGGATTGTATTCAGCTACTCTGTTTTATATTTCAGTAATTCTGTTGTATCTTTCTTTATGTTTAATTTTCTGCCCCTATCTATCCAATGTTTATGTTTATATCTTTAGAAAATAGTTCTTCTTTTGAATTAATTGCTTCAGTTTTACTGCTGAAGGAATGCATAATTTCAAATCATCTATGTTGTATTATTATTATTTCCTTTGCTTTACTTCTTTTTGGATTTGTAAACTTTGTAATCTTTTGCACACTGGTTGTCTGTCCATTATGGTAGATGTAGTCTTTCATTGATTTTATTGTGTTCTTTTATTTACTCAGAATGCCTGCAAGTAAATGAATGTCAGTGTCGCATATGGTGATATATATATATATATATATATATCTATACTTGATAATAAATTTCCTTTAATCTTTGGTTATATTCCCAGTCACAGTATTGACTTTAACTATGGTCATTTAAATGACATGGAATTGAAAAGGAAACTGATGGGAACTTGAAGATGGAATTACCAGAAATTTGGGTAAAGATATTTTTATATATTCATTCACAAATTTGGGCATCTTTGACTGTGCCAGCACATGATTGTTCATCCCTAAGTACCCTTGAGGAGATGGGAGTTCAGAAGTCTTCTTGAACCACTGCAATTCCTAATCTATCAGTACACCCACAATGTAGTCAAGGAGAGTTCCAGAATTTGGAACCAACAACGGTGAAGGAAGGGCAAAATAATTCTATTTCAGGATGGTGTGTGGCTTGGAGGGCAATTTCCAGTGGGTTGTGATCCCACGCGTTTACTGACCTTGTCCTTTTAACTGGCAGAGATTGCAGGTTTGGAAGATGCTTCTCGGGAGTTTTTGTGAGTTACTGCACAGCATCATGTAGATTGTACAAACTGTTGCTACTGTGTGATGAGTCAACAGTGGAGTATTGAATGATTGTGATTGTGGTGCCTATTAAGCAGGCTGATATATCTTGTCTGGTGTCAAGGTACTTAAGTGTTAAAGCTACCCTCATCCAGGCAAGTGGAGAAGAAAAGAGACAGTATATTCAATGCTCTTTTTCAACAACATTTGAAGCTTTTAGATTGGCACATGAATATACAGGGAATGAGGGACTGGGAGGGATTGTAAGTTCTGAGGAGCTTGTTTCCTATGGGAAATATTGTGAGAAGTCTAAAATGAAATATTAGAGCCTCAAAATGTAGTGTGAGATGGAGATGAGAAACTTCTTCACTCAAATAATGGAATTTCTATCTCAGGATGTGGTATAAGCCAAGTTCTGAAATATATTTATGGAGAAAGTAACTGATTTCCAAAAACAAAAGATATCAAGGAATATGGGGAGAAAGCAGTAACTAATAAAAGGTTAAATCAAATAAAGGGTCAGCCATGATTTATTGAAATGTACTGTAGGCTCAAAGTGATGAAGGATTGCCAGAGAAAGAGGCTTGAAGAAAGGAAAAGACTTGCAAGACTTGTTCAAAGATTCCAACAAAGCTAAGATGCTGACAAAATTATCCTCAATAAAGATGAAAATCTTGCTGATGAATGAATGAGGCTCCTGAAAGGAATTATAAATAGGGTGATGATTTTTGTCTGTGGCCAGACTTCATGTGGAGAGTGACAAATGGAGTGAATGGGAGAGGCAGCAGTTTGGCAAGAAATGAATATTAAGTGTATTCTCTGCATAAGAAGGTCTGCTGGCAGAGTGGAGGGTATTTAAACTTGCTTTTCCAACAGAAGCTTGGGCTGGACAAAGGGTAATTATTTCCCAGATGGCAACAAAACTGTGGGAAGGCAGAGAAAATCAACTCAAAAGTGAAATCGCAGATGTGAGAAATCTGAAATAAAGATCAAATTACATCTGTCAAATTACTCTGTTTCTCTTGTTCAGATACTGCCTGACCTTCTGCACATTTCCATGAATTTTATTACAAATCCCTACACAATATCATTTGGCTTTTGATTATATATATTTCTTCCATGATCTGATTTTATTGAAAGATGAGAGAATTATATTTATTATTTTTTGGTTCAGTTATGTGTTGATAGCTATTGCCCAGAGTATTTTAAAACAGTAGCCACTGTTGAAATGTACAAGAAAATCAGAATTTAAAGGGCAGTATTCAGAAACTATAATTATTTTCAATTTACAAGTAAGTATTGGAGACTAATATCTGTGTGTCGGAGTCTGCTGAAGGATGGAGGCAGAGGAAGAAGGCCAAGCCTGGGGTTAGAGGACTGTGTATGTGTGTGTGCAGGGTGCGGGGGTCGGAGTAAAGGGGCTCATTTCATTGTGCTGTTTTGTTGCTTGTTCTGTTCTGTTTTGTTGTGTTATGTGTTGTTCTGCAGAGCATTCTCACAGATAACCATACAGACTTAACGTGGTAGCAGTCCACGTGGTTCCCTACCCCTGATCTTTCAGTATGATCATGACAAATTTGATTGTAGCCTCTACTCTGTATCCTCATCTATGTATAGCAGAGTACTAAGTACTCGCTCTCTAATGGCTCTCAATCTCACTTCCTACACTTAACAGAGTCTAACATTTGTAGAGCTTTGTGTTCCTGTGTATCTTACTCCAGGGGAGCTGTCTCCTATTCTCACACTCTCCTCCCCCTACCATGTCCCATCTGTTTTACTTCCCTATTTGCCTTTCTTTCTTTCTTTGTCTGTCTCCATCTATCATTCACCTGCCACTGTCTTCCACTTCCAGTCCTACTTACCTCCCTCACCTGACACTACCTGCCTATCACATGCCCTTAGTCCAACAATCATCTCAAAATCTTTTCTCACCACTTCCCTTCTCTTCCTTCTGCAGGACATCTTTCATCACTGGTCAGAGTCCTAATGCAATTTGTTCACTTCCACAAATGCTGCTTGGCCTGCAGAGTTCTTCCAGCAGATTGTTGCTCCAGATTCCAGCATCTGCAGTCTTCTGTGTCACAGCAAATGTTCATGTTCACGTTTATCAGGCAACTATCAAAGAACACAAACACAAGGAGATCTGCAGATGCTGGAAATTCAAGCAACACACACAAAATGCTGATGGAATGCAGCAGGCCAGGCAGCATCTATAGGAAGAAGTACATTCGATGTTTCGGGCCGAGACCTTTCATCAGGCCTCATACTCTCCTGACAAAGGGTCTTGGCCTGAAACGTTGACAGTGCTTCTTCCTGTAGATGCTGCCTGGCCTGCTGCATTCCACCAGCATTTTGTATGTGTAACTATCAAAGAACCTGCTTCAAATATCTTTTGAAAAAGACAATTCCCTAGAGAGTAAATAAAATGCCTGAAATCTGTCTTAAACGATTGCCCCTTATGTTTAAACAGTGACCCTTTTGTTTCAGATACACCCACAATCATCTTCTCCACATCTTGCTACTCACCCTTCTGAGATCCGGTGAATGCAAAGCTAACCCAAATAATCATCTCGGCCCATCTAGTCTGTGCCGAATGCATACTCTCACCTAGTCCCACCTACCTGTAACCCTCCATTCCTTTCCTGTCCATATACCTATCCAATTTTTTTTTTAATGACAAAATCAAACCTGCCTCTACCACTTCTACTGGAAGCTCATTCCACACAGCTACCGCTCTCTGAGTAAAGAAGTTCCCCCTCGTGTTACCCTTAAACTTTTGCCCATTAACTCTCAACTCATGTCCTCTTGTTTGAATCTCCCCTACTTTCAATAGAAAAAGCCTATCCACGTCAACTCTATCTATCCCCCTCATAATTTTAAATACCTCTATCAAGTCCCTCCTCAACCTTAATTTTTGAATAATTTGAATAATTGAATAATTTTTCCTCAATTAGCAGTTCTGTTAATGCTCAGAACGACGTTTTATATATTCAGGTAGATGAAAGAGAAGCTTGTAAGAAGCAATGTTCAGTATAAATGAAGCTGCACCTCTCATGCCCATTGGATTGATGCTCAAAAAAGACAAGTAAATTATATTTTAAGCGCCATATCAATGGATCACAAAAAGTTATTTTCAAAAGGAAGGATTATAGATGTCAATATTAAATACATGTATTCACATATAACACCCTGGTTAAGATTTTTACTGCTATGCTGCAGGAGTTTCAGTTTAGCAGTTCTGTAAGAGCAGTCTCTTCTACTTTCTGCCTGTTTGGGTTTGGGCTGAGGTAAGAGGCTTTGTTGTTCAAATTAAGAATGTGGTGTTAGCCAGTTAGGATGGTGGAATTGAGAGAAGGTTCTAGAGCTGGGCAGAAAGTTTTTGTGAGGGACACTGGTGTGGGTCAAGATCCTTTTTGGCGGGATCTGGGAGAAGTCAGGAAAGAAGATGGCTAAGGATACTGTCCCTGTTGTACAAGGTGCTTTGTGCAGAGGAATGGTTTCAAGGAGGAAGGACCAATACTCCCGTAGAGGACCCGTTTGTTCGAGATGGATTTCAAAAGACATTCAGAAGATGGTGTGTGCTTTCACGCAGACTAAGGGTCCGGTGCATGAGTTACAGACAAGTTCAAGATATGCTCCAACTTATGTGCACATTTGACTGTTTGACTGTTTAATTATAATGGGTCCTTTCTGTTTTTTTCTTTATTTTCTTTTTTTTTGTAATAAAAACTTTTTTTATTGTTTTCAAATAGTTACAGAATAAATGTTAATGTTCATAAATATACTCTCCTTATAATTGTATGCAGTGTATGATCTGTTACTTCTTGCCAATGGACAATTACAGGGGGCAGTAAATCACACAGCATTCAAACAAACCAGGGTTTGGGTGGGCGAAACATCCCAACCTCTTGGGTTTGGTGGGACCAAAGTCGTGTACACCCTAGACATATAAAGCCTGAGAAAGGTGGATTTCTCACAGCAGAGTCCAGTGGCTGTTAGCGAGGGCTAATAAGCCACATTTCCAGAGACGCCCAGTCGCACTGTAAAAAGGGGTTTCATTGTGGGGGCTCATCTGGGATTGAATTTGTTGAATGCTGTGTGATTGCCCTAAGGATTGATGAAGTGGTTTGTGTGTTTAACTATTGTTCGGGACAGTGATTAAGATACATGGTTAAGGACACTGCAGAGAATAAGTGTTGGTGCGATTCAAAGAGATTGCCTGTAACTAATGCATGTGTTCTGAGTGGTGTGGATATCTGCAGCCCAGATAAATTGTTGATTAGGATTTTAAGTACTGTTAGAGCATTAGGGAAAGTTATGGTCATGAGTGTCAGTTTGACCAAACAGTGGGGAAAGATGTAGTGTTAGTTCAAGACTAGCACTGACATAACAGGATCTGTCTGTTACCCTTGAAGTACCTAGAGAGACAGGCCCATGGAGCACCCATACTTTCAGAGAAGAGTGGAGTGTGGGTGAGGGTGTTGAATTGTGTCGAGTTTCTGGTAGCTGAGGGCGGAGACTTCAAAGAAAAGTTGCTTTTGTTTCTGCAGAGTTAGGAGAAGGAGTTGTCTGACGTGATATGTCTACTGAGTCCTTCAGCAGTTAATTTCAATTCTGAGCTCATTTTGGTTATTACATCACTGGTTGATAAGTGCAGAAGCATATCTGTGGAGAGCCAAAGTTATTGTTGGCTGCAAGTGTTCTCTGAAGTCAAGCCCATACCCAATGGGGAAGAAGAATATGAGGCTTGGGCTGAGCAAACATCTCAGTTATTGGATGAATGGCAATGCTCAGATAATATGAAAAAAATTGAGACTGGTAGAGAGCTTAAAGAGGCCAGCAGCTGATATAGTGAGGTTCCTCAAGGCAGAAAATACATTTGCCACATCAGCTAGTTAGCTGCTAGCTCTGGAAGATGCTTTTGGCACTGTTGGAAGTGCAGCCAATCTTAATATGAAGTTTAAGCACACATTCCAGGAGGAAGGAGAGAAGTTGTCTGCCTTCATTTTCAGGTTGGAGAAGCTGCTGCATTGTTTGTGCCAAAAAGGGAGCTTTCACCTGACTGAGAGAAATTGCTTGAAGATGGAACAAATTGTGAAGTGCACATTGTCACATGAAGTGACTGCTCTACATATTCGAATAATGCGCCCTCCACCATCGTTTTTCCAAGTAACTCAGAGATGTTAGAGAGGAAGAAGATGTGATGCAGAAGCGGGAGGTCTCCATCAGCAGCGTACGGTCCACAGTAGTAGCCTCTGTTGTGAAAGTGCCATACAAGCCTGGGTTTTGCAGGATGTTGTGAAAGATCTGAGGGCTGACGTATTTTGGATGATATTGGTTGGTGCTGCCACCAAGCCTTGCAAGACCAGTGATTTGTACTTCAGTAGTGGGCAAGTTGTTGCAGGATTCTGAGAGGCAAGATTTATGAGCATTTGGAGAGACATCATCTGATTGGGATTGTCAGCATGGCTTTGTTAAGGGCAGGTTGTGCCTTACGAGACTGACTGAATTCTTTGAGAATGTAACAAAACACATTGATGAAGTTAGAGCAGTGGATGTAGTGTATATGGATTTCAGTAAGGCATTCGATAAGGATCCCCATGCAAGGCTCATTCAGGAAGTACCTTGGCATGGGATCCAAGGAGACTTTGCTTTGTAGATCCAAAATTGGCTTGCCCACAGAAAGCAAAGGGTGGTTGTAGATGGTTTGTATTCTACATGGAGGTTGGTGACCAATGGCATTCTGTAGGGATCTGTTCTAGGAAACCTCCTCTTTGTGATTTTTATAAATGACCTGGATGAGGAAGTAGAAGGGTATGGAGTATTGTGTTCAGTTCTGTCACCTCACTACAGAAAGGTTGTGGATACTATAGAAAGAGTGCAGAGGAGATTTACAAGGATGTTGCCTGGATTGGGGAGCGTATCTTATGAGAATAGGTTGAGTGCACTTGGCCTTTTCTCCTTGGAGCGATGGAGAATGAGAGGTGACCTGATAGAGGTGTATAAGATAATGAGAGGCGTTGACTGTGTGGATAGCCAGAGGTTTTTTTTCCCTGGGCTGAAATGGCTAACACGAGGGAGCATAGTTTTAAGGTGCTTGGAAGTAGGTACAGAGGGGTGTCAGGGGTAAGTTTTTCACACAGAGTGGTGGATGCATGGAATGCACTGCTGGCAACAGAGGTGGAGGCGGATATAATAGGGTCTTTTAAGAGGCTCTTAGATACGTACATGGAGCATCAAAAAATAGAGTGCTATGTAGTAGGGTCATTATAGGCAGTTTCTAGAGTAGGTTACAAGTTCGGCATAACATTCTGGGCCAAAAGGCTTGTAATGTGTTGTAGATTTCTGTGTTGTATGTTTGTGGCAGCAGTACAATGCAATATATGATAAATATAGAAAAAAGCTGAATTACAGTAATTACATAGACCAGTATGAATTCTCATGAATTCTCACGGACCAATTCTCATGAATAATCAATGACCTGAAACATTACATTTTTTCACTCTTCATTACTGCTGTCTGGCTTGCTTAGTATTTCTAACACCTTTTTTGATTCCTTTATCCAAAGTATTTAGATTTTCACTTATATCTCTTTAGTAAGGGTACTTATCTGCATACCTGTACATATCAGTACAAAATAGTGAAAATAGACCAGCCAGTGCCAGTCTACTTATGCATGCCAACTATTTGTTCTCTTGTTGTTGTTTATTATGATATCTAACAAAAATGAATACAGGAGAACTTTCACCCCAGTGAGTGATTGGGTTTAGGAGCAGGTGAAGGGTCTCAATGCAGTAAAATTGACAGCTTAGTAAAAATTTAACACCATACTGCCAAATTCATGATGTAATCCAAGTGCATCAAGCTGACTGCAAGAAATCCACTCATGGGAAAAGGGGTGGCAATTTAAGCATGAGATCTTCCTATTAATCATGATATTGAATGGAATTTGAGACTTTAGCTCAGTATACGTAAGTTTTCCAAACTTGCTGGATGAGAGAAGAGTGGCTGACAAACAAATCTAGCACTGATTATTACAGCCTGGTTTCTTTCGTGACTTAGTGAAAGGGCATCTCCAGAATAATCATATTGCATGATTGTTATGAACTTTGCTCTTCAATTCTCAAATGCTAAATGTGCCAATTTATGGATGGCTCTCCATAACCACAGAATCATGATAATGCTTTGTGCTGAAATGTTAGAGGAGCCAGAGGGAGGCCAGGGTGAACACCAGGAGGAGCTTCAGGAACAGAAGTAGACTACACCACTGCAGCTTCAGGGGTGAAAGGGAAAGTGCAGTGTTACCACTCACAGGAAGATATATCTGTGGTAACTTCTACTTTACAAAAAGACCACTCGACAACTTGATGGCCAAAAGAGCATCTTTATCTGGGACGGCAAATGATATTTACAATACAGAGGCTTCCAGGTACCTCGTGCGGCATGGGTGGAGGAACTATATACAATGCAGACTGGGAGTAAAAAGAGCGGAAGACCCCGCCAACCCCGGATTCCGCCTCTTGCTGCCAACAGCTTCCTGATTAGTATTAACTTACTTTTAATAATACTCACATTACAACACTTCTCCCTCTTTAAAATCCAACATTCCCCAAATATAGAAGAACTGGGAAATAAAAACAGTGGTATCATTAGCAACAGGTTACCAATACAAAAACACCTAAACAAAACATGGCAAATTCAACATTCAATCTAACAACAAAAGAAACTATCCAATCAAAGATTCAGTCTGTCAGGAAGTTTGCAAGGGCACTGCGTTCTACGCACTACCCCTGGTGACCCAGCAGGCACCACTGGTGAGGATGTTTTGGGTGGATCTACTGTTGGGGACATGAGAGGGGTCTGTGTGTCCGTGTGAGAATGTCCATCCTCTTCAGGGGATTCTGCCCCCTCTGCCAGTATGTCTCCCACTAGCAAAGTCACTGGTGGACATGCTTTTCTGGTATGCATTAAGTGGTCATTGCTCTTTAACTGTTTTGGACTACTGAGCTCCTTTGAAATCGGTGGCAAGCTATTCTCAGCATTATTGGGATAAACGGCATCTGCAGGTTTGTTACCTAGCTTGGAACGCACTGAAGCAGGAACTTTGGTTTTTGAACCATCATCACAACCGTGGCTCAGAATAGACCCAATTACAAATTTTTCATAGAGTTCCTTGTTATAACTTGGAACTATCTGGAGTTCAACAGCAGGAAATCGCAATGTGTTTCAGAAAACCTCTTGTGCTTGAACAAAGGTCTTGTCTGTTAAATCACAGTCATTGATTTTGATGATACATTCATTCTCCTGGTTCTCTTTTCTTGAATGGTTGTTCTCTTCAATACCACGAATACTCAGGCCAAGGAATCTTCCACTCAGCGTAGAGTTAAAAGGCACCACATGGATTCCCAGGGGGCCACCGCCTCCAGAAAATTCTACTTCCTTTGTCAAATCACTTAGAGTGCTTTCTGAATGCTTGTCTGGTGGTCCTGGAGGCTCTGTTCTTACATCGTCCACGGGTGCCCCGTTTGCTACTGTTACGATTGGCTTCACATGCAGGTTCCTGTTAGCGGGATCATCAGGCTGAGATGCACTTTGCTGTAACTGGGCAGGTGATACAAGAGCTGGGTCACTGCTTCACTGTACTAGAAGTGGCGTGCTGGCTTTCAGTGCCGAGGGGGTAACGTCAATTGCTCCTGTAATCGGCTGAAGAGCCGCAAGCTGCGCTGCGAGCTCACTCTCAAATGTGTCCGGACTATGTCTGTCACTCACATTGCCATCGGCGACTTCATCTGCCCGCTGCACCTCATGCTCTTCCGTCATGTGTGCATATTTAAATTCATGCCAGTTGAGCTGGATTTTGCAAAGCCAATCGCGGCCCAGGAGACTGGGCCCACTGCCCTTAGCTATAACCAGCCTGGCTTCAGCCTTCTGGCCCCTGGCCAAAATATCCACATATAACACCCCTAAGTGAGGTATGGGATGCCCCATGTAGGACCTGAGTTGGAGCTTAGATGGTCTGATGGGAGGCAGGTTGGATCCCCATGTCCTCCTGTAGGTCTCTTCACTAATGTCCGATGCAGTAGCCCCTGAATCAATCTCAAACTTAATGTCCTTTCCCTTGACAGTGACTGTGGCATAATATGGTTCAGGTGGTCCCTCATCCGTTTCCACCCCAATCATGTTGTAGGGACACGCTGCCTCTTCGTCTGCTTCTCCTAGGTGGTGTGTGGCTGCCTGAGTCTGTTGAGCTTTCCCCTGCCCCGGCTTAACCTCACCCTTTATACTCCTGCACTTTTTAACGAAATGTTCCTTCTTGCTACAAGCATGGCAGACAGTATCTTTGAATTTTCAAACATTTGTATAGAGCATTCCTCCACAGCAAAAACATTCCACCCGCTTTTCCTGTCTACCAGTCTCCCTCCTGACTTGGAGCACTGCCGCCGACTGCGACCCCGCATATCCTTTCTGTATATCCTTGGCATTATCAGCAGCCATCTCCATGCCTTGAGCAATCTCTAGGGCTGTCTTGAAAGTCAACGGTGGGGTTTCCCCCAACAAGTGGCATTGTACGGTGTCATTATTAATGTTGCATACTAATCTATCACGGAGCATGTCATCCATTCGGATTGTGGTGGTTCCCCATGAGCTTGACTAGTTCATCGTATGGAATTTCTCCCAGTTTCCGTGGCGTTGCTAAGTTCCGTATCAGCTTGTACGTCCTTGCCCCACACACACTCAGGAGAATAGAGCGCTTCTTAGCCTCCTCAGTAATTCCATTAGCACAGAAAAAATGGCCCAAACTGTCCTCGTACTCTGGCCACTCCTCGATTTGCTCGTCGAACACACCAACCGTTCCGAACGCAGCCGATCCGTGCAGCATGGGTGGAGGGACTATATACAATGCATACTGGGAGTAAAAAGAGCGTAAGTAAAGACCCCGCAAACCCCGGATCCCACCTCTTGCTACCAACAACTCCCCGATTAGTATTAACTTACTTTTAATAATACTCACATTACAACAATATCCATTGGTCAAGAGACATAGGCAATGGCTGAGTTTCCTTGACATTGCTAAACATTGATGTTTGAGTAAACACATGGCACAGCATCAAAGACATGCACCATCCTTCCACCTAGTGTAATCCAGGCCACTTTATCAGTTAATGACCACTGATTTTAGCTTCCCTGCCTAATGATCCATCCAGACACTCTCTGAGGTAACTGAATGTTCTTATAGTTCAACACACTGGTGTCTTGTTTTCAGGCTGGATAATTATGCTGCATTAGCCTCCAAAGAAGTAAAAATAGAAAGAGTGCCCATTTCTACCACTGACTTCCTTCCCATTGGTTAAACCTGTTGTCTTGTGCAAGTATTGAGCCATTGTGGCAGTCCAGATTATTCAGCAAAGTTCATCACTTCATATTAACAAAGAAAAACAAAAGCATTGCACTCAATATTTGTTGGAAGAACATTTTACTGATGAGTGTCAAATAGTCTATTCTTAACTTTGTCATGACATAAGATCTCTAGGTATTTACCTTAATATTTTCATTTTATTGTGCTCCATGTGTCCTGATCTATTCACACTAACAATGACACATCCTGCTTGGCTGCCATAGGGCATGGCAGAAGCACCTTTGAAGAAACCAATCAGAAAGTGGATAACCAATGCAATTGCTGACAATTCTCTGGGTGAGTCTTTGGTTGCTGAAGTTGTACATCAAAAGCATTGATCTGAAAGTAGTATGAAAACTCCTTCAGTATGATTGAAGTCTGCAGCAGCTGGCTCTATACCACACTGGAAGCAGCAAGGACTGAAAGAATAAGAACAGGTGAGCTATAGAGTAAGAGGAAGAAAATGCAGGTAGTGATAAATGTTCAGCACACATTTCTTCCAGGGATGCTCTCATCACTGAAAGTTTCACTTATGGTCTACTTGTCTGACATCTAAAGGCCAAATCCTCTTTCCAGATCCATAAATTAACCTTTCATTCTTTTGGTTGTATTTTTTACGGTACTTGTTCACAGGACTGGACCCAAGTGCGGAGGATCAGTCAAGTTGGTCACCGCCACTGGCTCAACTCAGGAGTGGTGGCTGGTAGGTTCCGGACTGGAGGAATGACAAAACTGCTGTGAAGAGATGGAAACAAGAAGCTAAGCATAAGAATAGCAACAGACCCTCAGAGGGACGACTGAGTAACACCATGAGACAAATCATTCTCTATAACACAGTAGGACTCATCTAAAGAGCTAACTACAGCCCCTTTTAAATAACCATAGAATGAAGGAAACACGTGTCAGTCACAAATAACTTGACAAGATTAAAACAGGTGCTCGAGAGACCTAGAAGAACAACATTAAGCCTCAGAGGCCCACAGAACTCATGGCAGTAATTAGGTATTTAAAATAAATTCCCTTTGAATTGATATCAATAAGATAAAAGTGGATAGTTTATGTATAAGCGAATGAACTCCAGGATGCTGGGTGAAATATGCACCCTTTTCTTTATCAAAGATGTAAAGGTGAAGATCGTTGAGAGATTTAAGTTTTGAGATGCAAATACACCAACATTGCATGAGCTTTCCTGGTTATGTGAGTACTATGGCCAAGAAGGCACATCAATGCCTCTACTTCCTCAGAAGACAAAGGAAATTCAACATGTCCCTAATGATTGTCACTGGTTCTTACAGAGGCATCATAGAAGGTGTCCTATCTGAATGTCCCATAGCTTGGTATGTTGTGTCCAAAGGCACAAGGAATTGCAAAGAGTTGTGAATGCAGTTAATCCATCACGCAAACTACCGGTAGTGTCCCCTCCAAGGAATTTATTTACACATATCATAGCCTCAGAAAAGCAGCTAATGTCATCAAGGATCTCTCCCTCTTGGTCATTCTTTCTTCTCCCTCGTCCAGTTGGGTTAAGTAGCAAAAGCTTGAGAACATGTACCACCAGGCTTAAGATAGCATTTATCACAAACACAAGAGATTTTTCAGATGCACTTGAATAGAATGAATTCTGATTCATCATTTTACCTCAATGGGACCCTTATACTTTCTTTACTTAACTGCCACTGCACTTTCTCTGCAACTACATTACTCTGTTCTGCATTCTGTTTATCTTTTTGCTCACTTGATGTATTTATATATGGAATGACCTGTCAGGATAGCACACAAACAAATCGCTGACTAGAAACAGAAACAGGAGGTCAGAAGAGAGTGATCTGAGGAAAGAGAAACAGTCAACGTTTCAGGTTGGGAGGCCTTCATCAGATTGGAAAGAGATAAAAATACTAATTTTAGTTTGCAAAGAAGGTGACAGGAAAGATGGCTAGGGCAATACAACCAGTAATAGAAGAAGGCCAGTTCAAATGCGTAAAGGGCATTTAGGGTATGATTATGTTTCAAGTACAAAGTAATTGAATGCCGGGGAGAAAACTTCTTAGAGTTCAGAGAAAAGTGGGATTTGATTCAGTTGGTTTGCACACACTGTCAACGAGACTAGTAGCATATAGAAACCTGTTGCAAATTACAAAAATATTTTCAGCCACTAGCAGTGCCTTATGGATAATATACTCCCTAAAATAGATGGGACATTTCTGTTTTGCCTAAACCCCCAACTCCTGAACCATGTCTTTATTGACAGGCTTGTGACTGATACAAGAGATACATTGTGTAATTGACTGGCAGGACTTGACAGAATGCCAAAATCCATGTTTGTTGCTTCTCTGCTATTGAATGAATTTCCCTGTAGCTCGGAAATAATTTAACCCAAAAACTGGATTTAATTATTTTGGTTTGCTAAAGGTTGTGCTAGTACCTAGTCTGGTTGCCTTCAAGATTACTGCAAAATTGACTAAAAACATTTGTTTTATTTCCAGAAGCAAGAGCTAACATGCAATCTGTGCAATGCCGGACGGGAACAGTACTCGGTGGAGCATAGCTGCCAACAGTTGGCTATTATAGCGATCCGAGAGGTATTGCCCCTTAAAGGCAGTAGCAGCAAACAACAGCAATAACCATTCTAAATCTCATGAAGAAGGCTTGGACATGAATGTAGGAGGAATGATTAATAGATTTTCAGATGACACAAAAAAATTGTGGTGTTGTAGATAGCGAGGCGGATTGTCTTTGGCTACCGTATGAAGTTGAGCAGCTGGGAAGTTGGCCTGAGCAATGACAGATGGAATTTAATCCCAACAAGTGCAAAGTGATGCATTTTGGAAGTCAAAAAAGGGTATGACATAACAGTAAATGGTAGGGCACTAGGGACTGTTGATAAACAGGAAGAACTTGTGGTACATCCATAGATTCCTGAAATTGAAAATTCTGAAGAGTTCTCTACCAGTTTGGAAAAATCCTCTTAGGTAAAGCAGAATGTCTACTGAAAATTCAGAACAGTGGCATTCAGAATGCTTGGGGCAAGTGTGCACATTTTCTGTGCAATGTAAATAGTGATGCAATCACTATTAAACACTCAATCTATATCTGCAGCATATCCAATTGGAAATACAAGACTGCAGGTGCTAGAATCTTCTGGATGAACTTAATGGGTTGAGCAACATCCATATGAAGAAAGGAATTATCAATGATTCGGGTCAAAACTGTGCATCATTGCTGACAACCTCTTTCCTCCCAGAGGTGCTGCTTGACACACAGATCTGCTCCAGTAGATTGATCTTTGCTGTAATATATCTAGTCTTTGTTCCAAGTGGCTCGTCTGAACATGTAGGTCATTGCCTTCTAATTTATCAAGTAGCATACGTCTAGGGAACATCAAATGTGGGAGATCGTTCGTCCAATTGTCAATGATCAGAGTTAATATTTTGGAATAATGATGCACAGTGCCTTACCTAACTGACTATTCACTGTTCGAATGATACACATTTTAATTGTTTATTCACTAATTTTTAATCTATTGTTCCACTTACACATGCTTACTCTTTCATTTGACTGCACTGTTGGACAAATAAGGTGTTTCAATATTTGCATAATGCAGACAGCACAAACCAAATCAACAATGCATTGTAGTCTTCTTGCTTGTTACTTCACAATTATGACTTACATAACATTTCAACACTAACTGTAATTTATACTTAACCATCTTCATTTGAAGAATGCAAATCCAAAGAGTAATGTTCTAATTGTTGCCAAACAATTATCAACCCTAATGCCTTTCCCACAGAATGGAATCTACTGATAACGATTTATACAATAGCAATGACAAAACAATGCATTTCCTTTGCCGAGTAATGGTCAGAAACTCCCTATTCCACTGCTACTGATATTTCAATCTTGTCAGATCTACGAGTGAATTAACCAAATCATTCTGTATACAATACTTACAGACAATACTGCAAAGATCAATGACCAAAAAACTTGAGTTTCTGAAATGAAGTTTCATTAATTATAGAATAGACACCTGTTAGGGATTATACTGGATAACAAAGAATTTTCTTCTTGATTATTTTTGGATGTATCTTATAGATTTTGGGCCGCTTGTCATGAAAATCATCATCAGATTTCTCTATCATGCACCAAATTTTTGAAATTGCCTATATATGTTATTGCAATTCATAAACATAATTCAAGTAAAAATTAAAATGTTGCCCACAATGTAAGCTGAAAAGTTTTCAATCTTGTCCAGGCATGCCTGGCAAGATTAGGCAGGGCAGAATGCTGCACTGTAGGCCAGGTAAGTGAAAGGCTATAAAAGCATCATTTCATGCTTTGTGCTTACATGTATATTGGTTTGCAATCACATTGATGAGTATGCTCTATGTGTATAACATATTGAGTATACTCATTTTAGTAAAGTAATTGTATTTTCAGGAGTACTTGTGACAGCAAAATGTTTCACCAATGTCGCAACAGCCATGATACTCAGAAGCTAATGCCATTTGCTGTCCCGGTGATATGATGGGAGCAGAAGGATCATGCGACAGTCTGCTACATCTGTCTGACCAGTGAGTCTGATTTTTCTGCTAAAAACAAGAAATTCATTGAGTACTCTTCTATTCAGCCCAGAGACCTGTGCAACATGATGCTAGTCTTCCAGTAGTGAAGCCACCAAAGATGTGAAGTTTAGAGGGGACAGATGAAGATGCCATGATGCATGAGTTAGGAATGGAAAACCACACTGAAACTGATACAGATTTTGAACCCTTTATGTCATGTGAGCCTTATCTGTTAACTCAATCTGATTAAATTAGCTGGTCAGAGAATTGGGGTTGTCAATGGCAAAAGCAGAATTACTGGGTTCAAAACTGCAACAATGGAATCTGCTGTCATCAGGCACAAACATTTCTGTAAAGGATTTTGATATTTGAGGCAGATGTTTTCCAGAATAACTGGTGCCAAGATTAAGGAAGGCATTTTGATGGTCCACAAATCAAACAGGTCATCAATGACAGGCAATTCGAAGAACTTCTAGTGGGACCGGAGAAAATCACATGGAAGGCGTTCAAGGATGTTGTGGAAATTTTTTTTGGCAATTACAGAGCATCAAAGTTCATGCAGCTGGTTGACAACATGCTACAGGTATACAAAAACATGAAGTGCAGCATGTCCTTATAGATTCATTTTCTGCATTCCCATTTAGACTTCTTTCCTGCAAATCTTGACACTGTCAGAGATGAGCATGCTGAAAGGTTTTATCAGGACATTGGAGAAATGATATCAGGGCAATTAGAATCCATCAATGCTGGCTGATTATTATTGGACACTTAAGCAAGAAGACTCAGACAGTGAGTACAAATGAAAATCATCAAAACATTTTTAGCTTAGTTGAACTATTGCAAGGCATCAGCATCACTATGCAATTGAAGACATTATAATCAATAAAAGTTAATTTCTTGTTTCTCCAAATTCCTACATGATACAAGTGTTATGCGATTACATTTGTGTTCACCTTAAAGTGGTCTATCATAACAAAAAAAAATTAAGGAAGCAAGGTTTTTGAAAAAGATTGTTCTCCAATGTTATTATTGGGAGGATGAACTATTTTGGATAACAGAATTATAGATTAGCTAAAATGAGAGCCTGTCTACAGGAAATAAATTCTTTACACAATTTAAGTTCACAAGACTAGTAAAACTAATCATGGGTGTGGGGCATTCTGATTCTATCATTAGTGCATTGTTAAAGGAATATCCCTGGCACTTAATGTACAGTTCAGGGCAAGTCTGTTTTGTTACTCAACCTTCTGGTAGATGGAGCCATCCTTTAACTCTGTAACAAAAGGGACATATTTTGGATGTTTGTAAAAGAAAGTACTTGTTTTAGAATAAGAATTGCATAAAACTTACAACATAAACTGATCATAAAACTTAATTTGTTCAGCTCTCAAAAATTAATAATGTGAATGACAGTTGAAACAGAGGGTAAACTATTCTAATATTGCAAGATATGCATTATTCCAAGAAGAGCAAATGAAATAGAAAATTAATATTGAATAAAAGTAACATTTTTGTATAAGGAAGTAGCAATTTAAACTGAGTTATCAGAAGTATGTTATCGTGATAAACAGTAAGTGTAAACTGCAAAGTTTTTGGCTCACTGTATTGTAAGTATCTGCAAGGGGCATTTAAAATTAAGCAAGGCACAGTGTAAATGATGCATTTAAAAACACTATCAGAATTATTATATTTCTGCAATTGTTTTTTATTTACAATCATAAAAATGTACAGACAGTTTTCTTTGACTCTGTTTACACTATGCAGAGTGATGATCTAAGATAGCGACATTGAGTGCCAGATAAATGAGTTATAATGAAAGTCTGGAGGAACATTATGTTGTTAGACTTTGAGGAGGTGCTGACATAATCAGCTCTTTAAAATATTATACTGCTGTTTCTATTGAGTTTCCATGTCTCTTTAGTGCAGTGGGTGGTTGCATATAACTCTTCCCAATATTGGGAGGGCAGATCATTTAAGTAATTTTCTGGTAATTCCAGTGCTGATAATACAAGTTCCAGCTGTTGGTCTATGATCCAAAGGAAAAGAAAACTTTATTTTTAAGAACAATGAGTGAGGAAAGAAGAAAAGAAAAAAAAAGTGAATGATTGCATTAAAATACCAGCTCAGAACCAGGCCATTCAGTCAACTCTTACTTATTGGTTTATTTCCAACATGAACCCCCTATCATATTTCATTCTATACTAATAGAATATCCTTCCTCAAGTCCTTAACTGGCTTCTCCTTAAAGGCGTCAAGGGAAGGAAAAAGAACATCAAATCAAGTATTAAAATGCCAGAAGTAACTGGGAAATGTCAAATGTTCTGCATCAAGCTGCCAGCATTAATTCTCCATTAGTGTCAGTGAGTTCAGGAAGTCCTAATTTTGCTGGCCATGCTCTGCATGGAGTTCAGCTGCAGAGAATAAATGTTAAATTCTTCAATAATCACACTTTCACTGGGGAATCTGTTCACTGAAACAATGCCAATTTAGATTTGCTGCAGTAACAGTGCACAGTTCATTCATTTGAATGGAGAGAAATGGCTGCAAGGAAGAAGGGTAAATATTAATTAAATTTATTTTTTCTGAATTATTTTTGCTTTTATTTGAATTAACAAGTTGTGTTAAAGGTTTAAATTATTTATTTTAAATATTCATATTTTAGATTACTTTAATTGCTTTTGAATATTTAATTATGTAGAAAAGATTCAACGCATTTAAAGTAGTTGATAAGTTGACAGCTGGCAAAGCTAGAAGCATGATTTTCCAGCTGGAATATTTTGGGCCATCTCATGAGCTCGACTTGCCATATGATGGCACTGTATAAGGCCCTGCCACGACTCAGGTCTTGTCATTTTAGATCCACACACACATTCAACAGTGGGAGATCAATGAAAAGCAGGTCAAACTTCTTTTAAACATCTGGCAGCAGTGGAAATGGGCAAATTGACTTCCTTTTTAACATCAGCTCCAAACAATTACTGTACAAATGAAAATGTAGGTACTATGAGTAAATTACAAAATTCAAATGTTATTCATGACTCTAAGGAATCATACAACCAGTGCCCTTTTTGTTGGCCTGCTCTTTGAAATTTCAGAAAATTGTCTGATTGGTGAGGATTTATCAGACTGTCATTGTCACAATCTTCCCTCATTTAACACTTAAGAGACAAACGTAATGTGCATTGAATTCATACTAGAATGATTTTGTCCAGTACTATAGTCCATTGTGAATCCAACTGGATCTCTAATTTCTTGGCTGCTTTTCAATAAATTTGGGGTTGTGAAGCATACTTCTTTGTTATGCCTGCCATTTTGATAAAATTTAATGCCTTGTTCACCATTTCTACATCTAATGCTACTTAGAAATTACAATTCTAGACATGCTTCAAAGTTATAAACCACCTACAAAGCACTAGATCTTTGTTTTTACAAACCAGCTCATCAAAAAGTTAAAATATTTCAATCACGCCCTGGATCAAATATTTATCAAATTCTCCTTGAGATATTTTTATATTCAGGACAGTCTAATGACTGCATCAGCAGACTCCATATCACCAAATAATCTCAGGCAACTAAAGGACAATGCTTAGGCTTAAATTGCTTCATGTTATTTTAACTGACTGACTGAGTAAAAGCTCAAAATATAAATTGTATAAAAATTCTGATTAAATTGGATTAAAGTTTCATTGAACGGGTTTGAAATAGAATTTTTGACTTTCAGACAATCCCTTAAGTTTATGAGTGAATTACTTCTCTACAGTTTTGTAGAGTTAACTGATAATACAATGCAGAATTCATAAGTTGTCCTTCTGCCATACAGGCTTGGCCACCATTTGTTCCAGTGTGAGAGGCTTTTCCTAAACGTTTCTCCCCACATTGAGTGGTTTTTGGCCAGAAGTTTGTCTAGGGAGACAAGGATGTTACAATTTTGAAGGAGGCCTTGGGGATAGTCTTGAAACATTTTCTATATCTGCCTGAAAGTGGCTTGCTGTAACAGTGACCAGAAGAGCACATTCATTTAGGGGTTTGGTACCGATGTATACAGAACTTGTACTTCTCCCATTAAAGGTGATTGAGCATGATCAAAATCTCGATGCTGCAAAAGCTAACTCAAGACAAGACTGGCAGAATGTTGAATATCCATAATCAACACATTGTACCTTGAAACTATAATCACTGTTACAATAAATTAGATCAATAAGTTCAGTACCTGACAGTTATTGAGTATTCCTTTATCAGATGGTCCCATAAACTAAAAACTGAAAAGTGATGCTGTGGCACACAACGTCATGGAACTTTTAGTGGGTAAAAACCACATATTGAG
This sequence comes from Hemitrygon akajei, assembly GCF_048418815.1. Taxonomy (NCBI): domain Eukaryota; kingdom Metazoa; phylum Chordata; class Chondrichthyes; order Myliobatiformes; family Dasyatidae; genus Hemitrygon; species Hemitrygon akajei. The sequence continues at coordinate 107,299,905 of NC_133131.1, forward strand.
ATTTCTCTCCTACTATTGACTGGATAAAAGAATACTATACAGAGAAGATCAATCTCAGGGATATAACCTAATCTTAATCATTAAGTAATTTGCTTTATCTACAATACCTGTACAACCAAAAGTTGAGAGAACTAATCAAATATATTTAGTATGGAATTACCAGATGAAAACTCTTTTTGTAAGTTTCATACTTACCAGTTTTTTTCTCTATTTTCAGTGTGCATGTATGACATTTAACTTCACTGAATAAATAATCAAGTAGAGGGGTAGTCGTGAAATAAGCTTACCAAATATTGACGAATTTTACCCAGAAAGATGTTTCAAAATTCCAACTGGACCATAATGAAGAGGCATTGACTTTGCTTAGTTAGCATTATTCTTGCATTTGAATCTGAAAATTCAATAATCCAGCTTTCAGTGAATGAACATATAAACTTACCGTAGTTGCTACTCCAATGTACTGTTGAAAGCATCATGAATCAACCCAACTTGTATAGGATGATAAATATTTAGTTTGGGAGCATTATTCAGAAAAGCACAGGGAATTCTCATTATGCTTTCTCGTAGCTAATGTCAGCGCAGAGATAAATAAACAGGTAAGATTTAAGAATATGAGTCAAACTAGCTTAGATGGCCATCTTGGCGTCATGGATGAGCTGGGCTGAAAGCCCAGTTTCCAAAGTTGAATTACTCTACGACTCTGTGGCGAAGGATTGCTATTCTCATTGCTAAGAAAAAGAATTTATGAATGTGCTTACATAGCTCCCAACATTCATTGGACCTCAACAGTAATATTACACATAAGTTGTGCTTGGTTGCAAAGTAAAGCCCCAATGAATGCAGTATTTTTTATATAGAGATTAGCCAACTCCAATTCCACCCAGTGATTTCTTTCAGGTACGTTCAAAGCTAAGGTCTAAATTTTTATTCTTAATAACTCAGTATGATTGCTAGTCCTTAGATATTTTGCAAGAATTGTGATACCGAAATGCAACGGTTTGATCATTATGAGTCTTCGGTGATCTGTGTACATAGCAGAGCTCTCTCTACAGGCAGAAGGATTATATTGCAATACTCTAATTTATTTCACAGGTCCCAATATTAAGGACTTGAATTTTTCAGTTTTTATTTCTGGTTCAGTTCAGATGCATTTTTTCATTCATTATTTGGTGCTTGGAAAACCATATTTCTTCAATTTTCAAAGGCCTGATCAATGTTGCAACAATTTTGGCCTCTGTAAATTGTAACTGAACTCTTGAACATACAAAGTCCTGTTACCTAATAAACATTTACCAGCTTTTACTAAGTCATCACTGTCATGCCACTAACCGGTTCATCCCAAAAGTAGGCTAGGTCAGAGATCTATAGCAACTTGCACAGTCTTAAAGCAAAATGAATGAAAGATTAAATTCTATATTGTTGACATTTCTTGCCAGCATGGAGTTCAATCAGTGAAAATGTTATTTTTATCCAATTAGGTTTATAAGTAGCATTTATAGATTATAATCTTTTTGTATTTAATATTAAAACTAAAAAGAAAAATCAGGCCCCCACACATTATTCAGAACAGAGCACAGTTGCCACTTCTCAGAGCAAAAGAAATACAAGTAAAAAGTAAGTTTTAACACTAGTTGAAATGCATGAATGGAAGGGATTGCCACAGGTCCAGAAGATACAGATTTACTATTAGTCCATGCTGTGACTTTGCTTTTTTTATGCATTTTAATATATATTTGTCATTTTAAACCGGTGACCCTTCCGTTAAACCATACAGATTACACAAATTCATCCTTTTGAAAATCACAAATCACAACCCAAAATTCTGAGATACAGAAGAGAAATTGTACTTAAGGAGCTTACGGAGAATAAAAAAAACAATGAAGGTTCTAAAATTATATAAGTAAACTATTGCAAAAACCAACAAAAAAAACAAAAACACCATCTTTCTCTGCAACTTCCACCATCTCCAAAGGGATCCTGCCACTAAACTCACCTTTATCTCCCCCTCTTTCTGCTTTCCACAACGTTTGCTTCCTCCATTATTCCCTTGTCCACTCATCTCTCGCAGCACTTATCCCTGCAAACAGCCCAAGTGCTACACCTGCCCCTTCACCTCTTCCCTCACCTCCATCCAGGGCCCCAGACAGTCCTTCCAGGTGAGGTAACCCTTCACCTGCGAATCTGCTGGGTTCGTCTTTTGTATTTGGTGCTTCCAATGCGGGCTCTTCTACATTGGTGAGACCTGTCGTTTATTGGGGGACCACTTCATTGAGCCCGTCCACTCTATCTGCCAAAAGCATGGATGCTGCTTGTCCTGCTGAGTTCCTCCAGCATTTTGTGTGTGTGGCTTTGTATTTCCAGCATCACAGAAATTCTTGTGATTTAAATTGTCTATTCTTTCAGCTCGCATTACATGTATACATAATGTATTAATTATTTATTGCCATCATTACACTTTGCTATCTGGAGGTTTTCTTTGCAAGTACTATCCATATTATTGACCCTCAAGATATCTGAAACAGTGCTAGCAAATTTGAATGCAAATTGCAAAGCTAAATGGTCATGACAGGGTATTTCACTGGATGTAAAGCTTTATATTTTACAAAGCTTTCATCCTGGAGAAAAACCTTTTGCAATGTAGGGCTTACTATAGCATATCTTCTTTGAGGATTGTCACCTTGTTGTGGTGGAGAGTCTAGTGAGCTCCTGAGAACTATGCTGTCTGGAGCTTAGCTCCAGGTATGGTTACCTGTGGTGGTAAGGTCAAGGGGAAGATCCAAACAAAGAGCGATCCAACCCAGACCTCAGTGGTGGATCAGGCAGAAGATGATGACACATCACAAAGGCAGTGAAGGCAAAGGAAGGCCACAGCAGTGAAGTGCCCCCAGTCATACTGCGCTGCATTTCACTGGACCCTGACCCAATCTTCCAAGAACCATGTGATGACTGCCTGAGCATCAGCCTTCCCATGTAAACAAAGTCATGCACAGGAATTCTCCACTAAGAGAATAACAAGAGGACATCATACTCACTTTGAAGTGATTCTTCCACTGCTACTACAGCATGTGCAACTGCTTGGGTCTCCAAAGGTAGCTGCTGACCACTCAGGAGATTTGCTTTGGAAATGGACAAGGCAAGTAATTGGCATATATTACATAATTTCTAACATACAGTATGAAATATTGTAAAGCATTTTACACTTATACATATTGATATCCATATTAATTGTTGATATCATATTTTGTTACAAATAGTTTATATTTCACCTAATGTCGCTCCCCTAATAGTCTGAAATAAATGCAAATTATATACCTTCATCCAATATTCCATTTCAAGAGTGGGGGTCATGTCATTTCTAGGTTCAAGAAAAACAAAAAGATTGGATTATCTGAGGTCTGAGCTGCAAGAGTCATGTCAGATTATGTTGGGTCGAGGCTTCAACTGGGAATTAGGTCTAGACAAACAAATATTTTAGTTAAGCCACCTTGTATAATCTCTATATCCCCATAAGTAAAACTGGCTTCATAAAGTCTTTCTTGGGCCATTTTAACTTAGAATTATGTAATCACAGCTGGATAAACACAACATTCATCATTAACGTCAATTATCTGCTTGAGAATGCAAAACAATGTTGTTTTGAGTGCTTCATGATAGGCCAAGGTTTTTTTTGCATTTCCTGATTTAAATTTGTTTTGGAAAATAGACAACACATAATTTTGAGTATTTTGAATGATAGGTTTTAAATTTGACCAGAAAATTCTTATAGTCAATACAAGAAAGATTTGTGCATAATACAAATGAATGTAGATTTGAATATACTTTCAGTCTTCGCTATTAAAAACTTGTATAATGGACTTTGCCTTAACCAAATTGACTCATGACTTTCCTGCACTGCTGTCATGGCTACATTTATTTATTTGAATATAAAGCACTTGGAGAGCTTAAAAGTTTGTGAGTGAAGCAATAAAAATATAAGTTTTGTTTTTGTTTACAATACTGAATGGCTCTTTTCCATAATTGACAGTTGAGCTATCTGCATCATTTTAATATATCTTTTTTGTGGTTCACGTTGAAGAAGAAATAGTTGTATTCTTGGAATTAAATTCCTTCCAGTGTGTTCAGTGGAAATTATTGCTTTGCATAATTTCAGAACACAGTCATTGCACAACACAATGTTAGTCATCCTATTTTGTCTGAAGTTATGCTAGGAGAAATGCAAGGCTCAGTGGTAAATTATAAAGTATTTGAGATGCAGTTGCTGAACTAGCAGACTAACCACTTACATATCATGAATAGCCTACAGTCAGTTGGCAGCAATATGCATTATTTTTGCAAAAAAAATGACATGATGGGAAAAAAAGTGCAAATAAAGCTTTATGAAAGCAGGAATCTGCAGCTAATAGCAAAGGGTAAGTGGAAAGTTGAGATGTTTTCTTCTCTTAAGAGATAACCAAGCATTGTGCAAAGGATATGGCAGTAAAGAGATCTCCCAGACTATGATAATGTATTCCAAAACAGAGCTGGGAGTATTTTATAAACGATTGTCTGATTCAACTAATGTTCAAATCCAGACAGTGAAGCTAGCAAACAAAGATATATATGAAGCTCATCCAAAGTTATCTATAAGAAATTGTGTCAATATCCAAAGTCCTTCTAAATTAATGCTGTATTTGAGAGGAACTGCAAAATGATAAAAAAAACAATAACTTTGTTGAACACTATTTTTGGCCAAAATTGAAAAGCAGTGAAATATATGAATGACAAATGTTGAAGTCACACTGTTATTTACAAAGAGATATTCTAATGCATTTTATCACTTCTCAAAAATTTGATAAAACATTTGCGAGATCTTTGCTATGGTGTGAAATAGGACAAAATATAGATTTACTGCATTTCATGCAATCTTTTCTAATTCTCTTTCTTTATCTTCTGTTGAAGATTGCTGAGTTGAAGGAACATAATTAATCACTTAAATGATTTTGCAGATGTGGTTTAGCAATTATGCAACAGTATCAGATGTTACTTATCTCCCTGATCAAATGTGTGTACCTATCATTTGTTATTTCATTGAAATGTTTCAATATTAGGAATTGATAAGTAATAAATCCACCAAATCAAATTGCACAATATTGAATTTCCTGTGTTTGTTCAGACAAACCTGGTGGTTTCTGTTGGTGCTTAATGAGTTAAACATATGATTCTAATTTCACATGTATAAAAGGAGCTGAGGTGGTGAGTGACAAACAATTGCTCACTACCTTTTGGGGAGTCAGTCTGACTATGTATTTCCTCTTGAATTACAGTTTACAGCTCTGCGAATAAAATGTAGAAAAATTCTAAAATATGGGCATTGTTTCACTTTTCTGACAACCTGAAATCTGAGTCTTTTGCAGCTGCTGATGATGCTATCGTGTTAGCACAAATCAGGACAAAGGAGCTCCTTGCCTTGTGTGTCACATTAAGTGTGATGTACTATGAATTACATCAAACAGGTGAGTCCATCAGGAGCTTTGTAATACAACTAACTCCATTCTGTGCTTTTCAATGGATACTCCACTGAAAATGTCAAATTACAATATTGAGTCCATCATGGACTGAAGGGCCTGTTCCTTTACTGTATTCTTCTATGCACCATGTAACATAGAAGATGACTTCAGTAAGACTGGAGACCAAATGTAGAGCACAAAAATGAGAAATTCACATTGCCATACAGTAAGCTGTATACAGATTATCAAAGACATATGGGATTCAGCCTGTAGCCATGTGTCTTTGGGCACATATTGAGAGGATGTTCAAAGCAAACTGTTGTCATTCCCAACACACAGACTGGACTATCGGGTTTTGCAAGAAGTCTAAATATGTATTCAATGTGAACTTGCAAATAAGATGTCAAGATATCAAGATTATTTGATGTTACTTCCAGTACACAAGTGTAAAGTGGAATGAAATAATTGTAACTCCAGATCTAATACAGCACAAAGAGAAACACAATAAGATAGCAAACACAATAATAGCAAAACACTATAAATAAAAATGCATAAGATTGTTTATATACATAGATTGATTGTATGTCCATAAAGTGATTCTAGACAGAGGAGTGTCTGTACATAAGGTGACTGACAGGAAATGATAAATAGTGGTGGTAGGGGTGTGGAGGAGTGGGTTATTGGGTGGAGGTATTGATCAGCTTTGCTGCTTGTGGGTAGAAACTATATTTGAGTCTGGTTGAACTTGTGTGAATGCTAATTAGCTTCCTCCCTAATGGGAGTGGGATAAACAGTCTATGAGCAGGGTGGGAAGGATGTTACTGGTTCTTTTCCAGCAGCTTTCTGTACAGTTTTTAAACTGGTGCTAGTGATGTGATGGGCAGTTTCAACAACCCGTTGTATAGTCTTCCTTTGCGCCGCTGTGCAGTTTCTGTACCAGCTTACTCAGAAGCGCTGTACTGCGTACCTGTAGAGAGATATCAGCTTAGACGTGCATAGTCTAGCTCTGTTCAGCCTCCCCAGAAAGTACAGGTATTGCTGAGTTTTCCCGATTGTGTTCTGGAACCGTATTGTGTGAGATGCACTCTCTCAGGAGTATGGAACAGCTTGCAGTTTCCATTGTAGTGCTGCCAATGTAAAGAGGGCCATGAGTGGTGTGAGTTCTCTTGAAGTCAATGACCATTTCCTTTGTCTTGTTGACATTGAGGAAGAGGTTAATTGTCTGGCACTAGGCCTCAAACCTTTCCACTTCCTCTCTCAGAGATGAATTCTCAATAAAGATCCGAGCACCTAACTGGAGCTTGTCACGTAAGAATATTACACATGCGAGACCGAGGAAGCAAACAAAACAAACTCATAGGATTCCCTATTTCTGAAATTAAACATCTGACAAATCACCCTGCTGCTGATGGAGTGGAGCTGATGGTGGTGATGTACCTCCTTCAGAAAAGTATTTGTACATTGCATAACACTCATACAGTACTGCCTGTAGTCGCCAAAATCAGTGTAACCCTACACATGTTATGCATTGAGATTCTTCAAGGCCACAGCTGAAAATATCTGCGTACTTGCCACTTGATTGCCATCTGGAGTGAATGTAAATAAAACTGCTCAGTGAAATTCAGTCCCTGTATCTTCAAATTGCTTATTTTGCTTTATGATCGGTTTGCGCCATTTGCTTCTGCTTTGCTCTTTCTTACTTTTTCTCCTTTGCTTCTTTTAAAGTGAATTGCGAGATCTTTGATGAAAAGAAAGTGAAAAGATAAAAGTGAGCTGAAAGCTAAGAGGAGTTCAACACCCACAACCAGCAGCAACTGGCACCTTGAATGAGATAAGATCAGAATCAGAAGAAAGCTTATTATCTTTGATGTAAAATTTGTTGTTTGGCAGCAGCAGTACAATGCAAAAAAACCCACTATTGATCACAAAATAAACAAATGAGTAAATACATAGATAAATAAATCCAGAGACAGATAAATAATAATAAGTAAATATACATATAAACAAATAAATAAGGAAGGAAATAAATACATAAGTAATTAAATAGTACAAAAATAGAAATAATGAGGTACTACTCAAGGGTTCATGGACCATTTAGAAATTTGACGGTGAAAGGGAAGAAGATGTTCCTAAATTGTTGACTGTGGGTCTTCAGGCCTCCTCCTCGATGGTAATAACAAGAAGAGGGCATGTCCCAGATGGTGAGGGTCGTTAGTGATGGATGGCAATTTTTTAATGCACTGCCTCTTGATTATGTCCTCAATGGTGGGGAGGGTTGATCAAGCTAGCTGAGTCAACAACTCTCTGCAATCATGTACATCGGAGGCTCCATACCAGGTTGAGATGCAACCATCCAGAAGGCTCCATGGAAATCTGCAGGAGTCTTTGGTGAGTCTTTGGTGACGTCTTTAAACTCCTGTCAAATTAGAACTTCTGTCATGCCTTCTTCACGATGGCATCAGTGTTTTGAGTCCAGGATAGATCCTCTGAGATGTTAATGCTTAGGAATTTGAAGCTGCTCATCCTTTCTACCACATACACTCCACAATGAGGATTATTGTATGTTCCCCTGACTTCTGTTCCTGAAATTCACTATCAATTCTTTGGTCTCACTGACCAAAGATATGTACCAAGGTAATGAGAAAAGCAAAACTTCACTAATCAGCTAAAAGAAATTTAAGACAGTTGACTTAATGGTTGGTTTTTGGAATGTTTCCAGAAGCAATGTTAAAGAAAAAAAAGAAGAGAGAAATTGGAGAGATGTTGAGAAATATATTCCAAGCTTGTGCCTAGTCATTTGAAAGCTAAAGCTAGATGTATTGAAGGCTAAAATTTCAGAAATTTAGATATCTCAGAAGATTTTGAAATAGTGGAGCATTACAGATATAGGGTCTTGATTGATACAAAATGGGCAAGAAAGTTAGAACGCTTGAAGGGCGAGGGGAGGTGGTGTGGAGGGAGAGAAGAGAAATCTTTAACCCATAAATTGATTTTTAAAAATCCTGTGGTATGAAAATACATAAAAGTTAAAGCTTGAATTTTAAAAAACAGTTAAAACTTAACACGTAACTCTTAAAATCTCTAGAACAACATCTAAGCAATTAAAGACATTTAAGTCAACTCAATTTTTAAAATTGTAATTTGACTTTTGCTTCCCCTTCTTGCTCACAGCTGTTACGCTCCTTTCAAATGAATGGTTTTACTATGCCTGAGCTGGATTTAACCTGGCTCAGGTTCAGCAGACAGATTCCCTGGTATAATTAGTGGATAACTTTGGTAAGTTCATGCTCTGTAGCATTGGAATGAGGCTACAAAAGACCACAGAGTTCAGACAGCAAGTTTAGAACTGTGGTTGTACAGGAGTCCCAATCTTTTTAATGCTGTGGGAGCAGGGTAGACATATTTTCCAAGAGTTTAGCAGTATACTGTTAGAATATCCTATCAACTTTTGTGTCCAGTGACAGATCCCCTAAAGCTCTATGTAAAACAGTGACAATGAAAGAGGCATACTAAGGAAATAAGATGCAGGTCAATTCTGTGTGAGCAGTCATTATATTTTCAAGGGCCTTGCACACCTACCAGTTAATACATCGTGTTCTATTTCCAGCAGAAACTACAAGCAAGGCTGTTCTCTCTGAGAAAAGATACATAGTCAATCCAGATCAGACATATGGGATACATTCAAATGTTAGTACAGGTCAAATCAATTCTTCAGGTTTCTTACCTCCTCTCAATCAAGGACAAGTTGATTCCATTATTATCAAAAATTGGCAAGTGCATCAGTTAATATGGCTTGCAGTTATATCTCTCTGATTTAATAAAACTAAAATTGTAGTAAACACTAAAGGGTCACTTTAATTAGACACAGGAGTGTACCCACTAAATTCTATAATATTGGAACCTAGTGTGGTTGTCTGCTGCTGGAACCCATCCACTTCAAGGTTTGACATGTTGTGTATTCAGAGATGCACACCGCTATTATAACCCATGGTTATTTGAGTTACTGTCACCTTCCTGTCAGCTTGAACCAGTTGTCCCATTCTTCTCTGACCTCTCACATTTACAAGTCATTTTTACCCACAGAACTGCCACTAACTGGATGTATTTTTTTTGTTTGTTTTTTTCTGTGCACCATTCTCTGTAAACTCTAGAGACTGTTGTGCATGAAAATCCAAGGAGATCAGCAATTTCTGAGATACTCAAATTACCCCTTCTGGCATCAACAATTATTCCACAGTCAAAGTCACTTAGACCACATTTCTTCCCCATTCTGATGTTTGGTCTGAACAACAACTGAACCTCTTGGCCAAGGCTCCATGCTTTAGATCATTGAGTTACTACCATATGATTGACTGATTGGATATTTACATTTATGAGCAGATGTACAGGTGTACCTAGGAAAGAGGCCACTGAATGTAGTTGCCTAATCATATGGCACTATTGTAGTTAAGAAAATGCGTTTGTTATTGACCCAGGATATCTACAGCTCTACAGGTGCTTGAAAATGCAAATGAAAGCATAGCAGTGTGCTCTTTGTTACCATCCTGAGTGGATTATAGTGGACATATAGTGGCAGTGGGCCTGACAAGCTGATGGCACTTTGGGATCATCAGCTGCTTCTCATTCCTTAAGGCTTCCAAGCCTATCAAGGACCTGTAAGCCTAGAAAAGCATGTTAATCCTGCAAAGTATTATGTAATTCTGTGCATGGAACTTCCTAACTTCAAAATTCCATTGGCCATGAGGCTTTGTGCCCATTAGAATTTTTGCTCACGTTGTGTGCTTACAGCTTTATACCTGCCTGCTCTAAGATTGAGGAGCAAGTAAAGGAACTGAGATAGTTACATGTAGTGGATTACCATTGGGTCTTGTTTCGGGACTTCTGTCAGCTGTGAATTGGGAATTTGAGATTTGGGTCAGGTATAACTTGAAGAGGGCTTGTAATCAAATGTTGGAAGATCAGGATAGGTTAGGAGTAGCTGAGATAGATCAGGAGTGGCTGAAGATGGCCAATGGATGGCCCTAAGGAGGAGTCATTACTGTAAGTGCTGCACTTCACAGCTGCAGAAATTGTCAGGCAGTCTTGCTGATAAAAGATTTATATTCAGTGTGAAGAGCTAATTCTCTCAAGTCCTGTTACAACTCACATACCAAGTAAAAGCAACTGGCTACTGTGGAAGCGGATTGAAAATATGGGTTGCATCCAATTGCCTGCCATTGGGCATAATAAAGCATAATGTGCAGAAACATAAGCCAAGTCAATATGCCTCTGGTGAATACAGGTATACGAGATGATAAGAGGCATAGGTAGATTGGATACTCAGGCACGTTGGGGTGGAAATAGCTAATACAGGGGGGCATAATGTTAAGATGGTTGGAGGAAATTATGGTGGGGATGTCTGATGTTCTTTACACAGAGAGTAGTGGGTGCATGGAATACTCCGGCAAAAGTGATAGAAGAGCCAATACAGCAGGGACATATAAGAAACTCTTAGATAAGCATATGGATGATTAAAAAAAAAGAGATCTATGTGGAAGGGAAGGTTTAGACTACACTTAGAGTATGTTAAAAGGCCTATACTCCACTGTAATTTTCTATGTTCTACGTTTTATGTTCTAATACCTGATGCCTCTTCGCAACTGGCTTTTCATTAAATGTAAACAAATGTTCCAAAATTCTGTAACACTTCTAGGCAGTGTTCTTCAATGATTACACTGCTTTGGTATATTTTGTTGTGTTGTTTACCATCTTGCCATTAATCAGATTAAGTATTTGTGACATGTAAACTGAAGAACCAAGGGCACATCCCATTCTGAATGCTGTAACTGTATATTCAGCACTCTGTTATCGCTTTTCCCTTGTACTACCTCGATGTACTGGTGTGATTAAATGATCTTTATGGATGACATGCAAAACAAAGTATTGTGGTACTTGTGACAATAATAAACCAGCTTACTGTATCAACATAATTCATTTCAATGTCCTTTATGCCACGTAATTATATAATAATAGTGTACACTATGGATCTTTCTATTTATTTACTTCTCTTACATGATCACTGCTGGTATGACAATAAATTGTAGAAACTAGTTTACCTAGATGACTAGGGCCTGCCCAGGTGTTACATAAAGGGCCCCTCACCGATCAGCTGCCAGTGTAGACCTTTTCCAGAATGGGTCATTCCTCCTTAGAGATGGGATCTAATTTTCTCATATCGTTTGTAGGCACTGCTTCTTTATCACTCATTTTGCTTTGTATCTCTTTCCTTCTTGTTGTTTGATTTCTCCTATCTTCACACCTATTAAGGACCTGCTCTTTTGTTTTCTCTGGTCCTGCTTCTTTCATATTGAACCTTCTTTATCTACAATTTCCCTGTTATTGTTCAGAAATTAATGATCTGCAAAATTAACTATGGTTTTCTCTCCACAATTGCTGAACGTCCTGATGATTATTTCCAGAATTTACAGTGTTTTTTTTAGTTTTCCAGTATCCACTTAGCTTTTCTTTAGTTTCTATCTCATTCCTCACTTTTTTTTAAACAAATTCTGGAAATTCTGGAAATGGCCATCCCATCCCAAAACAAGCAGGTATCCTGTTGCCTGTTGAATGCCAAACTTACCAAACCTTTGTTACCCTAAAGTTATCATGTGGCGTTCCTAGTCATTGTGTTCACTATTCATTGATTTACACAGCCTGTTCGTCTACAAGTCTTTGGTCAAGTTTCAAAATAATTAATTTATTTCTGACATACTTTGCTGAAACTGAAGAGCCAGACAGCAACAACTTGACTGATCTTCCAAATGGAAGTTGACCTGAGATAATGATGCACTATCAATAACTCCAAAAGACTGGAAGTAGAGTAAATACTGAAAGGCTTTTATTAGCAGTAAAACAGAGCACGTCCATGCTGGATGTTGTGGGAGGAGCAGAGACACAATCACCTTTATCCAGGGGTCTGTGGGAGGAGCCACAGGAGCAGTCAGCAGAGGGGCGTGTCCAGACAGATATACATGGTTTACCACAGATAATATGATGGTATTAACAATTCTCAAACAAGTAAAGAGAAAGGTATAAGGCATGTCAGCTTCAGCATTGGGATGGAGATATGACTTGCATGCCTGACCTGATCGTTCCCCTCCAACATTTACTGAGTGTTTTTGTCTGCTGCATGTACTGTAACATCAGCTTCTTTACTGGAGTTGACCCACAATGAAGATTATGTCCCCTGTGGGTGGAATTCACAGTGACTTGGGAATCAAATCCTCACTTTTAGGCAGGGGACCATTCAGAATGATGCAATGCCAGACTTCATAATGCAACCTCATTAAAACTTCTGATTCCTTTGACCTGGGTGTATTGAAACACCCTCCTTAAATCTAGCTGCCAATGTAATTTTTTTTCTCCTTTTGATATTTGAAACAGCTTACAATAGAACCTAGGTGAAGACCAGTATCAGACATCAAATTGCATCCTTTCTCAGCTCACATCCATCAAGCCTGGAACTAATCTTCAGACCTAATGGGAAACTGTTCAACCATAAGGCGACTATAGCCCAGAATCAAAGTTGCCCAAACATTAGCAGTTGTGCTGTTTCAAGCAGACAACATTTTCTTTTATGTACCTCCAGAAGCCAAGCAGCAAGCTGTCATCAGCTTGTCAGTGAAGCATATGAGAGGTTTGCACCCACACTCACCTCCATCAATCCTCCGCTAACCTCGGCCCACTCCCCATGGCTCTTAGGCCGTTTATGTTTATAGCATCACCTTGTGGGGAAAAAAGTAGACATTCATACCACACTCATCTCCTAGCAAAGGCAAATATTGATAGTGAAATTCAACATCAACTTCATGCAACAGCACCAATACTAATTGGGTAGTTTTAGATTAAACCCTTAGATCAGCTTAAAGCACAGGACCCTTCTGCATGCTTCTGAGACCTAGGGTACCTAGAGCAGGAGTTTCATGGAAAAATACCACCAAAATCCTCCAAAGTCAATGGCAGGACAAGTGAACCAATGTCAGTGTCCTCTCACGGCTGATGGTCAGGAATACTGGGCCCATGACTACACAGGTTGGAGAAGGAGATTTCAGGATAGTATTGGGAATACTGAGTCAAAGCACTGGGAGAAAACAGGAGTCCTGTGTAAATAGTAGAGAGTGCACACCACTTCACCAACTGCCCACCTGCATGTCTTGTCAGAACACTCCTTCTCTATTTCTGGAAAAATCATTCGCCAATTCTGAACCCACAAGATTAGAATAGAAGCAAATTACCTTTATGCTTGCCTAAAAAGAGATCAAGTACTTTCATTATGTAAGCACATTTCAGTTTGAAAATATACAGTATTCATTATGTAGTTTAGCAATAAAGATGTCAGACTCATGATTGAAATCATCAGAGAAAATAATTAGGGAATTAGCAGCAATCCATCAAAGAATATTTTTGTTTCGGACTTCAGCCCAAGACATCAGTAAATCCTTTCCTCCAAAAGATGCTGCTTGACCTGCTCAGTTTGTCCAGAAGATTGTTGTATTGCTCCAGATCCCAGCATCTGCAGCCTCTTGTGTCTCCAAGGAACATTTTGTGTTGGATCACAACGTGATGGGTGTGGTGATCTCCTGTGGAGTGAGGTCAAATTGTATTGATCTAGGCTTTCTGGAAATTGCAGCAATCCCACTGAGGCATTTGCCAAAAATTATGTTTCCTCTAGCTGGATATCCTAAAACTTAAAGGCCTAGACTCACAATAAGGGATCATGTGTATAAACTTCCTTAAGCAGAGGCTGGTAACCCTTCAGAATGCTCCAACACTTGAGGTTGTGGCTGCCAATTCACCGTATTCAAGGTGAAAATTAATAGGTTGCTGAATTCCATGGCTATCAGAGTTGAATGGAAACTGTATTTTGGGCACAGGGATCAGGTAAAGCTTGAAGGGCGCAGTCCTGCTTCTGTTTCTAATGTTCATATTAGATGACCATCTCTTGAAAAGGTAAGCACAGCTGCAGGGTAATCATGCTGAATCAGACTTGCTCTGCACTTATGTCGTTTAGTTCTTTAAATCCACTGAGTCTTTATACTGGCTGCTAGTGCACCATAACCAATGATAAATAAATATTCACATAACATTTTAAACACATTTAAAGCACTTATTTGTGTGAATATTGGTAGCCAGTTTTTGGCACGTAACTCAGCCTTGGTACTTGTGCTTTGTTCCATATATATAACACTTAAACTACTAAATGATTCCTTGTAACAGGTTTATCAGACACACTGGCTACATGGCTTCCCAGCAATATACTCAGATATGTTAGCTCGAGAGCTCCAGAATGTGTATGGGAAGCTTCTGAATTTGTTTCATCCAGACCAATGCTCACTGACTAATAAAGACTCCTTTCAACCTCATACCCAGCTACTTAACACATAACCTCTGGGACAGCTGGCCTTACCTGGCTGGTCAATTAAAGTGAGATAGACGCAATGGCATGGAGAGAAATCAGGGATGAAACTGCCATTGATACAGTGAGCTGAAATGACTCCTTTCTCTGCTGTGAGAATCCAAACCCCATTGAAGATGCTGTTCAGCTGTTTCAGTGCAGCACACTACACTTATCCTGACCTTGTTCTATAACATCAAAATATTTCTTGGAAAACACATCTGCTTTTTTATGCACTTTACCCTTTACAGTGGACAACAATACCTTCAGCTGCTGACTAGAACTAAACTAGAAATCTTTATTAATCCCAGATATGTTTAACAATGTCAGAAGAATGCAACAATAGCAATGTAAGCTAAATCTACAGTGCTCCTTAGCAAAACTGAAATTGTCGTGTCATGTCAGCAGGCATTTTATATTTGCAGCAATATTTGGCAGTAGACTGTATTGTGCATCACAATCCTGGTGAGCATTTGTTTTCATAATAAACATTTCCTGCATTATCATTGGAAATTCAATAATATTTTCTTTCACCATCGACGCTGCCCTCACCTGTACTTCCTCCATTTCCCACACATCGGCCCTCATTCCAGCTACTCGCTGCCATAACAGGGACGGAATTCCCCTTGTTCGTATCTACCACTCCACAAGCCCTTCTATCCAGAAACACACACAAATGCTGCAGGAACTCAGCAGGCCAGGCAGCATCTGTGGAGAAGAGTACAGCTGATGTTTCAGGCTGAAACCCTTCGGCAGGACTTCAGCCCGAAATGTCGACTGTACTCTTTTCCGTAGATGCTGCCTGGCCTGCTGAGCTCGTCCAGCATTTTGTCTGTGTTGATTGGATTTCCAGCATCTGCAGATTTTCTCTTGTCTTTGTATTCAGAACATTATTTTCTGTAACTTCTGCCATCTGAAGTAGGATGCTACTGCTAAGCACAACTTTCCGTCACTCCCTTACCCCCAACTCTCTGCTTTCCATAGAGATCACTCTCCATATAAGTCCCTTGTCCACTATCTCTCCCCACTGACCTTCCCCCGGTACTTATCCAGGAAAACTCCATCTCTTCTTAAAGCAGCCTTTGGAATTCTTTGAATCTGTCTGAACTGATAACGTGACAGAGGCTGTTGTATAATACCACATGATAAAGGTAGAACTTCAATTGTGCAATACCTTATCAACCTTGAATAAACATACTATATAGGATTATACCCTCAAATTCTGGATAGGGATATTTTAACCCACGATTTTGGAACTCAAAGATGAGGTTAATATGCAGACAGGCCAACATCTCTGAATACATGCATCAATTGAAGCTTGAAAAATGATGCTAATCAGCTTTCAGCTGATAAACTGATATTTAGGAAAATCTGAGACAAGTTTAAAAACTGAAGAAATGTACTAACAGGGCAGCATTATTGTGCAAGTTAATCCTGCTGCCACACAGTTCCATTTCCAGCGTTTGAGGAAATGTCTTGATCTCCAGTGCTGTCCGTGTGGATTTAGCACTTTGTCCCTGTAATCCTGCACCGATTTTCTCCAACATCCCAAAAGATGCAAGATGGCAAACTAATTGGTGAATATAAATTAGGTGGCAGGAGAATCTGGTGATGGAGAGAGATGATGAGCATAGTAAAGAAGAATTGGGACTAGTATAGATAGGCTGTTGCTGCTTGCTGTTTGGCATAGGCACGAGAGGCCCAAGGGCCTATATCCCTGTCTATGGCTCTAACTAAAGTAGCAGTAAGGAAATGCAACACAAATTTAAACATGTATCTTTGGGAATGTTCACTTATATTATGTGCTCCTTGTGGGCCATTGCAAAATAAATTACAACACTTTTCATTCAAAGAATTCATCCCTTTTATCATTTACTTACCTTTTCAACATCTCAAACCACCAAGAGATGAGAAAGCAGATTGCTGATTGGAACCCAAGGTTCTGCCAAACCCATTTTACAAATGTTCAGAAGGAAATTCCCAAGATTATGTTATCTCAGATCGTCCTTTTCTAAGGCCATCCAAGATGATTTAATGAATAAAGTGAGAGATTGCCGATCTTAGAATTATCTTAAGTACATCCAGTCAGAGGGAGTGGATCACTTACCTTCAGAAAACCCCTCTAAAGTTCATTCCATTATATGCGGTGGAACAGTTTGTCTGCTAACATCTATAAGGACAAAATAAAATGGTTCCACACAATGGACAAATATTACAAAAGTATTTTCTCCTGCTATGTCAGCAGACATTAACATGTTTGCTGTAAATAGCTGATACTTCCATTAAAAGGGAAGGCAACAAAATTACATGCCATAATGTCACACAGCATATAATGTTATTTTAAGGTATTTGTAGAGTGGTTTGCCGTGCCTAAGCTGCAAACTACACTAACTTCTGTGTGAGATGGTTCAAGACAGGGACAAAACAGATATTGCAATAAATTCCTTCTTCTACAATTGCACAATTTATATTCCCTTAATTATATTTAAAGAAAATTGCTATAAAAATGATTTTGAGGTCATGACTGATAGGAAACAGGCTTTAAATATTACAAGATTAACCAAAAGTGTGAAGAATAATCTACTGTGAAACAGATTTATTGTTAATCAAATCTTACAGCAAGCTATGAAGTGAGCAGTATTCATGCATTCACAGTCAGCATAGCTTTCTCAAACAGCTGCCAGGCAAATGGAAAGAAAAGTGGCGAAAAGCCAAGTTACCAAGAACCTGGCACTTGGAGATAAACATGTTCCCACAATAAAACAAATGCAAAACTACAGATGCGTGTTCTTTCGTGTGCATATAAAAATCCACAGTTGATTATTTGTATTGATGGTCACGTAAGTTAATACAAACTAGCAGAAAGCAAATCTAAACTGATCCATGTCAGGTTGCTGTCTATCAACACCATGGCACTGTCATGTGCATTCTATATTTTATAACTTCATGGATTTATTTGGCAGTTCAGACCTACAGATCATCGGAAATCTGATCCATTTTTAAACAGAAAAGTGACTATATCTAACTGCTGCACAGGAAAAGGATTCTCACATTTCAGAACTTAACAGAAGTGAATGTTACATTTTGGATGTTTAAACCTACTGACTTGTGAGTGGCGAATAAGGCAAAAAATACTTCTCAGTCACTGTAGACTTCATGCAGATGTATAGGACAGGAGTGCAGCTATCTATGGAACGATATTTGTTAAAATAGATAGGGTAAACCAGGGTCCTACTATACATTGTAGGGCAAGATATATTTAAATATTGTGGATTGCCTAAAGTTCAAAGGAACTATCGCTTTTGTTTGCATGATGTGAAATCTGTTAATTTTTATAGACGTCCCTGTTGCCCTGAATTGAGTAATATTAGCTGGATGTATATTTTAATATTTATAATACTTAGTCTTGAGTTTTTAATAACTATAATACTTACTGTGGATGTTAAACATTCATGGCATGAATATATAACCTCCAAGGTAAGTATGTTCTGTGATATAACTTTTAAATTTAGCAAACACAGAATGCATAGCATCACAGCTGGGATTCATATTGAAGCTGGTACTTTATTTTTCCATTCTTTCAGCTGTTGTCTGTAAAATTGAAATGTTTCATTGAGATATATTACACCATCATCATCCCGCGGAAACTGGAACTGGCAGAGATGCAGCTTCTAAATGCTAAGCTTGCTTTCTGCCTGCCAACTCCAGTTTCCATGAGTAGATCATCATGTAATATATCATCAAAATATCCCATTTACCTTTGTCAGAAAATATAGAAGAAAAAATGACTAGCATCAATGGGATTGATAAAGATAAAGATTAGCTTTATTTGTCATATGTACATTGAAACAAACATATGTACAGTGATGTACAGTGAAATACATCATTGGCGTCAATGACCAGTAATCCAAGGATGTGGTGGGTGCAGCCCACAAGTGTAACATGCTTCCAGCGCCAGCATAGCATACCACAGCTTACTAACCCTAACCTGTACATCTTTGGAATGTGAGAGGAAACTGGAGCACCCAGAGGAAACCCACGTGGTCACAGTGAGAAGCTCCATATAGACCGCGGCAGAAATTGAACCAGTATTGCTGACATTGTGAAGTGTGACACTAACTGCCATGCTATTATGTCGCTAATATGAAATACCAGCTTGCTTCGATTGGAAGATGTTTATCAAAAATGCATCTGAGCAAGTATTACTCAACCAAAGATATGAAAAGTTTCAGTGGAAAATAGCTTTCATATCTGATATATCAATTTAATTGTAGATTTGTTCTGGGTTTTGAATTACAAACTGATGCAGTATCCTCAGGCATTATTACTGATTAAACAGTTAAGTATACTTGTAACTGAGAGCAGACATGAATCCAGATCAATTCTGCAAGTTAATTGGCCAAATAACTAGGTAGTTTTGCCTCAGTAAGCATGCTAATACAGTAAGCACCCTAATACAGTAAGCATGCTAATACAGTAAGCATCCTAATACAGTAAGCATTCTAATAGTGTAAGCATGCTAATACAATTTGCTGACAAGCAGAATGCTTCTAACTTGTATATGCTTCTGCAGAATACTTGAGGTTGCTGACATTGGCTGTTATCAAACCATTCTCTAGATTTAGGGCTAAGTATCATGACAAAGTGCAAAAACAATCTGAGCATAGGATCAGACAAATGGAAACACCCACCAAAAAAATGTCACAGTTCTTTGAGGTATGTATGCTGAGAAAGTCAAACTCCATTGGAAACATTAACCTTACCACCAACATTTTGGAGGCAGTAACTGTTGTCAACAATTATTGGTAGTTCTTGGCAATGGATTTCTAGGCAATTATGTTTAGGATCTGGGAGAATACAAGACAAGAATTTAATATCTAGAACTGGGAGATATAATTAACCAAGAAGTAGAATGAATGAGTGATTTATAAAAGCCACCTGAATTTTAAGATTACATTATATCCATGAAATTATTCTTTGTTATTATTTCTGATGCTAGAGGACAAACTGTAACATGGTTCATGGAGATAAGTGGAAAGTATTTGGTGCAACATTACACAAAGCTATTTTTGTAGTCCTTAGAAACCTGGGAAATGTTCAGACCATCTTCTAACAAATATCAACTTTCATTTGCTTGATTATTTGTCACACTTTTACCTCACCATTTAATATTATAATGGTTGATGTATTCCAACCATTAAATTTCCAAATGTGATCTATTCTGACATTGAAATGATACTGTTTAACAGGTAATAGCAATTCATTTATCATTACTCCTGAATTTTATCAGCTTTGAAGAAAAAGTAATTCCTGCTCTATAAATGGGTTGAAAACTCCTCTCCCAAAGTATCTCATGTTTATTCATACTGTTTCTATTAAATAAAACTTCCTTTAACATGCATTGAAGCTGTGCTCCATATCTATTTGGCTTACCAATTAAAACCCCAGAAATAACAGACTTAAAAATTGACGCACTATGTCACCAAACTCACCACTGCAGGAAAATCTGTATCATTATATCCACAATCCTTGGTGCATGTAATTTTTATTTCTCACCATATCATGATATAAGATATTGGATTGCATCTTTATCCAGGCTTGTGATAGGCATCTAGCATTTTGCAATATTGAAAGTAAAGGGTCAAGACGTTTACAAGCAGTGGAAGAAGGGCTTTCCTGACCTTTAGTAAGATATATGACAACAGCATAGAGGGGGAGCTGAGAGTATGCATTCTTGGGTAACCATGAGCAGTGGGAGGGAGGGAAGTCCTGGCAGCATTAGTTTATAAGTTTCTATTTCGAACTCTGAAAACATTGAATTAATTGTTTTGTGATCGGTCCCTGGGAAAATACTGTCTTCCTTGAATAAATATCGGAGTTGCAAAAATAAATATACAGGTTCTACTCTGCGTCTCTGCCTCTCTTGAATGATAAATAAACAGAAGCCTACTTTATGAGAATTTCAGCATAGTCATGTAGCAACTTTTATAACTCATGAAATTGGCTGGGCAAGAGAAATTGCAACTAAGATCCTTTATAAGTGGCAGTATTTCTTTCAATCAAACATTTCCAGAGATGATTTCAAATAAAATGATATATTTCAAAATCCAAGTTTTCTACCAGAACAACTATATAGTTTATATTCTTATCAATTTAGAATTAAGAGTGCATATATAGCTTCAAAGTAATTTCATTTTGCAACAAGTAACATTTGCCTGAGCAGTGAGCTATTTTTGAACAGTAGTATAATGTCCTTATCTGCCCGCTTTCCACCTCCTGGTATAACATAATATAAAAGTTTAAAAAAATTTAACATTTATTTGCAAACTATTTAGATATATAATGAAGCTTACATTTCTGAATTGGGATATCTTTACGAGTACAACTACACTTTTCTTTCCCAGAAGCAAAAAAAATAACTGATTGGAATTTGAACATGAATAATCAAAAGCAATCACAGGTGCACGATTAGAACTGTTATGTAGAGAACATTTCTATTATCTCCACGGACATAAACTCAACATAGGGAGAAGCCTACAACAGACCAGGAAGGAAATTGTTATAACAATTTTCAAATTTTATGCACAATGAACTCCAGGTGCCGTTCTGAGGTATTCATCTGAAGCAGTTATGAGTGTCTCTTCCTGTGGTAGGACCCGTTACTGATTTGAACAATGCATGCTGGTATCTGTTCCTTTGGCAACAAGTAGGTAAGTAAACAATGTTTTATTTAACAGAAGGTGGAGCCATAAGAAAGAATTTTGTATGACTTAGTATGGTTCCCCTCAACATTAATGTAGGAGCAGTTTCTCTAAAGTGCCAGTCAAGTTGGGCTACTTTGCTTTGAGAAGTAGGTTAAAAACTATCTGAATAAACTTCCAAAGATAAAGTCTGAAGTTGCTTAAAATAATATCAAAAAACAATATTGCAGAAATTGCTAGAAATTACAGAGAAATAGTCGGCATAACTTGTTAGATTTGTCCTGGGGATTGTAGGGATTCTGCAATTTGCAGAATGCTAACTGAGCTACAGATTGTGGCAAATGTGTCAGGATAGATTTTTCACTGTCCTAGCATGCTGGGTCCAATACCGGGTACTGTATGCAAAAGGAAAGCCTCCTACCCAGGGTCTCTTAACTCCCTGGCTTCTGTCATGCACACCATTAAACAATTACTATAATTGTGGTACAATAACAAATTTTTTAATACATTTAGGTGAGTGAATCAATAGGAAAGGTTTAGAGGCACATGGGCCAAATGCAGGCAAATAGGACCAGCTTAGATGGGCACTTTGGTCAGCATAGATGAGTTGGGATAAAGAACAAGTTTTCATGCTCCACGATTTAGTGGATTCATGATCCGGGTAGTAGGGAAGCTGTGCTGCTTGATCTGCTAACTGTTCTCAGTATTTCCTGGTTTTATTTCACATTTCCAGCATCAGAGGTTTGTTCATCACACCCGCTAGGACTGAAATGTTCTTGCTCCATGTATTTTTCAAATTGGGCCCTCTTCCAGTCCTTATACATATCCAGTCTATTTTCCTCTAACATCTCCTCTGGATAATGGAAGTGTTGCCCTCAAGTCCTTTGACCACACTGATTATAATCAGTGGCACTTTGAACAGTTGAACGTAATTTAAAGAATTAATAGTAAAGTTTATTAAAACATAATAGATGTATTTAAAAATTCACCCAACTCTTACTTGGACATTAAATGCTAAGTTTATTTCTCTTTCCACAAATGCTGCGTGAACTGCTGTGTCTTTCCAGCATTGTCTGCTTTACGATCACATTCTTTCTTGGAAATTGGATTGCGTTTCTTTGTTAATGTTTGGTATTGTTCAGCAGCAATACATGCTTGTTTACACTACCAAAAAGTGCAAAATGAAAGGCATTTAAAGCTGTATAAGTGCAGCTAACATGAAACATGTATTGAAACAGGATCTGGATATGGCCACACTCAGCTGATTCCAGTTTCTGAGCCTTTGCTATACAGTAATCACATAATATTGTCTGCTTTAAAGGCACACTACCAAAGCAGGCAGAAAACAGCAGCACACATAAAGGTTGCCATAACAGAGAGAAAGGATGCAGGACAGATAAGGCCATAATATAAAGGAACAGAATTAGGCCTTTGGCCCATCATCTTCTCTGCCATTTCATCATGGCTGATCCATTTTTCCTTTCAGCCCCAATCTCTTACCTTCCCCCTGTATCTCTTCATGCCCTGACCAATCAAGAAGCTATTAGACCCTGCTTTAGATGTACATAAACACTTGGCTTACACAGCTGCCTAGAGCAAAGAATTCCACAGATTCACCACTCTCTGGCTAAAGAAATTCCTTCTCTTCTCTGTTCTAAAAGGATGCCCCTCTATTCTGAGTCTGTGTCCTTTAGTCTTAGACATCCACCATAGGAAGCATCCTCTCCATATTCACTCCAAAGGCCTTTCACCATTCGATAGGTTTCAATGAGTTCACCCCACATTCTTCTAATTTCCAGTGATTACAGGCCCAGAGCCATCAAACACTCTAAACAAGCTAAACAAGCTGACTAATCCTGGAATAATTTTTGTGAACCTCCTTTGAACCCTCTCCAGTTTCAGCACATCTTTCTAAGATAAGGGGCCAAAACCTCCTCACAATACTCCAAGTGAGGCCTCACCAGTACTTTGTAAAGTCTCAACATTATATCCTTGCTTTTATATCCAGTCCTCTTGAAATGAATGCTAACATTGCATTTGCCTTCCTCATCACAGACTCGACCTACAGATTAACCTTTAGAGAATCCTACACAGTAACTCCCAAGTCTTCTTGTACCTCAGCTTTTTGTATATTTTCTCTCCATTTAGAAAATAGTCAGCCCTTTCATTTCTTCTGCCAAAGTGCATGACCATACACTTCCTGACACTGTATTCCATCTGCCATTTCTTTGCTCATTCTCCTAATCCTTCAGTAGCCTCTCTACTTCCTCAAATCTACCTGGCCCTCCACCTATCTTCATATCATCTGCAAACTTTGAAACAAAGCCATCAATTCCATCATCCAAATCATTAACATATAATGTAAAAAGAATTGGTCCCAACACAGATCCCAAGGCTAACTTAACAACAAGAAACTCCTAATACCTAATGTCATAGCTCTTCTCTACTGGGAATAGATGCCTGGAGAAGAATATATACGGGTGCAGTTTACCATCCTGAGGTGATTGTAGGGATAAGACGGCACCCACTCTGATATCTGAGGCATCCACCTCTACAATGAAGGGAAGGTCTGGGTTAGGAGAACCCAAAATGGGACTTGTTTTGAACCGCTGTTTCAGCTCTGCAAAAACAGCCTCTCTTCAGTAGTCCAGACAAAAGGACCTGTGGATTTCTTAGTTAGCACCCTCAGCAGAGCTGCTACCAAGCTGAAATTCCTGATGAACTTCTGGTAGAAGTTTGCAAACCCCAGGTATCATTGGTCTTGTTTGATAAGTGGATGGTGGTGGCCAGTCTCTGACTGCCTGGGTCTTGGTAGGGTCCATCTTGAAATTACCATTGGAGGTTCTAATCCCAAAAGTGAAACTGTCATCACATGAAATTCGGACTTGAATGCACGCAGTATACGGAATAAGGTCAATGAACTTGTAATAGTTACAGATTGGCAAGTCTGATGTTGAATCATCACTGAATCATGGCTGAATGAAGGTTATAGCTGAGAGCTTAATGTCCAATGATACACATTGTGTCAAAGAGATAGGGTGCCGTAGCACTGTTGGTGAAAAGTGAATTAAATCATTAGAAAGAGGTGACATAGGGTTCAATGTGTTAAACCATTGTTATTTCAAGATGCTGCCAACCATGCCAGCTTCCAGGATTTAGACATTCTAACTCTCCACAATACGGGTAACTGGCGCAGCCCCTTTAAAGGTTCAGGATGGTCCTGCTAATTGGCAATCATGTTTTGGGCACCAAGAATTGAGTACTTAAAGAGCATCTCAACTGAGGTTTGGAGCTCAGTCGTAAGTTCTACTAATGACATGGTCTAGCATTTGTTTTGTACCCAGTTCTCAATCCAGTTTGATACCGTGTTTAATCCCTTAGTCTTGTATTCACCCTTTTTGATTTTATCCACCTTTTACGTAGCAACTCATCCTGTTGTTTGCCCTATCATCAGCCTTTCCTTTCTCGGACTCTCACTACACACTGCTTCTGCTTGTAAATCAACTACCTCATCATCAGCACTATCTCTCCAGTTCCCATCTCCTTGTCAATTAGTTTAAATACATCTGAGCAAATCTAGCTAACCTGCCCACAAGGATAATGGACCCCTTCAGGTTCAGATGTAACTCGTCCCTTTCATACAGCTCATACTTCCCCCAGAATAGATCACAATGATCCATAAATCTGAACCCTTGCCCCCTACACCAGTTCCTCAACCACACATTCATCTGCCAGATCATCCTGTTCTTACTCTCACTGGCACACCACACAGGCAACAGTCTAGAGTTTACTAGATTGGAGGTTCTTTTTCTCAGCTTTCTACCTAGCTCCTTAAAATCTCTCTCAGGACCTCCTCACCCTGTCTACCTATGCCATTGGTGCCAATATATACCAAGATTTCTGGCTGTTCACCCTCACTCTTGGGAAAGGCATGGACACGACCTGAGACATCTCTGGTCCTGGCACCTGGGAGGGAACATACCATCTGAGTTTCTCTATCGCACCCACAGAACATTGTCTCTGTTCCTCTGACTATGGAACACTGCAGTCACCTTCACCTCTCTGGTCTTCTGAATCACAGCACTAGACTCAATGCCAGTGACAACTCAAAACTCAGTGCCACTGTGGCTCCCTCCTGGTAGGTCATTTCCCTCAATAGTATCTGAAATTGTATCCTTATAATTGAGGAGAGTGGCCACAGGTGTACTCTGCATAGTGTGCATTTCCCCTTTTTCTCCTGACAGTCACCCAGTTACCTGTCTCCTGGAGCCTAGGGTTAACTACATCCCTGTAGCTGCTGTCTATCACCTCCTCATTCACCTGTATGAGTCAAAGGTCATGGGTTGCAGCTCCAGTTCCTTCATACGTTCTCTCAGGACCTGCTGCGTGGAAACTCTGCCTTCAACCTTGATTGCCACCCTGATTAAAAAGTAACTATTTTGTGGACCCCTGGTCTGGATTGGTCAACCACTCTTGTGCAAAGATATGCATTAACATAATCAGAAAATGTCCATAAGTTATTTCACAAGCTTTCGTTGATTTATTTTCAGCTTGTTTGGGAAAGTCTCAGAATGTTTTATCTGTGTACTCGATAAGAGTTTGTTGCTTTTAAGTGCAGTGGTACTGGACCTGAATGAAACAAATTGAATGAGAGCAATTCAATCCCCACTTTCAGACTGTTTAAAGTTATATACATAACATTTATTTATATATTATTAACATAGTACTTGAGGAAAATAAACAGAATTGGTTGGGAGTGAGGGAATACTGTTGTGATACCAATTGAAGAAGGTGTAATTAAATGTGACATGTCTACACAGAAATTCACAATAGAAGTTGAAACACCACTATAACAGGAAGCACACTGGTAAAAGTAATGTTATGCAGCCTTGGCATTATTAATATCAATTATTTACTTTGCAATATTACTGTGGTTCAGATTTCTGTTGGATTCATGGCATAAAATTGAATAAAAATCAGGATCAGGATCCACATTCCAACTTTCAATGTCTCCAAGTGATGTTTCCTATTAGTAATGAGCATAAACATTTTCATAACCATTACTGAATATGTTTCAATTGAAGTGTTTTTCCTTGATAAGATAAAAAGTCACTGGTGCTAATTTAGAAGATTCAACATGAAGCTATTCTTTTAATAAAAAGTTGTCATTTGATTTTTTAAAAATTTTTGTGATTATTATATAACTACAGTGGGATGCCTACCACGTAATCCTGTTTTGTTGTTCTAACTCAAATGTACTTTCAACACAAGGACAAAATCCATGTATCATTGAAGTTCTTGAATATTCAACTGAAGGACATATCAAACACAGCACATTTTCTAAATTATAAGAAGTCTGTACCTAACTAAAAGGACCATAAAATTTCATTCCAAAGTATTGAAGTTGTATGGAATGTCCTTGCACCATATTATATATGACATCAAAAATACTCTTTCAGTAAAACTGAGGTAGAAACAGGGAGAAATCATACCAGAATAAACAGATTATTTTTTATCATAAATATTTGTTTCTACCATTCATTCAGTATTATTCCCCACCAACATCAACGCTTCTGGTTTGGGTTGGTGTGACCATTTAGTTTCGCCAACCCTTCTGCAACACATCCAAAAAGGCTTTAAAGACCAAGAAGGATTTAAAGACATCGGCAGTTCCCACCCTATTAGTTCACATTTCTGTTGGAGTCCTTTATGGGCAAATGAACAACAGAGAGCCAGCTCAGGAACCATTCTATCCAGCATAAATAAGTTGATTACCTTTTTAACCAGTTACGTTCAGATTTGTAAAACGTGGGGTTTTGGTGAGTTCTTAATATCTAACAAAGTCCATTGCTCAGATTTGCCTGTGTGAAAAATGAAGAGCTCAAGCAAGATGTGTAGACAACTCAAGCACTCTTCTCATGTACGAGCCCTTAAGTAATCTATGCACCGTATTTTAAAGTTCTTCTGCAGAATTCCACTGGAACACCTCTGCAGGTTGTTGCAACCATAGGGCAACTGGTCCCATTATGCAATCCTTAAAGAGGTGACAATCTTACAGCAGTGATTATTTCAACAATCAACGTTACATATATTAAGTCATTTTCATTCTCTTATTTGAAAGATCGAAAATAAGCATAATCAAATTAGCATGTTTAGAAATTTTATAAATGTAAGAAAATCAGAGGTTTTCACACTCTTTGTGATCTTCACAGCAGTACTAACATTATGTTTGCTGAATTTACATATTCACCAGATGTTTCTGGAATACCATCTATCTCTCGGTTCAAAGATGACTCCTATCTGAAAAGTTTCTGTTTTCTGGAAAATTGTAGGATTTTCTTACATAAACATCTTTGATCTTGCAATCTTCTTCATCCAGACATGATATGCTAGGAGCAAGTGTCTACATAAACATTTATTGGAATTTCCCACCCACCTTCCTGAGAGAATTCCATGTAGTTTCAGTACTTTCCCTATGTTCCATCACCCTATCTTCTCATCTACTATGCCTGGAAATGTCAATATATGAACTCTGTCAGGCAAACTAAACCTTTTTGTGACTTGCTGTATGATGTTTAGTCTGTTTGAACTGTCCCATTTTCTCTATTTCTACTTCCATATTCAGCTGAGCAAGATTCTTTTGTGCCCCAAGTCTCCTCTGCACCAGCATTTCCTCTCTTGTGAAGTTTGATGCTGTTCTACAGTTTAAATGAAATACTGCTATTCAATGTGTAGTGATATTGCTTGATCAATCTTCCATTATCTGTTGCTTTAATTCACAATTTAATCTGCATATAGAACATTCCATTTCCCCATTTGAAGCTTGATGGTGAGAAAAAGTTCAACAGAGTATATTTTGCTTACCATAGATCGTTCAAATGAAGTTATCTAAACTATGAATCACTGCCTGACACGACATCTTCCACAAGATCATGTGTAGCAAAGATAGATCTTAATTCCACCAATGCAGTGGTGCTTCAGTAATGTGATTTTGGGGCTTCATTCACAATCAACATTAACCCAAAGAACCACATCATTAGAACACCTTACCGAGCACACAAACACACACATGCAAATGCACACGATCATGTAGCAAAATCCTTTAAGCTCTTCATCAACTAAGTTTTCGGTAAATTAAAGCTAAGTTTATCTAACTCATTTATTGCTGTCAGTTTACTGTATGGCCATGAAGTTGAGCTTTGTAATTGAGGGAGCAGCATGAGGAACTTGTTTCTGTTTTGACATGTAAGTTTTGCCTGTTGTGGTATTGTCTTATATTAACCAGAGCATTTGCCTCCACAGCCAAATATAAACATAACATTTTATCCCCACACCATAGAAAGATCTGTATTTATCTTCATGTTTCATATTATTTTCACTGATTTTGCTATCCATAGCAGGAGATACCAACATGCAATGATTATTCAGGTTGTCTGTTAAATGGTGTCCTTGTGTTAGCTCAATGAGAAGTGTGGTATAATCACTATGGTGTGATAGAATTTAATGATCTAATGCATAAATTAGAGTTCTTGAAGAATTACAAGCAGAACACTAATGACAGCTGTGGTCTGAGTACAACCATTATAATGTGTGTTTTGCAGTGGTGAATGACTACAAATGTTTTGAATGTCTGTCATTAAGAGTATTAAAAAAAGCTGTCCACACCTTTTTGTGTGGATTCACTGGAAATCATTTCCATTCTGGAGAGAAGATTAGAAGCTTGAGTTCTGCAAACCCAATGTACTAAATATTGATGAACAGATCATCTGCACCTATTTCTATACAAGGGCAATGGATAAATCCTCTAACCGCTGCCTTCATGTTCACAAGTGAACATATTTCAAAGGAGGGAAACTCCTTTCTTCTCATAAAAGCTCACATGAACACTAAAGATAAGGGGGTGGCATCTGTTCAGCCAACAATGGCAAATGGCTACAACTCAGCTGTGTTCTAAGATCCCTACTATTATAGAAGCCAAGTCATTTAATTTGGTTCATTCCACAAGATATCAGCTGACAATTCTAGATACAACAAAGGCACGGGATTAGTACTAGCTGCACCTCCAGCTAAAACAGTCCTAAATAATTATATCTAGCATAAAAGAGAAACAACAGGACAAATTCCAGCCAACTAGTTATTGCCCAACAGTCTAATGTTGGTCAGCAGCAAGCTAATGAAAGTTTTCATTGACCCTACTATCAGGTAGCCCGGTTTGGATTTTTCAGGATCACTTAAAGTCAGACCTCATCTCAACCTTGGTCCAAACATGACCAAAGTGAGAGTGAGTGTCAAGGATCAGAGGAAACACTCCAGTAACTAGAATCATTCATTGCACAAAGGAAGACGCAAAGTTTAGTTTTTCCAGGCCCAGGACATTATTATTGGTGTTCATCAGGGCAGAATCTTGGGAGTAACTATTGTCAGCTGCTTCAATGATCTTCCTTCCATCGAAAGGTCAGTAGTACAAGTATTCACTGATAATTGTGTTGCACTAAGTTCCACTCAGATCCGCAGCAAATGAAATAGTTCATGCATGCATGCAGCAAGACCAGGAAAACTTTTATGTATGCTCTGTTAAGTGATAAGTAACATTTCTGCCACAAAACCTCAAAGGCATGTGAGTCGGTAAGTTAGTTGCCCACTATAATTTGCCTTTAGTGTGTAGGTGGGTAGAATCCTGGGGCAGCTGATGAGGAGAAATATTTAAAAATAGATTTGCATAGGATCAATGTAAATGGATGCTTGGAGGTCAGTGTGGGTTTGATTGGCTGAATAGCTTGTTCACACAATATATCTCTGACTCTGATTGCAGAAGTGCCAGTCAAATACCATGACAGCAAGAGAGAGTCTAATCACCTCTATTGATCAATGCCATTGTCATCACCAATTTCCCGACCATCAACAACATGTAGGTTCACCATTAGCTAGATTCTTGAGAACTGACTACATAAGCACTAAGCAGGCCAGAAGCTGGATATCCTGAGCAAATTACTCACTACCTGATGTCTCAAAGCCTTGCTACCACCTACAAAAGACAGGTCAGGACTGTGATGGAATACTTTCCACTTGCCTTTGTGACTTTAACTCCAAAAATACTCAAGAAGCACAACACTATCTAGGAAATGCAGTCTGAGTGACTGACTTGCCAGCCACCATCCCAAGTATTTATTCCTTCCATCTCCGGTGCAATATGGCTGCAGTGTATATCACCTCCACAATTTAAGGCAATTATTCATTTTGCCTATTCTGATTTACTTCCTAAACCTGTGACCTCTACCATCAGGAAAATCAAGTCTTCAACCACTTGGCCACACAACCATCCGTTAGTTTGCCACCCACCTGTGTGCCATCCTTACATAGAAATATTGCACCCACCCTTCATTGTTGTGGGTCTAAGCATTGTAGGAGGATCTGTGGTAAAGTGGCTTAATGCCTTCATTCTAACTCCAGCACAGTCTTCCCTCTTGCCTCAGAATTGGTTTTGTTGTGTAGCTCTAGTTAGTTCCACAGCTGTGACAAGGAAATTGTTTTTGACAAGGAAATTGTTTTCTTCTGACTGTAAAGTATAAATTTTACTTCCCGTGTTTGCTTTGGCTTCTTCATAATATAGTCTCAACTAGACATCTGCCATAGCATTTTATTTGGATGTAACATACCCAGTGTCATAACGGTGCAGAGTGAGAGTCAGATGGACCACCTCTGCATGCTTGATGCAGCTATTATAAGAATAGCTAACTTCAGCCTGAGCATTTTCAGAAGCAGCATAAGGCCTGTAAATAATGTAAATGGTCTTCCCTGAAAAAAAAGTCATGGAACATGATAACTCCCAATGTAATCATCAACTTCTCCTTTTCTATCTGGGTGTAAATTTTTTCACTTTTTGTTAGATTGCATAGATGTCAGCTGGTTGTAAAGTATCCCTTGGCACCATTTAACTAAAGAGCATTGGGGATTTTTCTGATTATCCTAGCCAATATTTATCCTTTAAATCAAAACTCTCACAACACTTATCTATTAATTTATCTCACTGGTGTCCATGAGGCCAAAAACATTACAAATTGGAAGATCATTCTTTTTCTCTGGCATTAATTTAATATATATAGCACAAATGTCAAAACTGCAATAAACATATTTACTTAACCTGGGGCAAATCTAGATAGGCAGAAATTATGAAATTCTCCATTGCCTTAGCTTTGCATCATGCCTGGCTTTGATTAGTGAATATATTAAAATATAAAACACTGGAACTACTGATTTATAGAGCAGAGGTTTCCAACACTCATCATCACTGGGAAGGTCCCTCTTGCATTTGGCAGCTTCAAGAAAACCAAGATTGGTGCACCCACAGTTTTGCAATAGGCCATCTGCTGTGTGTAAAATTTGGGATCAATCTTGGAAAATTTTGCAAGTGATGTAGTCCCTCTACATTTTCTAAAAACATAGTTCTTGTATGCATATGTGCAGATTATTTTGTGCAATTGTCAGCTCTAAATTTCAAAGAAGTATTCACAAAACTTCTCATTATGAAATGAATTGGTTTCCCTAACTCCTGAAGAATCTTAAGGAGGCTGAGCCTGATAAGGAAGGCAATGGGCAAACAAGAGAAAATCTGCAGATGCTGGAAATCCAAGCAACACACACAAATATGCTGGAGGAACTCAGCAGGCTAGGAAGCATCCATGGAAAAAAATTACAGTCGGCATTTCAGGCTGAGACCCTCTGGCAGGACTGGAGAAAAACAAAAGATTGAGGAGTAGACTTAAAAGTTGGCGGAGGGGAGAGAGAAACGCAAGCTGATAGGTGAAGCCGGGAGGGGGAGGGATGAAGTAAATAGCTGGAAAGTTGATTAGTGAAAGAGATACAGGGCTGGAGAAGGGGGAGTCTGACAGGTGGGGATAGAAGGCTATGGAAGAAATAAAAAGGGGGAGGAGTATCAGAGGGAGGCGATGGACAGGCAAGGTGATAAGATGAGAGAGGGAAAAGAGGCTGGGGAAAGGTGCGGGAGAGGGCGAGAGGGGCATTATTGGTAGTTCAAGAAATTGATGTTCATACCATTAGGTTGGAGGTCACCCAGACAGAATATAAGGTGTTGTTCCTCCAACCTAAGTGTGGCCTAATTGTAACATTACAGGAGGCCATGTATTGACATATTGGAATGGGAATGGGAAGTGGAATTAAAATGGATTGCCACTGGGAGATCCTGCTTCTGTAGGTGCTTGGCAAAATGGTCTCCCGATCTACGTTGGGTCTCACCTACGTACAGGAGGCCACACCGGGAGCACAGAACATGGTAGATGACCCAAATAGACTCACAGGTAAAGTATCGCCTCACATAGAAGGACTAACCAAAAGCAAAGTCCTGAAGAAGGGTCTCGGCCCAAAACGTCGACTGCGCTTCTCCCTATAGATGCTGCCTGGCCTGCTGTGTTCCACCAGCATTTTGCGTATGTTGTTGTTGGAAGATGTGCTTGGTGGTGCGATCCCATCGAAGATGGCAGAAGTTCTGGAGAATTATGTTGGGATCAAGTTACATTCATATTAGTCCATTTTAACATCAGTCTCCCCTTCTGTGCATTCAACCATCCTTTTCATTATGACTTGAGCTTCATACTTTTCACACAGTATCTATATCCTTCAATTTTTCTGCTTGTGGATGTTCACTGGCGAGGTGACATTATGTCCCATCCCTAGATGCCCTTTATTTTGACAATGAGCCTTCTTCTTGAAGAGCCACAGTCTCCCTGGTAACAGTGTCCCCGCGATGCAGTTTGGCTGGAGATCCCCAGTGAGAGCCCTGCAAAAGGTGAAATGTCAAAGCAACGTTTCCAAGTGTGGAAGAAGTCTGGAACTGGGTACTTAGAAGGAATCCGGAGTTACCCGAGGGTATCTCATGTGGCCATAGAAAAATTATCAAGATCCACATAGACAACACTGGAACTGTGGGAGGACTGCTCTGTAGACTATACTTTCATAGTATCATCTGTCTCTTTCTTAGTTCAGGTGCCTTGCCGTTCAGCGTGGGCGATCCTGTCTCTATATCCATCACGGTCCCCGACCCTCCGAATTGTAGTTGTTGCCTCCCCTGTTTCTAACCGTGATGTTAATCCATCTATCACTTTCATCCTCTGTCTGCCTCTGCTTCTTTTTCCTTCCAGCTTTCCAGTTGTCACTAGATGTTCTAATGTCTCTCTTCGCATGATGTGTCCAAAGAATTTTGATTGCTGTTTTCTGATTTTTTTTAAGTAATGTACGTTTTGTTTTCATTCTCTGTAGAACTCCTTCGTTGGTTATCCTGTCTGTGTATGATATGCATAGCATTCTTCTGAGGAACCTCATCTCTGTTACATCAATATAGGAGGATTGAAGCAGCTGAGAGCTCTAAGGCGGATGTCATTTGCTATTTTCTTGTTTGTTAGGATGTTTCTCATTTCTGTAAACACTGTTCTTGCCATTGCTATTCTTGCTTTTATGTCTATTTCGCATTTGCCATCAGATGTTACCCATGATCCAAGGTACTTGAAGTTGTGAACTTGTTTCAGGATTTCATTTCCCAATACGATCCTACAGTTTGGGATATCAGGTTTCTTTGCTATTACCATAACTTGAGTTTTCTTTTTGTTTAAGTTTAGGCCAAGTCTTTCGCTCTCTGTGTTGATGGTAGAAACTAGTTTCTGTAAATTTACTTCACTGTTTGCTATCAGTACTGTACCATCCGCATTGCGGAGTTTGTCGATACTGCATCCTCCTATACTTATTCCAGGTAGGTCTTGTATAATTCTCATGATGTTTTCACTGTACAGGGAGAACAGGTTTGGGGATAGAACACAACCCTGTCTGACTCCTCGCTTTATTCACCAATCTCGTTGTCTATCCGTATGGCTGCACTTTGTTGCCAGTAGAGATTCCTGATTACTCTTAGATCTTTTCCGTCGATATTAATATCTTTAAGCATTTTCATGATGACTTGGTGTTTCACTGTGTCAAAGGTTTTTGTGTAGTCAATGAAACAGGTCTTGTTGTACTTCTATTGACCTTTCGATAATATTCCTGAGAGTCTTGGTTGCGTTTGATGTTTCCTTGCCTTCGACAAAGCCGCACTGTTCTTCACTGATCTCTGGTTTAATTTTGTTTCTTATTCTGAGCATGATGATTCTAAGTAGAATTTTTGTGAGGTGGCTCATTAAACTAATTGTTCTGTGTTGTCCACACTCTGTTGCACCTGGTTTCTTTGGCAGTGCAATGAATACTGCAATGAATTCTTTCTTACCTACTTGTGATTGCTTTCAAGCATCAATCCCGTGCCCTGAACTGATTCACTTTTGACTACTTCTCTAACATTTTCCACACTCTCTTCACAGCCTCACATACAAGCATCTAACTTAATTAAGCACCAGTCATTTCCAGCCTGATGCACTTTGACCTTCACTACTGTCTTGTTTTGGTTTTCATCCTCATTTTCAAATCACCGTACATTGCAACTCTCTTTTTTGTAACCTTCTTCAGTACTACATAAAGTTCAAAGTAAATTTATTATAAGAGTACATATATGTCAATATCTACTATCCTGAGATTCATTTTCATGTGGAAATCCACAGTAAGTACAAAGAAACACAATAGAATTAATGAAAAACCACACACAACAAAGATGGATGAACACCCAATGTGCAAGAGACAGCAAACTGTGTAAATACAAAATGAGAAAGAAAATCAAAACAATAATGATAAATAACTATACAATAAATACTGAGAACGTAACTTGTGAGGTCTTTGAAAGTGAGTCCATAAGTTGTGGAATCGGTTCAGTGTTAGGGTAAGTGAAGTTGAGTGAAGTTATCCTCTCTGTTTCAAGTACCTGATGATTGAGGGGAAATAATTGTTCCTGAACCTGGTATTTAGGACCTGAGGTACCTGTAACTCCTTCCTGATGGCAGCAGCAAGAAGAGAGCATGGCCTGGATGGTGGGGGTCCTTGATGATAGATGCTGCTTTCCTGAAACAGTGCTCCTTGTAGATGTGTTCAGTTAGATAGATAGATAGATAGATAGATAGATAGATAGATACTTTATTCATCCCCATGGGGAAATTCAACTTTTTTTCCAATGTCCCATACACTTGTTGTAGCAAAACTAATTACATACAATACTTAACTCAGTAAAAAATATGATATGCATCTAAATCACTATCTCAAAAAGCATTAATAATAGCTTTTAAAAAGTTCTTAAGTCCTGGCGGTAGAATTGTAAAGCCTAATGGCATTGGCTATGCCAATGGTTATGGGGAGGACATTACTTGTGATGGGCTGGACTATATCCACTACTGTCCATTCAAGGACATTTGTACTGCCATGCATGACGTGATGCAGCCTTCGACCTTCTCTCTTCTGAATGGGATCTGTGCATTCCATCCCAGCACCTCAATTCTCTTTCTTCTTCAGCTCCTAAGTTCCTTGATTGAAGACTTATTTTCCTGTTCCTTCTACCTTCTTACAACTTTTGCCACCTTCAAAAATCTATTTCTATCATTTCTCTTTCGCCATATTCCAGACACTAGAACACTAGAATATTACAGCACAGTACAGGCCCTTCAGCCCTCCATGTTGTGCCGACCCATATATTCCTTAAAAAAGTAGTAAACCCACACTACCCCGTAACCCTCTATTTTTCTTTCATCCACGTCCCTTAATTTTCAGGGTTGGCATTGGGTGAACACACTGACAAAGTGCAACGTTAATTGTGTTAACTTGTCTTGGAACTCTCATTTCTAGTCTTACCTGGTAATAATTAACAATAGATAGGCAGTAACTATGAAATAAATTGGGGTGTTTCATTAACAAGTAGAGTCTGTAGATGTATTTAAGATTTATCAGTTTGCTATGTTCATGAATGGATTCTTTGTAACCAAAGAAGCACCTTCTTCTTGTCCTCTGTCTTGGATATAAAGGAAGCAATGTAGTGTATCAGCATTGCAATCTTCATGGCATTGTGCCACATTGATCACAGCTGGGCTTTATGGATAACCAGTTTGCTTTCAAATGGTTTACAACTGTTTTGTGGAAGGAGCAGAAAAATGAAGCATCAAAATAAGAAAGGAATACACCCAAAGAAACCATTTCAAATGTGAGTAACTGTGATAACAGGAGTCAGAAACAATTTTGTATGCGTAAGATGGTGCACAGTTTAAGTGCCCTATATATTCCAGTTGTCCTGTATCAAAAGATATTTTTGCTGAGGTTGAAACAGCAAAATGGCAGAATATATTTTATGGTCTAATGTCCATCACAAATTTGCAGTCAAAATACGATCATGATAACTGCTCAGATATAACTCAAGGCCAGTTTTGCTGAGATTGTAGCTGAACACAGAAACACAAGAAGATGACTGGTCATTTATCCCCTTGAAGTTGTTCAACTACTCAGTGAAATTGTGGCTAATGGGAAATCTAATTTTATAAACCAGCCTTTGCCACATCCATTGATACATTAATCATTGCCTTAATATCAAGTGCCTTTTGTGGAATTAAGTTTAAAAGATCCATCACCATTTGCATGTTGAAGTGCTTCCTAACTTGAAAGGACTGGCTCTAACTATTTGACTGTACTATCTTGTTCTAAGCTCTTCAATGAGTTGAAGAAGTTTCTCTCTGTCTCTCACATCAGTTCCCATAATAGCTTGAAAACTTAATTACTTCATATTCCAAAATGTTGAGACTAATATCTTGATTTGTGCAATCGCTCCTTATAACTTAATTTTTGAAGTCTGGGTATCAGCCTGGTAAATCTAAACAATTCCAATCAAATCAAAATCTCTAGCCCAATATATATTTCTTCATTTGTAATGCCAATTTGTGGTTAAGCAGGATTTTCTGTAGCTGCAACATAAATTCTACCCTCTTCTAATCTAATTGTCTAAATATAAAGACCAACATTCCAGTCATCAAGTCAATGTGCATGGTGCCAAAACACTAAAAATAATTGCCAGTTGGGTTTATTCTATTTCTATGCTGCCTGCCAGAAGAAAGTCATCTATAACAGAATTAACACATCCGCCCACTCTGAACAGGTAGAAAATAGCACAAAAAAGGACAGATACTACCACTTATAACTTCTCCGATTTCCAAAGTTGCATCATTAAAATACTAACAGTGTGGAAAGGGAATCTTCAGAAGTTCTTTTTTGTACAACTGATCCAAATCTCAGAATAACCTGTAAGCGTGTCGGTGGCAGAAAATTATTTCCAATGGAAATTAGCAATACCAGACACTAATTTCCTCAAAATTAAGCAGAACAGAGGGTGGTATTAATATAAAGGGAAAAAACAAAGCAAATTTCTGAATTGGGGATAACACCTATTACTGATTCTGTGTTAAATTATTTTATTAACTTACTATCCGTTATTCAGTATATATTTGGGCAGCTAATTTTAGCTTCACTCACTGGGCAGGAAACTGAGCCAGACCTTTATGGATGTCTATAACTATTGTATGCATGCTTCTGGGGAGGAAGTGGAACTGTAGTCTCTGGTCGTATTTAAGATTTTGAACTGGTGGGCCCTGAGATTCATAAGCGCCTTAAGATCCAGACTAAAAGCGATCATAAAGTTGTTTTTTTAACCACTTTAAAAATCATTGCTTTGAAAATATTGCTAGTAGGCTCCCTGGTGCAATACTACTCTGTCTTGCAAATAGAGAGTCTTAGAGCTTGAATTTCTCATGCAGGTAGAACTCTTCTTCGTTATTCTGACTTCAGGAAGTAGGTTTTACCATGGCATGGACGGAGTGGATGTTTCAGTAATGGGAGGGATGATGGCAGAGTGAACCTGGAGCAAACAAGTCTGCACAAGTTTCTAAAGAACAATATGCATGGGAGGCAACTTTGTGTAAAGATCAATCAATCATGCCAAGAAATTGCCAGTATGGTGATGTTAAAGACATTATTACTTTCATGAATGACTACACTCTTTGAATACAACTAGATGACACTGCTAGCTGGAATTCAAAAACTTCATTGGCCAAATATAGACATTTCAAAACTTTATCAGCTGAGGGTTTTTTCAGTTTCTCTAGTGCAACAGTGGTCAGCTGAGAGTCATAGATGACACATACCAGCTGAAGCAACCTGTAAGCATTCTGAGGCGAAGATTCTTGAGAGTGCTCTGACTTTGACATGGAGATCGGGGCAAGCACATGTGTGAGTTCATACTTGAAATTCTCAGAGATCATAGATGATGATGAAGATTGGCTTATGGAAAGGCAATATGCACAAATATCACCCCTTTAGGAAATGTTGATTTGTGCATCCTGCCATCAGAATCCCAGATGGAGAAGGTTACTGGTGTCATCTCTTTTGACAGTTGACTCTCTCCTGCTTTTCACTGATTTCCTCTTCTGATGAACATTTACTTGAATTCATCTAGTGGTAGTCATCTTTAGACTCTACTGATTGGAGGGAGGCATTTATAACCTCCTTGTTTACAAGAGGTGGAATAGAAAAGACCAGTAAACGTAATGTCAGGAAATGGGGAAATGGTTTGTTATAAAAGTTGTAATGACATCCAACGTGGAAAGTATTGATAAAGTTAGCATGGATGTACCAAAGTAAAAATATATTCAAAGAACGTTCTGGAAATTTTTGAGCTTATAAATGTAGAATGGATAAAGGAGAACTATTCAATGTGCTGTATTGAGACTTGCCAATTAATTTAGGTAAGGCCCCACAGAAGATGTTTGCAGTGTTAAAGCACATGGAATGAACCAAAGATAGCATCTCGAAACTAGTGAACTTTGAACTTTGCAGAAGAGATTATTTGCAGTAACAGAGAAGGTGGTAAGGAGGGGGTGGTGATGTAAAGTGAGGATCAGAAGGAGTATCTCTAATAGGGTGAGATCAAATGAGTAAATGTAGCAATCAATAATCAATCATCGTCTTCTGAAAACTACTTGACTCCATGCTTCTGACAAAGGGTCATGAACTTGAATTGTTCGTATTTCTTCTTCCACAGATGCTGCCTGAACTGCTGAGTGTTTCTAAGCCTTTCCTGGTTCTATTGTTGCTTTCCTGCATCAGCAGTTTCCAACTGCAAAATTGATACAGGTGAAATTAAGCCACTTTGCTTGTCAAGGCTATACAAGCTCTATGAAAAGGTAATTCAGCCAGGCCCATACCCTGCCACTATCCCATTGCTCTACAATTTCCTTCCTTTTCAAAAAGGAAAAGGCGGATCACAAATGTGCAAAACTCAGCAGAAGCAACCTTGTAGAGTTACTGATATCGTGTTGATGAGCCAGCTGAGAGAAAAGCAGAGCATCTTACATCAAATGTGCACTCCAGGTGAATGACTGGCTATATTGTTACATGACTATGCACAGAATTGGTGAACGTTGCATTCATATGCTTTCGTGTGTCTGTAAACTATCAGTTTTGCTGGTGTTATGCATGTGCATTTCCAGTTTGTGGTGTCTTGTTCTATGCTTAGAGTCTACTATATATGGAAGTCAGTATCCATTGCACTACAGGTTGGTTATGAAATATTTATTTATTTATTCATTCATTGAAATACTGCAGAATAGGCCCTTCCAGCCCTTCGAGACATGTCGCCCAGCAACCTCCGATTTAACCCTAGGCTAATCATGGGATAATTTACAATGACCAACTAACCTACAGTTAGTATGTCATTGGACTGTGGGAGGAAACCCACACAGTCATGGAGAGAATGTCCTTACAAGCAGCAGTGGGAATTGAACCTGGGTCACCCGTACTGTAAAGAGTTGTGCTAGCCTCTATGGACCAGTTTAGTAATGGGATACCTTGCATTCAAACTGTGCTGATGTTAGCTTCGCAGCTAAAATTTGTGTGGTTAATTTTTTGGGTGATGATTGTAACATTTGGCATTATCAGCGAATTAATTAAGGGTCCCAAACAAACCAGTGATCATTTTTGTAAAATATGCTCTCAGTTGTGAGGAAGCTTTGTTCCACTCCAGCTGTGGAATTTTCCATTGACCCTTGTGGTGTTAAGGTGTGAATGTTAAAAGTCACAGGGTGGACTAGATTACTGCTGACCCTTAGGAGAGAAAATAATGTCCATATCATTTAAAAAATGAAGGAAAATAAGAATCTGCAAACAATGGTGTATCTTGCCTAACCTCCTGCCAGGGAGAAAGTTGCAAATAAGACTTTTCAGTGTCTTTCTGAGAAGTGCAGCAACCGTAAGGAATGAACAGCATGTGTAGACAGTTTTTGCTACAAAAATGCTCTACTGCTAACTGCTTATTAATATACTAGCTGCTTTATACAAGATTACCCGGGCCAGCTATTGAAATCAGGGCAAAGAAAGGTGGTCTCCAACACAAGTAACTTTTTCTATTCTGCTGCAAGAGTGTCACCTACACTGTGGGTGGTGACAGATCCCTTTTACCATGAAACAGAAGGCTTCCATTCATTCTCAGAAAATGATTTGGTTTTTTTTTATTGTCTAGTAATCTGATAAAACAACAAAGAAGCTCTGTCAGCCTGTAGGAGGGAAGTTTGCCTCTTAACTAAATTTAGACCTCAATATGTTAATGAATATATTTTTAAGTAAATGGCATTACAGACAGCCTTTCCATAGGAACGGATTGCATATGGCAAAATTACATTTTAAAAGTTTTTTATCAAATTTACATTATGTCAATGGGTATACTGTACATTGGAATTGTAATTACAGTTATTCCTTCCTTTAAGATTGCTACAGATATATTAATATAAAAAACTAAACTATAACTCCAAAGCTGTATTTGTTTTTTGTGCAGATATTTCATTACCACCTACTACCACTAAATAGTAAAATATGATCCAGCGGGAAATAACTGGTTGCTGAAGTCAGGTCCCATTGGACACAAACGTGTATCACTGAGCCCAGAAATGAAGTCAAATTATTTCATTGCAAACTCATCCATTATATTCTTTACATCAACGATGACCTTAACGTGAGTAATCTCCCTGCCAAAAAATGAACTTTGTTATTGCCAACTGGAGGATGAACGTGATCTTCTACGTGAGAAGTAGAAAGCCAGCAAATTATAATGTCAGTGTATGTGATGAATCATTAATGATAAATGTGCTTGAAATGCAATGTAAGTGATTAACCAACATAAAGTCAGAGACTTTAAAGCAGTACAGTTCAACTCCTAATTTCTTATCCAAATGGATTCTACTTTTTTATTGAAGAAAATCAGTTTCAGGTATTGATCTAATCTGCACATGATTAGTGGAGACAAAAATATTGCAAAAATATTGCAGAACTGGGAAGAAGAAGAGAGTGAAACAAAGTTATGTTTCTCTTCCCAAGAGAACAGACATCTACTAACTGAGAAAAGAATGTGGTAAAAAATAACAGTAGAACAGGATTGGTGAGATGGATCTCATAATACAAAATACTTAACTTCCGGAGCAGAGTTTCAGTTAAAATGCAGGAAAATATGGTAATCTTTTTCACACAATCTTGTACCACAATCTTTTTCAGCAGGTAGATGTCTGTGCTCTTGGGAAGAGGAACATAACTTTGCTTCACTCTCTCCAGGTCTTCCCAGTTCTGGAATATCTGTAGTCTCTGCCAATCATGTGTAGATTAGAACAAAACCTGAAACTGATTATCTTGTGATATCAGAGAGTGATATGTATGCAGAATGAGCTGCCAGAGAAGGTAGTTGAAGCAGATAGAATAACAACTTTTAAAAGACAATTGGTCAGACACATGATTAGGAAAGGTTTAGCAGGACATGAGTCAACTGCAGGCAAATGGGACTAGCTTGGAGGGGCATTTGGTCAGCATCAACCAGTTTGGCCAAAGGACCTATTTCTGTAATATTTGACTCTATAATTCACCACAAATCAGGCTGAAAATAAAGAACACTGTAACTGAAGATAATCCCAACAATGTTTGATTATCCAAAAGGATCAGTGATAATACTTAGATATATTTTGTTTCCTTCTCAGTCTTCTAAAAGTATGTTTCTCTCTGAAGCACTGACCAAAATGTCCTAACATTCCTCTAGTACCTTGTACAGGAGGATACTTTTCTTGCATGTTTTACACAATGAGCATTTACATGTTTCTTCATGGACTGAAGGGCCGACTTCTAAGATGTATGCCTCCTTTATTCTGAAATTACTCAAATTCTCATCAATAACTGCACATTTCTTTTCCAGTGGAATGATATAAATATCATTGTCTTGGTTGTCATTGGTGAGTAAGAATAAGTAAGGAATAAATCTGCGACATCTTTCTATGCATGACATGACATCACATTTGTGTATTTCTCATTGGAAATATATCAGTCTGGGGGCTGATTGCACTGGATCCTTGCCATACATGTAAATTTTCTGAATAGTAACGAAGGGCAGGATGTGTGGTTTGGAGCAAGGGTATCCTGCATTTTGGATTCTATTATTTAGAGTCCTTGAAATAAAAGGAACTGAAACAAAAGAGTAATCCAAATATCAATGCATTAGAAAAGTTGTCACTGGGGCTTTGCAATCTATCTTGGGTTAACAGGCTGCTGAAAATGATGACATCTCCATTGGTGCAAGTTTGATCTTTCCGATAATTATCCAACATGACTTGTGCCTTTGCAAGTGCAGATTATCAGGGAAGCAATTTGGTAACACAAGGGAATTGGTGCAGATTGGGTTACATTTTAGCATGGAAATTATTTTATCAATTTATAATCTGAATTGTGAAAAGAAGCTAATTGGCTCAATGCATGCCAACTTAATCTTTAACTTCAGAGTTCAATCTTGCTAGAGGGAGCTCCAGGATGCGGTGGAACCTGGAAGTGCTTGATGATGTCATAGCATGCAAGCTGTGAAATGGTCTTGCTCACAGCATTGCTACCTGCTCCCATGTGGTAGAATAAGCTGAGGCAAACTATTGCTTTCTTTGTGTTGATTTTTTTACTAATTTAGAATTACATATTTTATAAAAGTTTAAATTTGTAATATTGACAAAGGTGTCACCACTAGAGGTCACTATTTTCCTTGATTATGAAAGTGAAGTGGCATGTGGCAAAGTTGAGTATTGTAATCTATGCTCTAAAGGTGTATCATGCTTTGAAGCCCCAATTACTTTACTAAATTTGGGATACAATGGAATTCAAAACCTTATTTGAAATCTGACCTGAGTTAACATGCCTAGTGCTCCTTCCTCCAATAGTTGCCGATGTTCGCATGAGTGAGGTAACTTCCATCCAAACCCAACTCTACAAAATGGATTAAACCTCCATACAATTGGTACAGCTGTATTTATTTATGAGCACCATCATAATAGAGATGATTTTATAAATGGAAATATTACATTTTTGCATGGTTGAGAATATGGCAGATCTAACCACTCCATCGTTATCCAATTGTACTGAATAAATGGAAAACAAACCATTTTGTTGTTAAAAAGAAATAAATCCTGAATAATGTTTCACAACACTGGGTGTAGAGTAGTATACTCTGAACAAGCTTAGATATCTTATTCAAGAGTTTCTCCACAATAAGAAATTACTTATCCAGTGCCAGGGTAAGCAAAAATAATTGTAAATTAAATAACAAAAGAATAACTTTGGAGCACAGGAGGCACAGGAGGCCAGGCAATCAAATGCTTTTATTTGCACAATCTGCACAGAAATAAATTAAACTAACAAATTACATAAATTAAGCAATAATTTGCACAAGTGAGCAGTTGTAAAGTAACTTCTACATTAATTGCCGAAAATATTGTTCCTATCTGAGTCTCAACTTAGATCTCTGATAGTATTTTCACCTCTGACTCAGAAGCGTGGCCGTTCAGAAGGCTCCACTTCTTATGCTGTCACATTGTTACATACTGAGGGAATGCTACATTACCTCTATTCTTTTCATGCAATGTAAGACAAAGGAACCAGCCATGACAACCATCTGTGAATGAACAATTAAGAATTGACTGAGGGG
The DNA here is from genome assembly GCF_048418815.1 of Hemitrygon akajei. Lineage (NCBI taxonomy): Eukaryota > Metazoa > Chordata > Chondrichthyes > Myliobatiformes > Dasyatidae > Hemitrygon > Hemitrygon akajei. Next base: position 107,344,473 of record NC_133131.1, read on the forward strand.
GGTGACAGATCCTGGTGAATATTTAAACCTAAACACAAGAATACAGCAGATTAGCTCGCTATAAGATTTTTCCTGTATAAAATTTAACTCCTATATTTGCCGAGGAACGCAAGAACATATTTTAAGTAAGATACACTGCAGCATCATAAGATTATGAAATTATAAGAGCAATGCAATGTATTTACAAGATGATAGATGTTGAAGATAATTTCCTTTCTCTTCTGAAATGAGACTTCATGTGGGGTTTGTGATGAAATGTTTTTCCCCATCAGTGTAAAGGAGCCAGCTATTCTCTTTCACCAGTATTTGTTGCTGACCATGTGACCACAATTAAAGTTACCAATTCTTAAAAATACTCATAAGAGTTAATTGTGTAAATGTTCAAACTGCAACTTGCAATTGAAGACATACATATTAGAATTTAGCCTGGTCAGTTCTCCAGACAGTTGACTTAATAAACACATTGCAATACTAGTAAAGTAGGACCATGTAGTTCACTTTTTCATGGTTGTCCTTTTTTTTGTTTGACCTTGGCAATGAAAGTTATAGTATGTTCAGTGGAATTGTAATTGAGAATGGTCTCAATCATAGGCTTTGCTCCCAAATTGTTCTTCTTTTGAAATGTAGTTTGTATTTTCAGCAAAATTCATCCAGCCTAATGGAGTGTGGTAAACAAATACTACTTACTGGATGGTTTGAAGACATCCTGGGGTTGGGCGGTTATAAAATAGGAAGGCTGTCTCCAGGGAAGTGTCTAATCCTAAGGACAATTATGCAGTATCCCTCATCTGTTGGAGCCCTGGTAGTTCAGGAAGAGAAGGTACACTTTCATGGAAGCAACACAAATTGATGGAATACATTTGCATTTGCACTTGTGTGTTAGAAAGACATTTAAAGCTTATTGAAGTGTGATACATAGAAACATAGGAAATAGGTGCAGGAGTGGGCCATTCGGCCCTTCGAGCCTGCACCGCCATTCAGTATGATCATGGCTGATCATCCAACTCAGAACCCTGTACCTGCTTTCTCTCCATACCCCTGATCCCTTTAGCCACAAGGGCCATATCTAACTTTCTCTTAAATATAGCCAATGAACTGGCCTCAACAGTTTCCTGTGGCAGAGAATTCCACAGATTCATTACTCTCTGTGTGAAGAAGTTTTTCCTCATCTCGGTCCTAAAAGGCTTCCCCTTTATCCTTAAACTGTGACCCCTCGTTCTGGACTTCCCCAACATCGGAAACAATCTTCCTGCATCTAGCCTGTCCAATCCCTTTAGAATTTTATACATTTCAATAAGATCCCCCCCTCAATCTTCTAAATCCCAACGAGTATAAGCCCAGTCGATCCAGTCTTTCTTCATATGAAAATCCTGCCATCCCAGGAATCAATCTGGTGAACCTTCTTTGTACTCCCTCTATGGCAAGAATGTCTTTCCTCAGATTAGGGGACCAAAACTGCACACAATACTCCAGGTGTGGTCTCACCAAGGCCTTGTACAACTGCAGTAGAACCTCCCTGCTCCTGTACTCAAATCCTCTTGCTATGAATGCTAACATACCATTTGCCTTTTTCACCGCCTGCTGTACCTGCATGCCCACCTTCAATGACTGGTGTACAATGACACCCAGGTCTCGTTGCACTTCCCCTTTTCCTAATCGGCCACCGTTCAGATAATAATCTGTTTTCCTGTTCTTGCCACCAAAGTGGATAACCTCACATTTATCCAGATTAAATTGCATCTGCCATGAATTTGCCCACTCACCTAACCTATCCAAGTCACCCTGCATCCTCTTAGCATCCTCCTCACAGCTAACACTGCCACCCAGCTTCGTGTCATCTGCAAACTTGGGGATGCTGCATTTAATTCCCTCGTCTAAATCATTAATATATATTGTAAACAACTGGGGTCCCAGCACTGAGCCTTGCGGTACCCCACTAGTCACTGCCTGCCATTCTGAAAAGGTCCCATTTATTCCCACTCTTTGCTTCCTGTCTGCCAACCAATTCTCTATCCACATCAATACCATATCCCCAATACTGTGTGCTTTAAGTTTGCACACTAATCTCCTATGTGGGACCTTGTCAAAAGCCTTTTGAAAATCCAAATATACCACATCCACTGGCTCTCCCCTATCCACTCTACTAGTTACATCTTCAAAAAATTCTATAAGATTCATCAGACATGATTTTCCTTTCACAAATCCTGACTTTGTCCGATGATTTCACCACTTTCCAAATGTGCTGTTATCACATCTTTGATAACTGACTCTAGCATTTTCCCCACCACTGATGTCAGGCTAACTGGTCCATAATTCCCCAGTTTCTCTCTCCCTCCTTTTTTAAAAAGTGGGGTTACATTAGCCACCCTCCAATCCTCAGGAACTAATCCAGAATCTAAGAGTTTTGAAAAATTATCACTCTTGCTGATGACACAAAAGTTGGAGGAGTCATAGATAGTTAGGGTGGTTATCAGAGGAACATGGATCAACTGGAAAGTTGGGTTGATTAGTGGCAGAAGGAATTTAATCCATCCAAGTGAAAAGTGATACATTTTGGATTGTCTAATACTGGCAGAACACCATCAACAGTAAATAGCAGAGATCTTAGGGATGCTGATGTACAGAGGGACCTTGGGATTTGAGATCATATCTCCCTGACAATGGTGACACAGAGGACAGTGTAATGAAAAATACATTTAGCTTGCTTGTTTACATATGTAGGGGTATTGAGGACAAGAACTGGCATTGTGGTTACACAAAACATTGCTTAGGCCACACTTGGAATGCCGTGTGTAGTTCTGTTTACCAAACTATAGAAAGGTTGTGGAAGCACTTGAGAGAGTTTACATAAGAACATAAGAAATAGGAGCAGGAGCAGGCCATCCGGCGCATTGAGCCTGCTCTGTCATTCAATAAGATCATGGCTGATCTGTTCGTAAACTCAGCTCCATCTATCTGCCTTTTCCCCATAACTCTTAATTCCCCTACTATGTAAAAATCTAACTAACTGTATTTTAAATATATTTAGTGAAGAAGCCTCAACTGCTTCCCTGGGCAGAGAATTCCACAGATTCACCGCTCTCTGGGAAAAGCAGTTTCTCCTCATCTCCACCCTGAATCTTCTCCCCTGAATCTTGAGGCAATGTCCCCTAGTTCTAGTCTCACCCACCAATGGAAACAAATTTCTTACTTCTATCTTATCTATCTCTTTCAGAATATTGTATGTTTCTATAAGATTCCCTCTCATTCTTCTGAATTCCAGAGAGTACAGTCCCAGGTGACTTAATCTCTCCTCATAGGTTAAGCCCCTCATCTCTGGAATCAACCTGGAGAACCTCCTCTGCACCGCCTCCAAAGCCGCATTTCCTTCCTCAAGTATGGAGACCAGAAATGCATAAAATACTCCAGGTGTGGCCTCACCAGTACCCTGTATAGTTACAGCATGACCTCCCTGCTCTTGAATTCAATCCCTCTAGCAATGAAGGCCAACATTCCATTTGGCTTCTTAATAACCTGTTGTACCTGTAAGCCAACTTTTTGTGATTCATGAACAAGCACTCCCAAGTCCCTCTGCACAACAGCATGCTGCAATCTTTCACCATTTAAATAATAATCTGCTCTTCTGTTATTCCTTCCAAAGTGGATAATCTCACATTTACCAATGTTGTATTCCATCTACCAGACCTTGGACCACTCAATTAACCTATCTATATCCCTTTGCAGACTCTCCACTTTTCCACTCATTTCAGTGTCATCAGCAAATTTTGCTACGCTACACTCAGTCCTCTCTCCAAATCATCAATGTAAATGGTAAACAGCTGCGGGCCCAGCACCGGCCCCTGTGGCACGCCACTCACCACTGACTGCCAACCGGAGAAACACCCATTTATACAAACTCTCTGCCTTCTACCGGTTAACCAATCCACTATCCACGCCAATACACTTTCTCCGACTCCATGCATCCATATCTTATTTATAAGTCTCTTGTGCGGCACCTTATCAAACGCCTTCTGGAAGTCCAAGTATATGACATCCACCTGTTCCCCCTATCCACTGCACTCATTATGTCCTCAAAGAACTCCAGTAAGTTTGTCAAACAGGACCTGCCCTTTTTGAATCAATGCAGCATCTGTCTAATGGAACCACTCCTTTCTAAATGTTTTGCTATTTCTTCCTTACTGACAGCTTCAAGTGTAGAAGAGATTCATCAGGATATTGGCTGGAATAATAGGCATTAGCTACAAGGACCGATAAGATAGTGTGTGATTGTTCTCACTGGTATGCAGGTAAACTTACATGGGGATAGCTAGGATAGAGAGTCACGGTATTTTTCAGGGTAGAAGAATCTAAAACTAAAGAATATGCATTGAATTTGAGAGAAGAGATATTTAGAGGAAATTTGAAGGACATGTTTTTCACATAGAGATTGGTAGGTATAGGGAACAAGCTGCACAGGAGGTAGTGGAGGGAAGTGCAATCGCTGCATTTAAAAAGCATTTGGACAGTAAGGTGGATAGGAACAGCGCAGAGTGTATGAACCTAATGCAGAAAAATGGGATTGGCATAAAAAGGCTTCTTGTTTGATGTGGATGAGTCAGGCTGAAGAGCTTGTTTCAGTACTGTATGAGTCTATGACATTTTGACTTTATTTATTTTTATTAATCAAGTCTATTTTTCCAAATTTGTGTCCATGAATATCTGAATAAAAACTGCCCAAAAAGACCTTTCAGAGAGGATATTTACTGAATAGACAGCAATAAATTTGACCAAGTAGTCTTTTGCTTAGATTTATGAGAATAGAGATTGACTATTTACACAATTGCAACATTTATGGTTTGGATTACACCATTCCAGAAATTCACGTAGGCATTTCTGGCTGTAACACACGTATGCTGATGACTCAGTTACAGCATCAGACGTGACTGCTGTGCTATCAGTCCACATGCAATGCCAACTTGCATAATTCTAGGCAAAAATAAGATGACTTGAGCTCAAAGTGTAACAGCTGTTAAGGCAGTCTCAACCCAACCGGTTTTCCATAATTGTGCTTTATCTATAACAATGCCATTTCATGGCTATTCACGTTGAAAGTTCACACTTCTGTATTCTGCCTCTGAGTTCTTGGAAGGCTTACTCTTCACAGTTAGGGTAATTTCTGCTGACCATACAAACTTTGATTAAGCCACATTGCCGCAGTTTCTGCTTCTTAGCTAACCTAATGGTTACGTATTTTGATCGGACGTTTCAATCCAATTATGAAAGGTGTTACAGACAAGGCTATGAACCCCAAAGGAGGAATGCAACAGAGACCCACCCTCCCATCTTAACCTCTCTAAGTTCTACAAAATGAGGTTTCATAAGGCTGTCATCACACAGGTGTGTGGCACTCTGCAGGCAGATATTCAGTCACACAACTGTGCCTGGATTATTCAGCCTTTTAAGGTCCACAACCTGATCCAGGGTTTTAATCCAAAATGTTTACAATTCCATTCCTCCTACAGATGCTGCTCAACAGATTACTTGTTGCTCCTGACTCCAGCATCAGCAGTCTCTTGCATGTCCATGTAATACCCAACTTCCTAACTTCAGGATCATCCAATGTGTGCACAGCTGAACTATTCCACATCTACAGAGGTAGGACACTGATGTTCTGAGCTCCAAAGAAAAAGCGAGACTTCCTCTGCTTTCCCTCCAGTAAAAAGAATAGGTTGTAGGCTGCAGCATGTGAATTTACCTGCTTTATTTATTTGACCAAAATCAGGTGAGTGAAGTGCTCAGCCTCTCTTTCAGAGAAAGCAATTCTTGATGATATTGAAGTCAGAGCTGATTGTGGCAAGAATACTTAGTCAATTTCAGCTGACTAAGAAACTCATATCAATATCTCACTCTAATTAAACACACCATTGTGTTAGTGTCAGGGTCCGGTCTGGAACCGCGTTCTGGGTTTTGATCCGGTCCGGGGGCTCCGGACTCCGGGTCCTGCAGTTGTCCCTCCTGTCACCAGTGATCTAGTTAGGACCCTCCTGGTTCAAGGAGGCACACCTGTAACTCATTCAGCTGCAGGTGCTTATAAGGGGCCTTGGGACTAGGACCAGATGGGTGGTTGTTTTGTTCTGTTTCTCCGCCGGCTCCGAACTCGTCTCTGCATTCTGTTATCCCACCCAGGCTCAGACCTATTCTTCATCATGCTTCTCTGCCCGTACCAGTACTGCCAGGTTGGTCCGCTCCCCCACCTTTCTTCCCATGCGCTGGTCCTGCTTCTCTGCTCTGTTTTGTTTTTTCGCGCGGCCACGCTGTCTGCCGGCCATTTCCGAATTTCCTGTTGTCATGGCTGTTGTGTTGGTCAACCTGGACCTATGCCCGTTCCTACCCCTTGCCTCTGTCAGGCATGTCTTGCCGACCCGCCGTGGCCCGGTGGGGGTTCTGCCTGTTCCTATCTCTTGCCTCCGTCGGGCAGTTCCGGCTGATGGGTCGTGGCCCGGTGGGGGTTTTGCCGGTTCCTACCCCTTACCTCCATCGGGCGGATCCAGCTGACCGCCGTGACCCAGCAGGGGATCTGCCTGTTCATATCCCTCGCCTCCGTCGGGCGATTCCGGCCAACCCACCGTGGCCCGGTGGGGGTTCTGCCGGTTCCTACCCCTTACCTCCATCGGGCGGATCCAGCTGACCGCTGTGACCCAGCAGGGGATCTGCCTGTTCATATCCCTCGCCTCCGTCGGGTGGATCCGGCCAACCCACCGTGGCCCGGTGGGGGTTCTGCCGATTCCTACCCCTTACCTCCATCGGGCGGATCCAGATGACCGCCGTGGCCCAGCAGGGGATCTGCCTGTTCATATCCCTCGTCTCCGTCGGGCGGTTCCGGCCGATGGGCTGTGGCCCGGTGGGGGTTCTGCCAGTTCCTACCCCTTGCCTCCGTCGGGCGGATCCGGCCGACCCGCCGTGGCCCAGCGGGGGTTCTACCCCCTCCTTCTCTTCCGCCCAAACCCTGGGATAGTGCCCCGCACCCGCCGAGGGGTCCGCGTCGTGCCCAGGCCTCCAGTGTTTCCGCCTGGGAGGCGGCCCAACCCGGGACATATGCGGCCCGCCCAGGGAAGGCTCTCTTCTGCCCCGTCCTCCTCTTCTGCCCGAACTCTGGGATAGTGCCCCGCACCCGCCGAGGGGTCCGCGTCGTGCCCAGGCCTCCGGTGTTTCCGCCTGGGAGGCGGCCCTACCCAGGATACATGCGGCCCACCCAGGGAGGGCTCTCCACTAGCCTGTCGGCACCTAGACCTGTCTGTCTGCCTGCCTGAACCCCGGGGACCTGCCTGCCTGAATCCCGGGTACCTGTCTGTCTGCCTGAATCCCGGGTACCTGTCTGTCTGCCTGCCTGAACCCCGGGGACCTGTCTACCTGCCTGCCTGAACCCTGAACCCCGAGGACCTGCCTGCCTGAACCCAGGGACCTGTCTGCCTGAACCCCGAGGACCTGTCTGCCTGAACCCCGAGGACCTGTCTGCCTGAACCCCGGGACCTGTCTGCCTGAACCCCGGGGACCTGTCTGCCTGAACCCCGAGGACCTGTCTGCCTGAACCCAGGGACCTGTCTGTCTGAACCCCGGGGACCTGTCTGTCTGAACCCCGGGGACCTGTCTACCTGAACCCCGAGGACCTGTCTGCCTGAACCCCGGGGACCTGCCTGCCTGAACCCCGGGGACCTGTCTGCCTGAACCCCGGGGACCTGTCTGCCTGAACCCCGAGGACCTGTCTGTCTGAACCCCGGGGACCTGTCTACCTGAACCCAGGGACCTGTCTACCTGTCTGTCTGAACCCTGAGGACCTGTCTGTCTGAACCCTGAGGACCTGTCTGTCTGCCCGCCTGAACCCCGGGAGCTTGCCTTCCTGACTTCGAACTCCGGGAGCCGCTCCACTCCGCCTGCCTGAACTCCGGGAGCCGCTCCACTCCGCCTGCCTGAACTCTATCTGCCTGAACCCCATCTGCCTGAACCCCAGCTACCCTTAAGTGCCATGGCATCCCCATCCTGTCCTCCCCCTAGTACTTCAGTGCCTGCGTCCTGCATTTGGGTCCATCCAGCCCCTCCTGACAGTTAGTGGCTGGATTATGAGAAATAAAAATTACTTTCCCCTTTACCAACAAGAAACCATCCATTAGGTGTCTCTGAACATGCAGTTAAAAATAACTTAAATGATTTATGATTCTCATGAATATCCATGCATACAACTCCATGTAAATCATCATACGTTCACAAAGGTAGAATTAGTTGGCTGCCCATGACACCAAAGCTATTTATTGTTCATGACCAATGGCCACAGCAAATGCTGCTGTGCCATGGTAACAATTCCCCAGAATTCCAGTCAACCTCATGTGCTGCAAAGCACACAAGATGCTGGAAGATCTCAGCAGGTCAGGCAGCATCTACAGATGGAACTAATCCGTTGACAAATCGGGCTGACACTCTTCGTCAGAACTGGCTGTCAGAGTACTTGGTTGAGGACTTTGATAAGGAAGCGTCCAAGAGACAGCCAATGCAGATACATGATGAGATTGCGTGGACACCATTTTGCCCTCATGATGCTTGTTCTGTGGCTAGTCCTGCAAAGAGTTCTGGCCCAAAGCATTCACTGCTTATTTCCCTCTACAGATGCTGCCTGGCCTGTTGAGTTCCTTCAGTACTATGTGCATGTTGCTCAAGATGTCCAGCATTTGCAGAAAATCTTGTATGGATCTCATTTTTTCAGGTGCAAGAAATTCAGTTTTATTTATGATTTCATATATTCCCAGTGATCATAAAATGCAGCTTATAACTGGAATTATCAATCTTGGGTTCAGTATTATTAAACCACTGATCCTAAAGTGTGTAAACAATCAATATAATATTACTCTTAAAAATGCTCCTGACTGCAAGTGCCTTGGATGACGGTAACATTGACAGAATTATTACAATGCTCACTCAATGCTGATTATGCCAGCTATGCTTAAAAGCAGCACTGCCTCACTCTATTCAATTGCACCCATTAAAGATCATTATCATTTCAAATAATTGTGCTAATCATCTCTGGATATGTCTTCTTTGATTGATGTCTGTACATTAGTAAGCCCCAATTATAGTTTTTAAAATATCTGGGCTTCTGTACCTCCATCTACAACTGGATCCTTGACTTCCTCAGGTTCTTCAATGGAGATATTGCATGACCGCTCACTCAGTGGTTGCCAGGACCCCCAAGTTCATTAAGAGCTCAACACTACCTGCCTGGAACTGGTAGCCTGGAATGGCAATGGAGTTTGTGCTGGCATGCGAGGTGAGGTAAGGAACCCCGCACCCAAACCAAGAGCTCCTTCATTCTCTGCAGGTTCCGGAGAGAACATGCATTCACATCTTCATGGACTTTGTCACAGACTTCCACCTTCTAAGGGGGAGACCACTATCATGGTAATAGTGGATCATTTTTCAAAGGCCTGCATATTAATCACCTTGGACAGATTACCATCTGTGGTGGAGACATCTGAAATTGTCCTGCACCAAATCTTCAGGATCCATAGTTTTCCGGTGGACATTGTGTCGGATTGTGGTCTGCAATTCACATCACATTTTTTAGGCCATTCTGTAAGCAGATTGGAGCAACAGCAAGCCTTTCCTCTGGGATTCATCCATAGTCCAACAACCATGGGCCAACCAAGATTTTGAATGTATGCTAAGGTACCTGGCCTCTGAAAGACCAGACAAACAGTGTAGCCATTTGATGTGGGCAGAGGTCACAACATTTTATGGCATTTGGCACATGGGATGTCCTCTTTCGAATGCTAATTTGGATATTCTCCGCCACTTTTCCCTGAGCAACAGGCTGAGGTACTGAAAGTACCCAATAAAGAGGCCATTGATTGTATGACAATAACTTAGAAGATGGAATTGATGGCTTTGTGTCCAAGTTTGCAGACAATACAAAGAAGAGTGAAGGGGGCAGGTAGTGTTGAGGAAGCAGGGAGTCTGCAGAAGAACTGGAAGGATTCAGAGAATGGGCAAAGAAGTGGAAGATGGAACACAGTTGAGGGAAGTGTATAGTCATGCACTTTAGTAGAAGGAATGAAAGTGTAGACTATTTTCTAAATGGGGAGAAACTTCAGAAATCAGAGACGCAAAGAGATTTGAGAGTTTTCATGCAGGATTCCCTAAATGTTGAGTCAGTGGTAAGGAAGGCAGATGCAATGTTAGCATTATTTCGAGAGAATTAGAATCTAGAAGCAAAGATGTAATGCTAAGGCTTTATAAGCATTGGCCAGACCACCCTTGGAGGTTGTAAGCCGTTTTGCATCAGTGATTTCAAAAAGGATGTGCTGGCATTTGGGAGGGTCCAGAGGGAGTTTATGAGAATGATCCTGGGGATGAAAGGGTTAACATATAAGCAGAGTTTCATGGCTCAAAATCAGAATCACTTTTAACGTCATTGACATATGTTGTGAAAATTGTTGCTTTGTAACAGCAGAACATTACAATACATAATAATGACAACACTAAATCTCAATAAGAAATACATACGAAAAATTAAATAAATAGTGCAAAAAGAAAGGGGAAAACTACTGAGGGAGTATTCATGGGTTCATTGGGTTCAGAAACCTGATGGTGCAGGTGAAGAAGCTGCTCCTGAAATATTGAATGTGTGTCTTCAAGCTCCTGTATCTCCTCCTTAATGATAGCAACGAGGAGAGAGCATGCCTTGGGTGATGGGGTTGCTTAATGATGGATGCTGCCTTTTTGAGTCTTCATCTTATGAAGATGTCTTCGATGCTGGGCAGACCAGTGCCCATGATGGAGCTAGCTGAGTTTACAACTTTCTGCAGCTTTTTCTAATCCTGTGTAGTGGCCTTTCCATACCAGATGGTGAATCAACCAGTTAGAATGCTCTCTATTGCACATCTGTAGAAATTTGCAAGTGTCTTGATGACATACTCCTCAAACTCCTAATGAATTATAGCTGCTGTTATGTCTTCTTTGCAATTCCATCAACATGATGTGCCCAGGATAGATCTGCAGAGATGTTGACAGCCAGAACCTTTCCACTGCTGATCCCTCGATGAGGACTGATGTGTGTTCCCTTGACTTCCCCTTATTGATATCCACAATCAATTCCTTGGTCTTACTGACATTGAGTGCAAGGCTGTTGCTGCGACACCCCTCAACTAGCTAATCTATCTCGCTCCTACACACCTCCTTATCACCATCTGAAATTCTGCCAGCAATTGTTGTATCATTAGCAAATTTATTGATGGCATTTGAGCTGTGCCTAGCCACACAATTGTGGGTGTAAAGAGATTAGAGCAGTGGGCTAAGAACAGATCCTTGAGGTATGCCAGTGATGATTGTCAGCAAGGAGGAGATGTTATTTCCAATCCTCACAAACTGACATTTCCTGCTGATGAAGTCAAGGATTCAGTTGCAGAGGAAGGTACAGAGGCCCATGTTTTTGAACAGGTTGATTAGAACTGAGTGTATGATTGTGTTGAACCCTGACCTGTACCCACTGGGGTTTAGAAGAAAGAGGGGAGATCTCAATGAAACCTATCAAGTCATGAAGAGCATAAGTATGGAAGATGGAGAGAAGCTGCTGTAGAATAGAAGAATGTCCCTTTAGAACAGAGATGAGAAGGAATTTATTTAGCTGAAGGATGGTGAATCTGTGGTATTTTTTTCTGATGGCCTAATCAAATCAAAAGAGGAGGCTCCACACAGGTAGGGGTGAGCGATCTAAAAAGTAAAGTTTGCAGGCTTTTGGCTTTTTCCAGTGGCCTAAGCATATTGTGATTCATTAGCAAGGGCAAATAAAAATAAGATAGATAGATAGATAGATACTTTATTCATCCCCATGGGGAAATTCAACTTTTTTCCAATGTCCCATACACTTGTTGTAGCAAAACTAATTACATACAATACTTAACTCAGTAAAAAATATGATATGCATCTAAATCACTATCTCAAAAAGCATTAATAATAGCTTTTAAAAAGTTCTTAAGTCCTGGCGGTTGAATTGTAAAGCCTAATGGCATTGGGGAGTATTGACCTCTTCATCCTGTCTGAGGAGCATTGCATCGATAGTAACCTGTTGCTGAAACTGCTTCTCTGTCTCTGGATGGTGCTATGTAGAGAATGTTCAGAGTTTTCCATAATTGACCGTAGCCTACTCAGCGCCCTTCGCTCAGCTACCGATGTTAAACTCTCCAGTACTTTGCCCACGACAGAGCCCGCCTTCCTTACCAGCTTATTAAGACGTGAGGCATCCCTCTTCTTAATGCTTCCTCCCCAACACGCCACCACAAAGAAGAGGGCGCTCTCCACAACTGACCTATAGAACATCTTCAGCATCTCACTACAGACATTGAATGACGCCAACCTTCTAAGGAAGTACAGTCGACTCTGTGCCTTCCTGCACAAGGCATCTGTGTTGGCAGTCCAGTCTAGCTTCTCGTCTAACTGTACTCCCAGATACTTGTAGGTCTTAACCTGCTCCACACATTCTCCATTAATGATCACTGGCTCCATATGAGGCCTAGATCTCCTAAAGTCCACCACCATCTCCTTGGTCTTGGTGATATTGAGACGCAGGTAGTTTGAGTTGCACCATATCACAAAGTCCTGTATCAGTTTCCTATACTCCTCCTCCTGTCCATTCCTGACACACCCCACTATGGCCGTGTCATCAGCGAACTTCTGCACATGGCAGGACTCCGAGTTATATTGGAAGTCTGATGTGTACAGGGTGAACAGGACCGGAGAGAGTACGGTTCCCTGCGGCGCTCCTGTGCTGCTGACCACCGTAAGGTAGCAACAAGCAGAGTTGCCGTTATTGGAGTGGCTGTTGTTGGTGTAGATCAGGGTTAAAGTGTGGAGGCTTCTCTGAGAATAGGCTTGGGTAAGGGAAGTTTCTTCTTCATTCTTCATCTTTTAATAAATAGTTAGTGCAATGATAATGGCTCCTGGGCTGTGTTGTATACTTTTTGTGAGATGTGGGAATTCTGGGAGACCGCTAGCACCCCGGATATTCACATCGCTCCAGATGCACTGAGCTGCAGCTCCTCAGAGAACGCGTTAAGGAGCTGGAGCTGCAGCTCAGTTACCTTCAGCTCATATGGGAAAATGAGGAGATGTTAGATAGGAACTACAGAGAGATAGACATCCCTAAGCTGCAGGAGGCAGGTACCTGGGTGACTGTCAGGAGAGGGAATGAAAATGGCCAGCCAGTACAGAGTAGCAATGTGGCCATTTTCCTCAGTAATAAGTATACCACTTCGGATACTGTTGGGAGGAATGACCTACTGGGAGGAGCTGCCAGAACTAGGTCTCAGGCACTGAGTCTGGCACAGTGCCTCAGAAAGAAAAGAGAAGTGGAGTGCAATAGTGACTGGGATTCGATAGTTAGAGGAATAGACATGACGTGAAGGAGACACCCAATGAAATCAAAGTCAAAGTAAATTTATTATCAATGTACATATATGTCATCATATACAACCCTGAGATTTGTTTTCTTGCGGGCATGCACAGTAAATCCAAGAAACATAATGGAATCAATGAAAGACCACATAAAAGACAAACAACTAATGTGCAAAAGACAACAAACAAATACAAAAGTAAATAAATAGATAGATAGATAGACAGATAAGCAATAGATATTGAGAACATGAGATGAAAAGTCCTTGAAAGTGAGTCCTTGGGTTGTGGGATCAGTTCAGTGATGGGGGAGGTAAAGTTGAGTAAAGTTATCTCCTGGTTCAAGAGCCAGATGGTTGAGGCATAATAACTACTTCTAATGCTGGTGGTTGAGGTTTCCCCCTAAATCCTTTAAACTCCAGCAAATACAGGCCCAGAGCCATCATATGCTCCTCATACATTAACTCTTTCATTCTTGGTATCATTCTTGTGAACCTCCTCTGGACCCTCTCCAAAGCCCAGATATCCTTTCTTAGCTAAAGATGCCCAAAACTACCCTCAATACTCCAAGTGTAATCTGACCTATGCTTTAATAAATCCACAGCATCATATCCTTGCTCTTATATTCTAATCTTCTTGAAATAAAGGCTAACATTGCATTTGCCTTCCTTACCACTGACTCAGTAAATCCTGCACAAGGACTCACGTCCCTTTGTACCTCTGATTTTTGAATTTTCTCCCTGCTTAGAAAATAGTCTATGCCTTTATACTTTCTACTGAAGTGCATGACCATACTCTTCCCTAGACTATATTCATCTGCCTCTTGTTCACCCATTTTCAAAATTCAAATTTCAAAGTGAATTTATTATCAAAATAAATATATATCATCATATATAACCTTAAGATTCATTTTCTTGTGGGTAATCACAGTGAATACAAGAAATACAATAAAATTAATGAAAGAACACCATGTGCAAAAGAAAACAAACTGTGAAAATACAAAAAGAAAAAAAGAACTAATAATAATCTTAATAAATAAATAAGAAATAAATATTGAGAACATGAGATTGAGATTTTGAAAGTGAATCTACCTCAGTGATGGGGGGAGTGAAGTTACCCCTCTGGTTCAAGAGCCTGACGGTTGATGGGTAATAACTGTCCCTGAACCTGGTGGTGCATGCTCTGAGTCTCCTGTACCTTCTTCCTGATGGCAGCAGTGAGAAGAGAAGATGGCCTGGATAGTGGGGTCCTTGATGATGGATGCTGCTTTCCTGCAACAGCTCTCCAAGTAGATGAGGGTGAGGGTTTTACCCATGATGGACTGGTCTGTATAAAGTACTTTTTGTAGGCATTTCTCTACATGGTCAGTGGTGCTTCCCTACAGGTCATGATGCAACCAGATAATAAACTGTACACCACACACCTATAGAAGTTTGTAAAAGTTTTAGATGACATGATGAGTCTTCACAAACTTTAAGTAGAAGCATTGACATGCTTTCTTCATAATGGCATATGTGCTGGACCTAGGTCAGATCCTCTGAAGTGATAACTCCGATGAGTTTAAAGTTGCTGACCCTCTCCACTTCTGATTCCCCAATGAGGATTTGCTCATGAATCAAATTATTATCTCCTTGGTCTTGCTAACGTCGAGTGAGAGGATGTTATTGTGGCACCATTCAGCCAGATTCTCAGTATCCGCCATATAAGCTGAATCATCACCGTTCTTGATTTGGCCAATGGCAGTGGTGTCATAGCAAATTTAAATATATGTTGCTGCTGTCCTTAGGCTCACAGTCATTGGTATAAGGCACATAGAGCAAGGGGTTAAGCACGCAGCCCCTGTGCTGAGAGAAATTGTGGAAATGTTGCTTCTCCCAATCGAAGTTCCTCTGCCAACTCCCTGATTCCTCAGCACTACCTGTCCCTCCAGCTACCTTTGTATCATAGAATATAGAACATAGAACATTACAACACATCTACAACACATTACAGGCCCTTCAGCCCACAATGTTGTGCTAACCATGTAACCTATTCTAGAAATTGCTTAGAATTTGCTGCTGCATAGCTCTCTATTTTTCTAAGCTCCATGTATCTAGCTAAGAGTCTCTTAAAAGACCCTATTGTATCTGCCTCTACTGCCTTCAGCAGCAGTGCATTCCATGCATCCACCACTCTCTGTGTGAAAAAATTACCTCTGACATCCTCTTTGTACCTATTTCCAAACACCTTAAAACTATGCCCCTTCATGTTAGCCATTTTTAGCCCTGGGAAAAGGCCTCTGGCTATCCACACGATCAATGCCTGTCATCATCTTATATACCTCTATCAGGCCACCTCTCATCCTTCATCGCTCCAAAGAGAAAAGGCGAAGTTCACTCAATCCATTCTCATAAGGCCTGCTCTCCAATCCAGGCAACGTCCTTGTAAATCTCCTCTGCACTCCTCATCCTTCTTATAGTGCGATGACCAGAACTGAACACAGTACTCCAAGCAGGGTCTAACCAAGGTCTCATATAGCTGTAACATTACCTCACGGCTCTTGTAAACACCATACACCTTCTTAACAGCACGCTTAACCTGCGCAGCAGTTTTGTTAAATTTTGATAAAGTGAAGACATGATGTGAAATGTGATTGATGGACCAAGTAATAAATTTTAATATATCCCAGAACTTGAATCAATTTACTGTTGGGTATTCCATCATTCTCAACAGGATTTGTATCTAGTTTGAATGGGTGAAATGCTGTCTTTGCATTAGACACATCATAATTGTAGTTAATGTCCTTGGTCAGAACTGAACTGAGGCAATGCCATGAATGTTATCACATTCATGCTTGTTCCTTTTTGACTGAAATGTGATTACTGCACAAATGCTTGTTGGATTATATGCTAGAAATAGGCTATTGCTAAATCCTTATGGTGGTTATAGCCCAGGGTGGCAATAGGGACAAGCCCCCTCTATCTATTAAATGTCCCCTCCTGCTCCTGGCTCAAGTGCGGCTTAGCTACTAAGCCCAGTGGAACCATTTCTGCTGACAGGAGAAGAGGCAAAAATGGGTTACTAGTGGCTGAAAACCAGTCGCTTCAGGTAGATGGGGCTTGTCAGCCGTGGTTGGCAACTCATCTAGGAGAAGGAAAACTCTGATATCAAACCTCCGCTGTCTTGCAGCTATGCCCACTCATGGGAAAGGCTTCAGGAGTAAACCCTGAGGGAAAAATCCAGAGCTGGAGTCCCAAAGGCAGTCCTAAGTTGAGTTCAATGCTGACTGGCAACTCCTGCAATGCTGCTGGTACCAAACTGTATCAGTCTCTGCAGTTCCTTTTGGGTTCATCAGCTGAGTAGACGGGGGAGTTTGCTACATGGGCAACAGCACGCTCTCAATATCTCACTGCCCAGGCTTGTGTATCTAGACTGCTAGGACACAACATCCATTGTCGACCCTGACCTACGGAAGCCTCTCTCATTGCTAAATCATATGATACAGTCAGTGTTTACTTCCTATGAAGTGAGCAAACAGTGTAACTTACAACACTGTTGGGATCATAAAACAACTGGACCCAGAACAGTCTGTTGAGGCAAGCTGAGCTGATCTTTGTTTCCTTGCAAGCTTCTTCGTTGAGTTATCAGTTAGTAACAAAGGTTGTGGGAAGAGCATTAAGCAAAAAGCAAAAAAGGCTGTAATTTAAAATAAAACTGTGATGCATAGATAGAGTAAGAATGCTTTGTGTATTTAGGAAGCATGGAAAAAAAATCATTATTATAGTATAACATATCATGCCCTTGAAGAGATCATCTGTACATCAATTATCTTTCCTAATTCACGTGTTATAACGGGATTGAAATGAAAGCCCAGGGTAGAAGTTAGTGTAATGTTTAAGCCATTTCAACAACACTTACTCTTTGATTCTTACAGTTTCTGAAATGGTAATTATGAAAGAAAAAAATAATTATGTATATATTAGTACTCATCGTGGTGAAAAGAAAATGTTGTAGTGCCAGCAAGCAATTTAGTTCAAAGTGCTAGTAAATTTCAAAATTTCTGGCAGAGGAATTTTCCATTACGATATGTAATGTAAACACATGCTTCAATAAAGATTAACTTAGGTGGACCACCAAAGGCATTTTCTTGTCCTAAACAATGGGCAAGATTACATACATACAACAAAGAAATGGTCAATCAAAACTAGAAATGTGGTTATGTTAGATTGCATTTTATTCAATTAAAGATCAAATAATGAAGTTGAATTTTAATAATTGCGATGATTATAATTTTTGTTTTCTTATCAGCAATTTATTTTTCCATTGTACTACAGAGCCTCAAAAATGCAACAGAGGGTTTGTAGCATGTCTGCATTCAAATTTGCTGCAATCAAAGGTACTACGAAGAGTATTACAGGTCATGGTATTGTCTTTTATTAAATGACTACGGACAAATCATGAGTTCAATTATGATGTATCATAAGTAGCTGATTATGAAAGCAGGCTTCTCAAGAAAATGGTGTAAGTTTGAATCACATAACATTAGACATGAATCAAGATCACACATTGGAGAACCTCTGAAAACATATAGCCAATAAACTAATATGGTTAAAAAAAAAAGAATACAAGTGATTTCCATTCTTTCTACATTCCCAGTTTTAACAAAATGCCAACAGCTACAAATTTAACCAACCTTTATAGTTTTAGGTATTATCTTCATCTGGAGCAACACATGCAAAGTGCTGGAGGAACTCAGCAGGTCAGGCTGCATCTATGGAAATGAATAAACAGTCAACATTTTGGGATGTTGACATCGGGACTGGGGTATTTTCACCTAGCCATGTTATTTATATGTGTTTTAATTATTTTGAATTGTTTCCATTGCTGCTGGGGGGGGTGGGGGTTGGTGTGTGTGTGCGTGCGTGCACGCCCTTAACTCCACTGTGTACGCAATCAGTGAGTCCAGATTTTGAACACTGGGGTTCATGGTCCTGTCGTTGGTTAGTTGTTAGTTCAATACCAAAGATCAAATCGGAAATCCAGAAGTGTAGCCTGATGGCCCAAGTCTGAAGTCTACTGGATAAATTGGGGACCTGTTGGCTACATGTCTTCAAGCCTACTGGATGCTGGAGGACAGAGGCTGGTCTGTGTGAGTGTGTGGGTGGGAGGGAGGAAGGGAGCTTGTTTTTGCTTTTGCTGTTTTTTATTTGCTGTATTCTATTTTGTTGTGTTCTATGTTATTCTGCCGAGCATTGTGAGCGTGCCATGTTGGCACTGGAACGTGCGGTGATACTCGCAGTCTGCCCCCAACACGTCCCTAAGTTGTGTTGGTTGTTAATGTAAGCAACACAGTTCACTGTATGTTTCACTGTGATGAATAAATATATGTGACTCTGAACATTTTTCTTTCTTAAATTACTCAGGCATTACTTTTGTTTTTGAATCTTTTCACATATTTTATTTCATAAAATGTTATTTCAACCAAGAAGCAGGGATGTCAAGTTCACAGACTGCCCCATATAACTTAGCACTTGGCCTGTGACCAGACTGGTTTAGTTCTGAGTTTTCCTCCATTTAGCTGTCTTTCTTCAAACAAAATCAGGGAAACCATTGTGGTTGTCCTCCTAACAAGTCTATGCTAAACTTTATTTTCTTGCTTATTTTTTCTCTATTATTTAGGTAGGCATTACTTGCCTTAAATGATATTGTTTATTGACCATAAATCACTGAAAAACCTCATAAAACTACTAATAATATTCTTGATACACAGGGTGATTATGCTTTTTATTGTACTACTCATTTATCTTTGTAATTTGTAGTATTTATATGCCAAAAGTGCAAATTTTATGTCATATAAATCAGTGATACCAAATCTGATTCTGAATTTGATTCATAAATTTAGTTTTACAAGATTTACTAGCTCTTTCACCCTTCTTAACTTTTTCAACGTTGCTTATGTTGCACTTGGAAAGGCTCAATAGATGTCACTGAGCAGAATCCACCAGTAGATGCCATGAAGTTGGCACTCCTTAATTTCAGTTATATTCTCTGTTGACTCTTCATCCATAATATATTGCAAACTCTCTTGGGGTACCCTGCAGAGAGATAGTTTTCTGCCAGAATCTATCTCTCACCTATTCTTACAAGATATTTCTTGGAACCCTGTTTAACCAACACCTAGTTTTCTCATCTTTCCAGATAAAGGATCGTGACCCAAAACATTGACTGTCCACTTCCCTCCATAGATGCTGTCCTGCAGCATTTTGTGTGTTGCTCCAAATTCTGGCACCTACTATCTCTTGTATTTCCTTACTCATCTCTGATAAGGCTGGAAGTGTTTGCAATAAATCTCATCCCTAAGCAAAATATTACAGGTTGAGTAACCCCTTATCCGTAAACTTCCAAAATCCAGAATTTTTTTGAGTGCTGACATGATATCAGGGAAGGTTCCCAGGCAATGTGCAGGTCTCTGAGCACCAGAAGCAGTTATGAGAAGTGGCCTCATATATGCGATCAATAAAAGTTAGTGAAAAATAGAAAAACACTGCATAGAGCTTAAAATGAAAGATTTCAATTGTGTGTTGAAAGAATGGATTCAACAGCATCGGAGTGAACGTATGCCGCTTAACTATATGCTGATCATGAAACAAGCAAGGATCTGTCGTAACGAACTGAAAGTTGCAGGTAAATGTGAATATTCAACAGGATAGTTGTAAAGATTGAAGAAAAGGCACAGCATTAAATTTTTCAGTATTCATGGTGAGAAAGCATCTGCTGATCACAGTAGCAGAGAAATTCATTGATGAGGTTAACAAGACCATTGCTGATGAAAATCTAACGTCGGAAAAAGTCAATGATGCTGATTGCTTGTATAGCTTACATAAAACTTATTAAAAAGTGTAAAATACAGATACAGTGTACTGCAATCTTTTAATCGAAACACGGCATTGTAGGTGGAGACTGAAATCCTGTAATTGTTTGTTGTTGTTCCACAGCTGATTCAGGTAATCTCCTGATGCTGCTGTGCTGCTTTTGTTACCCTGCACACATTAGATTTTCATTCTATTAATGGTATGTAGTAATGATTACTAGTAAGTACGCATGTGTAATGAACAAGTGTAAGACAAAGACTGCTTACTGGTAGCACGTACTGTAAATTCAGAGTCAGATATGATGGTGATCCCAAGCTATCTCGTTAAATATTCCAAAATCTGAAAAACTCCAAAATCCAAAACACTTCTGGCCTTGATCATTTTGGATAAAGGGTACTCAACCTGTATGATGTTTGCTTTGTTGCACTGCCTTTCTTCCACCTTCGCCTTTAGAAGCCCCGAGTCTTTTATGCATCAACATTTCTCCAGGAATGTATCTTGGAACGGAGTGTCAAAAATCTGTCAATCAGTACAAACCTGGGAAATCTCAGCTTTACTCTGATGCTAATTTATTGTGGTTATTCAGTGCTTCTTTCCCTGTAGATGCTGATTTCTCAGCGTTTCCATTTAAGCCTAGATAATAAAGAAGTGTGGAGAAGTTTGATTTCATTTTGTTTCATAAACTACTCAAATTGAAACAATTGAAATTGTGCACCATCATCTCTTTAGAAAGACCATGCTTTTAAAGAATAGATCTTAATTCTCCATTGTGCTCAGGGCTGACCTTTCATTCTCAACAATCTGCTTTGAAGGATTTTCTAATAATTGCAAGAATACATCTGCAAATCTTTCACAATAGCCCATGTGGGTAACTCCCACTCTTGGAGCTGTATTCTCAGTTGTGCTGACCTGAGGTCTTGATAAACTATATGGTTGGTGGAGCAGTGAAAACCAATTACTTATAATACACCATAATTGCACTAGTTTCCAAATTTGTATTGCATCTGCACAGATTATTTTGTTATGCAAACACATTGAGTAGTACAAGGGAAAACAATAATAAAATGCAGAATAAAGTGTTACAATTACAGAGGAAGTACTGTGCAGGCAGACAATAAGATGCAAAACCATGAGATCAAAAGAGATCATGGTCACACATTATGAGTTCAGGAGTCCATCTTATTGGACTAGTGGACATTTCAATAGTCTTATAACAATGGAATAAAAGCTATCCTTGAACCTGGTGCCACATGTTTTTAGGCTTTTTTATCTTCAGTTTGATGAGAGGGGACGGGGGGAATATCTGAAGTGTATGATGATTTTGATTACGCTAGTTGTTTCGCTGAGGAAGCAAGAAGAGTCCGTGGAGGGAAGGTGAGTTTCTGTGATGTGCTGAGCTGTGTCCACAACTCTCTGCAGTTTCCTGTGGTCTCAGAGTAGCTGCAGTACCAAACAGTGATGCATCCACATAAGATCCCTTTTATGGTTGCATTGATAAAATTCAATAAGGAAGTAGAGGCGCTGGTGAATTCCCTTGTGTGGCATCTGTGATTGGGCCAGGACAGACCATTGGAATTTGAGTCACACAACCAACTCGACCTCAGCGCCATTGACATAAATAGAAGGGTGTTCACCGCACTCTACCATTCCCTCCTCCACCTTGTCTTCTGATAAGAGTGACCAGCCCTTTAGCTTTGCTGACATTTGTGGAAATGTTGTTGTCATGATACCAAGCCACAGGCTCTCTGTCACCTTCCTGTATTTCAACTCATATTATTTATTAGTGGCCAAACCACTCCCAAAACCACAACTGACTGCCTTCATCTTCACAGCATTCAAATGGTATGAGTGCATTTTTTCCATGATTAGAACATACAATGGAGAACAACAGACCTCAGGAAAAGGCCCCTCAGACCACAATGTTGTTATTCCTCTCCACGCCTTGTGGAGCATCAGTTGACAACCCAGCCATTTCCTTAGCATTTTGTTTGATTTTTTATGAGGCCAAGTTGCTTCTCAACCCAGCATGGATGGAAAGCATGGTAGGAGCTGGCTGGATTTGAACCTGGGGTCACTTGTCTTGACGTCTGGTGCTAATGCTGCTACACCACCAGCTAGGAGACCACAATGTTGTTGCAAACTAATTAGCACCTAATCTCTTTTTAGGAAACTAAATAACACCTAATCCCTTTTGCCTGAACGGTTCAAATCCCTCTATACCCTGCATATACATGTGCCTATCCTAGAGCCTCTGCAATAACTCTATCACTTCTACTTCCACTGCCAACTATGGCAGCAAATTCCAGGCACCCACCACTCTCTGTGCAAAAAAACATTCTCTGCCTATGTCCTTTGAATATTGCCCCTCTCACTTTAATTGCATGCCTGCTGGTATTTGAAATGTCTACCCTGAGTTAAAGGTATCAACTGCTTGCTCTATTTACACCTTTCCCAATTTCAAAAACTTCCCTCAGGCCTTGCCTCAGCCTCCACTGTTCCAGAGAAAACAACACAAGTTTGTTAGTCTCTGTTTTAGTACATGCCCTCTAATTCAGACACCTTCCTGGTAAACCTCTTCTGCACCTTCTCCATCATTTTCCCATCCTATAATGAGGCAACCAGATCTGAATATAATACTCCAGATACAGTTTAATCAGTTTTTTATAAACCTGAAACATAACTTCCTTATTTTTTGAACGAAGTGCCTCGAACAATAAAGACAAACATGCCATACTGTATGACTCCTTTAGCACCTTACCAATCCATGCAGCCACTTTCAAGGACCATCTGTACCCCAGTGTTATTAAAGGTCATGCCAAATACTGTGTATTTTCCCTTTACATTTGATCTCCCAAAATTCCCCTTAGCCCTGCGGGCATAATTGTCTTGTGACACCACGTAACACAGCTCAGGTTTATGGATGACTCATAACACTCATAATGGAAATCCTTATCTCCTCAATCAAACATGAGCAGGAAATCAGTCAAGTAATTATGCAGTCATATAATTCCTTTAGTATTACGTTCTCCTGCTACAGTAAAGCTGTCCTTAACCGACTTCAAGATATATATCACAATTCTGTAAGGTAATTTGCTAACACTTCTGGAAATTCATTTGTGTTTGGATGGTCGATATTCAAATATCAGCAGCACTGCCTGTCCCTGCGTTCCTGAGGCGGCTGCTGCTGCGGGGAGCGTCGATTGTGGAGGAAGGATAATGAACAAGTGTTTGTGGTCAGTCATCAACATGAGCAGCGTACCACACAAGCACTAGTAGAATCCTAAACATAACAGCAAGTGCCTCTTACTTTAGCTGGGCATAGAGTCTACACTTCGACAATGCTAAAGTGTGCAACACAAAAGCAACGGGCCTTTTGCCAACAGATATCTGAGGCATGGTGTTATAACAGTGCCATGCTGGGCCTAGCCTTGTACATGGAGGGCTTCTTCAATTTCATTTCACAATTAGAATATTTAGTCAGTCTCTTTGACCAGAGGCAAGGGGGAAGGCTGAAGCAAAGGTTTTGCACATGATTTGGGATTAATGGAAGAGCACCTGGCTTTACCACTATGCAACAATACTAAAGTTAGGGTCCAGCCACAATTGTTTGGCACTGGTAGATAGCTCTGCTAAGTGATAGATCTTGCATATTCAATAACTGAATCGAAGCAGCTTCACAGATAAACCCAACCTGCAGTGCTTAGTTCAGAAAGACATCAAAATTATAATTTTATGACATGTTAGACCTTAGGGCACAGGAATAGAATTAGCCATTTGGTCCATCAAATCTACTCCACCATTCAATCATGGCTGATCCATTTTTACCCCTCCTCAGCCCCACTCCCCAGCCTTCTCCCTGTAACTCCATGGCATATGTTCTTTAAAACTCCACTCTATAATATCTCCTGGCTTCTAGTTTTTAGTCCTGGGTTTGTACCTTCTTGCATTCCAAGTGTGCAATGTTAATGTGATTCAGCACTCTATCTATCACCTGATCCGACAAAATGCCTTTTGTTTTGAAGGATGAATAACAGGAAGAGTAGAAAAGAACCAAAATGAACAATTGCAGCTGCATATGTTAACCTCATTGAAAGAGGGAGAAATGGCCACAGGAAAAGGGGCATTGCTGAAGTTGTAGCCATTAATGGCACTGGAGGGATTGGACTTCCCATGAGTAATAATCGTCCATCTCTTTCCCTACTTTCACTTTAACATGCAACCTGCAGAGTGCTTCACTTTTTACTTTCTCCTCTCCCTCATGATGTACTGACCCTTCTTCCAGTCCATTGTTATGGAGGCTTGCCAGAGTCTTTACTTGTTTAAAAGCTGAAGGAGATTTGGCATGTCTACTAAATACTGTAACCAGCCTCGACAAATGCACTGTTGAATGTGTCCTGACTGGTTGCTTCAACAGCTGCCATACACAGGACCACAGGAGACATGCAGCCATTCCATCTAGTGATAGCATCTATAAGAGGCACCATTTCAAAAAGGTGGCATCTATCATCAAGGATCTCACCATCCAGGCCATAACCTCATCTCACTGTTACCATCAGGCAGAAAGCTCAAAACTTTCAAATCCCATACCACCAGCTTCATCAATAGCTACCTTCCTACAACCGTTAGGTTATCGAACTAAGCTGCACAGCCTGACCCTCCCTCAGCAACAAAACGCCGTGGTATCATAGTGGTTAGCATGACGCTATTACAGCTTGGAGCGCAGAGTTCAGAATTCAATTCTGGTGCCGACTGTAAGGAGCTTGTACGTTCTCCCCTTAAACTATGTGGGTTTCCTCGGGGTGTCCCAGTTTTCTCCCACACTCCAAAGACGTACTGGTTGATAGGTTAATTGATCATTGCAAATTGTCCTGTGCTTAGGCTAGTGCTAAATAGGTGGGTTGCTGGGTGGCGTGGCTCTGTCAGTTGGAAATGCCTGTTCCGTGCTGTATCTCTAGATAAATACACTACACACTACTCATTGCATTACCATACATTTGTCTCTGATTTTCTCTTTTTTTCTGCACTAAGGTCTTGTTTTTGCAAAGTGTATTTTTCCTATCTCTTCACTGCCTTATGTAATTTATGTATAATTTATATTCCGCCTGTTGTCTGTACCTACATCCTGTAATGCTGTTTCAGGCAATTTTTTCATTGTACCTGTACCTCCCTGTACTTGTTCACATGACAATAAACTTAACTTCCTTTATAGTTTCAAGTACTCCAGAATTCC
Organism: Hemitrygon akajei; assembly: GCF_048418815.1. Classification (NCBI taxonomy): domain Eukaryota; kingdom Metazoa; phylum Chordata; class Chondrichthyes; order Myliobatiformes; family Dasyatidae; genus Hemitrygon; species Hemitrygon akajei. The sequence goes on from NC_133131.1 coordinate 107,369,967, forward strand.
CAATCAAAAACAGAAGCGGATGGAGAAGATGATGAGTTGTAAACTCCGAATCTTACAATCAGGAATAGGATAATATACTGTAGTTACCAGCTTGTTTCCAATCCTGCAAAAGAAGAATTGATGAGCCAAGCTATAAAACCGATAGGTGTACATATCATATAACTGTTACACTGGAAAATTTACCAGAAAGGCTATTGACTATACAAAAACAGAAGTGTTATGTCACCTCCAGGTTGACATAGCACTTATGTAATATGAGGGTCACTTTCAGTACCAAATCAGTGGAAAACACCATGATAGAAAATCTGATGTCCAATGTCACAGCTTCCATTGCAGACTGTTGGCTTATACTAAAGACATGAGGACTGCCTTTCAAGCTCAGGTCGGTGGCACTTGAATTCTGTCTACAACTGTTCAAAGAAGTTGGCATGGTATCACAATGCTCCATCAATAAAAGGGTAGCAGGACAGAGCTCCCTGCCCCAGAAGATTTCCAGTAGTTTCTGTTTTACGGCCTGTTGTTATCTTGAGAGTGACAGTATTCCTGCAATCACCTTGCAATTCCAGCAAGTCTTTACTGTTAATAGACAATAGACAATAGGTGCAGAAGTAGACCATTCGGCCCTTCAAGCCTGCACCGCCATTCTGAGATCATGGCTGATCATCTACTATCAATACCTGGTTCCTGCCTTGTCCCCATATCCCTTGATTCCCCTATCCATAAGATACATATCTAGCTCCTTCTTGAAAGCATCCAGAGAATTGGCCTCCACTGCCTTTCGAGGCAGTGCATTCCACACTCCCACAACTCTCTGGGAGAAGAAGTTTTTCCTTAACTTTGTCCTAAATGACCTACCCCTTATTCTCAAACCATGCCCTCTGGTACTGGACTCTCCCAGCATCTGGAACATATTTCCTGCCTCTATCTTGTCTAATCCCTTAATAATCTTATAAGTTGCAATCAGATCCCCTCTCAATCTCCTTAATTCCAGCGTGTACAAGCCCAGTCTCTCTAACCTCTCTGTGTAAGACAGTCCGGACATCCCAGGAATTAACCTCATGAATCTACGCTGCACTTCCTCTATAGCCAGGATGTCCTTCCTTAACCCTGGAGACCAAAACTGTACACAATACTCCAGGTGTGGTCTCACCAGGGCCCTGTACAAATGCAAAAGGATTTCCTTGCTCTTGTACTCAATTCCCTTTGTAATAAAGGCCAACATTCCATTAGCCTTCTTCACTGCCTGCTGCACTTGCTCATTCACCTTCAGTGACTGATAAACAAGGACTCCTAGATTTCTTTGCATTTCTCCTTTACCTAACTCTACACCGTTCAGATAATAATCTGCCTTCCTGTTCTTACTCCCAAAGTTGATAACCTCACACTTATTCACATTAAACATCATCTGCCAAGTAACCTGTCTATCCATCAACACTGCCAGTGCTGCCTGTGCTAAGTGGTACAATATGAACTGTTACTGAAAAATGCTGATTCAGCTAATTCTCTGCCATTCTTAACTTGATCAAGTGAGGGTCAGTAACTTTCCACCACTTATAGAGCAAAGGGATTCATGAAAACACTTGAACTGTCAAAGACGGAATGAAGGAGAGTACTAAGGGAATGGAGAAGGCTTTTAAATTCATCTTACCTGCATAATTTAATGAATACATTCTAAAATTAGATATGTTTGTACATCATAAGGTGGGCTTCATTTTTAGGTTTGTTTGAAAGAAGTCAAAGTAATCTACAGGTAAAGGAAAGTTAAGGAACGTATTGCTGAATGTGAAATCTGTCTGTGAGTGATTGCATCACTTGGGTACAATCTTACCTCATGTAGCCTAGGAAGAGTCACTCTGTATTTTAGCTTCTCTTTCTCTTCCAGTCGTGTTCCTCCAGCTCCCAATAACACATTTCCATCTTCTTCCTCACAGGTACCCTCCTCACACTGAGCCAAGGAGCAATTCGTTGTTGGGTAAGCTCCCAGCACAGCAACACACCCTGCCTCAATGGCTCTTTTTATGTACAGGGAACGTAACTGCTTTGGAATGCTCGGAGTGGAGGACCAGGAGTGTTAAACCCGGCTAAAGGTGACAAGGATTATTTGCCTCTTGTTAGAAACCCAAAGCATTAAGTGGACATAAGCACCATGTCAATAGAATAAGCATGATGTAATGATCTTCACTTAGTCTTAATATTTGCTTCAGGGACCATTGTAAATCTCAGAGAACTAATCTCCTTGCTTCATCTGCATTTGGCTTGCAGCCTAATATTTTTGGACTTCAGTGATAACTTTGATTTTCATAGTTCCTAATTAATTTAGTATTTGTTCTTACACTGAAATAGTTTTTGTAAGCAAAATGAACTTAAATTTGAATTGAAGATAAATCTCCTTCGAAATCTTGGCTCAGACATAGTTCTGAGCACCGAATTTCTACCTAGAGTCAGAGAACCATCCATGTGGATTGGTGGGTGGTAGGGAGGAAAGGGTCTTGTTTTGCTGTTGATGTTTCCCGGTTCTGTAAAGCTCCGTGGACACGCCACGCTGGCACTGGAATGCGTGGCTGCCCTTGCAACCTGTGCCCAGCACATCTTTAGGTGTTGGCTGTTAATACAAAGAAATTAAGTTAACTAATAATTATATGCTTAAATAATCTAATGGCTTTTGCCTACACAACATCTATGTCCCTCCAGTCTTTGCACGTTCATCTACCTGTTTAAGAGTCTCTTAAACGCCTCCATCATATCTGCCTCCACACCCATCCCTGAAGGTGTATTTCAGACACCCGCCATATACTTGTCCCACATTTCTCCCCTCATTTGAACTTATCTCCTCTCATTTTAAATGCATGCCCACTAGTATTAAACATTGGGACCCTGGGAAATATTACAGTTGTCTATTCCATCTATGCATCTCATAATCGTAAAAGCTTCTCATAGGTCTCCTCTCAGCCTTTGCTGGTCTGAAGAAAACAACCCCAGTTAGTCTAACACTTCACCTTGACCCTCTAAGCAAGGTAGAATCCTGGGAAACTTCTTATGCAACCTCTCCAAAGCCTCCATATCCTTCCTGTAATGAGGTGACCAGAACTGAGAAGGAATACCAGGGGTGTGGTGCAGGTGCAGCCACACCCAGCTCTGAGACACCAGGCAAGGTCATTTGATTCCAATAAATTGGTTTATTGATCATTACAGAATATCATTCTGGTGCTTCCTACTCCCTACCTGGTTCCTTCCTCTTTCCCCAACTGTGATTCTCCTCTCCCTGCCTCTTTCCCACTCTCCGTCCACAATACTGACCCATATCAGAATCAGATTTATCATCCCTCATACATGTCATGAAATTTGGGTTTTTTTGTGGCAGGAGTACAATGTAATACAAAAAATTAACACAGTACTGTGGAAAAGTCTTAGGCATCCTAACTATATATATCCTTTGTAATCGGAGTGATTTGTTACTTGAAGATGACCAAACAGTGTGTAGGAGAGGATCACAGATGTGCTTGGAGAGTGAGCAAGTGCAGGACGAGCAGCCACAAGTGGCCTCACTTACTTAACAAATTAGTCTGCTTGCCGCTTCCTGTTTCCTTGGCTCGACCCAATCCCCAGTTGTTGCTTTTCATGAGTGGGGAGAGAAGGTGCAGGGAAATGAAGATGCCTACAGCCCAGCAGCCACTAGCAAATCCATCTCCATTCACCATACCATTCTCCCAAACATATGTACAGGGTGAACATAAGTCAGGCGTGTACAACCCAGGGTGGACCTGTCCATGGTAAATGCATTAGAAATGGCTGAACTTCAATTTCTTGATAATAGATTCATCAGAACAATTTCAAGGATTGAAAGCAACCAATAAGCAGACACATTCTATATTTGATCATATTAACTGTAGTGGAGTAGAAGAATTTACCAAAGATTTGCAAAATAATTAATTATTTTAATAAGGTCAACATTAAAAAAATGTTGATTGAAGGATCAGTGAAGAGGGGCAATTTAAACCTAGCCAAGAAGGTGAGAAGGATTAGGACAAATCTATTTAGGTTGTAGAATGGAATGTGTTGTCACAGAAAATGGTTGCTCTGGAGACCTTGGATGATTTAAAGGAAAATTGAATAAATAATTAAATCAGGGGAAGATATGAGCTAGGAAAAAAAGGGGAATTAATTTCATTTTGATCTTAGGAAGTACCAGAAGGAGACAATGGGCAAATTGGTTTCACTTTTATATTGCCTGACATCTTTGATGACGGTGCTATGATTTCACTGACTGGCCACATAATGCTCTTTTGCAATTATTCCTCAACCTGCCCTAACTCAGAGAGTCTAAATCTGAATACAAGTGTCCGATCTAACCGAGGAGCTTTAGTCTTTCCCTGCCATCCGCTCATGGGGCGATGAATGACTAGAACCGTTTTTGCAGATGATCTTGGAATGGCCAGTCATTTTATGAAGTGGCATCATGGTATTAAAGGTGGTCTTGTGTTCTGCCACATTGTGACCACTTATGGTTTTGTTGTACCATAAAGATTCCAGTGCTTGCATCAATCTTTGAGCTTTCATGAATAATTTATTTTAACTGCAGAGTCCAAGAGCTGCAACTCTCCAGGCCTTCAAAAGGGATGTGACCAATGTGCACGTCATTGGCAGACTGCATTTCACATCTTTAAAAAAAAACCATTAAAGTACCAGTAGATCACTGCATGCTTCCTTATTTCAGTTTCAATTCAGTGCAAGTAGAATTAGTTTCTTCCTATTCAGTTTACCAAACTTTTTCTATTTTTTAATGTTCCTTTGACTTCCCTTTTGTTATGTTTGTGGTACCGGGAAGCCAGGTGGCCATGAATGACACACAACGAGAGAGAGAGAGGAACAAACATGATGCTTGTAAGTCATCTACTCAGAATACCCTCTCACATGACGTTCAGCACCCAACACATACAGAAGCTTGACAGCAACCTGTAAAGGTCAAATTATACATGTTACATAGCATATCCCTCCCACCTTTCCCATACACAAACCAGCTGATGAACTATCAAAATTCAATGGAGTAACCATCAAATTCAGCCAACGACAAAAAGCATTTTTGTTTAGACTGCCTCTATTCCCATATATAACTATGGGGATTATTCTGTCCCATATGCTGAAGGTTAGTCACTAAACTAGAGATTCAATCTGTCTGGAAGCCATCTATTTCTGTGAGGGTACCAATGACCTGGGGGCAATGCCGAAGTCGTTTTATCTCTTGGTGGTATATGTATAGATCTTGGCTGGATTACTGTATTGTTAGTAGGTTCAGGTGAACAGTGGTCCTTTAAGACTTCAACTATATCCTCAAAAGGCTCAATGCCAGGCTTAGCAGGTTGAACTAGACTGCATAATAAATTAAATGTTTTCTTCTTCTTCTATAGTCAGAAAATTTGAAACGTGACTATCATCTGAAATTTGACTTGCCAGTGCAAAATATTCAAAACTTCCAGTATATGAACTCTATTCCTCTGTTGTTTCACCATACTTGCAAACAGTGCTACCATTTTCAAATACAATCATGTTCCAGATAACTAGTCTTATCTGTCTCTCTCTTCCTCTCTTCTTTGTTTTATTTAACCATCCCATTCTCATTCTCTCCCCTCAGATTCTTCACTCACCAGATTTCCTGCAACTGTTTTCACGTGGCATGCAGCTTCTTCTTTTGGCTCTCACACATCACATGGCAGTACATCGCCAGCATCGTACACGGACTTCTCTTTCCGAAGGGAACAAAACAATAAATATCATGTGAGGACTTGTCACCTCATAGCCAGTTGGTACTGGGAAGCCGGGTGGCCGTGAATAGCACGCACGAGAGAAGGAGAGGCGAGGAACAGATGTGGAGCTGTTTATATTGCTTGTAAGTCATCTTCCCAGAATGCCCTCTGACATTATGTTCAGTATGTAACACACAGGGAAACTTGACACCAACCTGTGCATGAGTACATAACATCTTTCAACTATTTTAGTTGCTTTGTCAAGAAAGCCCCAGTTTTTTCACATTCTAAAGTTTTCATTTTTTGTATCTTAGATCACAAACACTCAGTCTCCATGGCATTTCTCTCTTGCTGAGGTTTGCAACTCAAAATGAAATATTTCTTTCAAACTAAACTCACCCAATAATTTGCAAGGGATTATTATTTTTTTTTTAACTCTGCACCTGTTTGAACAACCAACAGTCCCATGTTCGTTGCTTTATCACTTCATCAGATTTCACTAAAATTGTTGACTTGCATACCTATACCATAAATTTTGCATTCATAAGACCTTTACCATTTATAAGGTATATATTTACTTCATAATCTTTTTTAAATGTGTTATCTGACATATTTCCATCTCCTGTAACTTCGGACAAATTGAATATAGGCCAATGAAGTGGGAGGAGATGACCAAATGTGAAGGCTAATTAGCAGGCAGAATAGGCCGCAGGAATAAGGAGACAGGAACCTGTAACATTTGGCAATGCTCCTTTGCCATCGTAAACCTCGAAGAAACTCAGGCAAGAGTGAGTAAGCAAATCCGGACTCTGCATCAGCTGCCTCATTTCCTAACCAAATAGAAAACACACATTTCTGCAATTACTTTCAAATCAAGCTCACAATTGCATTTAGGTATGCAATTTAAATATGTTAATAGTTCTTCCCATAGTGGGAAACATCAATGCTCCATTATTCACCATTGTTAAAATGCCAACAAACACATGCTGAAGATTAAGTGACACGAATCTGGCTTTTTAATACTCCCCCTCTGAATCTCTGTCATGTCATGGAGGTGTGCTTTGGGGTTTCTTCATGACGTCAATGAATGTACATAAATTTTCTCACATATTTGATACCCTTAGGATATAAGTATTTCTGTGGACTGATTTGCAGTCAAAGAGGGCAATTGTTCAAAGATTTCATAAATAAATTAATGAATAGCTTGTGGTTTGCTTCAACAACAAAAATATAGGTATACAAAAACTGATTTTACCTTTCACAAGCACACATTATACTTAACGGCTCTTACTTGATCTGTGTGGTTTTGACTCCACATTAGTTAATGAATATGATGCGTAATTGAAGGGTTGGAACTGATCATTATACATTTGTATAAGCTGGTCCCTGATCCTGTCTGTGATGCATCAGCTAGAATCTTTATTGGTCTCTCAAGAGCTATAGAACATTAGATCTGGCTTTTTTATGAGCAATTTTGCCCACATTTCTTCATGACTATGACACCAACCCCATTAATTAATCTTTCAGGCCATTTTATAATAGCTGATTTTATTTGGTATGAACTTACTGGTGTAATTGGCTTTTCTTTTTCTTGTGTTTCTCTGGCTATGGATGTGACATCAGCTTAATAACTGTGACTTCCAGACTGCCAGGCTTAAGGCGTCCACTAGTCTTGGTGTCTTCAACAAATATTAATTCAGTAATTCCAAACGCACAGACATCTCTGTTAGGATTCTGACTAACCCTTCTAGTAACCAAGCCGATTCTGAAGTTTGTTGCTGTTCTTTGGACAAACACCACATTTATTAGATCACCAGAGGAAACCGGATAAAATCTGTACATTGCAGAAATAATATTTAAAATACCATCCCATTTTGTTACACCTGATTTACATCAAATTTCATTCAATTATTCCAACAGATTTTGTGCTAACGTTTGCCTCAATTTAAGACTTGTAAATCATGATTTAATAGTCATAAAAGCTGTACTTCTACTCCCTGAGTATAGGCAGAGACTGGAGACTGCAGCACCAGTAGTGATAACCAATAAAGTATGGACAAGGGAAGCACAAGAGTGCCTACAGGACTGCTTTGAATCAATGGACTGGACTATATTCGGGGATTCATCTTCAAACCTGGATGAGTATGCTGCAGTTGTTACCAACTTCATTAAAATCTGTGTGGATGAGTGTGTGTGCTCACAAAGACTTACTGTACATTCCCAAACCTAAGGCTGTGGATGAACCAGGAGGTACGTCATCTGCTGAAGGCTAGATCTGTGGCATTCAAGTCTGGCGACCCTGATCTGTACCAGAAAACCAGGTATGATTTGCAGAGGGCTATTTCAAGGGTGAAGACACAATTGCGAACGAGGTTGGAGGCAACATCAGATGCATGGCAACTCTGGCAGGGTCTGCATGATATTACTTGCTACAAAGCAAAACCCAATAGCATGAATGGCAGAGATCCTTCACTACCAGATGAATTCAAAGCCTTCTATGCACACTTTGAAAGGGAGAACACAACTACAGCTGTGAAAATCCCTGATGCACCTGATGACCCTGTGATTTCCATCTCAGAGGCCAATGTTAGACTGTCTTTAAAGAGAGTGAAGGTACCGATGGAGTACCTGGTAAGGCTCTGAAAATCTGTGCCAACCAACTAGCAGGAGAATTCAATGACATTTTCAACATTTCATTGCTACGGGTAGAAGTTTCCACTTGCTTCAAAAAGGCAGCAATTATTCCAGTGCCTAAGAAGAATAATGTGAGCTGCCTTAATAACTATCGCCTGGTAGCACTCACATCAACAGTGATGAAATGCTTTGAGAGGTTGGTCATGTCTAGACTGAACTCCTGCCTCAGCAAGGACCTGGACCCATTGCAATTTGTCTATCGCCACAATAGGTTAATGGCAGACACAATCTCAATGGCTCTCCGCATGGCTTTAGACCACCTGGACAACACAAACACCGATGTCAGGATGCTGTTCATCCACTATAGCTCAGCATTTAATACCATCATTCCCACAATCCTGATTGAGAAGTTGCAGAACCTGGGCCTCTGTACCTCCCTCTGCAATTGGATCCTCGACTTCCTAACCGGAAGACCACAATCTGTGTAGATTGGTGATAACATATCCTCCTCACTGACGATCAACACTGGCGCACCTCAGGGGTGTGTGCTTAGCCCACTGCTCCACTCCCTCTATACAGATGATTGTGTGGATAGGCAAGCTCAATTACCATCTATAAATTTGCTGATGATACAACCATTGTTGGTAGAATCTTAGGTGGTGACGAGAGGGCATACAGGAGTGAAATATGCCACTAGTAGAGTGGTGTTACAGCAACAACTTGGCACTCAACATCAGTAAGGTGGATGAGCTGATTGTGGACTTCAGGAAGGGTAAGATGAAGGAACACATAGAGGTATCAGAAGTGGCAAGAGTGAGCAGCTTCAAGTTATTGGGTGTCAAGATCTCTGAGGATCTAACCTTGTCCCAACATATCAATGTAGTCATAAAGAAGGCAAGAGTGGCTATACTTCATTAGGAGTTTGAAGAGATTTGGCATGTCAACAAATACATTCAAAAACTTCTATAGATGTAACGTGGAGAACATTCTGACAGGCTGCATCACTGCCTGGTATGGAGGGGCTACTGCACAGGTCTGAAAGAAGCTGCAGAAGGTTGTAAATCTAGTCAGCTCCATCTTGGGCACTAGCCTACAAAGTACACAGGACATCTTTAGGGAGTGGTGCCTCAGAAAGGCTGCGTCTGTTATTAAGGAACTCCAGCACCCAGGGCATGCTCTTTTCTCACTGTTACCATCAGGTAGGAGGTACAGAAGCCTGAAGGCACACACTCAGTGATTCAGAAACAACTTCTTCCCCTCTGTCATCCGATTCATAAATGGATATTGAAGCTTTGGACACTACCTCACTTGTTTTTAATATACAGTATTTCAGTGTTTGCACTTTTTAAAATCTATTCAATATATGTAATTGATTTACTTGTTTATTTATTTTTATTTTTTACTGTTATTTATTTTTTCTCTGCTAGATTATATATTGCATTGAACTGCTGCTGCTAAGTTAACAAATGTCATGTCACATGCCGGTGATAATAAACCTGATTCTGATTCTGATTCTGATTCTAATTTTTTCTTGTGTCATCACCTTTGCTGACACATATGTTAAGGTCAGATTGAATGACATAATGGAGTGGATTACAGAATGGGCAGTCTGACGTCTTTAGCAGATGAATTTCTAGACACTTACGTTTTGTCATCAAAGAAGCCATCCTTTTTGAGATTATCTTACTGTTTTTAAATGCCTTGAATCCAAAATACCTGGACCAGATCCCTTTACAATTCATTGTACTTAGCCCACTTCTGGTTAGGTGTTTTCATACTTGACTGTTGATCATCCTTTCCCACATCTATTCTAAAATATTCTACATTAGGATTATTGTTCTCCAAATGGCTGCTGGTACACTGGAGCATGCTTCACCTGCCCTTACTCCCAAAAACTCTATACAGTAACATCCTTCCTGTTGAAACAAAAACATACTGATCAAAGAAGGCTCTGATGTGCACATTTCAGAGGGAGGGAGTCACCCCTCCCTCTGTCATCTTGCCATGACTTATTCCTTAGTCTATATCAGGATGATCAAATTTCCTTCCAAACATTATTTTGTATGTCTTGTTCACAGGCAAGTTTGTAATTTCACTTGCAGTTTTGCTCCTCCATGTCCTTCAGTGTCATGGGAGTGTAGCTTCTTCTTTGTTATCTATTTCTTCTCTTCAAATAGATCTGCTTCCATTGCTTGATGATGTCAAATCCATCCGCTGATATCATTCATTTCTGGGGTCATTGTTGTTACTTGTTCCTTTTGTCCCTTCTTTCAGCCTTCATTGAATATTTTGTAGATAGCAATTTCCTTCCCTTTATGAGATTCAGAGGCGGAGTATTAAAGAGCCAGAGTTGTGTCACTTAATCTTTTGCATGTGTATGTTGGCATTTTTACATTTTAACAAGACTGCTAATGTTGTAATCTGAAGAAAAAGCAACTGCTGGAAGAACTCAATGGGCCCAGCAGCATCTTTGGAGCCGAAAAGATGATGTATGAATCAAGGTCAAGATCCAGCATCAGGACTCACAAACTAAGCTTGTTATAGTTGTTTTTTAGTGCCTTTTGTTGCAGGGCCTTAACCTTTTCTTTTCTATGTCATTAGTCCATACATAGACCATATTTTTGACCTGCCCAACTTTAGTCCTTAAAACATTCTGCACTTACTAAATGGTGTACGTTGTTCTGGTATAGAGGGGCACCTTTCCTGTAGTACTTCCATCAGTGGTTTCACAAAGAATAATCTATTGCCTTGGCTATGAAACCTGCATTGACCACAGCAATTCTGTATTATACTGTTCTCATAATGCATTGCATGTGCCATAGTATGCATTTCATTGAGTTATTATCACCCATGTTACCATTCAGCACTGAAAGATAGTTGGAGTCAGCCATACTCCCAGATGAGTTGTGCTTCAGTTGCTTCTTGCTAGCTTTACTGTTCTGATCTCTCTGAGAGAATCACGTGTAAAAAGACTGAGGTTACTCAGAAAGAAAATAACTCTCCAACTCAGTGAAATAAGATTTGGCCTCTGTTCAGTGAAATAAATTGTGTACATTTCATGGAACAGTAATAAAAATTTAATCTTTCGAAGTCATGAATCATTATTATGAAGGAGGAAAGAGAAAGGAAATTAGTTGACTTCAGAGAAACACAAGAGATTCTAGAGGTGCTGGAAATCTTGAGCAACACACATAATATGCAGGAGAACTCAACAGGTCAGACAGCACCTACGAAGTGCCTTGACCTTGATCGGCTAATTTCCCATCAGAGATGCTGCCTGATATTTTGAGATCCCCCAGATTGTTTTGTGTGTAACTTTAGAAGGATGTGGACACAGACTGAGAAAATTGCTAGTGGGCTTTAAAACGTTGTTTCATCTGTTGTGATTGACTTCATTGCCACAAACTTGGAAGTTGCTTTCCAAAAAGGCACTTTTGGTGCATGGAGCAAAGTCAGACTCCTGGCAAGTGAGAATCTTGTTTGGGATTTAACTTTAGGTCAAGCTGGTTTAATTTCATGTGTTCAACCTATAGTTAACCACAGATACATTCAGGACCATAAAAACTGTCAGCAAGTATTGCTGTAAATCGTCAGTGATACATGCTGTATTCAAAATAGTTTCTTTTTTATCTGGAAGTATCTTGCATCTTGAACTTAAAATATTTATTGTAGTATTTTTGTCCCTTACGCTATCTACTTACGCACAGACTTCTGTGTTCTGCAGTTGCATGTAATGTTCTATTATAAAAGCATCATTGAAAGAATAAAGGTAAAGGTTAAGGGGGAGGATAGGGCTGTATCAATTTACTGTGTATATGGTGACTGTGAAATCACCACATTAAATTTCCAACATGCTGCCAAAGTGCGTCAACAGCCTATAATGGAGGCATACAGCATTCATTTCTATTCCGTTCCTTTTTGCATCATTGGGAACTGGGCACCTTCAGTTCAGGATCAGAATCAGGTTAATCTTACTAACAGATGTTATAAAAAGTGTTGTTTTACAGCAACAGTACAGTGCAGCACATAAAATATTACTATAAGTTGCAACAAATATATGAATGGTGCAAAATAGGAATAGTGAATCAGTGTTCATAGACAATTCAGAAAATTGATGGTGGAGAGGAAGAAGCTGTTCCTAAATTGCTGAGTGTGGGTGCTGAGGATTCTGATCCTCCTCGCTGATTGTAGTAATGAGCAAACTGTTTGATCCAGATAGTGAGGGTCCTTAGTGATGAATGCTGCCTTCCTGAAGCACCGCATTCTGAAGATGTCCTCAGTGGTGGAAAGGGATGTGCCTATTATGGAGCTGGCTGAGCCTACAACTCTCTGCCGCCATTTTGACCTTGTGCGTTGGAACCTCCATACCAGGTGGCGATGAAACCAATTGAAATGCGCTCCACTGCACATCAAAAAAAATGTGAAAGTCTGTGATGACAAACTAAATATTCTCAACCTGCTAATCAAGTGTAACCACCAACGTACCTACTTCATGAGTGCATCAACGTATTATATTCGATAGATCTTCTCAGATGTTGGCACCCAGGAACATTAAGCTGATCCTTAAATCAGTTTTTTTAATACCAATTCCTACAGACTAAATATATCTCTTTTATACCCATGAGTGGAAAATTAAGGACAATTCTTCAATAAACCTGAATGGGAGTTCTAATTTTTACTTCTAACAATTACTCAGGCAACTAAAGCATTGAATTAATTCTTACTGAGTTCCATGTTTTGAATTTCATGATATAATGTCATCTGGAAAGAGAATGAGAACATTTTGCCTCCATTCTGCATCTGTTCTGTTTTTTCATAATTCCATTTCTCTTCTGACACCATCATAAAAATCTCCTGCTGTGTGGTTTTTAAACAGCTTCAAAAATGGTGTCAGCTCCTCTAGCTCAAGTTGAGGTCAGTGTGACATTAAAGTTCCAGGGAGAACTTTCTTTTGAAGCCAAAAGTGATCTTGCTATTTTTCTCACTGAATAAGCAATTACAGTTAACTGGAGTAACTAGGATTAAAATTAAGGGCAGATAGATCATTTTTATTTTTTGTTATGAAAACAAAATTGGATAAAATTGTACAATGCCAGAAATCCATCACCAAAGGTCACATTCATCAGGCGACTAATCTCTTTGTCCTCATTCTCTAGTTATATCTGTGAAATATATAAATGGATGCCTTATTTGAAAGAACAGATAATCCAAACATGTCCACATTAAGTACGGTATCACATCATTATCCAAACAGTCTTGGCCAGAGCGTATTTGGATATCCCAGAGATTTGGACATATACACTGTACTACTTCATTTGTTCAAGTCTGTCTCATTCGGGCCAATGACGACATGTAAAACAACAGGATATAATTGTGGAAATTTACAGAAGACAATTTATAGGTTATTTCATTGGGATTTCAAATGGGTTGCATTCCTGAAAATTATCTTCTAATTGATGCAGAATGTGAAACGTGACTTCTTAAATTGCCTTTGTGCGAAAAATAACATATAAGAAATTTCCCATCCTCATGGTCAGGTCTTTGAACAGCATGCAACGTCTGAACAGCTGTTTAAGACAGGCTTCATCGAGCAGATTTTATATTGAACACGTAATATTCCTGTTTGACATCAAATGAGCTTATACCATGGGAAAGTACAACCAGTATTCACTTGATTTAGCCTCTAAACATCGTTCTGTGTGGGAAAATTTCCTTAAAGCATTTTATTAACATATCTTATTCTGTATTATGTTTAGGAGCCCACAATTACATATTTGTTGCATGTTCTTGGTAAAGAGAGTGAATAGAGAACAATTAGCGTCCCACTGTAATAGATCTTCATTGTCTCTATCCTATAATTTTTATATCTACAGAACTGTTGATTAAATGATGATGAAAGTATGTAATGTTTTCACAATCAAACAAATTGAATTTGAACAGACCTACACCCATCATTTACCCTGCGCCTTCTACCCCCTCACCCCTATATGATCACTCCATGGCCGCACTGACGTTGAAGTCTCACAAGGCCAATCAAAATTGAGGTTTGGCTGACATGACTGCCTTTCAAAACAGAATGGTCTGCTGGCAGTAACAAGATCATAGGCGAATGTATCTGGAAAGATCTCTGTGGACGGCCTTTTTAACAGCACATGCTATCTGAAGCTTTTTCAACCGTTTCTAAATTTCTGTGAAAATCATCTTGATCTTCAGTGCTTCTTTGCTGAAGTGTGAACAGGAAGATGAAGAATGGCAGAATGAAAGACTGCAGATCTCTATAGAATGTCCCGCATAATAGAGCATGATAAGACACGCAGATCTGAGAGGAAGACTTCAAGGAAAGAGCAATGTTCCCTTGCTCTTGGTGTGTCTCTTTTCAGATTTAAGGTAGCAGAATTCCTTTCCAGACATACAGTACTTAAGACATGCTTAAGATAACATGCTACTCCTCAAGATCAGACAAATACGTAATTTGTAGTTTTCCAATTCTGTCACAGTTTTTTACTATTATTGTGATGTATCTTATAAAAAATACTATTTTTGTATCATTTTGCAAATAATTGATACTTCAGTACATATTTACCAATATGTACTGAAGTTAATATTATTCATGAATTTAGATGAATTGGTATCATTAGGTATGCGTTTATTTTCCTTCCATCCATTCTTAATTTCAAACACACGGATAAAGCTGGAGTCTGATGAATAGTTCCAAATCTATTTTTAGGCAATTGAGAAAAGACCATTTAAACTTGAACTTATCACATCCAAAATTACAATTTTAATTTTTGCAATATGCAATCTGAAGTTCCAAGTTTTCATTAACATCAGTCAATTGAGCAAAACTATTTCATGTCTTAACAGAATCCAAAATGGTGTTAGTAACTTAATTTACCTGTCATTCAGCTATATTAAATTTGCTTCTATCATCCTTGTCAGCCTGATTAAAATTATTTCATATTTTAAAGATATTCAATGATGGATAAAATACAAGTTCTTGCAAATATTCAAAATCATTAATATTTTGTAAGAAAAAGATGACATTAAGCTAGTTGGTACAAGTCAATAAATAAAGGTAAGAGATTTAGGTGGTGGCCTAGTGGTCAGCACAATGCTTTACAGTACAGGCGACCCGGGTTCAGGCCATGCTGCTTGCCTGTAAGGAGTTTGTATGTTCACTCTGTGACCACATGGGTTACCTCCGGGTGCTTCTGTTTCCAAAGACATACCGGTTAGTAGGTTAATTGTTCGTTGTAAATTGTCCCATGATTAGGCTAGGATTAAATTGGGAATTGCTGGGCAGCACAGCTCAAAGGGCCCGAAAGGCCTAATCTGCACTGTATCTCAATAAGTAAATAAATAGAGGATCTTTATCCAAAACAATGACTGTCCATTTTCCTCCAAAGATGCTGCCCGACCTGTTGAATTCATCCAACATCTCGAATCTTGCTCGATACCAGCATCGGCAGTGTTGTGTTCTTTATATTAATACGGTACCATGGGTTACTAATAAAGAACCATATTCTGGAAGAATAGAACTTTTATTTAACAGCAACAACCACACGTGTCTTACAGCGCCATGCTTCCAGATCTTTCCATAATTTCGGCGCATGCTCAGAACTCTCTCCAATCACGTTCTTACACGTGATATCATCACAAGCAGTTACCTATGTCTCTAGATATAAGGTTTGCTAATGATTCTACAAAAATCTTTCCATTAGCAGCTGCCTAACATGCTATTGTGGAAGCAATAATGTGAATAAAAATTTAAACAAATTTCCAAATATTTTAGGTTGGCAATTCAGTTTTGCAAATTACCAAACGATATTGCTTCTCAATTTTTAGAACACTTGAATGCTGAATGCATTTGGAACTTCCACATAATAAACAGAATCACATCCTGATGTTGATCTGAGTGTAGTATTTTAATCCAATTATGAAATAACTACTGACAATCATGATGAGTGGAGATAATTAAAGATTTACTTAATAAATACACTGAAATTGGATTATGTAATTGCTTTAACACAAAATCTTTTTCTTGTCCTAACTCATTATAGAAAATGGGTGATCTAACATCCTTTTTATAAGAGTACATTTTAGTAATAGTGATTTTTAAATTGATTAGTTAGTACTTAAGTTTCAATGAATTAAATTTGAAAAAGTCTCAAAGGCACTCTTAATGGGCTTCTTTTTCAAAACAAAGTAACACTAGCACTGTAAACATAGCACCATCTATACTTATACTGCTAGAAGCAAAATATTTGTAGAATAAGATAAGCCAGTTATTATACCACAAGTAGTTGTTATTATTTGGCAATAATTTGCTGATGTTGTGGGTTTTTAATATTTAAAATCAGTATTCAATTTGCATGGTTCATTGAGATATACAATCTAAAATGCCTTGTCTAGGCTGATTTCCATTCTCCTCAATAGATTTTATTAGTTAAATTAACATCACGTAGTGGAAGATAAACATACTGACTTCCTATCTTCATTTATTGTTCCTTTGAATGGACGTATCCTATTGATGCACCATCAATAACTCACGCTGAGACTTAGGAAGCGAGATATCGGCTTTTATTGACTGGAAGAATAAACAACACTACATCCTGGAGAAAATGAGGGAGAGCAGCAGCCCACAGTCGCCTCTATACAAGGGTCTGTGGGAGGAGCCACAGGAGCAGTCAGACAGGTATATCTAGTTCACCACACCTATGTTCAAAGCAGGAAAATGTACAAAGCTGAAACTTGGGTTCCAATGTAATAATAGCCAATTGAAGCACAATTAAATCAGAATTTGTTCTTGTTGCAATCATGCAGAGTTCCTTCCCAGTAATGTAAATATTGTCTTGACATATTTCATCTTCATCCTTTTAAAAATCTTCTGTTCTTGAATTATATAAGGTTAATTTTTTTACAAGGTAGAGCTATTCGAAAGGAAGTGAAAAGCAAGGTTTTTGCCTTTAGTTGAGGTTGAGGACAGGGGCAAATCATTGCTGGGCAATCCCATGGGTTACATCCCCCTTGAACAACAGTGTCAAAACTGAGCTCAACAACATTGTACTGTGGTGACAATCAGCAAGATGTCTGATGTTTCTATTCAAACTAAATGATGTTTAGTGAGTGATACAATGACTCACTGAATATTTATATTACTAAAATGAGCATAATACAAGAGTAATAAACATTGAGCAAGCAGTCATTAAAAGATGTACCTATTTCTTAGAAGAGAAAGAAACTCCTCCCTTATCAATGATAAGATATATGAAATATGTGCAAGTAACTTGAAATTGATAATGCTCACCCTTAGGGAATCACACAAATTCCAGAAGAGTGTCTAGTGCAGGTTTAAACATTCACAGGGTGAGTCACAGCAGGAATATATGTTTGATGGCATTAGGATGCGTGCAGTTAAACTCTGCTGAGGGTACACAACACAGGCAGATTATTGCATCATTCAATGCACAATTATGATTTGACACAAGCAATGTGCAATCTTGAAATAGAAAATTAGAAAGAGAATTAAGTTTAATATCGCTTACATATATTGTAAAATTAGATGTTTTGTGGCAGCGGGGCAGTGCAAGACAAAAAAAAAACTAGAAGCTTCTCTAAAAAATAAGTTAAAATAAAAATAAATAGATAAGTAAATATATACATAAATATATAAATACATAAATAAATAGTGCAAAAGAGGAATAACAAGGTAACCCTCATGGGTTAATGGACCATTCAGAAATCTGTTGACAGAGGGGGGGACGCTGTTCTTACAATGCTCAGGCTCCTGAGCCTCCTCCCTGATGGTAGAAATGAGAAGAGGACATGTCCTGGATGTGAGGGTCCTTAACAATGGACGCTGCCTTCTTGAGGCACCACCTTTTGAAGATATCCTCAATGGTGGGATGGCTTGTGTCAATAACAAAGCTGACTGATTCTACAGCTCTCTGCAGCCTCTTTCTATCCCATGAATTTGAAGCTCCATGCCGGCTGGTGATGTAACCAGTCAGGGTGCTCTCCACCATACTTCTGTAGAAATTTGCTACTGTCTTCGGTGATATACCAAATCTCCTCAAACTCCCAATGAAGTGCAGTCACTGGCATGCATTCTACATGATTGTATCAATGTGTTGGGCTCAGGACAGATCCTCTGATATTTTGTACTCAAGCTTCTGTCCTCTACTAACCTTTATACTGAACACATAGCTTGCAGCAGGCAGGATACACAACAAACTCCAGATAAAGGAACATCAAATTTTTTCCACCTCTGGTCTTGGTAAGTTTATTTTTCCTTTTAATAACAGTTCTCCAAGTGTAAGGTGATGTCTGTAGTTGTGCTAAGTTGCAAAAGAATTTGTGTGCAAGTTGTAAATGCAGAAGCATTTAGAACTGAAACCATTCTTTATTGCAGAATGCTTTAGGTTTCATAAGCAGAATCAAAAGGAATGGGAGTCCATTTCAGATTAGGTGGATGAATTGAAGAAATTGTCTGAGCATTGCCTGTTTAGTACTGGGCTTAATGATGCACTGAAAGATCGTTTAGTTTGTGGAATCTTACAAGAAACTTTTCAAAAATGGCTCCTAACTGAAGCACAACTCGCATTTAAAAGAGCAGTTGAAATCACTGTGTCAATGGAAACAGCAGACAAAGATGCAATTAAGTTGCAGAGAGGAATAAAATTGCAACATCTAAACAGAAACCTTCCTTGCAGAACAAATTGTATTACTATTGTGGCAGGGGCTCACCTACTCCAGACCACTGCAGGTTTAAGGGTGAAACTTGCAGAAAATGCAACAAAGTAGGACACATAACAAAGAGCATGTCGGGCAGTCAAAAATAAATGGACTGCAGAGGGTAGAGAAAAAAGATAAAAAGTCAAATTGCAGTTTCAAAAAGAGCACTAATATTCCTGCTGTTGATGAAAACCTGATAAAGGTGAGGATGACACAGGACTGGTAGCATTGAGGTTTATAATGTGAAACTAACAAGAGACAAGAAATATGGCTTATACCAGAAGTGAATGGCAAATTAATTAAAATGGAATTGGACACTGGCTCAGCTGTTTCAGTCTTTCTACAAAATGAGTTTGAATGGAATTTCGAAGATGCTGACTGTGTCAGGATCTGTAGTGATGGGCTCTATTTCTTGAAGGACACAATTCAAGACCAAAGTCAAGAGGGCAACTAATCATGTAAATGCTGATGGATTGTCCCGTTTACTCTTGGGAAAGGAAATACCTGAAAAAAAAGACAAAAATGGATACTCCTGGACATATTCTCCCTATTGCAAATTGTAAGTCTTCCTATTACAGCAGAGGTGACCTTCCCCCCCCCCCCCCCCCACTGTCTCATGTCTACATAGCAGCCCAGAATAGTTAGAACAAGCAGAAGAAATTCCAATTCCTTGATTTTTACCAGTGCCAGGATAAAATTGCCCTAGACTGGGGTTGCCTTATGTAGGGATTGAGAGTTGTTGTGCCACCCAAGCTGAGAACTCATATGTTGGAGGAGCTAGATGTTATTCATCTAAGCAAGGTCAAAATGAAAGCATTGGCTCAAAGCTTTGTCTGGTGGCCTGGGATAGATCAGCGGATTGAGCAGCTCGCCATGCACTGTTCAGGATGCCAACACATCCAGAGGAAAGGTGCCCAGGGCTGTCAGGACCACCTCCTGCAATCCCAGAATCAACTGCTACAGACACTATGGAAGAGGTTCCGGAACCTGAGATGGTTTCACAGTCACAAGTCCCACCTGCCAAGCATAGTGACCTTCCCTCATCACCCTCCTCCGCTTAAGAAAGATGTTATCCCACAAGGATAAGAAATCCTCAAAAGTGATTATATATTTAGGTATAATTTAAAAGTTACTGTGCTGTGGATGTCTATATAGTATTGCATTATATAATATGCTTTGTATTTACGACCAGGGAAAATAGGTTACATATTTGAGTTGGGATGCATTCTATATTGAGTTGGAGTTTATAGATAAACAGAGAAGTGTGTTGTGTATTTAATACTTCAGTAATATTGTAAATATGTTGTTTGATTAAGCATTTTTGGTATATAATTCATCATGGGTTAAGTGTAAAAGTACATGAATGGCATATGTCATTATGCCACCATGTCATATGTGAGTGCCCCATTAAAGTACAGACTGAGTAGGCACATTATCCCGGGCTCCTGTGTTTTTCTTTTGATTAGTTTCTGGAGTTACAAAACATAGCACTACCTATTTGCATTGATCTGATTTAATTTCCTTCCCTTTTATTAGACAGCAACAGTTAGAATGGGTACATAGATTTAAAGAATTGCAGGCTTCTCCCACAGCTTAGAGTCGGCACACCTTGCTTCTCAGAAATCAGGATTTAACATTGCATTATACGAGAACCTGTGTGGATCCCATTCCTATTTCTAGCAGACGTGCAGAAAATTATGTACTCCATTGTCCAATGTCTTAGCTGATGCTAGAAGCCATCATCCTCTGCCAGATTAATTTGAGCCACAGTGACAAAGCTGGTGATGGTGATTGGGTGATAATAACTATCCAAAGATGACACAGTTGACGAATCAGGTGCATAATTCATGCACACAGATAGAGATGGAATTAAATGAAAGCTATGATGACACACAAATTCTACTGGAGCAGACTACTGTTGAATCAACACATCAATTCCAATAACCGGTGATCTCTAATGCTGGTCTGTAGCATGTTATAGGTAGGATATCAGTACTCATCATAATCTGCTGATTGCTACAAAACCTACATTATAAAGAGACAGCACTTAGGTCCAGAGTAACACACACTAAAATGCTGGAGGAACTTTGCAGGTCTACTGCGAGATATAAACAGTCAAATTTTCTGGTGGAACCCTCCATTGCACTTAGGACCAGCTTTATTGTAAGCAACTGGGGAAGTATGTCTTTCACACATAGATGCTGCTGAATCACTTACCTGAGTGTGATATGGTAGCTAAACCAGTACAGCACCTGTTTTTGCCACAGTGCAAAACAGAAGCCAGCACAAGGTAACGTTCGGAATGTTGATGCTGGAGGGCTCAGTCATGGTACCTGGCTATATATTAAAAATGCCAAGTGAACCATCCAGCATTGCACTACCTGCAAGATTTGGGCATGACAAAATTACACATAGCCCAGTTGACATCGCAAATTTCTCCTGTCCAGCATCTTTGCACGTGCCAAAGTTGGAAGAGATATCTCACAGACTAATCATACAATAGCCTGACTTAATCATACCTACTTCAATCATTATTCCAGACTCTTAGACTACATGCTGTCAGGACTGTCCCATCATTTTGGTAACAGACTTATCAACTGTTGAGAGGAATGGCCTTAGTAATCCACAGTTCTGGCTCTGGATTTCACAAAAGCATATAGCATTATCGTCCTGCTGATTTCCATTTAACTCAACTGATGAATCTTGGAAAATGCATAATGGCAGCAGAGAAAAGAACCCAAGAGAGCTCAACGACAAGCTCTAAAACTAATTAATGCTGATCCATCATCATCTTTGTACCTCCAGTTGTTGAATAATAATGGGCATCTAGAACAGATTTGTGAACACCTGACATGTCCAAGAAATGCCTTGGCATTTTTCCTCTGTGTATAAAGGATATGGCTACTGCAGCTACCTGTTGCTTTTCATGAGGTCCCTGTAGTGTCTGACCTGCACTTCCTCTGGGCCTTATTGTACTCCCACATGACTATCACCCAGCATCATGTCTTCTGGAGACCTGTCATCCACACAAAGCAAATGACAAGACAATGAAATGAAAAGGTGACAAAGTTAACACTTGTCATATCCAAACTTATTCAAGGATAGAATCAGCACAAGAAAAGATTTTTTGACAGAATTGATCAAGGCAGTTTGTGGATACAGTGCTTGGTGTTAAATTTAATTGTTAATCCCTTAGACTCCATCCAATACCGCACAGCTCTTGCCAATGCTTCACAAGTAAGTTTCCACTCTAGGGATCTGGCTGTACCTCTATTTTTTTAAAATTCGTTTCTATTTTCTTCACTGTCTGCAGTTTCTAAAGTGATCACTATCTTAACAATATTGGTGTGCACCCTGCTACAGATATTCCTTCTCTTCCCTGCACTTACCCAGTTATGATGAAGAATCTTCAACCTAAAGCATTGACTTTGTTTCTCGGCCACTGGTGTTCCTTGATTTGCTGGATGCTTCGTATTTTCTGTGACTATTTGAAGTTTCTTTTCACCAACAGCACAAGACATTACTAGAATGGTAACTATACATAGTACAAGACTGGACGTGAATTTTTTCAGTGCAATTCCATGGTTGATTTGCTGCTGACATAAATGGTAACCTTTAGAACAGTGTCTTTCAAATTTCAGATGGACTGCAAACACAGTATGTATTCTTTTACATGATCCATAGCTCGTCAGTGGAATCGAAAGTTTAATAATAGCAAGCAGAATCCAGTAATATTTAGAAGATTATTACCCTTTAGCAAGCTTCCAGATTCAATCAAGTGTTATTCCCCTACTCCCACCGCCTTTCATCCAAACCTAATTTGTTCCTGTAGAGTTTGCAGCAATATTAACAACAAAGAATAGGAATAGAGGAAAAAGAGCATAACATTTCAGCTTTGCCAAAATTAAAAGCTGTGACCTTAAAAGAGATTTATTTCAAAGTAATGAAATCAGTTGCATTCACAATACATTACATGGCACTTAAAAAGTTTATCTTAACTGTCAAGATTGTTTAAATTTGCTCGGCTTAGTTTAATTACCAGCGGAAAAATAGAATTAAAAGTTTATTTACTCCAGTCTGCCTATGTAAACTGGACAATCCCTGTTCCTGAATGAACCAGGTCATTGGATTTTGTCAGGACTACTTGGCTTCAGATCTCATTAAAGCTTCAGTCCAAGAGTAGACTAAAAAATGGAATTGCAATGGTGAAGTGAGGGTGTCTGCCTTTGATGTCAAAGTCATTTTTGACTGCATGTGGTATCAAGGTACCCTGGTAAAAATGAAGTTAATGGGCATCAAAGGAAGAACACTCTGATGGATGGAGTCATACCTCATGCAGAGAATGATGGTGTGCTTATTGTAAGGCCATCACTTCAACCCATTCAACCTAGGACATCACTCTAAGAAGTCATCATGCCAGTGTCCCACATCATACCATCTTCAGGGGCTTTGCCAGTGAATTGCTTTTATAAGTTCAAAACAGAGGAGTTTGATGATGACTAGATGATATTCAACTCCATTTGCAGTTCCTCAGGAAATGAAGAAAATCATGCCTGCTCGACCTAGGTAACATTTAGGGAAGGGCTGATAGCTGGAAAAGATTAAGCACATGTCATTGACATTCAAAAAATTTACCATCACTGAGTCTCAAACTTACAATACCTTGGAATCACCATCGACCAAATCTCTATTAGACTAACAACATAAATACCATGGCTACAAACATGGGTGAAGAGCTGAATATCCTGTGGCATGTGACTTACATCCTGGTATATTAAGGCCTTTCCACCCATCTACAAGGCACCAATCAGGAATTAGATGGATGACTTGCCTGAATGAGTACAATGCCAACAACTCTCAAGAAGCTCTATACCATAGAGGAGAAAGCGGCCTACATAACGACACCCATAAACCACTCCTTCTATCAATCATATAGCATTGTAATTTGGAAGTATATTGCTGGTCCTTCATCCTTTCTGGTTGAAAATCTTGGAATTCTCTATCCATCAGCGTTGTGGGAGCACCTTCACCGGAAGGACTGCTGCTCAGTAAGAGGTACTCAACACCATCTTGTCAATGATTCTTGGCAATGGGCAACAAATGATGAGGTTTTCAGGAACAAATCCTGAAAATTAATTTAAAAATACGATCTCTCTTGAACAAGTCCATTTACTTACCCACATGTTAACCAATTTTGCACTGGATGTTTGCCTCCTAGTTTTAGTTCTGTCCTTCTTTAAATAAACTAAGTTTGTTGCAATAATCTGGATTTAACAAATCAAATGAAGTGCAATGTTTTCATTTGTTTTCATCAAACAAACCTTTTGACATTCTGTTTCTGGATTTAAAGCTACTGCTTAGGGCATTTTAAGGTTAAATAGATTGTACATTAAAGTGGGAATCTGAGTGTTTTTGCAGATTTAACTTTTACATGCATTGGCACAAAAATAAAATTATCTTATTTTTCAAGGCCAATAAGCAAAGTTAGCTATTGAAATCATTAACTTGGTGCTTGGTACTTTCAAAATATCTTAAGTATGCTGTCATTCCTGCAGCATTGAGACTTAACCATTCCACGCAGCCTTGTTTAGATCAAAAGGGCATTTTAGCAACGTCAGTAGGAGAGAGGTGGAAGATTAAACTGCGTTTGACTCTTAAAACAATTTAGACAAACTCTTCCACAGGATTAATTTTAGGGCTGATTGAGGTTACATTCATTCAAAGAGCCTTAACAGCTCTGTAACTTCGCTAGAGGCAAAGTTAATTTGTGGCATCCAGAGTAACATATCAAAGTAACAATCGTATTTGCATCTGTGTCTGAGACCTATAAAGCCCATTCACATAGCAACACACCCTGGGAGGCCTTTACTAAACTGTCTAGGTGAAAGGCAGTTTAACAGCTGTGGGAAAACCAGGTAGGTACCTTGGGTTTATGTGCCTTTCGAAGCCATATTGATGACTTAATAAAATACATTATTTTTTAGCATTTGTTTTTTTTTTGTACAAGAACTGCTGCCCACGACACGTGACATCTTCAAAGGTTTAAGAAATGTTGCTGTTTTATTTGTTCATTTACTCAGCATTTAACTCAAAGTCCTCACCTATAATCTTAGCACCCCAACTTTCACACGTTAGTCGTTTCATACTCTCTTACAGAGCGACGATAAAAATGATCCCCGTGATTCAATTATACCTTCCGTGCTCATATTGGTTTTGAGTGACACAATGAAACGATGACGCTGTGTCCACATAAAAATAATATTGCTACCCTCCCCACCCCAATTTTTTAAGGAAAATCGGCATCCAACCGTAAGTCGAAATACATTTCAAGAATGCCCGATGACACACAAAGCACACTTAATGTGAAGTCCTATCATAAGTTTCGATTGCTTGATTAGAGTAACCACCATAGAGCGGGGGAGCGGGTATTCACGTCTTGCACGGGATTCCATTATAAGTGTTTTTTTTTAAATAACCCGATGTATCCTGGATTTTTTTTGTTGGAGTGAAAACGTGACTTTGTATTGGAAAAGTGAGCATACGCTAACCTCTGTTCACGTCATTGACATTGTTTGGGGAAAAATAATCTCTGCCCTCGGAGCGACAGAGGAAGCTGAAAGACGTATCATTCAAACCACTTGCCCCGGGATTACGTGACCAATTTTTCATCCTGCTCCTCGTCTGACCTTTGTCTGAGTCATCGAATACCGTGACACAGACAGTAAGCCGTCAGACCTTGGTCGCAGAGGGAAACAGCATCATTACTGGAAATGTAGCCATTCTTTCTTTTCACAAACAGCCTGCGCACAAACTATGCAGAAGCTGAACAGGTCCATCCCTCATAAAGATTGCCCCCTCTGTAAAGAAGTTTTTTCCCCCATTTTAAATTTGTCTCAAGGTCACAGTTAACAAGAAGCACCCTCATTCAGTGCGATAGGGGATGTTCACAGGTCAGGACCCTTTTTCCATCAGCTGTCACTTTGTTTGTGTTTAAGTGGTGATATAGGTGACTCATAGTATCAGGCTTACAGTTGAACTTTATTTTCTACGTTCAGGCACAGTCAATTTAACACAATGGGTAACACTATACATAACTACAGTCCATTGTTGTGACATTTGCAGAGTTGCTCCTTTAATATACAAGCAAGTTAAAGAAATGTTGGCATGTTAAACAGGGTATGTGCGTTGGTCAATTTATTAAACATCGCGTTCACAGCTGGATGAAACAAGCAACTAGGTGCAGTAAATCCATGCCTTAGTGTCTGCCTCAGCCCACGATCGATTCTCCATCCAACTTCATTTCCACTTGCTGCTATGAAATCCTTTCTTGTTTGTGTTGATCCAGGTTTTCCAGGTATTGAAGCAAACTGGTGACGGTCCTGGGAATTTAAGCAGAAAGCTGAAAGTGCGAGAACACTCAACACACAAGACAGCGATATGAATAGAGAAACGGGTAACATCTTGCGCGGATGGCCTTCTGCCATTAACTATGCAACTATCTCGTCGTATCAATCAGTAAGTTTCACCGTCTTGTCTTGTTCCACATGAACTGTAGATTTTGGATTTTACCCGTGGGCAGGATGTGAGGCACAAAACACGTGTGACCTGCCTGGCCCTGCCCTTGTCCACTACCACGATGAGGCCAAACAGTCGGACAGCATCATCTCATATTGTGCCTGGGTAGTCTACAACTCCATGATATGAACACTGAATATTCTGATTTCGAGTAACTCACACCCCTGTTCCTTTCCCACTCCCACTAGTTCTTTCTCCCTTTCTTTACCTTTTCAGGGAAGCATGGTGGTGGTTAGTATATGCTAATACAGTGTCAGAGACCAGGGTTCGATTCCTGCCACTGCCTGTAAGGAGTATATATGTTCTCCCCGTGACTGCGCAGGTAACCGCTGGGCGTTCTGATTGCATTCCATATTCCAAAGATGCATGGATTAGTAGGTTAGTTAGTCACATGGGTGCAAATGGGCAGCATGAGCTAGTTGGTTCAGAAGGGCCTGTTACTGTGCTGTTTCTTTAGATAATTTAATAGAATCATCACCCTGACCAGCCTGGTTCCATCAGACCATCACACACATACCTATCCGCCTAGGTTGCTCCTCCACTGTTTTCTCCTTCCTAATTTCTTTCCCATCTGATTCTATCTGCCCAAGCTTTATCACGTGTTGCTGTTCGTTGAAAAAGTTATTTCACTTAAAAGGCATTGATTATAGCAGTTATGGGACAACTATGGCTGATTCCTTTGTCAAGCAAAAGCACGAAACAGAATGCAGATATTTTAATCCTTTTCATTCTTGAAATTTCTAAACTAATTTATCATAAAACATCAGACGAAAGTCTTTGACGTGAAGTATCAACAACGTGTTGATGGTAGTTGACATTAGCTGGTATCTATAAAGAGAACTGGGTCCAATGGCAAAATCTGCAAGTGCTGCAAATGCAGAGCAACGTAACCAAAATGGTGAGGAACCCAGCAGGCCAGGCAGCATCGGTGGAAGCGTGCAGTCAACGGGACGAGACCTTTCATCAGAGCGAGAGAAAAAAAAGAGGATTGTGTTAAGATTTTGAACTTTCACAATAAATATTTCTTACTATATAGCTGGCATAGACTCTTGGTCATAAGATGTTTTAAAGTTACCAAGATATGCAAAAGGCAATATTAGGAATCATAGACATCCAAACATCATATGCCAGGTGGACACTGTACTTGGAACATAACAATTTGGACATAACCAATTCCTTTGCATTTTTGCCCAACCTCAACACGAATAATTTAAAAGTGCAGCTAATGAAGTATGTGCCGCTCCTTGCTTGGCCGGATGCTTCCTCTTCACAGCGCTGACAGGCCCAAAATTAATTCCAGAGCATACCGGCAGGAGGCAGACTTTGACCGTGGCAACTGGGGCGCAACGCAGACAGAATGAAGTTTCAACTTTTTAAGAAGTATTTTCAAAAAGTGAGTGTCACTACTTGA
The DNA here is from genome assembly GCF_048418815.1 of Hemitrygon akajei. Lineage (NCBI taxonomy): Eukaryota > Metazoa > Chordata > Chondrichthyes > Myliobatiformes > Dasyatidae > Hemitrygon > Hemitrygon akajei. The sequence goes on from NC_133131.1 coordinate 107,398,062, forward strand.
CCTTGCATAATTAACTCTAAAGCAATCCTGGTGGTCAGATTCTGGTGCTATACAAGTATCGAGGCCGAAATAGATCCTGAAACCGACGGTCTGAGATGGGCGTCCCTAAACACCACAGTCTAACTAAATTAATGAACACATTACCTTCGCTTGCTAAGCCTCCCATTTCCCCATACTGTAAGAGAAAGAAAGAATACTACTTACGTCAGAATTTCAAGAGGGACAAATAAATACAAATAAATAGTAATCAATTGTGTAATTCAGTGAGACCTGCGCAAGTTCTGACTCGTGTCAGTTTATCAAGTAAGAGGGGTGCGCCGGGACGGAAAGTTAAGGCGGTGTGGTTTAAGGAAGGGCGCAGAGTAAATGGGGTGGGATAAATGGACAAGACAACTGAGCCGCTCGTTTGCTTAGCAGGACTTCTTTTGGACCGAGCAACGAGTTCATCCGAATAACATGAAAATGAAATGTAACACATGGGCTTGTGATTTACCGGGGAATTTTGAAGGAATTGTCTATAGCCGTAAATCTAACCATACACTTTAAATGAGATAAACCGAAATACATACAAATATATTACACCTGAAACAATGCCCGATCCCCTCTCTTTATTGGATTTGTAGTCCAATCTTTAATTACGTTAACCGGTATTAATTTAACTTTTTCAAACGCTGCAATCCGTTCATCTCAACAATCCTTGGAGTTCCAAACATTAAGTTGTAAGTTCGAGATTTGCAGTGTGCGGCTTTAGTTTAGATACAGAGATAACAAGACAAACTGCAAAGTTAGTTCGTTCGTCTTCTGTGAAGCTGGTTATTTAATTGCATTTATGTTTAAAAACATGTGGTCGATGTAAACCTTAGCCTGCGCTAACAAGTAGAAACTATTGGATGCTATGGGGCCAGTTTATTCACAGTTGTTACATTTTTTGTTGCAATAGAATCTAGTTAACGTGTTTTGAGCTGGTGCCTTTATCATTTTGGGAGACAAAAGTATTTATCAGAAAGGTTCCATTAAGTGTCTGGATTTTGTAAGAGGCAACACAACTGAAGATGGAGATGGATGTTGAGAGCACATTTGAAGGTTACGAGGTGGAGTGATTTGACAAACGATTTCCCGATTAGCGGGGATATGACGGGCCAGCCTCCTGGAGTGCCGGAGGTGGGAGGATGGGGGTCCGTGCGAAGAGCGGACGTGCGGGCTGGCACATACACTGGAAAAGCGGCAGGGGTTACACGATCCTGCGAGGACATTGTTAAGTCTGGGAAGCATTCTGAAAGACTGCGTTTGGTTATGACGCTTTTGTCAGCCAGAGCCAAGATTTTTTTGGGGGAATTCCCCGTCTGTCAACTTTAATATCCACAATATTGTAAAAGACAATGACTGATTTTATGCACTTCATTTAAACAACCCTTCACTCACTGAACTTTACTGGACAAGTTACCCTGCTTTTGTTGTTAAGAAGTGGCTGTAGTCTATCTACTTTCATACCTAAATAGAATAATATTGAACAAATTGCCTTTGTTTGCAGTACAGTAAACTTCCTGTTGTGTGTCAGACCACATGGCTACCTTCAGTTGTTGCCTGACATAATGTTGGCAATAATTCTGAAAACAGTAAGTATGAGGATCTCTTCTCTCCCAACAAGGATAAGGTTAGATAGATAATAATTTTGCTGAATTTTAATCTGCATCGGTTGGAATTTACAGGAATGTCAAGGATTATTGAGTTGGGAGGGAGGTCTGAAAATCAAAGTTTTGGATCAAAGGGATGGTAGCAGACAGAATTTATAAAATGGAGTTTGTTTGCCCTCACCCTTGCCTCAGCCACATTGCCACTGACAGCATGATTATCAGAAAGGACAGTACCGCTAAATTCAATCTGATCATGCAGACATAATTTAAATATATGTTTCTGGCAAGGTTTTTGTTTGGTGAGTGACAGGGGAGTTTTATTTTTCCAGAGAAAAGTTTCACCACCTTATCCACAGACCGATTTTGATAATTAGAAAACACAACAAATAGTTTGGAGTCAAGAGCGCTGGGTGAAAATGAAGCTGGGTATTGTTACAATGCTTGCAGATGATTGTTGAGATATCAGAGAAGAACCAACTCCATTAATTGCAGTGAACATTTAATCAACGGTTAATTATCTGATTCAGACATAAGAATGAACAAACAAAAATGGACATATGGGAAATGGAAGATTTGTATTTATGACTTCTAATATTTTGAATAAATCTCCTGTCAGTTAAGTAGTTCTGAATTGCGGTCACATCTGTAATGAAAGAAATGTGGCACAAGTAATCAGAAAGTGACCAGTTATACTCTGTTTTAACAGTATTGGCTGACACTGAGAGAGTGTCACTGCATTTCTGCAAATAGTTTCATGGAATATATTGCATTCAGCAGGTAGTGGGGAAGCTACAGCCTGCATTTTATTGTGTGACCATTTTCATTGACTAATATTAGCTCTGAGAAAAAATGTGAAATTCCTGTGCTCATCCATAAATTACTTCTGAACACAATTCTCTCGATATTTGTGATCTCCTCCAGCCTTTCAGTTGCAAAAACATGTTATTGATACTTACTTATTAATTGTATGTTTTAGAGGACATACAATAATGGTGGTTGTAAGGAATTTTCTTGCTGTTCAGGCATGATTACAGTTAAAAATGGATCAGGCTTGGGGCTAAATAGTTTACCCTGTTCCTATGTTTCCAGGTTCTTTCCCAGTTTCACCATTTTTATCACTGATGTTTAAGCTACCAACGGAAGCCTGAAGTTCTTTCACAGTATGCAAGACTGTATTTTGGTATGTGTGACACATCTTTCACAGAACTCTTCTATCTTTGCATGTCCCTCTCTTCATTTAATATTTTCCTTACAGTTCACCCTTTGAGTAAACCTCAACGTCTCCTTGTTTGGCTTATGAATATGGGATCTAGGAGTAGGAGTAGGAAAGCAGGCCTCCAAGCCTGATCTGGTATTCATCAAAATGATGGCTATTCTTCTGCTATGCCAACATTTTCCTGTATATTTCCTTTAATAATGTTTCCTTTGATATCCAAAAATCTATTCATTGAAATAACTCAATGGTTGATTCTCCACATTCCTTCAGAACTGAGAATTCCGAAGTTCATTAACATTAGTATGAAGAAATGTCTTCTACTTTCTTTCCTAACTGGTTTGAGTCTGTATCCTTTGGCTCTACATGCTCCAGACAGGGAAACACCCTCCTTTCCCATCTAGTTTGTTGAGCATTGAAAACATTTTAAAAGCTTCATTGATTGGCTTGGCTCATGTAATGTTTAATTAAAATTACCCTTATGATTAGTTGATTTGAGACAGTTAAAGGATTGACAGAAAGGGTATTGTCAATGGACAGGGCTAAAGTCTACAGATTTTTTGTGGAAAATTAAATGGATTAATTGAGCCAAGTCCCCAAAACACTTAAAAATTTTTAAGAATTGTATCCTATCCAATTAAAAATGGGACATGATTTATAGCCAAATAACCTAATGATAAATGGAGAGAATTTTGGAACATAATTCTCCTAACACTGGTAACAACAAATCCCAGAATCATGCATTATTACTTTATCTGTGTGAACAGTATGCAAGACAAGTTTTCCCAGTGAATTTCGGTACATGTGACAATAATAAAGCATTACCAATATCAGTACTAAGATAAACCAAATATGAATTTATAGCCATGTCAGTGAGTGAAAAACAGCAGTAAACACATGTACGTTCTGGAAATGTTCAGCAGGTCAGGAAGCATCAGTGGAAGCAAGAAGACAAAATTGCAGCTTGAAGTTACTACCCCCAGCTAGCACCCTGTTGACTTTAGCCAAATGATTGGGACCTACAATTGAATATATTTATTTTACCATTGTTAAATTATGAGCACAAGGTCTCAACTCATCAATGACTTTTGTAACAGAATAAACCACCAGCATCCATTATATTCTTTCTTCTAGATTTCAGCAGCTGAGGTTTTTTTCCCTTAGAAAAAGTCATGTTACTGTCAAAGACTTGTTACCTTTTAAAAGAGGAAAAATGCCAGCATGAAGATCAATGAAGAGCAGACTTCAAATTGGCTAAACACCCCGAGCTGACAGCTGGCAGTTGGATGTGAACAATATTGGGGGGTGTGAGGGTGAACTATAGTTAAAGCCCATCACTGGCTCAATGCCGACAGTAGTGCAATCTCCTGAGTCGTGTAAGTTCTCCTAAGGGGTTGTCTATTGGGTGGCTGTGGAGGCCATTCAGGGATCTACATAATTCTGACCCAGTGTGGGCAAGAGTAATTGTAATTGGTGCCTATGATTAGTGTTTGTGTCCTTTGGTTCTTCATTCTCCCCTATCACAGCTGCTTCTTGTTCTCTGCGGTATGGCAGAAGACGATCCCACGTGGCACAGCTCCCTCTGGAACAGATCTCCTCCAGGTATATCTATTGCATGCAAGGTCTTCCCTGTTTTTAGAAGTAATGTTAATTTTTTTTCAGGCTTATTTTGATGTTATCTTTGAATCCTGTTCCTCCAACTAGGGGTTTGCTGACCTTCCGTCAATCGGCAGTAAAGGATCTCTTTGGGTTGCCTCGAGTGAGGCATCCGGATGACATGGCCTGCCCATCACAGTTGGTGTTGCTTTATCATGGTGAAGGTGCTGTTCATGTTGGCTCCAACCTTTACACTGGTGTTAATGAGTCCGTCTTTCCAGCCGATCCTCAAAATGTTTTGTAAGAATCTTTGGATCTATGGAAAATCCTTTTGCGTGTGCTGGCACTAGTTAGTTTCCTTGCACCAATCCCACTCTGGGCCAGCCCTGAAATCAACTACGAATGGCCTAGCACTGATTCACCCCCCCCCCCCCCATTTACACCGACCTGCCATGTTCTAAATGCTCCTTGCATACTTTCATTTGTATAGAGCCTTCTTAATTTACATGTAATTTAAAAAGGCCTTTTTTAAAAACAAAAAGTCATAATCAGGAGCTTCATTTAAACGCTATCATTTGGGTGAAGTACTAAAAGTATAGACTCGGGAAAACTGGAATACGAAATTGCCTATTAATTGTGCAGCATTTTCATTGTATTCGGTTGCGCTTTTCGCCCTTGCTTGCATACTATTGTCACACCACGGTTTGCTTTGTGTTTGCAGGATTGGGCCAGAGGTACGATTCGAGTGGCAGGGAGTTGTGTCAAGGCAGGGCGGCAGCGTGCAGCAATGTCTGCCAATGTCTTTGTGTTCTTCCCCTTGCATTCACGAGTTTGGCTAGGGTGTGCATGGTTGCTAAGACACGCTTTAAACAATCCAACTCGCCTCTCTCTGGCTGTCTTGCTCGACTTGGAGCACACGCGAGCAGGCAGATTCAACCCTCCCCCAAGCCTGCAAGCAGCTTTCGCAAACGATTTAGCCCTTTCAATCAATTCGCACTTTTTGGCAAAAAAAAAGTTGAGAGGCAAAGAGATTTGCAAAACAAAACTCTCAGAACACGCCAATTAACCAATGCCGTATATAAATAAAACTTATGTGAATATTCTTGTATAGCAGAAGTGAATTGCATGCCTCTATTGCTCTCTGCATCAAGATACCCTGCAAAGTTTCTCGTAAACCGCAATATTAAACTTGAGGAATTGCATAGTATCTTATTCGGACCATTCTTTAAAAAGAACGGGCAGAAGTAACGACAGTTCGCAGCGACCCCGCTGGCTCAAAAAAAATCCGATCTCGCTATCTCTGTTCGAGCAGATAAAAGCGAGTCGAATGTGCAATTAAAGGTGTACGAAATCTGAGTCAACGGGCTAGATTCAACTGGTTTTCCAGCCTTTTACTGGCAGTGTGTGTATATGTGTGTGTGACTGAAACTACGCTTTAAAATGACACAGTTTCAATTATTAAAAGGATAATGCAATTCGTCGATGCAGAATTATTTCGTCTGTTTCAGGTGATTGGAAGTCTAGATTAACGTTCGACTGTGGCCAGACTGGATCCATCATCTGCAAATAACCAACTTTAATCAGGTTCCTGTTTAATCTCCTCTGTTCCACAGGACAGTATTGCGATTGCGTTGTACAATAAGATGCACGCATTCTCTTTGTTTTAAAATGTGCTTTAATTGTGTTGCAGACTGTCGAGATTTCGGAGATCGAAGCAAAAGTAATATGGCATTGTGAACTGTCCAGGGTGTTCTGAAGTCCAAGACAGCGCTGGCACTAGTTATCTGTGTTCCCGGGTGGCAATGACTTGGGCGACTTTTGGAGCGAGACAAGCAGGGAGTGCGAGGGGCAAACTGCCCCGCCCCTAAACCTGTATTAGCAAATAACTAACGGCGTAAATCCAATGGGAGGCGAGTGAATTATTCATATTCCGGGGGCGGGATCTCGCCTTTTCTGATATAAGGGAACCTGCATTCGCTCTTGGTTTCTCGGAGTCGAAGAAAGTGCGAAGGGATAAAGGTTATGTTTTTAAAAGAAAAGTAAAATAAAAGAGGCAACTTTCCTACAAGTTCGGTTTGAATTCAGCGGAGCAGTAAACTTGTTTTTCTTTTCGTCCCCTTTTTTTGTTTTTTTTTTAATTTTTGTGTGTGAGGAGCTCTTTGCAAAGTGTCCGGCTCCCGGCCACCACTGCCTTCGATAGGAATAACCATGGTGTACGCACTGTGTGTGCTGGCCGTGGCCGCGGCCAGTGTGAAGCTCGCCACCTCATTGGGACCTGTGGTCCGCTGCGAGCCGTGCGACAGCCGGGCGCTGTCGCAGTGCAAGCCGCTGGTGCAGAGCGACTGCGAGCCGGTGAGGGAGCCCGGCTGCGGCTGCTGCACGACCTGCGCCCTCCGCCAGGGGCAGCAATGCGGCGTCTACACCGAGCGCTGCGCCTCGGGCCTCACCTGTCTGCCGCGGGCAGACGAGAGTAAACCGTTGCAGTCGCTGTTGGAGGGCAGAGCACTCTGCACCAACGGGACAGCTAGAGCTCGCATCTTCCAGAACGTTGCAGGTACAACATTATGCACTTTTACTCGTTTACTTTAGTTAATTGCATTCTCTTACAACTTTGCTGTTGCTTTTGATGCTTGACGAAGTGAAAGGTGTAGACAGCAATCATGAATACAATATTCATCTATGTTCAGGTTATTTTATTAGGGCAAAAAATGTATTGAACTGGAGATCCATCGATTGCATCACTGTTTTGTCTGGATGGTTCCAGTCTGATGCCCAGTCTGCTCCTACGCACTAGGAAGGGGTTGCTGACCCGCGGGCTATGTTTAAACAGTAGCTTCACTGTTGGGGTTGGAAGAAACGGCTACATTGCCTCTTTTAAGTAAAACAGCGTCTCTTGGCCTTTTCACCGGGGAGAGAATAGAGACGATTGTGTTGGTTGATATATATTTCTAAACTTACATTCTACATTGAATACCTTCATTTTTTTTTAACTTTAAGAACGCGAGCAGATACGTGATGCAGTGACCGCTTTCATCTTAGGTGTATTTTAATGTAAGTTTTAAAGTAAATGGGTTGTTCTAAGATGCATATACACGTGGAACGACCTCTCTACGTTCATACTATAGTTAAAATTCGTACTGCATCCAATAAAGTTTGGTCATGACTGATAATACAACAGTTTGCAATTAATTAAAAAAACAAGGCTGGGTACTGCTAGAAAAGATTAGGATCAGAATAACTACAGTCTCTAGTTCTCACAAGGGCATAATACAGTGCCACTGGTAACGTTGCTAACACATTTAATGTGAGCGTATATATTGACGACGATAGTTTTCCACCAGCCGGTGAAAAAAGGTATTGCCGCGTTTGCTGCCAACCAGCGATCCTCTTTTAAAACCCCGTACAAGGACAGTCTGGGAGTAATTAAAATGCAACGATGAAACAAAACTTTCGTATATTTTTTCTACTTCCACCCCTCTCTCAGCATGCATTTTAAGTTGCAAACGAGATTCCTTTTCTGTAGTAGGACTTTTGCACCAAACCTTGCTAACGTGCCACCTATTTTTACATGCAGGAAATGTTAACCGTTCTGAGGAAGAAAGGAATGCCAGTAACTCCGGGAATGAGTGGAGTCCTAACACACACCGAATGCAGGAGAGTAAAACTCAGCCTCACAGGAAGCTGCTGAGGAAGGAAGCTTCTAGAAAATCCCAGCTGTACAAAATTAACAATGAGGCAGAGAACACTGAAACTACCAACTTTTCTTCAGAAATAAAGCACGACACTGAATATGTGAGTGAGCCTTCTCTTAAATTACTGTGTACTTTGAACCTATTCAACCTGAAGTTTCTTCTAATTTCAAATTTAAATGATACACCTGTACTGACTTCATCAGTTCTGATTTAAAAATAATCATTTTCCACGTACACTCACAATTTCATAGCAAAATCAATAAAATCATTTGTAATATTAAATAAAAGGGACTATTCCAGTACATCCAGCATTCAATAGTCAGTTTTGGTCTAAAAACATCACGTTTTAGATTTATGTAATTAAGAAGAGTGAACGATTTTAATTTGTCTGTGAGTAGCAAAAACTCATGAGTGTTCTGCCTGTATTTTTTTTTAATCAGGGTCCTTGTCGGAGGGAAATGGAAGATATCCTAAATAATCTGAAAGCTGTATCCATTCTGAGCCCCAGAGGTGTATACATTCCAAATTGTGACAAGAAGGGTTTCTACAAGAAAAAACAGGTTTGTAGACTCTGCCTCACCAGTGCTGTGGGCACTGTTAGCTAATTTTATGTAAGATCTACCTGTTGGCATCCAGCAAAGGAATCACACTGTTACACCCTTGCCAAATAAAATGCAATGATCACAAGGCAGATAATGTACTGACCCACATTCAGAAGCCAGTGGGAATTTATTTACTGCATCAATGCAATCTATTCCTCTTGCTTATCTCTGAAAGCAGTTGATAGATTTCACATTAGACTTATTTTGGGCATGTTTCAAACACGTACACAAAAAAAGTTTTTTGGAGAATTTTGCAAAAACAATGCCCAAGTGTATCCCTAATATTACGTGAACTTAGTTTGTGTGGGGTCATGAGTTATTCCAGTTCTCCCGTATTTGTAACGTTTTGAGATATAGCTGGTGAGAGGGCAAGAATTAAAGACCCTTCAGCTCTGAATGCTGAAGAATTTTTTTTCACTTGTAAGTAAGGTGATAGTAAATGTGTGAGCACGGTCTAACATTTCAGTTGCTGACATGCTGTAGAGCACAAAATTTTTTTATTTGAAAATGTACAAAACCTATGCGGGCATTTCTGAATGGAACTGCACTGTTTTTGTTCCAAATGAGTTAGCAATCGGAGTAGAGCATTAATCTTCTTGGGGTCTCTTCCACCTTTCAGCCACACCTTGTCTGAAGTGCACCTCACTCCTTTTATTTGCTTTGGTTCCATGAACCTTAATATCCTTACTTGTCAGAAGTTTATCAATCGGTTTTGAAGTTTTCAACTGAGCAGCCTATTTGATCAAATAGAGTTAGTGCTTTCATTCTTTGCTGCTTCAAATTTAGATTGATTCCTTTTGAAACTGAACAAACTGAATTGCCCATTGGGACAGTGAATTGTAGTATTTGAACAACATAACTTGGAGCTGAATTTTCATCTAGACTAGGCTACGTTTTGATATTTCAACAAAACTATTTAAAAATCTGTATCTTTCAGTGTAGCTGCCATCTGTTGATACAATTGACTGTTTAAATTGTTGCTTCAACTAGAACAATGCTTCAGAAACTAAATGTAATCCACTAAACTTGATGCAATCTACTACAGTGTCCTGTACTATATTAGAAAGTGAATTTAAGAGGTAGTAATCTGTATAACACCCAACTCCATGAAGTACTGGTTCTGTATCTGTTAACCTCTTAAATTGTTAAAAGCTGCTTAGGATTTACACTTTGGAGGGGTCAATATTAGGATCTGTTTTGTTGTGTCTCGAGAATGTTGTATATTGATTAAAGTTATTTTCCCTTTAAGAATTAAAGTATATAGTTTGTTCGATCTTTGACCTTTACTTTTTTCTCTCAACACAGTGCCGATCCTCTAAAGGTAGGAGAAGAGGTTTCTGCTGGTGTGTGGATAAATATGGCACTCGGCTGCCCAGCTATGACAGGAATGGGGAATTGCGCTGTTACAGCCTTGAAAGTAAGTGAAGAAGCCTACAGCTCCTGTGGACTCTGCATGTGTGTGTGAGAGAGAGAAAGAGAGAGCGAATGACAGACATTGATCGAACAGAGACCTCAGAGCAACTGGCAGTAGGCATGGACAGCCTGTGTTCCAGAGTTGTGAGATCTGCTGCCAACTTTGGTTGGGAGAGGAGGCTTTCTTCAGCCCAGATGATACAGCTCAATCCTGCCACATATTCTTCCAGCTCCCTGAAAGAGTGGGAGTTTTCTAATTCCCAAGAAATCTGCACTATAGTTCCCAAGGAAAAGGCACTTCGGAAAGGAATCAGGGAATCTCCACTTGACTATTTAAGAACAGCCTGTGACCAATTTGATCCTGACAGACTTTGTGCTCTTATGTAAGAATAATAGTGTATGCTACTACATATTTTGAGATGTCTTGTTCTGCAGGTCTGAAACAGGAACCTAGCCTTCACGGGTAAAACTTTCTATAAAAAATTTTAAAAGGGCTTTTGTTCTTTTTTTAAAAAAAAGCTTTCATGTTACTAAAGTCATATGATCTTTCCTTAAATGAAATGAATATTCTGTTAGAATATGGTCTGTATTTAATATAATTATGTTTTTTAATAAACATTATTTAAACTGAATGAATATGAAGCATTGTATTTTCTACAGCAACAAGCCAAAAGATTAACATGCATCACAATATTACAAAAATCATAAATTCACTCATCCATTCTTTAATTGTGCACTGTAATTAGCTTATGATTTTCTAAATAAAACTGAGATGCATTAAAAAGACATAATGTTTAGAGAACAATTCTATCATTAGTATATGAGAAAATGTGAACAAAGGTGCGAGTGCCATCTAGTGGTTACAGAGCATACACCATCACCAGGAAATCCAGCAGGTGCAAGAACTTAAATTTTCTCCATTACATTCTGCAGTCTTTATGGGTCAGTACATCTGACATAACTATCACAAAAGTACCCATCTGTAAAATATACATTGTTATTTCACCAGATGGGTGTTACGTATTTTGTGGAAATAAATTGGCAGCATTATTTATGAAATTCTGAGATTTTTGTTTCTGATTTTAATTCACAAATTTTGTTACGTTAACACTGCAATAAAGAAAGCAAAGTAGAAGATTATGTTCCATTTATAACTTCCGAGTTATAACTAGATGTTTATGCTAAAGGTTACAGGATTCAGAATTTTTATTTCATTCATACTGCAGTGGCAAAAAGTTTCTGAACAGACTTGCATCAGTAAATATGTGTCTGAGTATTGAAGTAAAATGCTTTACAATCAATAATAATCATTACAAAAATAAACACTGTAATTTCATACCTCATTTAGAAGTAAGCTTAAGGCTTTGCTTCCTGTTTGGGGACTAAGTGCAAAGAGTTAACACTATTCAAAATTTGAGATGCAAGTGTAATTGTGTACCAAAGATGAACTTCTTTCACAATTAACTTTAAATGCATTTGTCAATGTTAAACAACTTCTCAGCACCAAATGAATTTGTTTTTCTTGCTTAGTACTAAATATCCCAAGTATTGTGTGTGTAGGATTATGCAAAAGGAAGAGTACAGATGTCATAATAAATGAAATCTGAACCTTCAACAAAAATTACCTGCAGCTAAAGTAGTAAATCTTATCAATGTGGACTTTAATAAGTTATTCAACAAGGTGCCTCATTGTAGGTTCATCCAGAACATTATGCATGGCTGTTTGGATTCAGAATTGGCATGTCCAGAGAAGGTACAAAGACTCAATGAGTTTTTCTGTCTGGAGGTCCATGACTAGTCTTCCACAGGGATCTATACTGGGATCTCTGCTATCTGTGATATATACGTAAATGACTCTGATGAAGATGTGGAGGGTGGGTTTGTAAGTTTGCAGTTGACTAACGGTTAGATGGTGTTAACGGTTACTGTGCATCTGGAGTATTGCATTAAATTCTTGTCACTCCATTATAGGATTAGGAAAGGATGCAGAAGAGGTTCACCAGGATGCTATTGGAAGTAGAGGGTATATTGTTTTATTTGGAGCTGCAGGACAACCTGAATGAAGATTATGAAATTATGAGAGGTAGGGTAGATAGCTGGTAGCTTCATCTAGTATCTAATACTAGAGGCATGTATTTAGGTTGAGAAAGGGAAAGTTCAAAGATGTGCAAGTCAAAACTTTTTTTTACACAGAATGGTGGATATCTGCAATGTGCTGCCAGGGGTGGTGGTGCTGGCTGAATCAATAGAGACTTAAGAGTCTGTTCAATAGGCACAGGAATGTGCGAAGAATAGAGTATGGACCAAGGGCAAGCAAAATGGATTAATTAAATCAGGTATCATTAGAGTAATTAATTCAGCATAACATTGTGGGCTGTAGGGCTTGTTCCTGGGCTGTATTGTTCTTTGTTCAATGCATTTGAAAATATAGACACTTTCATGTTTTTGTTTAATTAAAATATTAACATCTGAAGTGATGACTGGAAGTGTGAAGAAGAGTCGATGGCTAGCTAATAATGACTGCAATTGCATTTGTGACATCAGTCTCAAACATTCTTGTTTTCCTTTCATAATCACAATAACTAAGTGTTATATTCATACCTACTGACTTGCAGTGGCTGCTTGAATATTGCTTCTCTGATGGAAATTTAGTGAGTCATTATTCACGACAGGAAGATCTTCATGCATGCTACTTCGTGAACTACATATGCAACTAGCAACAGTAGATAATTTCACTTGGCACTTCACATACATGTCATCCTAACTTTGATTTCCTTAAATGCAATCTCAAAACTAAAAAAAAGCAGGAAATAAATAGCTTATATTAATGAAAGATAACTGTAACCTTCCAGATATCATCTTCAAATGCTGTGGGGTAACGTGTGGAAAAAAAAGCAAAGATGTTAACATCTCATAAGTTTCTTAAGATACTTCAATTATTTGGTTCTGTCGAAGCCGGAACATGTACGTCGTGCCTGTGACACTGGGGATCACCTCTCACTTCTGGAGACCCTGGGATCCTCTTTCCAGTCCAGCGGTGAACACACCAACATCTTCCACGTTCCCCATCCAATGACGACTCACACTTTTAAAACATTAATACACAATATTTATTGTCCTCTTTGTGGGAAGTAGATAAAATGATCATTAAAAATTCCATTCTCAAATATAAATAGCAATGTAACTGCCTAAAATAGTAGTACAAGATAACAGTGTTTGTGTGTTAAAGGGGCGGCTGACTGGACAATAATATATTCAGTTTTAGCTCATGATTCAAGGCCCTTCTGTTTTCTGCCCACAATAACCAGGATGGAATGGACTGGCCCTGAAATCTGATCTGCACAGTCAGATAAAATACAGACTTTGTGTGAACCAGGACAGGAACCAACATCGAGCTGGCAATATGACACTAATCAGACAAATAGTGGCTTTTGGTTCAGTTTTGACTGAGAGTGAAAGTCAAGCAATTGCTTATCCAGTTTAATTAGACAAGAATATTCCTAATAAATCGAAGCAATAATTTTCCACTGTGTGGTTTCCAAACAGAATGGTGCTGCCCTTCTTCATGAACTTACCTGTTGAATGGCTATCCATAAGCTTCTACCTTGTTTTAGGTGTCCACTCATAACCAGAAAACATTCTATAATGCAATGCTGCCCACTTCAGTACTGAGTTAATAGTTTGCCAACCATGAGTAGGAACAGACATATATATATGTGATGTTTGGTAGTAGGTACAGATAAAGGTATAGACATGTTGGAGCAGAGTGCAGTGGAAAGATAACAAAAATGGTAAGATTCTTAACAGTGATGGAGCAAAGTTAGAAATAAAGAATAAATGATCTTTTGAAACGATCTTTTCACACCCTGTTCAGGATGACACATTGATGAACTGTGGACTTTGAGAATATTACCTATCATTTTAGATAGTAATCTGAAGAAATAGTGTTTTGACTCTGATCTCATCCAAAAAGGAAGCACTCCAATGGAGTAATGTTTCTTTGATATTAAAAGCAAAATAAATAATGAACCACATACACAAAGCACTGGATGACTTCAGCAGACTGGAGCAGCATTTGTGGAGCAAATGAATAGTTGATGTTTCGGGCTGGAAACAATGAGAGGAAGCCACTATAAAAGGGTGGTGGAAGTGGAGCAACGTGAGCTAGTGGGTGATAGGTGAACACAGGTGAGGGGGGAAGGTAAGAGAGTGGGAGAGTGTGAGTGATTTGAGAAGCTTATAGGTGATAGGAGGAAGAGGCAAAGGGCTGACGAAGATGAAATCTGATAGGAGATAAGTTAGAGAAATCGTTATTGATGCTGTCAGGTTGGAGACCGAGAAAGGAAATAAGGTGTTTCTTCTCCAAACTGCCTTCACTCTCATCTTGGCAATAGTGGAATCTATGGACAAATACAGTGCCCATAAAAAGTATTAATCCTCCCCCCTTGGAAGTTTTCATGTTTTATTGTTTTACAACATTGAATCACACTAGATCTAATTTGGCTGTTTTTGACACTGATCAGCAGAAAAAGACGCTTCCATTTCAAAGTGAAAACAGATCTCAACAAAGTAATCTAAATTAATTACAAATATAAAACACAAATTAAATCCACTGTGATTCACTGTTGTAAAGCAAAAAAAATGACAATTTCCAAGGGGGGGATGAATACTTTTTCTAGGCACTGAATGTCAGTATGGAAATTGGAAGTAGAATTATAACATTGGCTACCAGGAGATTTTGGTTGTTACAGCAGATAGAGTGAAAGTACTCAACAAACTGATACCCCAATCTGTGTTACATCTAGACCAGGCCACACTGGGAGAACCAGATGCAATAAGCAACCCAAATGGATTCACGTGAAGTTCTGCCTCACTGGAAAGACCAAGGCTCTGAACTATAAAGAGGGAGAAGATGTAGGGACAAGGGTAACATTTAATGCAGTTGCAGGAATAAGTTGCCTGGAGTGTGATCGGTGGGGAGAGATGAACAGAGTGATCCCTATGGAAAGCTGAAGAGGGAGGGAGGTGAAGGTGACTCTGTTGGTGATATCCCACCGGGGATTATGGAAGTTGCAGAGAATGATATTTTGGATTCAGAGGTTTGAAGCCGGTAGGTGAGGCAAGGGGACCCCTAACTCTGTTATGTCAGTGGGGGAACAGGGTGAGAGCCACCATGCAGGAAATGGAGGAGGTGTGGGTAAGAGATGCATTAATAAAACTAGGTTTCTATGGTGGGTTTTGAACCCAAATATATTTTGATTCAGAGGCAATAGTACTATCATAAGGCAGATCACAGCCGTCAGTTAATTGGATTCCTTCTGTGTGGTAATATTTAAAGTTCATTAACTACACCCAGAAACCTCCACTAGGTGGTGCTTTAGTCTTCAGAACAAGGAGAATAGAAGCTATGGATATCTGGCACGCATGCACAATCAGGATGTACATCTGAGCTCTCGTGAGTCTCTTGACAAATGGGCTAAAACTTCCATGTCATTCTCATCGCCACCTGAAAAAGTGTAAGGAAAATTACGTGGCTACAAACCTGAACTCACATTCTTTAAACTTATGGAGGAGAAATCAAGATCTGTGTGTGCATAGTCTCTAAATTGGTAGTCACAATGAAGAAAGTTCCACCCTCAGAATATAGCAACATTGAATTACTTTATGATGGCTGGGGATACTGACTCAGGGATTTGATGTCAGTTACTATGGACAAAGGATTTATTTACTGTCTCAGCATATTTCATATTTATATCATATTCATTTTCCAGGAATTGTTTAGATGTACAGTTACTGGAGGAAAGAAAAGCAATTTTTCAGATTCCAAATGATGAGATTTTCAGGGAAGTGCTGCACCAAGATAATTACAAATTTATTGCTTTACAGTGCTACCTCAACAGTGCTTGTATAGTAAAATGTGACTTGGTAAATTTTGGGAGCAAACTATAATATTTTCAAGCTACTTCCAAGCACATATTGTACAGCATTTTTGTTTTTATAAAACATTGCTTCACGTGCAGTGTTGTACAAAATGTAGAGTAATATCTGCAAGTATAAAAACGTCTTTGTTGTATGCATGATTTTGCTGCAAAGGAATGCTTGTAACCACCTCTATAAAGAGGGCAACTCACTTCTAGTGGTTCCAGAGTGGACGACAGAACTCAAATCCATCAAGTTACGATCAAAATCAAGTTCTGTTTACTGTCATTAAGCCATACACACGTATGCCGCCAAAACAAAAGAACGTTCTTCAGACCAAGGTGCACCCCACAGTACATAAAACTCACATACAAAACACAATATTAGTATAAATAAATTAATAAATAAGAAGGTGAATTTATGACGGAAAAAATAAACAGTATAATGCCACTGGTGCTTCATATGTGATGAGATCTGGGTCTTACGGCCTGGGAGAAGAAGCTATTTCCCCTCCTCACAGTTCTTGTGCTAAGTTACCTCCTGCCTGATGGTGGAGGTGGGGGTGGGTCAAAGAGATTATTAGATGAATGGGAGGGGACATTGACAATGCTGAGGGCCCAGCATACACAGCACTCCATGTAAGTATCTCTGAGGATGGAAGAGAAACTCGGATGACAGTCCCTCAGAATCCTTTGTAGGGACTAGCAGTCAGATGTGTTATAATTCCAATAACAGTCAGTGCTGCGGTTGGTCAAGTCACTCTCAATGGTGCTCCTGTAAAAGTTGGCTAGAAATGGTGGTGGAGGGTTGAAGGGGAGAGCCTCATTTGCCTCAATCTCCTCAGGAAGTGGCGACACTGCTGTGCTTTCTTGACCGAAGAGGTGATGTTGAGAGACCAGGTGATACTGCCTGTTGTGTACACTCCCAGAAACTCGTTGCTTCTAACTCTGTCTGTGGAGAAGCCGATTATGTGCAGTGAGGAGTTGTTAGTCTGCACCCTTCTAAAGTCCACAATCATCTCTGTAGTCTTGTGCATGTAGAGACTCAAGTTGTTGTGCTCGCATCATTCTGCCAGCTGCTCTACCTCCTCTCTGTATGCCATCTCATCATCGTTGTTGATGAGGGCACCCACTGTAGTTCATAAGTGAACCTGATGATGTGGTTTGAACTGGATCTAGCAGTGCAATCATGCAACAGCAACGGGCAGAGCTTGCAGCCCTGGGGGAGGAGCTAGAGATGTTTCTGCCCACACGAACTGACTGTGACCATTCCATTAAGAAGTCCAAGATCCAGTTAAAGGGAGAGGTATTGAGACCCAATGAGGAAACGTTATCCACCAGCTTCTGCAGGATGATTGTTAATGAGCAGCCGCCTGGTGGATGGGGCACCATTTCCCAGCTGAGGCAGGCTAGACTGAAGTGCAGAGGCTAGGGCATCATCATCAGTGTACCAATTTGACTGAGAAGTGAAATGGAAAGGGTCCAATATAGCAGGAAGCTGGGAATTAGTGTTATCCACGACTGCTCAAAGCACTTCATTATTGTTGAGGTCAGTGCCACTGGATGGTAGTTGCTGAGGCAAATTACTGCCGCCCTCTTGAGTACCAGGGTGATGGTGGCCACCTTGAAGCCTGCAGGGACAATAAACTGTTCCAGAGAGATGTTGAAGGTGTCTGTTAGAACTTCTGCTAACTGGGCTGCACAGTTCCTCAGCACCCAACCAGGTATTTTATCAGGCCCCACAGATTTATATGGGTTGATCCTGGCTAGCGTCATCCTCAGTTTATCTGTGGCCAGACAGAGTACCTGTTCCTCAAGGGAAAGGGGGACCTTCGTCACTGGCACATCATTCATAGTGTATCTCAGTTTGCTTTCTGTGACATATCTATTGCCACTTTCTTTACTAAATTTAATTCATAAAGTTGAAGACAGCATACAGGTAGAAAAGGAGCATGTGGTGAAAAGCAGAGAATCTCTCCAGGGTCCAATATTTATGTTTATATTTCTTTCTAGTCCCAGACAATTAACTTCCATGCTCCAGTGTCACTGGGTAAAGCAACCACATATCTTACATTTTGATGATTTTAAAACAATTTAAAATATTTAGGTTTAAAATCAATCTTTACCAATGTTCCTAATAATGCCTAAGATAATTTTATACACATTGATTGACACATATATTTTTTGAAAGAAACGATTAAGAATAATTTATTAATAGTATCAGGTTTGTCATTAAAATTATCCAATTGAACACCTTTCCAGATCTGACTGTCATATTTCTCTATCTGGAGGCGCTGCTTGACCAGCTAAATATTTCCAGCATTTTCTGTTGATATGTCACCTTTCTTGATTTTAACACAATGATCAACCAAGTCCTGAGACTTTTCCATGACCTTCACTGTATTGTCCTGTCCCTTAGGCAGGATTAACCATCGACAGGCATCCAGTTGGATTGCTTCCCATGGGTGCTGCTACAGAGCTGAGGGCTATGTAGAGAGGTCTCTGGTAGAGAAAGGAGTCAGCTGGTGATTGTGGGTTGCAGTGGGAATGGGGTCAGATACAAGGCATAGAGGAGGGACTTACTCCAGGGGCAAGGATTAGTGCTGTTTTTGTTTGATCACAAGGAGCGGCAGTATAGAAAAAAATCTTTTGGTACTGCCAACTCTCACCCACCTTTTACTGACAACTTCAGCTGTGAATTGGAACTGAATAACACACCCAATTATACTGGGGAATGCAAATTTAAAACTATCTTGCTTCTCCTGTGTGATATTTAGATGATAAGGAGGTCAACGAAAATGATTCCAGGATTGAACAGCTTTTCATATGAAGAGCATCTGAAACCCTGTATTCACTAGAGTTCAGAAGAATGGGGGGTGACCTCATTGAAACCTATCAAATGGTGAAAGGCCTTGATAGAGTGGATGCGGAGAGGATGTTTCTTTTGGTGGGAGAGTCTAAGACCAGAGGACACAGCATCAGAATAGAGCAGCGTCCTTTTAGAATGGAGAAGTGGTGAATCCGTGGAATTATTTGCAAAAGGCAGCTGTGGTGGCCAAGTCTTTATGTATATTTAAGGCAGAAGTTCTTAGATTCATAATTGATCAGGGCATGAAGGGATACTGGGAGAAGGCAGGAGACAGGCTGAGAGGAAAATTGGATCAGCTATGATGAAATGGCAGAGCAGACTCGATTGGCCAAATGGCCTATTTCTATCCCTATGTGTGGTCTTATGTTCTATTAGGAGAACGGACAAATATGGGAAATGGAATACAGTGTACAGAAGTGTGTGGTCGTGCACTTTGGTAGAAGGAATGAAGAGATGCAATGAGACTTAGTGTAGGATTCCCTAAAGGTTAACTTGCAGATTGGGTCAGTAATAAGAAAGGCAAATACAATGTTAGCATTTATTTCAAGAAGACTAGAACATAAAAGCAAGGTTGTAATGTTCAAACTTTATAAGGCATTACTCAGACTACATTTGGAGCATTGTGAGCAGTTTTGGGCTCCACATCTAAGAAAAGATGTGCTGCCATTGTAGAGGGTCCAGAGATTAATGAGAATAATCCTAGGAATAAAAGGGTTAAAATAAGAGAAGTGTTTGATGACAACACCTGTATTTGCTGGAGTTTACCCAAGACAATGGGTATATATAAAGCAGACATTGATAGGATTTTGATTAGTAATGGTGTCGAAGATTATGGGTAGAAGGCAGGAGAATGTTGAGAGGGAAAGTAAATCTTCCATGAAAGAATGGAGAGTAGACTTGATTGGTTGAACCATCTAATTCTGCTCCTATGTCTTATGGGTAGCCACAGATCTAAATGTGATTTCTGTGCATTAATGGCTTCTAGGGAGTTGGGTGTCTGTAATTTAACTGACGGTGATAATTAATAATCCTCAGATAGTCTGGAAAGAGCTGGAAGCAGAGATTCTTTGGATTGTAATGGTCTTAACTGCAACAATGCTCTTTGGCAAATTTGTCACTAGTGCTGCTGTTGCTGATAAAACAATTGAGGATGCCTCCATTGAGAAGCATGGGTTTCACACCTCAGGCCCTAACCTCACCACGCCTCCTTTCTACCAACCCGATCATCTCCCCACTCCATCCTCAATCCTGATGCAGGGTTTCAACTTGAAATGTTGACAATTCTGTTCCTCTACAGATTCTCCAGGTTCCAGCATCTACATTCCCTTGCGTCTTCATGGCTTTCAACAGCACTGTTTTGCATAGAGTTTCAACGAAATTACTCTAAGGCTATGAGCATTGTTGGAAGTGTTAGAATTCTGCAAACATAGAGTGACTGGAGCAGACTGATGAGTATTGTCAGAAGCAGTGAGGAGTGAGGAACATAGGGAATAAACATCCATGTGCAATACAGGCAAGTATGGTGATAAAGATGGCCTACAAGATGCCCAGCTTCATTAGGCTACAGTTTAAGTTTATAAAGGTTGGTACTTTACAAAGTTGAGGTACTAGAGTACTGTGCCCAGTTCTGATAGCAATAACATAGAAAAGGTGTAATTGCACCACAGATGGTGAAGAGGAGATGCATCAGGATGGTGCCTAGGACAGAACCTTTCAGTTCTGAGAGAGATGCAGCCTGTTTTATCCTGAATCAGAAGAGGATGACTTCATATTCATATAAGAGACATAGGCATGGGGTAAGAACGACGAGATTTAAAAGGCATTTGAAGGCGATTTTGGAGAAGCAAGAGACTGATGCTGGAATCTGGAGCAACAAACTGTTGGAGGGACTTTGAGTCAAGGCAGCATCTGTAGAGCTGATGATCACAGCTGCTGGCTGACCCACTGAGTTCCTACAGTTAATTGTTTGTTGCAGAAGAGGATTTTTACTTTTTACTGGAAAACACTGCCTGAGGAGGTAATGTAGGCAAGTACTTTCGCAGTATTTAAGGAGTATCAAGATGAACATTCAAAGGTCCAGAGGTCCAACTTAATGTCAGAGAAATGTATACAATATACATCCTGAAATGCTTTTTCTTCACAACCATCCACGAAAACAGAGGAGTGCCCCAAAGAATGAATGACAGTTAAATGTTAGAACCCCAAAGTCCACCCCCCCAGCTCCCCACCCTCCTGCGCATAAGAAAATAAATGGCAGAGAAAGCTGCATTTTAAGTGCAAATATATAGGATTAATGTAGGTAAAAGCCTGATATAGTGGGCCAAAAGGCCTGTTTCTACGTGAATTTATAACTCAATGAAAATGGAAAGAGACAAATAATAATTTACAAAATATGTATAGCATAGGACAAGACCTGGGCAAAGTATTACTTCATAGTATTATAGGAGAGGAATTTCCTTCAGAGAAGTCAGTGAGATGAGAATTCTGAGGAAGATCGTTATCCATATAGATTTGTATCCACAATTTCAGGAAGATGTCACATGACAGAAACAGAACAAAGCTGCAAATGTAACAAAATATAAACAGCAGGCTCACAGTTTGCTAGAAGAAGCTGATTACATATTGCTTCTGATGAGGTTTCTAAAAAGACTAATCAATGCACAGGCCACAGTACCTCAAACATTGCTGTTATTATTCCTCCATAGGCATTGTAAGAAAGAGATCAAAAGAAAGGGGTTCCTCTGGAAAGTGAAGTCCATTAAGCCTAACTCTCTGACGGCCCTATTTGGTATTGATGCAGGACAAGATATTAAGATGAAGGCATCTGATTTACATATTTTGGCCTTTAGCTCTCTTTTCGCTAGGAGGGTGCTTTTGTTTAAATGGAAAGATGTTTGTCCTCCTACTCATGCTCAATGGTTATGCAATGGTATGTCATGTTTAGAGTTAGAGAAGATTCGTTGTTCAACTTCTGAATCTCGTCAAGACTTTCAAACATTGTGGGGACCTTTTCTGAATTATTTTCAAAACCTTTAATTTGTTGTTTAAACTCAGATGTTGTCTATTATTAATTTTTATTATATGA